>NC_137091.1:11393857-11993857 GCF_951640355.1 Cnephaeus nilssonii
AGAAATTATCTAAAGAAAGGTGTGAATTTTTAAAGGCTTAATTTGTGCACTTATTAAACCTTTCTCATGGGCTCTGCGAATTAAACTCTGACTACACAACTGGGTTTCAGCACATTTTATAAACTTCCACAACCTTTTTGCACAGTGTTTGAAATTCCCTCAGAGTGATGTGCCGCATTCTTAGGGTCGTCCATTTTCCATTTCCAGAACTAGGTAACAACGTTTAGGATGTCAGCAAATCCATTTGCTCTTCAGTTAATGGCATAAATGAGAGGCTGCTGTGATGTGTCCGATGAGAGGAAGCAGGGAGGCAGGGCCTGGGCAGGGCCTGAGTGATAAGGCAGTAAGCAGCTACCCTTTCACACTTGGCCAAAGGGGTAAGGGGTTGTCAGGAGGGAGGAGATGCATAGGCAAGAAGAGTTGAGGACAGAGAGAGGCAAAAGCTCTGACTGAACTTTACCCATTAGGGACCTCCTTGGCAGGAAGTAGTTTTCTCCAGACATGGTATGTGGTATGTGGTATGTGGTCACTGCTTGCAGCTCCCCTCCTGTTTTGTTTTGTACCACCAGCAGCAATGGCATCCCAGCCACCCTTGTGACTCCCTGCATGGGATCCTTTGGTTCAGCCATAGTTCATGCATTATTCTCAGAGAGGTTCATAGTCCTAGCCCTTTCATTACAATGCCGTGTGTGTGTGTGTGTGTGTGTGTGTGTGTGTGTGTGTGTAACCATAGTATCCTGACCTTTGTTCATTCTGTTTGGAAATAACTCAGGCAACTGGTTCATATTAGCAGCTAAATGCTTATGAAATTTCATTTTAAGAGACATAACTGAAAAAGCATAAAAACGTCCAGATTCTCTCATTTAAAAACATCACCACAAGCCAAGACCTTGTATGACAATGTGTAAGTGCATTGTTACAACTGAATTATGAAGATCGCGGAAATAAAGTCTGAGAAGGAAGGATCAGAGAACTTTAATGGGCCTTCCATACCCTCGATGTGGGAAATTAACACCAAATGGCCACATTTCTAGGCCTCACTCTGAAAATATATCAGAGGACAGACAGTGCCATTCTAATGTGAGGAAAATGTACGATATGAGCATTATTAGAAAATTACTCTCATTTAGCATGTTCAAGATTGCCTCGTGCATTAGAAGGTCTAACAAATTTACCAAACAATAGTTCTGTTAATGGTTCCTTCTAGCTTCCTTCTCCTCTATTTCTCAGTGCCTTATGCAGAGATGTATAAACAGAATCCACGCCCTTGATCAGTTGCCCGAGAGAAACTGATATGTACTGGGTGTTGGTTATGGGTAGATTCTTTACATTGGTTTGCCTAGGACAATATATTACTAATAATGGCATCAATCATGATGATGATGATAAATATCTCTTTAGCATGTATGATGCTTTAAATGCATCATCTCATTTACTGTTTTAACAGTCATGTGAAACAGAAATGATTATTATCCATTTTTTTAGACATGGAAATTGAGATGAAGAAAGGTGAGGTAAATGCCCAAGGTCACTGAGCTAGCAAGCAGTGGAGACCAGATGCAAACCCAAGACTCAAAGCCTAAGTGTTTAGTGATGCAGGTACCAATTCCAGGGCAAACCCAAGTGAATGTCAAGCGGCACCATCATTCCCAAACAACTGGTATCCTTGGGTGAGTTACAGAACCTCTCTGAGCTCCAATAAAACTGTCTGTAATTAGAATAACCTTACCTTGTAGGGTTGCTCAGCAGAATAAATGAGATAGCCCTTAGCATAATGCCTGGCACACAGTGAGAACTTAATTAATATTGGACTTTATTTATGTTGTTTTCGAGTCCCTCAATCAACAATTTTAAGACAGACTATTGCTGACTGTTATGGAGGGCAATTAAGTAGAAAGCTCACACGGTATATTTTAGACTTCTGGGCCTTGCGGTATGATGGAAATGGCCAGCTGTGATGTTATTAGCTGCGGAGGCCAATGGATAGAAGCCGGGCTAAGCAAGTACACCAGTGAGAGTTTACTGAGGGTCATCACTCTGATATTCATGGGGTGGGGAAGGGAGATGCAGGAGGTGGAGGAGAGAAGAACAGTCGGAGAGAACCTACGACATGCCAGTTACACAGCAAAAAATCCCTTCCGTTACTTCATAAGGATGCTGGAAATCAGACAAGGTCTCTACTCTGCAGGGCTTCTATTATGGCTGGGACATCTTCACTGTAGTTTGTAAATGCACAAAATTAAAACTATGTATATTTTTGGTATCGCCCACAACATAGATATCTGTGCAGCTAGGCAGATCTACAAGGCGATAAAGGTCCAGAAAAGGGTGCTATTTCTTTTTAATGCCAGAAAGTCTTGAAAGTGACTAATTCCCCCTCAAATATAAATTATGATTATTATTATTTTATAGGCTGGGATCCCTTAGCTGTCCCCGAGGGTCATATATAGCATCTGGGCCCAAGTGCTTTAGTCCTTCGACAATCTGGTATAATCTATATACATTTGAAATATATGTTCCTTAATTTATGATTCCAACCAGAAAATGAAGTAAGTTTCATGGTGAGAATGCTGCTGTTCGATCCCTCGAAGAGAAAGGGAGTTTTCCAGGGACATTTGCTGGGCTCCTAAGACAGAGAGGTACGTAACAATAGACTCCATCCTCAGCTGCCTCCCGACTAGGCAGTTCTACCTCCAACATCAAAGCTGCCGCATTAAAATTTAATTTGAATTTAAAATCCCTGACAGGGCCCAACACTGGGGAAGCAGGGGTTAACCATGGAGATAATGAGGCTGCTGCTGCCACCGCTGATTCTGTTGACAGTATTGTATCACCTAATGAATGTGGCGATATAAATCTTGATGAGGGGCAGGCTAGAGTCTCCAGAAAGGTAATGATAATGAGGAGGGGCCGGAGCTCATGCTGCCAATAAAGAGGAAAGCCAATAAAATGCCACAGCGCAGGAGGGGCAGGCTGAGGCGGGGCCTGCGAAGGGCCGACCATTTGGCCAGGCGGATGCAGGTTGCCCCAGGTTCCACCAGGCGCTTTCCAGGGACTGCCCTGTGTGCAAGGGCTGAAGGAAGCAAAGGAAAGGGGATGGGACGCATTCTGTCCTTCTCAGTCAGCTCTCCACAGGCCCAGCAAAGTGCAGAATTAGGACAGTTACCAACAACAATTGGGGGTAATCTAATCTCTTTCTGAAAAGTGGCAGAAGAAAACAGATTTTACAGATCTTAATGATCTATTTCATCGTCTGAAACTGCTGCTTTTAAAAAAAATATTTATAATATACTATCAGGAATTGCTCTGCCATGGTTTTAGAGTTTGGTGTGACTCCTTTGCTCCTGTGCCTTCCCAAATATGTTCCAAGGGCCGCTGGTAAGACAAAGGATTCCTACAACCGCCTCGCGGTGGGAAACACAGCCTCCGAGGCCATCGCAGAGGCAAGGCCGGCACGTTCTGAACAGCACACGTGCACTTGCGCAGGCCCTCTGGACTCGCCTGAGAGCACCGAGGAACAAAGGTGACCTCAGGGTGGCCTGCACCTGCTCTGGGCCTCAGGACATGGAGCTCGAACAGCAGAGGGTTCCCGGCTTTTATAGACCAATGGTCCAGACTTCCCCAGTCCAGAACGAGGAGAACTGGGAAGAGTCCGACACACACACTGGAGCAGAACATGACTCGGAGGTGGAGCGGTGAACCACAGAGCTAGAGATCTGGTGAGACAGACCTGCACTGCGGTGGGCAGCATCAGCCTGGTGAGCCTTCCTCCAGCCCCAGAACTCTGGAAGTAGATTTCTGATTGGAAAAAACAAAACCCAAACCCCAGCGCTTGGCAGCATCTTGAAGGAGCCACCTGTCTTTTTCCAGGAGCCTCAAATCTGACTGCGTATGAGTCTCCTGGATACATTTTCAAAATCTAGATTGTTGGGCCCCTTCCCCAGAGAGGCTGGTTTATGAGGACGTGGGTGAGTGTGGCCTGGACAGACACGCACCTTTGTCTTTCCTTTTTAATTCCAAGGGGTGACTCTCATGTACTACTGACTGAGGAAATGTCTTAGACCAGTGGTCGGCAAACTCATTAGTCAACAGAGCCAAATATCAACAGTACAACGATTGAAATTTCTTTTGAGAGCCAAATTTTTTAAACGTAAACCTCTTCTAACGCCACTTCTTCAAAATAGACTTGCCCAGGCCGTGGTATTTTGTGGAAGAGCCATACTCAAGGGGCCAAAGAGCCGCATGTGGCTCGCGAGCTGCAGTTTGCCGACCACGGTCTTAGGTAAAAGCCAGGAGCAAATAAGAGAGAAAAAATGGGAAATCAGACTTTTTCTTAGCTCAGAGCAGGGTTTCTCAACCATGGCTGTGTTGACATTTCAGACCAGATCATTCTTTGCTGTGAGGGGATTCCTGTGCATTGTAGGGTGTTCAGCAGCATCCCTGGCCTCTACCCTCTACTAAATGCCAGGAGCATGACCCAGTCACGACAATAAAAAATGTCTCCAGACATTCCCAAGTGTCCTCTGGACGGGGGAAGGGTGGTGCAAAGTTGCCCCCAGTTGAGGGGCACAGGCTTAGACAGACTTAGAGGCCTTACAGCCTGGGCATCTTAAGAGGTCTAGGTATTGAGTGACAGAAGAATCATTGCCACATCCGCATGGCTTATTGCAATAAGCCAGTCTTTCACTTTGTGATTATAATCCCTGGAAAGAAATTTTACTCCAGCTACTTCTTTTTTATTTGTTACAAGAAACACTCTTTTAAGATGGGGGGTGGCTCTGAAGAGAATCCTACAATTTGCATCAACCTTTCTCATAGCTTTAGCTTCCTCTGCCACACCCCCTCATTTGCATAGAAGCCAATATGAAACCCAACAGGTACCAAGGCTGGATAAAGTCCACACCCCAACATTTGCCTGCACCAGCCCTGTATGGGAATACCCTCTCCTCATTCCAGGTGGTGTTGACCAGAAAATGAAAAATGCTCTTTTATTAACAAAGGAAGAGTGAGATTAAAAGGACCAGAAAGTTGAAAATCCTTCATGATATCTATTAGCAGAAGAGAGTTCTCTTTTCTCTCTCCCCTCTCCTTCCTATTTCTCTCATTCCTCTCTTTCTCTCTCATCCCTCTTCCCTCTCCTCTCTTGCTTTCCCTCTCACCCCTTCCACCGGATCTCTTCCCCTTCTCTCTCAGTTTGTTCGATTGCCTTGCTGGGAGCCTTACAGAAACTTCTCTCAAGAGCAGGCCTATTGAGCCTCGCTCTCAAATTGCCCCCAGAGCCCACTGGATATTCCTTCAGATGTCTAACAAGCGTTGAACACAACTGAGGTTTAGAGAGACGCAGAAATCAATACTGCGGCTTCCACCAGTCACGCTGAGGGATTAGCTGTCCCAAGGAAAAGCACAGACAGTTGAATAAGGGAATCATGACTCTGAATACCCTAACAGGTTTATGAACTAGAAAGCAGCCTCTGGCCTGGATAACCTCCAGTTGGCCAGGAGAAAAAGGAGACTGTGAAAACATTCACTTAGCTTTCTCCCCCTCTGTATTAATGAGGTCAAGCGCTGGACCTCTGGGGTTCAGCAGTGGTTCTCATAGGAACGACTGCTCAGGCCAGTGGGCAAGGATGGCCATCTGAGCAGTGGCGTTCAGAGGCTCAGAGCGTCCTCCTGGAAGTGGGGAAGCCAGCGTCACATCCCTCAGGCCAGAGCTTGCACAAAAGCTGGATCTGGAAGTCAAGTAGAAAACTAACAGTGCCTTGTACTACCTGCTGTGAGCAGGCAGTGATAAACAGTGTCAGGGAATATATTTTTAAAATCATGGTTGGGGAGATCTACAGAATGTGTGAATGGATTATGGGGAGCCTCTACAAGGGCAGGATCTTTTTTTAAAAATATGTTGTTGTTTTTTAATTGATTTCAAGAGAGGAAGGGAGGGGGGAGAGAGAGAAACATCAATGATGAGAGAGAATCATTGATCGCCTGCCTCCTGCATGCCCCACACTGGGGATCGAGCCCACAACCTGGGCATGTGCCCTGACCAGGAATCAAACCATGACCTACTGATTCATGGGTCAATGCTCAACCACTGAGCCATACCAGCCAGGCTATGGACAGGATTCTGAAGGAGCAAAAAAAAAAAAAAATCAAAAAAAAATCAATGGATAAATTTCTCTACTTTGCTAAGAATGTAACTAGAGGAGGCTCACCTCAATAAGCTTAAGAACATTCTAGAGGCCAACCTTATGACCAAAATGGATATCCCAAATGCCTCAAGCACGGGGGACGTGGTTGGGAGGAAAATTTAAAAACAGGTGGAGTCAAAAATCTAAATGATGTCAGTTTCAACAGAGAGAGAGAGAGAGTCACTTTTCAACTGGACCTACAGGCTTGAGTGAAGTGAAGAATTAAGGCTATTATCTGTATAATTCAAACCCAAACCTACCTTTCTGTGAATTTATAGGACAATTTAGGTCCTAGCTGAATAATTCAGAAAAAGATAATCACCTCAATTATTTAGATGACCATCTCGTCCCCGTATATATTCCATCTCTCTAACTCAGAGGTGGGAGGTTGACAGCAATTAAATCTCTTAACCACACTGCCCACAGGAGGCCATGGATTTAGGCTATACATGTACTGCCCCCGAAATACGATCAGTAGAAACTGACCCAGATAAGCAAATTTATATAGAAGACACTTGTCCTGAATCAGTTAGTGGCGCTCACCCACTTTGGATTGAGGTTCCAAAACTCTAGACTCAGGACAAGCCATGGAGGTCATCTCCCCATGGCCCGTGTGCTCCTGGCCCTGTATGGACATCACTGATGGGGAGAGCAGGACTCGGCGCCCTTCTCCGGCAGCCTTCCATCCGTCTCAGCCTCACTGAGCTTCCAGACATGCCTCATTTCGGGGCTGTGTCTGGGTGCAGGGCGTGGATCAGGGATTGGTGCATCTGAGGCTGATCAGCGAGCAGCATGGGGATAATTTACATGGGGCTGACGGACAGCCTGAGACACCTGATCACGTCGGCAGCGGTCAAGGGCAGAGCAGTCCCTCCCCGGGGTGACTCCAGGACAATGGGGAGGTCATCATGGCTGGGCTGGCTTTGGCTGTTTCTGTCTGGGTGGCACTTCCAGGTCCCCATGTGTCTGTGTGTTTGCATGCATGTGGCTTTATGTGTACAGACGCAGGGTGTCTGCCGTGTCCAGGCTGGTGGGTTCAGATTTCCTTTGTGTGAACATCAATCCTCCTGGTCCCATCCCCCATTCCTTCCCTGCACATTAACCTAAAATATGAGCGCATGCTCGGGGCTTGCCTGTGCTGGCTGCTCCTGTGCCTGCAGCATCCCTGCCCCCTTCCTCCGGCCCTCTTATCTAAAGCAGCGTGTCACTGCAATTTTATGGTCCACATTACAGACTCAAGCCCTCCTTTGAACCAATCAAACAGCACTGAATATGTTAAGGGAATCCAGGCTTTCTGGAAGGAGCCTGCGTCCTGAGCCGCGCCGCCTGACCTCTCTGAGAGCAGCCCCCATAAATCTGCCTCACGTGATGGGAGATGGGCTTTTCAGGATCTCTCCGGGTGCTTTGAGGTAGCACTTCTATGAACTCCTTGCCACAATAAATAATGCTACCTGCAATATGTCTCTGCGAGCGTGTCAGCAGCCGCGGTCCTGCCATGAATTTTTATTCTCGTGCCGTCTGGAAGATAGATTCCAGATTCAGCATTTCCCCGCACTTAGTGTCAGATCTCTTTACCCCCTTGCCCCGGCAGGATGACAGAGACCACAAATAAAATAAAATAAAATAAAATAATTTTTTTTTTAAAGTAGCCTAGGCAAAATGGCCTGGGCCCAGTGCGAAGGAGCCACACTCACCCCACGGCTGCGGAGGGCGCAACCTGGTGACCTGCAGTGAGCAGGGGGGGAGCAGGGAGGAATAAGCCGGGCAATTCCGAGTTCTCAAGAGGAAGTGTTTCTCCTGGGGGTGGGGTGGGGGGTGGCTGGAGAGAGGGCTTTCCTACCAGGGAAGCTGTTGGATGAGGGGAAAGCCCATTTTGAGTCAATAATCCATCATAAGGGAGAGCAGCAAACATCAGTCAAACATCAGTTAGGTGGTCACTACCCTGGTCTGATTCTAGGCAACTGGTCCGTGGAAAGAGGACAATGGACTCTGACATAGCCCAGAGATGACATCCTCGAGGAGTGGCTGTGGCCTGAAAGCTAAGGACGAGGAAGAAAGACATGCCTGGAGCTGGGGAAGAACAGTCAGCTGATTCCCAAATGCCACTGGCTCGACCTCTCTGTCTATCTGGAAACTACCGTCCACACGTCCACACGGCCGGCCGGGATGTTTCCTGTGCATCTCTGCAACCTGACACCTCCCGGCTGTGCTGAAGCCAAACTCACCACGGAGATGCCCCAGCATTTCCGCTTCTTTGAACCATCCCATGTCCCGGGAAGCCTCTGCATTGCTAAAGTGCCAGCCATACCCGTTACCAGGTGGGAGAGAGCACAGGAAAGGTGGGAAGGAAATACGGCTTTGATATGTTAACATCTCACAATGGCAGACTATTTCGCTTTATATGCTGCTTCCTCTTCAGAGAGGGTAAGATGCTGTTGGTGTCTGGGCAGGTACAATACACAGGCCTAGCTTCTGTGCACAGGGAGATCCACAGGATCCCAGTCGGATAACCGAACCCCAAATACTGGCAGACTTCTAAATCAGCGCGCTGCCAGCGGTGAAGGGCGTAGGAATCACCCAGGGATCTTAACGTTCCAACTCTGGTTCAGCGAGTCCGGGGCTCGGCCCTAGAGGCTGCGTCTCTGACAAGCTCTCTGGTGCTGCTGATGCTGGGGCGGGGCGGGGGGGGGGGGGGGGGGGAGGCACGCACAGATTGGAAAACAGGGTTCTATGTGCACACTGCTACCTTCCTTCTCCTGGAAGTAGGCCCCAAACCCAGGAAGATCCCTCTGTTCCTTTGTTCCCATATTTCCCCCTCTGTTCTCTCTCTCTATACATATATAATTAATAAACATCCAAATAGCTTCAAAAATGGTGGTAGTGTGAATAGTCACCCTTAATACATTAATAATTCTAATTTCCCCAAATAGAATTCCCCATGATCTTGTTTGGAGAAATGGCAAGAGGCCACATTTGAGACTCCTTGTGAGTATAATATGTGCGTCAGCTTCCTTCTGGGTACAGCAGGGATAGGCCACTACGCCCCCACCCTCCCCCCCCCCCCCACACACACAAAGGGTATCAGATTGTCTATGCAGAACGTTGACTTGCGTGGTGGCCTCCTAAATAATGTCCTCCCTCGAGTCAATGCCCCATGATCATCTCTAGCCTCCCAAAGCCGTGTGATGGATTTCTCAGCTTGTACAATACCAAGAGAACAATGGATACCTTCGCTGATTAAGTTGCCAGTGGCCAACTGGTAAGTGGGACCACGGGTTCCTTGGGCATACCCCAGTTCCTCCCTAACACAACAAAAACAGCAAGGTCACAAAATTGTCAACCTACATGGAGGGGCCAACAAGGTCATGGACAAATGCATTTTTGTTTATGGGAAATGAAAGTTTCTTGTGGTTAACACAATCTTTGAAGTAATATGTGAGGAAGCTAATCATATATCTCAACATGTTTAAATAAAATAGCTGAGACCATAGCAGACCTTGTCAGTCAAGTCATCTGAGGCCAAATATGATCACTCATTTGTAAACTGGGCTTTCTGCCTGCTGAATACCTTTCAAACACAGAAGCTCTCTCCTAATTGCCTGGGTTGACCTATATTTAGAAACCTGAAATGTGCTGGTGTAGTGGAGAAGCCAGAAAAATGTTGGAGTTAATCACTAAATCAATCTGGGCTGACCCCAAGGGGACAGGGAGCTCTGAAGGTTGTTGGTCAAGGAGCTTTTGGAGGCTGGACTTAAAAGAACTCTCCTGTTTCTCTGCAACTGGAAAATCTGCTTCTTTCTGCAAAACAGATTCTCGGAATCAAAGTGGCCTGCTCTAGGACAGCAACCGAGTCAAGGTTACCTTCCTTTTTGTGTGCTCTCTGAGCTCCTCTGCCTTGCAATGGCGGGGGGTAGGTACCACCGAGGGGCAGACAGGAGCAATATGCTCATTCTCAAGAGAAACAAGACCTTCCTTCTCTTCCCTCCCTGCCTTGGCCATCTTTCCTCCTCCTACAGCATTGTTTTGGTTTCTTAGTATTCGGGGTTGTTAAAATTCATAGTTTATACTGTTCTTAAACATTTTACCCATAACATGAAGATGATAATTCCCTAAAAGCTCTCAGAGTTTGAAAACTGGGGGGAGGAGGGAATGACAAAAAGTATTAGGCAATATTTGCAGTTAAAATGAACTGTGGAATGACATTTGGAGATAGGTACTAGGTACCTATTGGTTAGTTATTACCCTCACAGGAACACCGGACAGAAAGTTTAGAAAAGTCCTTGATTCTACAGAGTCAGCATTCACCCACAATTCACCAGCTCCCGTGATTCCTGCAACCTGTGCTAGAAGGGGGCTTGGCAAACAGCTAAAGGGGCTGAGGTAGTACTTTGAACTATTACAGACAATTACCGATCATTTGATTCCTACAGAAAATACTTGTCAGACAGATGAATGATGGAAAAATCTGGTACCTTTTCTGAGATCTAGGCGTGGATGCCTAGCTTGTTAATTTTAAGGTTAAATTAAGATATCTGAATGACACAAACATATATTTTGAATACCTGCATGGAATCCTACCTAATAAAATGGTAATATGTAAATTACCATCACTCCGCTATGCCCACGATTGGGCCAGCGGGAGGCACAGGGGGCGGGACTCGGGGTGGCCGGGGTAGCCAATTGGGCCAGCGGGACGCTGAGCTCAGCGTCTGCGCCATGGCTGTGCTGCGGAACAGAAGGGGCCTCTGGGGCAGTGAGCTCACGTCCCACCACGAACCATCAAAAGCGGGGGAGCTGGGTGCCTGTCTGCTCTGGCACCAGGCCTTTCAGAAGCCTAAGGCCTGGTGCACCAGCGAACAGGCACCCAGCTCCCCCGCGATCGAAAGTGAAAGCGTGTAGGGGACCCTACACGTGCATGATTCAATCATGCACTAGGCCTCTAGTTTTATAGAACTAAGCTACAAAATGTGAAAGTTAAGTAATGTTGGAATAGAAGAAATTATACATTTTTGTTACCTATTTATTGAATATTTATAGACTCATTTTTGAGAAGATATGCAAGTATAAGGCATCTTGCCTTTAGTAAATTTATATTGTAAATATTGTGATGGGACTAAGTTACTAAAACAATTAGAAATACATAGATATCTAAGTTAAGTGCCGAAGGACATGCTATGATATGATATGATACAGATCACACAATAAAGATACAAGTTTAGAGAAGCAGAATATCAATGAGAGGCTCGAAGCTTCCTGTGGGTAAGGTGTGTGTGGAAAGCAGGAAGGGCATCCCAGGGAAGTGGAACAGCATTCTCAAAGCTGTGAAGTCTGGTGTGTGCTCACGGGGCAGCAAGGAGATTGGTCCCATGCAGCAGAGCTGCCTCCAAAGGGATTGTGGGAAGCCAAGGTTGCTGATCTGGAGAGGAACCAGTTAGAGTGGTGTTCACACTTGATTAGCAGCAAGTGAAGACACGGACAGTTATTTTCAAACAGAGTAGCATCTAATGGGAACATATTTTGGCAAACTAGGGAAGGTGCTCCAGACCTTCAAGCATGTGGCCCCAGGAACCGGGAGGTCACACACCCTAAGAGAAGAGGGAGTTAGGCTCCTTGGACCTGATCCGGTAAGACAATAGTACTTAACAGAGAAACAAGATGATGGTGAGGATAGCAGCCATCTCCTGCCCCTGTCCCCAAGAGACTGAGACCTGTGAGGCTCAGGAAAGCAGTAATCAATCAAAACAGACAAAACTCACCAAGAGGGCTTTTTGTTAAAATTCTGTAAAACTTTGGGGAGCATAAACAGTATGCTTTGGGGCTTCTTCTAAAAGAGACCATGGCGAAACCATTTGTAGGTTGTGATGGTGTGATGGTGGAATTCTGGCAGGAAGGAGAATTTTTTATTGACATTGTTGGCACATAATAAAAAGCAGACCAATTTTTAGTTGGTATTATTATTGCTTTCAAATGCTCCACTGACAAGGCATTCCCTTACCCTCTGCAGTTGGGACAGACTGCTCCCCCATCCCACACCCCTGAGCACTACTGATAAGGCAGAGACCAGTGGTTCTCCAATTTTACCCTCGACCAAAGGGAGATTTAGCAATGGCTGGAGATATTTTTGGTTGTTGCACCTCAGGGGTTGGGAATGTGCTTCTGACATCAAGTAGGTCAGGGCTAGGGACGCTGTTAAAAGCAAAGCACAGGATAGCCCCTACCACAAAAAATTATTCAGCCCAAAATGTCAATAGCGATGAGGTTACGACACCTCGATACAGACAACGATGCCCACTGAAGCATTATTTTGAACAACAAAATCTTGGAAATAATATTCACTTTAACAATAGAGGAATGGTTAAATAAATTATGGAATATCCTATGTATGTATGATGTACATTGCAGTCAAGTTTTCAGATATAATTTAATGATGTAGGAAATTGCTCACGGTATAATAATAAATGTGAAAAATCCAAACTGCATATACAACTAATGCGCGCGCGCACACACACACACACAGACACACACACACATTGGTACACACCATATACACAAACAATGCAAGAAACAGGAATGGGAAGAAGTCACCAAAATGCCAACAATGGTTATCTCTAGATGGCGAGACATAAATAATATTTCCTCTTTGCTTTTCACCTTTCTGCATTTCCTAAACACCTTGAAATAAACACAAATTAATTTTCGAATAAAAATATAATAATCTCTCCATCAAAATAGCTCAGTAGTCTGAAACATAGGCCAAACTTAACAAGATGAAATATAACTGGTGAGGCATTTACTTATAGGCTCAAAGCTTCAAGTGTCAACGGCAGGAGGAAGATAGTCTTGCTTGTGACCAGTCAATGTATAAAGGATGTGAATCAATAGAAGGTCAGAATACAACAGAAGAGACCAGATGGGGTTGCTAAAAGAATCACTGCGAACCTAGGATACCTTAATAAAATATGATCATACTACGATGAGGTAGGTAGCAGTCCTCTGTGGGGCAAGTCTGCACATCTGGAGTGCTGAATGCCGTCCGTGTGACATATTTCAGGGTGACCACTGAAAACCTGGAGTAGGTCCAGAGGAGAGAAATCAATGTAGTGAGGGGCTTGGGGATTGTGTTATGTGACAAAAGGGTGAAAGAGCTGGAGATGTTTAGTCTGATGACAAAAATGCTTAGGAGAGAAGTGAGTGCTATCTTTAAATATTTGGTGGGCTGTCATATGTAAAAGGGACAAATGTGCTGTGCGTGGGCCCAGACCACAAAGCTAGCACTAATCACTGATATTAACTGATAACTTATCTTCTTTCACATAATTTCCAAACAAAGAGAGAAAACTCTTCTAAATCTAAGAGTTGTCCAAAAATGGGGTGGCTAACTTGGGATGGCATATGGTCCCCATCACAGACTTCATGACAGTGTGTCAGGGTTGCGGACCGAGAGCTGATGGAGAGCTGAGAAAATGAGAGGGGAGTGTTGCTGCTAATGCATTCCTGGTGCGTGCTGCTTGAAGCATGAACGGCGCACAGCAGCCAACAGCCACTGAGCGCTTTCTGTGGGCCAGGGGCCAGGAATGGTGCCAAGAGCTTTGCATGCTCTAACTTGTTCCTTACAGCCACTCTGTAAGGAAGGTACTGTTATATGTCCACCCAACTCCCAGATGAGGAAATGCAGACTGGGGACGTGGAGGGCCTTGCCTAGGCCAAGGGCTAATAAGTGTTACCAGATTCTGTATTCACGCTAATAATAGTGACTCTCATCATCATGCCAATTGTGGTAGCAAACAGGCATATACTGCTTACTATGCATCAAATGTAGTTCTAAATGCTATACCTACATCTGCATTTTAGAGCTGAGCCTTGGAGAGATTGAGCATCTTGTTCACGGCCAGAAATGGGTCACGTTTTGTAGTAAACACTCATAGGGCTTACTTGCTAGGTGTCAAACACATTTCTAAAGGCTACACCTATCTTAACTCATTGACTACCACAGCCCTATGAGACACCTCTTCCTTTTATCCTCATTTTACAGATGGGGAAATGTAGACTTTGGAAGGTCAAGGTCACACAGCTCATACCTGGTAGGGCTGGGTTTTGGAACCTGCTATATCAGACTCCGTAACGGTATCAGTAGCAACAATGGTACTAAAAATTCTCCTTTTCATTGTTCATCATTGTCACAGTAGTAACGGTATAAACCCTTGACTAGCACAAACTATGTGTCAGGCAAACAAAACAGCCCTAGGAGGCAGTGCACTGGCTAACTTTATGTGAACACTTGGAGGGTGATTTTGGATGAGAGTAACATTTAAATCAGCATACTTTGAGTAAAGCAGATTACCCTCCATAATGTGGGTGGACCTCACCCAATCAGCTGAAGGCCTGAATGGAACAAAAAGACTGGCCGCCTGCCTTTGGACTTCATCTGCACCATCAGCTCTCCACCTGCTGGCCTGTGGACTGGAACTGCACTCTTGGCTCTCCTGGGTCTCAAGCCTGCTGGCCCACACTGCAGATTTTGGACTCATTAGCTTCCATAATCAAGTGAGCCAATTCCTTATATATAACAAACATATACAAATCCTATTGGTTTTGTTTCTCTGAAGAACTCTGACTAATGCAGGTAGGTACCCTTACGATGTCCATTTAAAACACGAGAAAACGGAGACTTAGAGACGTGAAATGACTTGCCCAAAGTCATGCGACTAATGGCCACGCCGGAGTGGAAACTCTGACCAGTGGCTGTAACATCGGAGCTCCTGCATGAAATCTCTGGAGCTCTTTGCTCTCTTGACTGCTGCATATTTTATTGACAAGACAACGTGAGCTTAGGAGACTAATGGAGGGAAGCTCTTCAAGCAGGTCAAGTTACTGGCTGGAGAGCAAGAATGACACCTCTGGGCTCCTCCCTCTACCCAATGGCTGTTTCCCTCCTTCCAGACAGCCCCTATCACGATAGGACATTTTTCAATAGTTGATGGGTCAAAGGCAAGAATTCCCAATACCTTTGTTTCTCCTGTTACCATTCCACTCGGTTGAAAAATAATTTACTGAAAACTTCTCATTTTTTCAATAAGTTAGAGGAAACAATATTGTCACTGCCGCTCTCCACGCTCATCACTTTGTGTTCTGAATGAATACAGAATATTTAAAATAATTCAACCACATGAAATGTCTTCCCCGTTTCTCCTATCTGGTGCAAAAGCAAAAGCATGTGCACTGATACCCTTTTTTCAAAGGTTTTTAAGTCTTCCCTGATTTCAGCAATGTCTGTGATAAGTTTCTACGTTATAGGTAGTATACTAAACCCTCCACTGAGGGGAAAGTCCCTCTTGGTAGTCTCAGTTTAAATTTCACTGTTGCCAAATTTCCATTAATGCCAGTATCTCTTTGGACCATCCAAAGTGTATTCTCTTTGGTTGACTCATCTTTCACATAATTTCCAAACCAAAGACAATATAGTCAAAGCAGCGCACAAACATGCCAGGGGATCAGGTGTTGAAAAAAAAAAAGGCATTGAAATGGACCCAAACAGAAACACAATGGTTTTACATAGGAGCCTTCAGCATTAAAGAAGAAAGAAAAAAGCAAGGCTAGCAAAAGAGGGAAGGAAAGCAAAACGAGGAACAAATGCAAAGTGCCTAAGGAAATGGTCTTTTCTTTCACGTATCAACATTCGCTCAACGAGTATTTCCCTATGAGGATGTCACTGCCGGCTCCTTCCCGTTTGCAGTCATGTGTAAGAGAAGCTTTTAAATCCATTTGCAGCCCCCTTGGGAGTTGCAAGGAGGAAGGTGCTGTCACTAACGTAGGAGATGCTACGCCTGAAAGTCAAAGCTATGGGAGACACAGCCTCTTCACTATCCGCAGGCCCCGCGCAGATGGGCCCTGCCAGGCCCAGCCTCCGTGAGGACCATGAGCAGCCAGACCACCCCCGCGGCCAGCCCATGGCGAGAGGCTCTCAGAGGACAGTCTCCTCTTTTCTTGGATGTTTCATCACAAAGAAGGTGGGTGCCAAGAGGAAAACAAATTCAGGGGCTTCTAGTCCAACTGAAACCCTCAGTGTTCTGAGACAGCATGTTCTCACCCCAGGGGGAATTTTCTACTGTGAACCTATTTCCATCGCAGTATAACCCTGAGCATCAGCAAATGTCACTGAGGAAAGCCAAAGAGAATACGGAGAAAAAGAAGGGTTTTAAGCAATAAAATCTAAAGGCAATGAGGTCCCGAGCTTTTTATATAGGCACATGTTGCCTCTTTCTGGCCATCCCAGCTCCTCCATTCATACCTTCTTATGTCTGTCCACACGCCCCAGCCCCAACGCCCTTTACTTGAGGGTCATTGCCTGCACTGGGTCATCTCTGCTGCATCCAGCCCACAATGACCTGTTCTTTATCTGACCTCTGATGGCTTACGTAATCTTAACCATTCAACCCAATACTCGGTAGATGCTATTTGGTGTTCTTCTCAAATGATTCCATGGATAGAGGGTCTTTTCTACCAAGTAATACTCTATGTGCTTTGAAGGAAAGGACCTTGTCATGTACTGATTGGAGAACCCCCACCCCTCAGTAGATGTAATAATTTGGTGACTGCGATAAATTCTTGCTGATAAACTGCTTAATCTGTATCACCTCCATGCTTGTACTTTTAAATAGTGCTACCCAGAGGCCTCCACATTCATGCTGCCTCCCCAACCAGCAAATAAAAACACCCAACATATAATCTTGCATAACAATGATGATCTGGGTGGGGAAAGAAACTGTCTTCACTCAAGAATCTGTTTGGGGGCTAAAAGAAGGGAAAATCTTGCAAGGATTTCTTGGGCGGTTTTGATATTGGGCTCTTGGCCCTTCTGTCAGAAGAGCACAGAGCTTTTGTTCCATCTGTAAGAATCTTTGACATAGAAAGAGGATCCTTGAGACTAGCGAGACCTCCTTTTAATAAACACAGGAGCTGTGAGATGAACAGGTCCAGGGAGATGGGAAGAGGTGATATTGAATTCCATTTCTCAGCTCTATGCTAGGGAATGAAGTATATTCTGAGGGGGAGAGTGCCCTGGAAACAACATGGATGGGGGTCTGATGGTTTAACTACTGCTGAGGTTCAGGACGATCCCGAGGTGAGATTTCCAGGTTTTGGGTTGCTTTTCCTTTAAACAGAAGCTGGGGGATATTGTTCTGGCTTCAGCATTAATCTTGTTTTCTTTCCTCCTGCACCTGCCCATGCTACCTGGCAGAGTCACAGCTGCTGCCCAGCCCCCTTCCCCCTTCCAAGTTTATTTATTGTGGCTATTTTACCAGCTATTGGCTCAACACACTCCACTCAAATATTCATCACTGAGCTCTCTGGGTAAATCGTATTTAATCAGCACAGGAGAGAAAATAGCATAATTATAGATGCCGGATGCCATTACACTCAGAAGAAATTAAACTCTGTCTCAAGCCGACCAGCGGTTGCTGTGATTGCATCACCACTGGGGTTACGGAGAGGTTAGTGGCCTTTTGGGGCCAGCGCTACCTTGGAGGATGCCTGACCCAGATGAGCCATGGGGAGACACACCCATGCGTGCACACATTCGCGCCATCAGAAACTCAGCTAATGGCAGCCAGTAAATCAATCTTTTTATTGTTCTGAGAATGTGATGCATGAGAGCATAATAAAGTGAGGTTCATGCAGGGAGATGTAGAGACAAAAAATAAATGGGCCCCAAGAATTGCAGTCCTAAAAGATGATAGAGGGAATCCCCATTTCCAGTCTTCTCCAGGTGCTGTCTGCCGATAGCCAGAGGGATACTGACAATGAAAGGAAAGTAGGAAGGAAACCTTTTCAGGGAAGCAAAAGCATCCGTCTGGGGCATGTGAGTTCTTCCTGGAAATGCTCTCATCTCTGCAGGGTGTGAAAGAAAAGGCCAAACAAAACCCACGTGAGTCCTACTCCTTACCATAAGCAGACTTGACATTTCTCACGTGCAAAAGTTTCCAAGTCAGTATTGCTTAATGAGCTATTTTGTTTGGGCAAGTGAATAAGGGGGAAAGTTTTAAAACAAACAAACCAACACCCAACTATAATACAACATCAGAGCCCTACCTGCTTTCTGCCGCTGAGTCGGCCTCCTGGAAAAGGCCAGAACCCTGGGGTCAGCTTCCTTCCAGCCACTCACGCCCGGCCTCTTCCCACACAAATCCAGGGCCATCTGTGTTTGCCCAGATTACAGAATAAGAGTCACCTCTGATTTCATGACAAGGCTTTCTCTGCCCTGGACCTAAACCCTGGGGCAGCAGCCCATCCACCGTGGAGCACTGTTTGTAAAAATTCAAAAATGTCCAAAGACGCAATTAGGCTTTACTTATTACTATTGGTGACTGTTTTTGCTCTCCCCCCTCCCTTATTCCTTTTCTTTTGGCTAATAATGCTTCTGAGGTTTGGGTAAGTCACTAAGAGGAAGGAGATCTCCTTCTAGTCCATCCTGCTGCTGACAATTAAGAAACCTCAAAGTAATTTTTGAAAATGCCAGCGTCTCATTTAGCAAAAGGATAAATAATAAATGAAGCATAATCACTGTCCTGCGCTGGTGGTAGAGCTTCGCGGTGTCATTAGTAAACTAACGGTATAATATCTTTGTGTCACAGTTTAATTATATCTTGTAATTAGTTTCAGCAATGGATTGCATAGAGTCAGGCCCCCTGAGCTAAACAAAAGGTAATAGAACTTTCAGCGCCCCTGCATAAATCAATTATGAAAGTGTCCTGCGTTATTTGAAGCTTGTTTGCTGTAATTTTATGCACAAAGCTGAACTGGTGCTTCTTGCCCGGGGAGGGCAGGTCACCCACCCACGCCTTGCCTGCAGCTGGGTTTCGGTGGGGCCCACACACAGCCTGGGCTGCCGGGGCATCTGTCCCTGCACGCTCGGCAGTAAGCATGGAAGGGGCAAGGAGCTGAAGGGGAGGGCAGTTCCAGAGGGTGGGGGGCAGGGGACGCACAAGGACCCGAGCAGGTAATAGATGCACCATCTACAAGAGAGCGAGGCATGAAACGGGAAAAGATGTGAGGCCCTGGAAGAAGGATTCTTTATGCTTCCCCAGAACAAAGATGAGAAGGTTAGGAGCATCAAAGGCCAAGCAACGCTGATGAATATGGTCAGGTGGACATGACACATGTCCCTTTATCATTTGTCCTTTCAACATCCCTGCTCTCCCCACGTGGTTGGAATTGAAACTGGCATCGGTTACTTGGCAATAGGGATGAGGAAGGAGAATCCACATCTTTAATTGGGTCTAATTCAGATCCTACGGGGCTCAGGAACTGTAAAGGGCTGCGGAGCGTAGTTGAGGGCTTAGCTCTGGTCACCAGGCCCACGCGGGAGAGTTACGGAGTCCCTGCTGGGGGAGGCTAAGAAGAAACTTGGGGGCGGGGGTTTGGTTAAGTCCAAATGCCACCAAGACGTGTGATCGTCCCTTTTTTGATCAAACTGCAAGGCATGGCAGAGAGTGGGGGTGGGGTCCACATTCAAAGTCCTCATCAAGTCGTCTTTGAAAGTAACTCTAGTGCCACAGTGGCCTTTCTGTTTATACAACAATTTACAGGTTTAAATGAAAGCCTGCTTGGAAAAGCAGACTGAATCTTCCTATTGTGAACACTTCAGCAAATTTAACAAAAGAAAGAGCCCCGGTGAGGAAGAGAGAAAGAGAGAGAGGGGGAAAAAAAAAAAAAAGAAAAAAGGTCCAGTCCTTAGACTGGTGTGCAGCAATCTGGCTGGTTGCTATGGTGACGTGATGGCTTGTTCACATGGCAACATACCTTAGGTCCACTATTAAAATGATGAGAGTGAACTCAGTTGCATTAAGGAGAGCATGCTGTATGCTAAAGCAAGTCTTTATCTCCAGGGAGAGCTGGACAGAGACTAGCAACCTGTGCAAATGAAGGAGAAAAGGAAGAGGAAGAAAAGGTTGGAGGTCTGGAAGGGAGAAAACCTACAGGGACACAATAACTATGAAAAGAGAGACCCTCAGCTCTGTGTCTAAATTGAGGGCCTGAGACTCAGAAAATGGACAATGAGTTTTGTTTGATATGGAATTCATCATCCAACTCGACCCATCAGATGACCCCTTATTTAAAAATCACATTCCAAATGAACCTGCGGTACCTTAGGTCTGAAACACATCAACAGTGAACCACACCAAACCCGTGAGCCGCTGCGATGACAAATAGCCCCGCTACTGCAACTATGATAAAATACTCAAATAACGACTAAGGTGGCAAATTGCATAGCATTTATTTATTGAATATAAAAGTCCACTGACAGCCACAGATCCACATCCTATCATATTGGAGCTGGGGGAAGCGTTTCCTTTGGAAATGTGGCTTCATGTTTCCTTTAACGTAGTCACAATTTTCTCTCTGCTCACGTTGAAAGGGTAGCGATAATTCTGCTATCTTATCCCAACAACCCTTCCTACCCACCGTTGCTTGATTTCTCTCTGCTGTTTAGCAAGCACTGCTGGGGCGTAAGTAAGAGACAGCCAGGAATTACAGGGCTATATAATCCCACCGTGGGCTCTGAGTGAGATCGTAAACCATGTGTGGGATGCCTGAGTCCTGAAATTCCTGTGCCCTCACTTATTCCCCCCCGCCCCCTTCCCAGCATGCTACGGCTGGCTGTGCTTTACTTAAAAATCTCATTACCACAAAGGGAAGGCCTCACAAGCCACAGAGGGCTCCAGCTTTGGATACAAGACACAACACAAGGTGAGCTTGGCCTTGTCACGTTTTTTGATGACAACTGCCTTACAGTCAGAGGGTTCAATTCCCCATGCAGCCACTGACTGGACACCTACTTTATGCCACTGCTCTGGATGCAGGGGTTCCAGCAGAGGGGACCTGGGCCATAAGAGTGCTTGTCTAGACAGAGGAGAAGTGACATGGAACTCTGAAACCAGCAGACAGGGCCGAGTCCCAGGACAGACACAAAGCCAAACAGCTCTCATCAATTTCTCTCTCCACTCGGATGCCATGTTTCTCCTGAGTCTTAGGCCAAAGACCGTTGCTTGCTAATATTTCCTAGGATTCTAGAACATGCTTTGGCTTCCTTATAAATCTATATAAACAAATCCAAAGTGAAGAGTCAGGACAGCCAACGTTAACCCTAGACTTTGCAGTAGAACCTGCTTTGTCACTGGCTAGCTGATGAACTCGCTCAGCCTGTTTTCTGATCTGAAAAGTGGGAGCATAACAGTACCTGAATTCCTTGGATTGTTGGAAGAATTAAATGAGGTAATAGTTGTAAAATAATATGCTTAAATCTAGGGCATTTGCATTTTATTAATTATTGTCATTTCCTATTGACCTAGCCAGTCTGTGGCAAGCAGTATTCTTTCCATTGCTATTTTAGCAACAGAGAAAAGCATACTTTTCAGTGATAAGCTCCTGAAAATTAGCTCAACAAATCTTTTAAAAAAAATCTGTTTTGGAAGACTCCAGCTTGGACATATTTGTTCCAGAACCTTCTTCCCTAGATGCCTCCTGAGAAGCAGGCCTAGTAGGCAGTTCAACCTGTCTTCCTCCGCTAGATGCCTTTCCTTTTGTTTTGCATTTTGACTGACAAAATGCCAGCTTTGTCCCTCTCCCCCGAATGGTGGGTGAGCATCTCCTCATAAGCATGGTAAACTGCTGCAGAAAGAGAAGAGAGGGAACCTTCTGGTGCCTATCAACTTTCCATGACAGCTGCACGCGTGTTCCCTCCCGAGGACCAAAATAACTACAAAGTGTATGAAATCGTTAAGCACATAAAAATCCCGGAGGTAGAGGCATGATTTCGCAACCGAAAGGCATCAAAGCCCAGCCCTCGCCTTCATTTGCTTCCCTCTGCTTGGCCCAGGCAGACCTGCTTTTGCGCATGCACACACGCGCGCGCGCACACACACACACACACACACACACAGCTCAGAGAGCAAGAGAGGCTGTTGACCTACCCATGGACCAGCCTGATATGCATAACAAAGACATGGCGGTATAGGGGGAGCCCAGGCACAGATAAAATCAGTCAGAAAGCACCTAAAAGAAAGGCTTGTTTTTGCAGCTTATGATACACTTTTCACACATCTAATGGCAGCTAGGTTGAGAGAAACTTCCCCGTTTCAATGTGCCACAACAGAATAATGAGGCTTACAGCATGTCCTGATCCATGGTCCCCCCAGGTAGAATCCTGTGATACTGAAATCTGAATAGAAAATTTTGAAAGGGTTGTCCCTCTGCCGCTGCAAAGCAAGCCCAGCAAAGTGGTGTGGCTTCTTGCCGTGTGGGAAGAGTCCCTTTTTGTTTCCAATATTCTCCAACAGCACCTGACTTGGAAGTGTCTTTAGGAAGAACTACTAGTACATCATAAAACATTCAACTGCTGCTGTGTGCGGGGAGCTCTGCTGGGTGCTCCAACAACGTAGCCCAGCTGTCTAGACCAGCGGTCGCCAACCAGTGGTCCGTGAGGTCTGAAAGGTTGGCGTCCGCTGGTCTCCACCATTAGAAGGCCTCTCTCCACGCTCACTGGTCCTCTACTGAGATACCTACGAATGTTTGCAGACTCTCATTAGTGCATTTCAAAGTACTAAGAAGCATGAAAAAGTTCCTAGCTCCAAAGAGTTAATAATTTAGTTGGAAGATAAGACATTCATTTGTGAATATAACAAGCTACTTAAAAGAGTAAGGCTAAAAATGGTGCTGGTAAGGTATAACCTGTGGGCTCAAATTAGATTATCACCTGTGTTTGTAAATAAAGTTTTTTTTAAAAACACAGCCAGCCCTTTGAATATAACAAGCTACTTAAAAGAGTAAGGCTAAAAATGGTGCTGGTAAGGTATAACCTGTGGGCTCAAATTAGATTATCACCTGTGTTTGTAAATAAAGTTTTTTTTAAAAACACAGCCAGCCCTTTCATTTACATCTTGTCTTTGGATGCTTTCTCCCTATAATGGCAGATATTAGCTGTTGGGAGAGAGACGGCATGGCCTGCCTAAAATATTTACCACCTGGTCCTTTACCAAAAGATTTTGCCAATCTCTGGTCTGGCTGTTCTAGGTTTAGAAGGGGAGTGATCTTAGTGGCTGGGAATAACTATGACAGGATTAATGGAAAGGATGGCCCTTCATAGGGCTCGGCGGGACCTGGACAGACTGAAAGGAGTGGGGAAGGAATACTTGGTGTGGGGAACAGTAAGGGCAAGGATACAGAGGAACAAAAACCAACATTGTTGTTTGAGGAACAGAAGGACCATGTGGATAGAGTGACGGTTTCATTCCAGAGCAGTTGGCAAGAAGGAAGGCCAAAGAGGCAGGAGGCAAGTCAGTGGAATGGGGGATTCCCAAAGCCAAGGAGGAAGTGGGTTTGTAAGAAGTGAGAGGGTAGAAGTAAAGAGGACCCAGGCTATCATTCAGCAGAATAAGAGTGTGAAAGTCAGAGGAGAAAAAGGAAAATAAAGAGCCGGAGTAGTGAGTGTGGATCACTTGATCAGGAAATTTGACTAGAAAATGTTGGAGGACACAGGTTGGTAACGTGAGTAAATGGCAAAGTTGAGTACAGAATTTGCCAGGGTTGGGGAGACTGTGTATGTCTTAAGGTCAAAGAGGAAGCAGTCTATAGAGGGACTGAGGAGCTAGGGAACTAGGAAATAAGGAGGAGTGGAGAGGGGTGGATAAGCTGAGCAATGCTATTGATGGTCTCCCTCATGTCATGAAGGACATCAGCAGAGAGCAATGATGGGACAAGTGAATATAGGGCCTATTAAGGAGCTACGAAACCTCCTTAAAGTGTCACAATGTCCCTCTGTGGGAGGCCACGCCCACTTGCCTTGAAGACTTCCCTCAGCAGGGATCTGTAGCTTGGCTCCAAGTGTGTGGTAGAGGTGATTCAGGTTGATGTTGAACCAAGAGAAAGTCCAATAGAAGGGAACATCTATAACATGAGTGAGAAGGAATTGGAATGGCTGACACAGCATTTGGGTTGGGCAGGGAGCCACGTGTAGCCAGACGACCCCATGGAGCTGGTGGATAGGAGGCAATGAATACTCCTGACAGCAACTGAGGCAGAGGGTGTCTGAAATTCACTGAGGAATCAGGGCTTGATATTGCTGGATTCTTTATTCCCCCCTAAAGTATCAGTGTTATTCTTGGAGGGCAAGAGGCTCAGGGACCAATTTTTAATCTTGGATAAAGTGACAGTGGTCTGTTTCTTGCTATAGGCTTATAGGATTGATCTTCTTTTTAAAATATATTTTTTATTGATTTCAGAGAGGAAGGGAGAGGGAGAGAGAGATAGAAACATCAGTGATAATTGAGAATCATTGGTCAGCTGCCTCCTGCACCCCCCCCCCCAACCCAATGGGGATCAAGCCTGAAACGTGGGCATGTGCCCTTGACTGTAATCAAACCCAGGACCCTTCAGTCCGCAAGCCAACACTCTATCCACTGAGCCAAACTGGCTAGGATTGTAGGATTGATCTTTGAGTGTGGTAGGCATTACTAACATGTACCAACATCCATTCTTTTCTATTTCTGGACCCTTGAAAGTCTGTACTTCCCCCTTACCTTGAAGTAAGTCATGGCCATATGGCATGATTTGGCCAATGAAATGAGAATGAATGTGACTCATACCATTCTTGGCTATATAATTTAATTTCCATGTGAGACTCTCTAAAATTCTCTAACCCTGGTGTGGCAATCATGGAAGATGCCTTGTGTTGAAGCAGGGTGGGAGCATGGATTGCTAAGAATGGAAAGCAATAGCCTTGGATTGTTACCTGGACTCTCAGTAGGCTTTTGGTGAGGGAGATGTATATGCTGAATTTTGTTGACAACATTCATGAGGTGAAACCCTAACACCCTATAACTCAGAGTGTGACTGTACTTGGAGACAAGGCCTTAGAAGAGGTGATTAATTTAAAGTGAGGCTGTTAAAGTGAGCCCTAATCCAACATGACTGATCTTATAAGAAAAGGCGATTTGGGCACATAAAGAGACACCAGAGATATGCATGCACAGGGGAAAGACCATGGGAGAAGACAGCCATCTGCAAGCAAAGGAGAGAGGTCTCAGGAGAAACCAAACTTGTTGACACCTTGACCTTTGACACCCAGCCCCCAGAACTGTGAGAAAATAAATTTCTGTTGTTTAAGTCCCCCAGTCTGTGGTATTTTGTTATGGCAGTCATATGAAAATAACATAGGAGATAAACTTTTTTCCTGTTAAGCCACTGAGATATTGGGGTTGCTTGTTATCACAGCACAACCTCACTTAGACTGACCATTATAGTGGGATACTTTAGGTTGGGTGGTAGAAACAGGCTCCCTGAGGAGATGACATTTAATTTTGGAACTGAATGGCACACAGGAATTAGATGTGGGAGATTCTGGGATAAGAACATTCCATGCAGAAGAAATAGATAATACAAAGTCCTGGGTTTGCTTGTGGCAAGGAAGAGAGGTAAAAGTCAAGGCACAGACCAAGGCCAGATCACACAGAGGTCCTAGGCTAGGTTAGGGAGTCTGGACTCAATTTTATTTGCTGTGGGAAAACTCTATGTGATTTTAAACAAGGAAGTAATGTGATCTGATTCAGTTCTGTTTTGTTTTAAGGCCATTCAAAATCTTGTGTGAGAATGAGCTGTAGGAGGAAAGGACAGGAGTCCAGGCAAGAGATATGATGATGCCCTAATCTATAATGGAGAGAAGCAGATGGATTTGGGTGTTTTGATTCCAGCACCTCCTTCTTTGGATAGCTATAAATGTTGGAGTCGCAGCGTATTGGCAGTTTCATACTCCTATTTAAAGAGTTTATCATGAGGAGATGCCAACATTTTTAGCAGAAAAAAGAATAAGGTCAGTTTTGTGGGGAGATCATGGACAGAGTAAGTTTTATGGTAGTTTCCCCAAGGAAACGAAATAAGTCAAGAGGGCCTCGGAGCGTTCTCAGAGCATACTAGAGAAAGAGAGCAGAGAATGGAATGAGAAGAGAACAGAATGATGACGGTGGGTGGGAGGACACTGCCCTACTGATTTTAGGATGGGTGTGACATCGGCTGATACTCTCAACATTACACACAGTAGAAAAGATTATTGGTAGGAGGTGCAGAAATGAGTGAGGCTTCACCTGAACTCTGTGACACAGGGACCTCTGGTAGGAACTATAGAATTTTTTGGAGCAGGTACCCATAAAGACTGGAAGGGTGAAGTCAGTCTCCAGGCTCTGGGTCGGGGGCACAGGCTTGTGAAAGCAATCACGCCTCCTGTAGTTCTCAGCCCGTTTTGTGACAGAGTGCTTTCAATTATCTCAAGGATGCAACACTTACCCTTCTCTTGATCACTTTCAGGCATAAAATTAACAATTAAAAACCTTATATGTGTATAGTGCTTTTATTTTTTTTAAGTATAGTGTATATTTTTTAAAATTTTTTTTATTGATTTTAGAGAGAGAGAGAGAGAGAGAGAGAGAGAGAGAGAGGAAGAGAGAGAGAGAGAGAGAAAGGGAGAGGGGTAGAGAGATAGAAACATTGATGTTTCCATTGATCTGCTGCCTCTTACACACCCCCTACTGTGGATCAAGCCTGCAAACGGGGCATGTGCCTTGACCAGGAATTGATCCAGTGACCTCTTGGTTCACGAGCCACACTGGCTGGGCTGTGTAGTGCTTTTAGAATTTGCAAATCTCTCTCACGTATATTAGGTCTCATTGGACTCTTTCATGACCTCTCTGACTTTTTGGGTGGAGAATGTGTTATGGGCAGGAAGAAGGAAAAGAGGGGACTTGAAGCAGTCCAGTCTGGAGGCAATATGGTTGTTCAGTCTAGGATGGTGACATGAGGATGGAAAGGAGTAGACAGTTAATTTGAAGTAAATTCTCTCAAATTAATTAATTTGTAAGTTTAACAAACATTTATGGTGATTTAGTATGGCCCTGAAATGGTGATAGGATTTGGGTCTATTAGGATTGTCTAAAATCTGGTGTGGGAGGCACTGAGGCAGATGTGAAAACAAATAATTATGGCACAATAAGGCGATTTTAATTGAGGTACGAACTAAATGCCCTAGGATCTGGGGGAGGGTCTGATAATTTCCTGGGGATTTCAGAGAGCCTTCCATAGGGGGTTGAGATATCTGAGTAGGGCCTGGGAGGATGAGAAGAGATCTTCTTGGAAGAGAAAGACAGGAGGGCAAGCCAGGTGAAGGGAGCAACATATACAGAGTGCATGTGTGACAGAATTAGGGAGTCTGGGCCAATACTACAAATGCACAGGGGAGAGGGTGCTGAAGAGGTGAGCTGAGACCGTATTGTGAGAACCTTATACAATGATGCTAAGAAGTTGGTGTTTGGCTCTCAAGCACTGGGAGTGCTGGTAGAGTTAGAAGCCTGGGAGAGGCCTGGTCTTTTAAAGATGAGGAGACAGACTAAGAGGCTAGGCAACATGCCCATGCCTCAGGTCTGCAGCAGTGGGAGCAGCAGTAAGGTACAGGTGGCCTTATTCCTGGCTCAGAGCTCCTCTTACTCATGCCCAGCTCCTTAAAATCTCATTGCATTTATACAATGTATGGTTATTTTTTTCTACAAGTAATTTTCCATGAAAAGAAGTCCACAAAATCCAGAATATTGGGACTAGTCAACTATAATCTCTTCCTTTAAAACATTTTTTTCTTCAATAACACTTCATATTTCTTAACACAGGTAAACTATAAAGAATAATATCACCCATCCTATGCAAGGGTCATTCAAGAATTTGTAAATCTGGAAGGAATCTGAATGGGAGACAAGAAAAAGTTGAATAGTGTATCTCAAGTCCAATAATGGGCTAATGTCCAACAGTAATAAATCCATCCTGAGCTAACATTCCAGCTCTCCATGCAATGCATGGTGCGTGTACATGATTATAAAGGAATGACGTACTGATACATGTTAAATGTGGATGAACCTTGAATACATTAAGCTAAGTGAAAGAAACCAGTAAAGAAAACCACATATATAGTATGGAATGTATATAAAATATCTAGAAAAGGTAAATCTATAGAGACAGAAAGTAGATTATTGATTGCCAAGGGTTGGAGGAGAGGACTGAATAGAGAGTGACTGCTAATGTGCATGGGGTTTCATTTTGAGGTGATGGAAATCTTCTCAACTTAGTTTGTGGTAACAATTTCAGAACCCTCGTTGATACACTAAACATTCTAGATTATATTCTTTAAATGGGTAAATTGTACGGTATATAAAATATAACTGGATAAAGTTGTTTAAAAAAACACTAAAGAAGCTAGTCTTCATTTGGGTATTTCTCACCTGTTAATTAACCTATTAAATCACCTAACAGCAACCTACCTTGGAGACAATGCAATTGATTACTTTGTGAGACTGTATGTTGACACCTTATACAGTTCTCATCATATACTTGTAGTTCAAAAGAACCCAAATGGGACTTAAATACTCATAGGAAAATAAGAAGTCCCACTCCCGAGAAGACCATATGTCACAAAGACTCTTTCAATGGCATTGTGTAAATAACACAAAACAGAATATCTGTCTAGAAAGAAGTTGGAACAAATGGTCATGAGTCTTACTTGTAGACACAGTAGTTTTCTGATAAGCCTTTTACTTGTTCTAGAGTTCTGTGAATGCCCTACACTCATCTTACCTACTTGGAATAGGGAGATGCAATCCACGTGATCTGATTTTAAGACCCAAGTAAACTGTTTTCTTCGGTGATGTCCTATCCATGACTGCAATGACTGCTGCCCAATGTCTCAATTACTCCATGGGACCAGGTATGGTGACCCATCTCCTAACCTTGTTCCTAACCCTCAAAGAGTCAGTGCTCAACCAAACCATCCTCTTCCAATTCCTCCCCAACTTCCCCAGAAGGAGACCTGGGTCCACCATTCTGAAAACACTGATGACCCATTCTCTCTCTCTCTCTTTTTAAAAAGTTTTTTTATTGATTTCAGGGAGGAAAGGAGAGGGAGAAAGAGATAGAAACATCAATGATGAGAGAGAATCATTGGTCCACTGCCTTCTGCACGCCCCACCCTGGGGATCGAGCCCGAAACCCGGGCACGTGCCCTGACCAGTAATTGAACCATGACCTCCTGGTTCATAGGTCAACCACTGAGTCACACCAGCTGGGCACTGATAACCCATTCTTAGAGCAAACTACAGGTCCCTTCTCGTATGAGAGCCATCTTTACTAAAACACTTCCTTCCAAAGGTGGCACCTGGCAGGTGAAACAATGATGCTCCAAGGAAAACCCAGGTTGACTTCCCCTTTTTAAAAACCTGAAAGAGAAGAACTAGATTCAGCAAGTATATTGCCTTATGACTCAAGAATACTGCCTTTATGTCAAACTTAGATCTGGCAGTCGGGTATGTCAAGTGTTGAATTGCCCTGAAATGGAATCCTTGCCATTAATTACTATTGCAATCTTACATACTACCCATGTGTGGTTTAACTGAATTTTGTGCATCGTGGACACTTTTCTTTCTGTCATTTGCCCCTGGGGGCTCTGAGGACTCAGATGATCTTGCTGGCATGGAATGTCCCAATCCTCTATGGGTTTATAAGATCCAGAGAATGCATTGTGCAAGGACAGAGGGAGCTCAGACACCAGCATTTAACTTTTCTCCCTGGTCATCAAACTCTCAGCTCAGAATGAGGGAGGAACACCAGTTAGAATGCTGAGCCTGTTCTGCCATTTTAATGTCCTTAAAAAAAAAAAAAAGGCAGAGTGCCTCAGGGTCTTTTTAACAATGGTGTCTTAATAAATTATTTAAAGAAGAAAATAGAGCCCCAGGCCCATCTGTAGTGCATATTATTATCAATTGAAGGTACCACATCTTTGAAGGGGAGTAGAGAAGGAGTAGAAACGGGAAAGTGGTGGTTGCATTGTGATCTATTTTAAATCCTTACTGGTACTTGTAGGTAAATCTCGTCAATTACAGGAGACAAGATATTCCCTGTATTTGGTCAATAAAACACTTCACAAGACCATATTCCACAAAACATTAATAGTAGCCACCATTTTTAAGATTCTGCAGTGTGTACTATAAATTTGGCGTGGATTCACTCAGTCCTCACAAAATATTGGTGAGGTAGGTATTACTCTTATCCCCATTTCAGAGTCGGGGATGGTGGTTAGGAAATTCAGAGAAGTCTGTAACTTGCCTAAGGCCACACAGCTGGAAAGAAGTGAAGCTGGGGTGAGGGTCCAGATGCATCTGAATCCTGGTCCTCACTGGCAGCCAATCCCTATCCTGCCTCCCAATGAAATGTACAAGTGAACCAAATACAATGAGGCAGGAAATAAGAGGAAACTTGCCACAGAATGAAAGGTAAGTGCTCAGAAGAATAAAATGGGTTACCGCTGCAACAGCTATGCCTTACGAAAATATTCCATTTGTTTCCCTATTGAAATAGACTAATAGAGGGTAGGCTGAAAGCAAACATGAGCAGGCAGATACTTTATCTTCCTGATCTATGCAAAGCCCATCCCAAGTGGACAGTGTGAATCCATGTTGCTCTTCTCTTGTCTCCCTCAGCCAATTAGTACCCTGATGGGCCACTCTGGGCTCCTGGTATTTGCAAAGCTGCTTGAGCTTGTTCTTCTTCTCCGGGGCTGTTGGTAACAGGTACAGGCAGACGTTGCTACCCCCCTCTCATTGCATCCTTCCTTCTTGAAATTCACTGCATCGGTAGTTTGCAAGGGAGTGTGTAGTTAAAACCTTTTTAAAGGGCAGCAGAGTAGGTTTTGCTCTGCTGTTTTGATTTCCAAATTTAGGGCGATGAACTAGACTCACCTCTGGTGTTTCATTGTGGATTCCACAACTCATCACACTTTCAGCCAGTGGTCGTGCTTCACACAGGGGGATTTCAGGGGTTTTAGGTAGAGTGGGCGGTGTTGATGAAATAGCTTCCTACCCTTTCCACCCTCTTGCTTGTGTCGACTATATTTTCGAGATTCACTCAATGATGGAGTTGTTTCTTAGCGTCTTGTGCGCTTAGCCATTTAATTAAAGCAATCCATATTGAATTCATGTCCAGATGCCTTGACCGGCGGAGCCAGATCCTCATTGGCATGCCAGCTGCTCAAAGAGGAAAAGGCCCCTTGCATACTAATCAGGAGAGGAGGCAGTGATTCATCAGCCCATGATACTGCTCCAGCATCTACAAGCACTTATGACATGTAATTGGTGGTGCATAAGCAAGCCAGGCCACATTAAAAACCCTACAGATAGTCAGAGATAAAAATTAATGACTTTTGCTTTGTGTAATCCTGCATGCATTGGTGGGAAAGGGAGGGGGGTGGGGATTAATGGGCAAATCTAAGTAGGCACCAAGGAACAAAGGCTTTCCCAACCTTGTTTACATATCGAACAATAAAAAACACCAGTGACAAGTTATGGGAAAGGCGAGTGTGAATTTTCGGCACGAGTGAGTTGAAAGACTGCTTGCAGTTTATTATGGATTCCAAATCTCCATATTCATTATTCCAAAACAAACGTCCTCAGTGGGCTCTTCGGGGCAGGGCTAGAGCAGTGGTTATTATTCATCTTTCACTGGGGCTGAGGTTGTCACGATTAGGGCCGGGCCGTGCGCACTCTTCACGGCATGCCCCAGCCTCTCCGGGACACAATGCAAACCTTTGACAAGCCCAGAGGAATGTAACAGGGATCGGGATCAAGTAGGGTCATCCTAAGCAGCCGCTCTAAGAGCAAGAGCACACATTTGGGGCCGAAAGCCGGAAGAGAGAGGAGAGAGTCTTGAGCCACCTACTGATGGGCAAGGAAATAGCCTCCGTGGCCCAGGTGGCAGCTGAGGGCTGGGAAGGGACTGGGGAAAGGGAAGAGAAGCAGCGGATGGACTGGCCTCCATAATTAACCTGAGCAGGTTACGTGACATAGTTATTGGGGTGGTTCCGGCTCTGGTTCACACAGATGTTAAAAAGGGGACTGATTACAGGTGTGGTCAAGGGGAAAGCATGTTTGTTAGCAGATAATGCAAAATGGAGGCAAGCGATGCGGGGATGTGTTGGGAGGTGGTTTAGTACATGGACTATCACATGGAGAATGCGATAGAGACACATGTCAGTGTTCTGTAGTCAGAAGCTGCCCTGGTTGTTACTTTAGGACTTCCTTTAAGGCACAGATGGCCTGGCTGACGTTCGCAAACAGACTCGAATAGGGAGGAGCTTGCAGGCTCAGGGTAGATTTGGATACATTCAGGTAATATGATCACAGAACAAAGGGCTGGTGAAGGTGTGTTGGTGTCGGGGAGGTGGGTCATTAGTAAATATTTATGACTGTGATTTGGCGAAGGGGAGAAAGATAACGAAAAGGCAGAGGCCAAGACAACAGGCTTGAGATACCATGGCTTTCCCCACTGTCTGGTTTTTGTCCCTTCTGAAAGGAAGAGCAGCAGCAAACCCAGACTGATTTGTGCTTCCTTCTTTTTTTCCACTTCAGTCTTATTCTGATCAATCCTTATCCTTCTCTTCTCCTTTTCTGGTCGATCACAAACTATCTCAGTCACTCCTGGTGGGAAAGCCATGGGCAGCACTTATAGCAAGGGCAATGCCAGAGAAGGAAATGTGAGTGAGAGACGATGGGAAGAATGTGCTCAGCATCCCCCCACCCCCTCCCTGAGCAGGTCAGTGCTGTGACTTGAACCACCCCTGCCTTCTGCCTGGAGCCCTTTCTTCCTCTGTTGACACAGAATAAAACCGCAACCGCGTGTCTGTACAGAGGGCCCATCTATGACTGTGGTCCCATGAACGTCACAACCTACCCAGGAGATGTGGTGAAGAGCAGTAACTCTCCAACTTATTTCAGTGGTGAGACGCCCTAGAAGTCTTGGCAGAACTCGGGCTGTGGACAGAGTGTATTAGAATAGCAAGCGTGCGAGTTCGGCTACGCTGACGGTGATCTGGAGCTTGAGTCTAGTGCAGAGAAAACGTCAAAATGCAGGAACTATATGGGTGGGATTTTAGATCATGATATTTCTCTTCAACAACTTCTATCTGCATGATGCCCACAGAAATGAATGGGGTAGAATGTCCCCGATGAAACCAGATGAGAAGCAGAGGCGTCAGGATGTGTCTTGGGGGAAGAGCTCATGCTCTGAAGGTAGAGGGAGAAAGGAGACAGGTTAACGCCAAAGGCGGCGGATCCAGGAGGACACAGTGTGCAGGGCCAGAGGAGGAGAGGAGAGGCTCTGAGGAAGGCAGAGGGGTCAGGCAGTCCTCAGCTGCACCCCTGCCTGTGCTGAGCTTCAGCCTCACAGGGTAAGAAGCGGGGAGAGGCTGTGGAGTGTGCTGACCCTCGGTGGGGGCAGAGGACAGACGGCAGGGGTTTATGGAGTTGAGGGGATGGTGAAGGGAGAAAGGCCGTAAGGGTACAAAACTCATTAACTGTCTCAAATGCTGAGGACAGAGAGAATAGTAAACTTAGATGAAATGGGATGAAATACAGTCTCGCCTCCAGGAGACCACTCCAGTTCTCAGAACTGAAGGAAATGGAACTCGGTGCCTTTACCCCTGTCAACCTCCTGTCCCCTGCAGGCCCGGAGGGTGGCAGAGAGCCATTGTCCTGCCTGCTCCTCAAAGGACCGCCAGCGAGTGGCCACTCACAGTCCTCTCCTTTGTGCTCGGAGAGATTAGAAACAAGTTGCTGCCAGCTCAAGAGGCTCCAAGACAGAAGCGAGGGGCAAGTGGCAAGGTTTCAGAGTTGCCGCCAAGTTCGAATCCGGCCCCTCCTCCTCTCAGTCCTATGATCTCCCATTAAATTGGATAAGGGATCCCTTTTCCTCCTTTTCTTTCTCATTCCTTTTCGGAAAATGAATGCTCTCAGAATCTGCTTGACATAAGAACTCCCTTTGTTCCACCCTAATGTTGATGGCTTGTTTTGTTCTTGAGTTTCCCTGCTTCTCACAAAGGAATAAAAAAAAGCTTAAACGAAACTCGGCAGCTCTATTCACAACAAAGTTTAAAACATTTAAAGGTAAATTCAATTAGCAAATGCGGAACCAATTATTATGTGACAAACACCATGGTTTTAAATATCTCAAATGTGGTTATTTTTTCAGGAAATCCAAGAAACACATAATGCATTTCATTTCCCTATGTAAAGTAAGATAAATTTAAGTAAGAAAAGTATGCAAACTATTGTGATAACAGTAATAATAATATTTACCAAGTGTTATGTGCTAGGTCCTGTGTTTCCCCCCAGAAAACAAAGAAATCACAGAAATACGTGAAGACAAGTTTCTTTTCCCGAAGGCTTCACATTTTCCGGAAATTTCAAAACTCCAAATTTAAAACACACTGGAGTGAATTGGAGGTGTAAAGATAAAGTGACAAAGAATTCCACACAGGGCTGCGTGTGTGTATATAACTTTTCTGAATCTATCTAATATTACCAGTAGCGAAGTTTTAGCTGCAGAGTATTTTTTTCTCATTTAATTGACGCAGCCATCTATACCTTTATAATTAAAGGGATCCAAACAAACTCAAATACAATCCTGACAGCTACTTCTACCAATGAAGACTCAAGGTCAGAGTATTGATTACATTTGTTCTGGCTAAATTTCACGCACTTACGATAATGCCCCTAAATATACCAACAATTTCTTCATTCGATTTCCCCAATAGTTGGGCTCAACAGCATCAGCTTTTGCAACTGTCGTGAAATGCCCAGGTCACAGTTCTATAAACTGCACATTACAGATTCCTTTTCTTCTGACTCAATGCCCAGTCCCGCCTCTAGGTGTTTGCAGCAGGGTCTGTGTTTTAATTTGTTGCAACAGCTGGAGCTGGAGCTATGCCCATGGACATCCTTACTCTCATTCGTCCCGTGGGGTCCACCTGCGTGCATTTGGAGGGGAAGTTGGAGGCAACGGAAGGTGATAGGGAGAAAACTGCAACCCAATTCACCTACTAAGCACCAGGGACTGTAGTTATCTTGTGGGTGTGGATGGTGGTTATCTTATTTAACCTTCCCAACAGATTCTGGGTCCAAAACCTCCCACCACTAAAGCCAAACAAATCCATACTCTACCATCTTGGTGACCGCACCTCCGCTATTCTCGTGGGTGATTAGCCCTTACCAGGTGTACAATGGCCATAATTTCCGATTTCTTTGTAATTCTCCCTGCCCTCCCCCCTGCCCCAAACTTTCACTGTTCCTCCTTACAGCTCCCTGTCCAGTTATAATGTCACCCCAGAAATATTTTAAAGAGGTCCCAAAGGTTCCCCGGCCTTACCTCCTGTCTCTCACCCCTACTTTCTACCACCATCACCTACCCACCTAAGGATCTCCCAAGAATGAGGTGTAATTCGGAACTTCTGCTTAAAAGACCACCAGCTCCACAGCATTATGTTTTCCATCAGTTTACTTGTAGGTCCAAGACTCCAAATTATCCATTAACTCCCAGATGCTTGTCCCCCAGGGCTGTGTATTCTGAACCTGATCCAATCTTCTGTTATCCCCTAGCCCCCCAAATCCTTATACTATGTCTTCTGAAACTCATGGTCTGTTATCACCCAAACCCCCCATCACCTGACCTTTGCTCTGAATGTTTCCTTCACTGTTTGTGTCAGCATTACCCAGAGGTCTCTGCTTCTCCCGCAGTCACCTTAACTGGTGACACTTCTTTCTTCCATAGAGCCAGAGGTGGGTGGGTTTCCCCATCACCCCACAGTGCTGCTTCCAGGCTACTCTTCTTTTCCCCTCCAAACCCTCCTTTGAGGAACAGGCCATCACAGGGTACCACCCAATACTGCTCCTCATTCCAGTCATGGATCACCTGACATAGCACCTCTGCTGACTCACGGAATCTTTTCCTGCCAGGCTTACTGTCCTTGCCTCCCCGCTCCCTGTCACTGTTCTTGATGACTTCGATATCCACATGGACAATCCCTCCAACACAGTTGCTTGACCCACTCACTTCTTTTTTTTAAATTTAATATATTTTATTGATTTTTTACAGACAGGAAGGGAGAGGGATACAGAGTTAGAAACATAGATGAGAGAGAAACATCGATCAGCTGCCTCCTGCACACCTCCTACTGGGGATGTGCCCACAACCAAGGTACATGCCCTTGACATGAATCGAACCTGGGACCCTTCAGTCCGCAGGCCAACGCTCTATCCACCGAGCCAAACCAGTTAGGGCTGACCCATTCACTGCTAATGAATGCTCTTCTTTCCTATCCCACTTATATCACCACAGTCATGGTCACACCACAGTCCTTGTCATTACCAGCAACTCCATCACTTTCCTTTTAACCTCTGTCTTCCCATCTCACTCCAATATCTCAGCTTCAATGAGTCTTCAACTCTGTTGGGGGCCCCTGACCCCCTTTCTATGCCCATCATCTGCCTCATGTTTCACATCCCTCATTAATCATTTTAGATTCCAAGATTTATAACTAAAACCACTCCTTCGGGCATATCCTCAGCCTCCTCACAACCTCCTATATTCCACTGTCCTTGCCTGTCAAAACCTCAACTCTGCTAAAGCTGAATATTTTTTAACATCCTCACCTGCAGGTGGGCATGAGGATGTGAAGAAAATGACACAGCCAGGTTGACTGATCTCACTTTACATGTCTGACCACAGTTCTACTCCACAATCCCACTGCCCCTCACACTCTCCAAGATGACACCTTCCTATTCCCTACTCTGTCCTTGAACTTCCAGCACCTTATCCTCTCAGCATGCCTCTTACTTCATTACAAAAAGTAGAAACAATAAGAAATTCCTCATTCTTCTACTGAACAATCTATGAATTTTGCATTTCCAGCCTTTGCTCTGTGTCCCCCATTAAATGGACAAAAAGCCCGAGCTCCTATCTTGGCCTTGTATCCCCACTTGGGCTCTTGATCCCATCCCCTCTCCCCTATTTACTGATTATCATGTTCTCCCTCACTTTGATCATCATTTTCTAAACACAAACATGCTGTAAAGTGTCCCTTTAACAATAGCCCTTCTTAGACTAATCACCATTCTGTTTTCCTGTTCCTCTTTATTCAAATGTCCTAAAAAGAGTGGTCTATGATTTCTGTTCCCATTCCTTACCTTCCCTCCTCAGAACCCGTCCCCCCTGTCCCCCGCCGCCACCACACACACACATAGTACACTACTGAAACTGCCTGGCAAGGTCACCGACATCTCCTTCTTGCTAATTTTCTTGTCAATTCTCCATCCTCATCTTATGTGACCTCGTGGCAGCACTGACATAGCTGGTCATCCCCTCTTCTCTGAAATGATTCTTTGCTTCCCGGTCTCCACACTCTCCTTTTGCTCCTCTCTTACTGGCCTCTCCTTCCAAGTCTCCTTTTCTCGTTCTTCCTTCCCTTTGTTACCTGTAAACACTGATCAGTCCTCATGCTCCTCCTTGACTTTACCTACTCCGCTTCCTAATGTCTCATTCAGATTTAGCGCTTTAAATGCATCCATACCATGGTGGCTCCCACATTTAGACCTCCAGCCTCAGCTCCTTTGAGCTCCCATACCCTCCTGACTGCTCATTCTCTTTACTTTCGTATCTTTTGGGCATGTCGAACTTCTCAAATCCAAACCAGAAACCCTGGCTCTCTATGCAAAGCCTGCTGCTTCCTCTGACTTAGAAATGACAGTCATCCTTTATTCCACTCTTCCTTTACAACCTGTGTCTAATTCCTTTGGCTCTGATGTCAGAGTTATTCAGAATCTGACTACTCCTCACCACCCCACCACATCAGTTCTCTTCCTTTCTTATATCCCTTTTCAGTCAATTCTCCACATAGGAGCCAGGTAAAATTTAAAAGGTCATCTCTCCAAACTGAAAACCCAGCAAGCGCAAAATAATGCCAAACTCCTTGTCACGACATGCTCTTGCCCTATCCCTCCATCACGTGTTTTATGAATTTCCCCACTTCTCTGACTCACTCTGGTCATCCTGGCCTTAGAGCTGGTCCTCAAATACTCCAGGCTTGCACCTACCACACGGCCTCTGCACTTGCTGTTCTTTCTCCCTGAGACTCCTTTCCTCTGGGCCTTCCCATGCTCCCTCCATGACATAATTCAGATTTCTGCTCCCATGTCACCTTCTCCTCAAGCCCTTCCCTGATTATCCTTTGGTAACACACTTTTCTCACCCTCCCCACTTCTTTTACCTTGAATAATGTTTCTTTATAGTGCTTACCTATCTCTACTATCACATTATATATTATATATTAATGTATTACCTATCTCTTTGCATTAAACACATGCACCTATCTTGTTCTGTGCTGTGCCTCCAGCTCCAGGAACATTGCTCATCTCACAGTTGGTACTCAATAAATACTTGTGGAATTAATGAATTAATGAATAGATGGGATTCATTGGGAAACTTCTAGTTCTCCTGAACTGGCACCTTTGAGATTTTTAGTCAGCCATCTCTCCTTTGTCTTTACTTTGAATCCATCACAATCTCTAGGGTCAGTTCCATTTCTGGAATGGCCATCAATTCCATCCTTTCTATTGACTACCACATCTATGTTTCAGGCCCTCATTTGCAGAGCCCCTAAGTAGTCTTCTTAACCACAGTCTCCCCTGTCTCCAGCCCACCATGCACACTCCTGCCGAATTATCCTTCTGAAACATGTCTCTGTTCTTAGAGCTTCCCCAACCAGAAGGCTGGGCACATTATAGGGACTTAACAAATATTTCATTCATGAGTAATTAAATGAACCTCACTAAATAAAAGTCAAATTATTCATCGTGAATTTGTTCTCCCATATAGGACCTTATACCCTGTCTAAATTAGTCTATCAATTCCACCACCAGTCTGCAGTATCCCCAAACATGATGTGCTAGACCGAGTCATGTGCACTTGCCAGTGCAACTGCTTTGACCCACAAACAGTCATTTCATATGGCTCAATTCAATATGTGTTTTTGTCCCTGTAATTTTGTTTAATCTATTATTATATATCACATTATCTTCCTGGACCATTCAAATTATTCTTGAGAGTCTGATTTTAAGTCTCACCACTCCCAAAGAGGCCCCAGAATAAATCATTTTTTCTTTTGCACACCCATAGCACTTGTCATTTTTCATTCATTCCCATCTGCTTTGTAATGAACTTGTGCCTCTCTCTCTCTCCCATTCTCTCCTTCAGTTGTGAGTGAACTCTTGGAGGGCAGAATCTTGTCTGATTCACCACTGATTCTTTCTCAGGTTCTACTATAATCCTTTTCACAGAGCAGTTGCTCACCAGATATTTGTTGGATAGACTCTAATAGTGGTTAACTGTCTTAAGCAAATAATCTTATAACAGAAAAAAAAAAAACTTTCCAAAGTCTACAACTATTTCTTTTAAAAAACCCCACAAAACAGCTAGTTCTTAAGCACAGATTTTTTTTCAATTAGACATTTTGCTATCACACCAAGAGTAGGAACAAAAATTCATTTGGGGTGGGGGAGGATGGCTGCTTTTCGAACCTTGTGAGATATATCAACTCCTCAACCATGAGGAGTAGGTGGCGTCAGGTGATCTTTCTTCTGGCCTCTCTGACATCTTTAAGACGTGAACTGACCTACAAGGGCTCATAACCTCGGATAGTCCACAGATATAGCCTCCATTCTGAGCATCAACAGCTACATCATTTGCTTTAAACAATAGATGAAGGAAGGGAAGCAGCTGATGCTTCAGATGATGATTATGATGACAAAAATGATAATGGCATTTACATGATTCTGCAGTGCTTGACAAACTCAGCAAATTACTTGTAAAGTCGGCAGTCAGGGCTGTCAGTGAGAGAGAGTCACCTCTGGGCCAGGAAGCAGCAGGCACATTTGCATAAAAGGAGGGAGCTCATAGCACCTGACATCCCAGAGGGAGGTGTGCAGAGAGCCCTGCACTCACAGGAGCTCACAGAGGGAAAGGAATTGAGCTTCGGTGATGTAGACTGAAGTAGACACAGGGAAGGACTTCCTGAAGGCATGAGTCTGAGCAAAAGGACAGATGCTCGTAAGAAATAAAACAGCATGGTGTTGGTGCCTGAATATATACATACAGACGACCAGAATAAAACAGAAAGTCTGGGCAGATCCACCCATATATGCAAATTCAGTCTATGCTAAATATAAAAATGGCATTGATTGGGTTCAGATGATTAATAAGTGGTGCTAGGACAACTGGGTAACCAGTTAGTAAAATTAGGAAAGTTAGACCTATACCTCCAACTGCACTCTAGAATATACTCTGTAATGGGTCAGAAAGGTATGTGAAGAAATGAACCCTACAAATACTGGAAGAAAACATAGGTGAATTTCTGTGTGGAGAAAGGATTTCTAACTTGAATCAATACCCAGAGACAATAAAAGATTAAAAAGCATGATTACATAAAAATTTTAAAAGCTTACATTAAAAATACTGTAAGCAAAATCAAAAGACAAAGGGGGAACAGGTTTGTAATATATATCACAGATCAAAGGCTAATTTTTGCCATATACAAACGGCTCTTAACATTGAGGGGTAAAAATCATTAGCCAAATAGAAAAAAAAGGACAAAGAACATGAACACATAATTTGAAAAAAATATAGCCTTTACACACAAGAAAAAGTTCAGCTTCACACAGAATAAGTGAAATACAAATTAAAACTATATTGAAAATTCTGGCAGTTCCTCAAAAATTAAACATAGTGTCCATATGGCCTAGCAGTTCCATTCCTAGGTATATAACCCAAGAGAAATAAAAACAGATTTCCAAACACAAAACAACATACAAATGTTTATAGCAGAATTTTTCTTAATAGTCAAATGGTGCAAATAACCCAAATGACCATCAACAGATAAATGGATAAACAAAATGGAATATAATTTGGCCATACAATGAAATATTATTTGGTCATAATAAATGAATGAAGTTCTAATACATGCCATAACATGGATGAACCTTAAAAACAACCTAAATGAAAGAAGCCAGTCACAAAAGGCCACATATTGTAGGGCATCATTTACATGAAATGTCTAAAACAGGCAAATCTCTATGCAGAAAGTTGAGTAGTGGTTGCTTAGGGCTGGGGGATAGGGAGATAGAGTGACAGCTAAAGGTACTGGGTTTCTAAAGTTAACTTTGGTGACGGTTGCAGATATCTGTGCACTTGAATTGGGTGAGCTGGATAGGTGGGGCAAAAGTAGGCTTATACTTGTGAGTACATGAAACACAGAGTTTATTCTTGTATTATTATTTATTAATTATTGTATTATTTTCCATGCAGACAACTGTAAGCCTACTTTTGACCCACCCGGTACGGTATGCGAACTAAATCTCAATAAAGCTGTTTTTAAAAATAACATTAAAATATTATTTTTCACCTATCAGACTGGCAAATACTATATGTTTATATACCTAATAACCCAGCAGTCTCACTTCTAAAAATTTACCCTGAAGATACCTGTCCAACTATACTAAAATACATATATACTCCAAGTCAAATCTTCTCCTGTCACCATATATGGGCACATGGTGCAATATACAGATCTTATAACAGAAACCCACACCTGAAACCTATATGTTCATGTTGACCAAGGTCACCCCAACAAATTTAATAAAAAATAAAATAAAATACATATGGACAAGGTTATATATTGAAGCATTGTTTTTTAATTACAAGATATTGGAAATGATCTCAGTGCCCACAAATAGAAGACTGATTGGATAAATGATGGTACAACCACACAATGCAGAACTATTCAGCTACAAAAAGCCCTATGAGCTGATAGGGAGTGACTTTCAGGATGTATTGTTAAGAGAATAAAACCAAGTGCAAAGATCATTTATAGCTTGTTTTCTTTTCTATAAGAAAGAAGAGGAAATAAACTGCCCATGACTTTACTTATTTTAGCAAAAAGAAACATTGAGAAGAAAACCAGAAATGAATGAGATTAGTTACTTGCAAGGGGTGGGCCGGTGGGCACAGGGGGGCTGATGACTCCTCTCTGAATAAACTTTTTAATTTAGTTTTGACTTATTAAAAAAACACACACAAACATTCCACAAGGATGTGGAGAAAGCCCTTAAGAGAAATAAGTGAGTCAAACTGTATTTCAAATGAATACATAACCACACTGAACAAAGGTTGAATGGAGAACTCCTCCAAGTAACTTTTGAAGATGGTGTTTTGGCTACACTCCCTCAGGCTAAAGACAAAAGGAGCATGGACAAACACTGAACTCTGGTTAATCGTTTTGTTTCTTGCGGTGGTGTACATGAACATTTTGAAAACGACTGTGTATTTTAGGACTGAGCAAAGAATAAATATATTGAGAAAAATGGGAGCTGGATGCCTCACTATTGAAGAAATCGGTTTTCTTTTTTTCAAACATACAAAAGAGGGAACCCTGGAATGCTATAGGACTGGAATTGAAAGTATCAGTGTGTTCTAAAATTAGACACAGACCCTGGCTCTCTTCATTGAGGGCCTAGAAAAAAAATGACACCCCAGTAACCTTCATGCCCGGAACTGGATGCCCAGATGTTTCTCCACAAAACCATTCAGGAGCCCTTAAGAGAGATGGCTGATCACAGGGCAGGTAAGGTCCAAGGTGAGCTTGAACATCTTGTTCCAGAACGTGCTCAATAAATGAAGAGACATGTCCAAAGAACCGAAAGGACTCCCACTGTTGAACTCTGGCACAATCTGAATATGAAAATGAATAGTGGTAGCAATGGATTACAACCCATTGAATAATGCATAACAACTCATGAGTTCATACTGATATAAATGAATAAATAGATAAATGTGGAGTAGGGAAGGCTCTTCATTGCAGTAGAATTGAAGTAATACATGTAGACAAATGATGGAATTAGAAATATCACTATTTGGCAAATTACAGATTCAGGCAAGAATCACCAAAGGATGCTAAAATGAGTGGGTGACAGTTTGATGAGAACTGGAGAGTCCCACAGTCTCACAGCATCTCCCCACAAATTTCCTATTAATCATTAAGCAGAATAGAGAGGAGACCTGATCCACGCCACCTTGGCCAACTAATCAAAGATAATGTCACCAGCCCAACATCGGATCCCTCCGGCTGGATATACCAAGGAAGACACAACATTACTTCTGGGGTGTTTCTGCCAAAAAATTCATCACCCAGATCCAATCACGAGGAAACATCAGACAAACCCAAATCAAGTAACCGTCTACAAAATAAATGGCCTGTACTCTTCAAAAAATGTCAAGGTTAAAGAAAGAAAAAGATCAGGTGAAGATAAAGAATGACTGAGCAACTGTTCTAGTTCAAAAGGGACAAAAGAGACGTGACAACTCAAGGGACATGTTCCTGGGTAAAGCATGTCTTTGGAGAAGGGACACACTTTGAAATTGGGCTTCGGAGTTAATTGATGACATTGTATCCATGTTCAGCTTCCTAATTTTGATCATTGTTCTGTGATTATATAAAACAAGGTCCCTCTTTTTAGGAAATAAACATGGCAGTTTAGGGATAAGGGGCACAACATCAGCAATTTGTTGAGAAACATGGCATACGTACAGCATAGGCCACATCTCAGGGTAAACCTTTCTGCAGAAACCTGGGGCCCTCAGGTCTTTGTTTTCGAAGCTGGACGGACTTGCCATTATTCCCTGTCTTGTCTGTGAATGACTCAGCCCCACTCTTAGGGAAAAGGGTGAATGTGATCTGCTGGAAATTTAAAAAAAAATCCTGTTCCTAGTTAATAGTGTTTCTTTTTTATAGCCCTAGATTTAAATCCTTTTAATTTAAAAAAAGTATATTATCCCATTAGACCCAGCTATTTTCAAATATGATGTTACTCTGTGAGTGAAAGTCCCTCAAGCTGCTCTGAAGCTGCCACACCCTCAGCGACTCCAGCTAGGGGCCGGGCCACTCTTTAAGGCACAGACGTGCCACAGCCTGAGCTGTGACCGGGATTTGGAACATCTTGGCACTGACCTTAGGAAAACGAGGATTCACTACTGCGATACTCCTGAGCTGTGTTATTCCTTGGGGAGGTCTTCTGGGCCGGGGTGAAGGCGCTGTGCCTCTATCTTGGATTCTCTCACCCTACTTCCTTTCCCTGAAGCTCAGCGACCCTGCAGCACCGAGGGGCCTGCTGATCTAAGTGAGGGACCGCCTGCCTGCCTTTTTGCACCTCTCCCAGCCTTCAGGTACACATCTGTGCCTCACAGGCCACGGACGCCTGGCTTTGAAAACCTCACATACCTATGACTCTCTGGATTCTCTCCCCAGCAGCAGCCTTGCAGCCTTGCCCTTGCTGGAGGCACAGGCTCCCTGAGTCGGGGTGGGGAGGGTCTGGGGGTGGGGGTTTCAGAAGAGAACAGGAAGCTTCCCATTACTCTGCCAAGCCCTGAGCTACTGAGGCAGAGGGAGGCCACTGATTGGCTGAACAGCTGTGGAAAGAGACTAAGCCATGGAACTGGAGGCCCCTGCTTATCAGGAGCCTCAGACACTGGAAATGGGGAGTGCAGCCCAGCAGAGACCCACCGCTTACAGAGCCCAAGGCAGTGATGGGAGCCTCTCCTTCTCCTACCATGCCGTTAAGCATTTACTACTACCAGTACAATAACAATAATTTAAAACAATAATTATTATTTTGTTTAAGAGCGAGGATGACAATGATGATGATTACAATCAACCCTCATACCCATAAGCTGTAAGGAGGTACAATCATTCCCACCTTACAGGGGAATGAAACAGAAGCTCAGAGGGGTGATGTCACTAGCACAAAGTCACATGGCTGTCAGATGCAAGAACCCGGTTTCCAATCTGAGTCTTTGGGCTGCCAGAGCAACACCGAAGAGAGCCCCTCAAATACATGACCACTCTTTCAGATGACTGCAAAGCCCAAGTTCACCAGCTAAATATGCGATGCATGGCACTCCAAACAAACTCTCCCACCCTGCATCCTGAGGCAGCCAGACAACTGCTCACACGCCTCTCTCCTGGGGCAACATCCGCCCGAGGGAACCACCTCCTTTCCTTGACTTGACTCCCTTCCCCGCTCCAGGCCTTGATGCCCAGCACTGGGTATTCCTGCAACCTGTAACGGCCTTGGCGTGGAGGACTCAGCACACGCTGGTACATCAGCATCTGCTCACATGGGAGCTCCGAGTCTGACTGTTCCTCACACATACCCTCCCTACACAGCGGTGTCTCTGTGCCATCATCACTCTTCTCAGAGGCAGGTGCCAGCAACCAGGTTCACTGGGAGAGAGGCGGGGGGAGAGAGGGGGAGAGAGAGAGGGAGAGGAAAAGGGGAAGGGGGAGGGGAGGGAGGAACAGGGGGAGGGATAGCAGAGAGAGAAAAATTCATCTACAGGTGTCTGAGCCAACTTGGAGCTACCGGTTGTATTTAAGCATGACTGCTGTGGTAAAACATTTGCCTGAGAGCTACTCTCTATATATCTGTTACAGGAGTTAATTTCATCTGTTTTGCAGAAATATTTACCCAGGGTGAATGATGGAGGCAGGCAGCTGTGGCTGCATCCACTGTAACCATATGGCTTATTTACAGCCAGGGCTCCGTGGCGCGGATAGCTCAAAAAGGATTAAATTATACTTTGTAGATTAAAGTCTCAAACACTGTAAAACTCATAAGCCTTTGTATGCTAAGCGAGAACTTTGACTCCCATCAGGTTTTAAGCTGATATTTTGCACACACAGAAAAAGGGGGAAAACTTTGGATATTTAAGCATTTTCTTAAAAAGCTGGCAGAATATCAAGCTTGTTCCTTAGGCAGGTGACTGGTTAAGGGTAGGGGGGACGGCTTCGCAGACACCTTTCAAAGAACCGGTGTGGCTGGCTTCATTCTCATCCTAGACCAGGCCTCTCCTCTGCTTACTAATCTCCTAGAATTGGGGCAGGCAGCCTGCTTACAAGAAAACTGCCCCCAACCTGCCAGAGCCCTGGCTGATTTTCTGCTGGCGGTCCAGGCAGACCCCATGTAATTACATCGCGAGCACTCAATGACAAGTTTACTGGAAGTTGGTTAAGAAAGAGGCCTCGAGAAGCTCAGTGCTGTCCCCTTCTTTCACGCACTGGGATCAGCTCAGTAGCCTTCCTGCACTGGGTTGTCGATCAGCTCTCTGGACGGGTCCTTCACCCTCGGGATGTGTCACCCCCCTTCTGCCCCAGCGCCAGCCCGCAGCCCTACCCTCCATCCCCTTCAGACCCTGAAAGAATTCGGTTCCATTTAGCCTTCTCCTTGATCTTTAAAGTTTCACTCTCAGTCACCTTCCACTTGAAGCCGCGTTTGATGTGTCTGTGAGCGTGTCTACTGATGGGATTCACCCAGAGAGCTTTGTCGCTGACTTTGAGAGTCTGGCCTTCAGAGGACGGACTGATCTTTGCGGGGGTTATTTTCTGCACACAGTGCAATTAGCCACACAAGCCAAATTGGCACAAGCAATGCGCTCAAATCTCTTCTCATTGTGCCCTGGGTGCTCGTTGGGAGGCTCTTGGGGGCCCACATTCCCAGGGAAGGGTGGGGACATGTCTGTGGATGACCAGCCCTCACTGAGGCAGGTGTGGAGCATGGCCCTGCCCATCAGCTGCCAGAAATTCAGGGACTTCTCATTCAGGGAGGCGTGGCCAATGTGTGTACGCAGGGAATCAGGAATGTTCTCATGACAATAAGGTTGTTTTGGTGGAGAAGCCATGATTTCCTTAAAACATTACGGGAAAATATATATGTTTAAAAATATGGAGCAAGAATGGGGATGGTTTCACAAACCTATCAGGACCTTGTGTTTCTTGGCCTTCCTTTGGGGGCAACAACAACAGAGATCAAAGCAGAACGAATTCCTAGAGAGTATTTCGAAACTTTTCCACCCAGGAATCCACGAAGCTTGTTTCCAGGGCTCCCCAGTGCCTCTGCATCTTTGTTCTGCCACAGGAAGGTATGAACATCTTACAATCTGGAAAGGATGCCGGGAAGGTCTAGGGAGGCTCTACTGTCATTGGTGCCAACGCACCTGCTTGGGCTTCCCGCAGGAGCTCTTTACACACCCCTCCCTGGGGTCACCTCCCTGGGGTCACCTCCCTGGAGTCACCTCCCTGGGGTCACCTCCCTGGGGTCACCTCCCTGGAGTCACCTCCCTGGGGTCACCTCCCTGGGGTCACCTCCCTGGAATCACCTCCCTGGGGTCACCTCCCTGGGGTCACCTCCCTGGAGTCACCTCCCTGGGGTCACCTCCCTGGGGTCACCTCCCTGGAGTCACCTCCTTGGGGTCACCTCCCTGGGGTCACCTCCCTGGAGTCGCCCTGGAATCCTGACACCTGATCTAACTGATCAGAAGAATTAGCTCGAGCCAGGTGCACACTCATCACCATCGCCCAGGGTCTGTGAGGCCCTGTACAGTGGTTAGTGCTGCAGCATAGGAGGTGTGACTAGCAGAAGGTTAATAAAAGGTGATTGCCTCATAGCTTTCACTCATAGGATCTTGTCTCATTTTCACAATCATTTCAAGAGATAAGGAGTACAGATGTTATCAATCAGTTTTTGTATATGAGAAAGCTTGGATAGAGAGAGAGTTTATCTCTCTTCCTACATATTTCCTCTCCCCCTCCCTTTTTCTTCTCTACTTTCCTCCCTCTCTCTTTCCTTCCTTCCCTTCTTTTATCCCTCCTTCTCTCCCCTCCTCTCTTCCTTCCTATTTTTTCTCCCAATCCTTCCTTGCTTCTTTTCAGCCTTCCTGCCTTCCTCTCTCCCCTTGTCTCTACTTTCCCTCCCCTTCTCTCACCTCCTTTCTCTGCTCCTCCCCTAACATTTCAGTGGATCATTGAGAGCTCAGGCCAGATCTCTACCCATGACTTCTGTCTTCCCAGCTGCTCATCCCAGAAGCCATGTTGCCTTTCTCTACACAGAAAAGTCTACTCTCTCTTAAGCAAAACAGTTAGAAGGAGATGCTGAGTTTCCATCAGCCCAGACTCCAATTACAGGGCCCTACAGTGAGCGATGCTGATATCACATCTGATTTATTAAAACCCTTCCTTTCCCCGATGATCTCCTTCTCCATCCGGGACAAGAATGTCTGCTCTTTCTGGGTGAAGGAGCAGCCTGATTATAGCTTCATTAGAAAACGGGGCCGCTCGCTCTTGCAGTCTAATTGGTTGACAGGGTTTGGGATACGGAAATGTAAATCACTGACAGTGCGCGGGGCCCTACTTTCATCACAGAGAAACCCTCAGCTGTCAAAGTGAGTGGATATGTGGAGCGGTTAATCCTATGTGTCATTAAAGAAACCATAATTGCGGCAATAAGTCTTTCCTGGATTCTTTCAAGAAGTGTGCGCAGCATTCCCCCAGCCTTTCAATGTCTTCTTGACGCCCTGTGCCACTCCCGGTGTGGTGGCAGCTGTTGCAGCGCCAGGTCGCGCAGACTCAACCAGGGAGTGGGCATCCCATGTGGGATTCTCAGGCTTCTCCTGGGCACTCTCCCCTGTCCTCGTTCCTCCTGCATCCCAGCTGCCCCATCCAGGGCCTCCTGCTCCGGGGCCTGGCGGCAGCTGCTATCTATGGTCCTGGTGGTTCCTGACGCTCCCACTCAAGGCCTTGGGTTGGTGAGCAGGTTTGAGAGTTTTCAAACCAATGAGTGAGCCTTGGGAGCCATTCCTTTGGGGGGAATTGTGTGTTCGAAGGGAAGTCTGTGTTATCCCTTGGTTTGTGTTCTGTCCCCTGGAAAGTGAACCGCAGGCCAGCCAACCAGGAGCTCCTCAAGAACATAGAGGCCAGTTCCCCTGGATCCCCACCCACGCACTGCTCCAACCGGTGACCTGAAAAACGCAGGTGTCAGCATCCGATGACCCTCTCCACGCAGGAAAGGGAAGTGACACGGGTGGCATTAAGCGTGAACTGTCTGAGAATACATAAGGATGGCAAGTTAAACAGTAATCACGAGGTAACCATCTCAGACAGATAGAAAGAGAGGGGAAAAACCCAAGAGTAGCTATCTTTAAAGAGAACAAGCAGATCTGAGTAATCCAATTTAGGGGAGATAAGAGCCTGCTGCTAGTACTGTCCTTTAACTGGACAAACGCCTTCGTTCAAGTGTCAACCCCAATCCGGAAGAGGTCACCGCACTGGGCCTGCTGCCTAATATACTCCTGAATTGGCTGAGTGGCTTTCCGAACAAACACACTGGTCCAACAGAATTGATTTTCAGCAGGCCGTATTGGTCCCTAACGTAATTACCCGGCAGTGAGTCAGTTCACGGCAGGCCCTGCATTGACGCTGCTGGTCAGCCCTGGGTGGGTATGGCCAGCACCGAGGTGCCCTCCCCAAATTCCATTTGGGAGACCTTTTTTTTTTATCCCAGCTACTCTTCTCCCTTCTTCCTAAATAATGTAACGAGCATGGGGATTTTACACACTCCATCGTACATGGACCCTGACTTGCTCCTGTTGATGGGGAGCTGAGGAGACACTGGTTTCATGTGCCAATGAATATCAAGTCCTGGCTGTGTGATAGGCGAATTCAATTTACAATAAAGCATCAAATGGAATCTATTTAAAACACTGCCATGCTTAACCTCTTCCCTTCTCTGGCTTCTTGGCAACACGGTTTGAGTTACCGCTGTGTGTCAGGCCAGCGAGGGCAGTCCGTGGAGTGACCTCCAGCACGGTGTACTCCGCCCAAAGAATCTCATCAGTCAGATCACACTGGGGCCAGGATCTAGTTCACCAGCTTCTGGTGGAATATGACAAAAACCTCTAACCCTGAATGGGTCCCCAAAGCTGGGAGGCCTGGTGTATGTAGTATCCCTGCCAGGGTAGTCAAATAAGACACCTTCTCCCTGGCTGCAGGGATAGTGGCTAGCTCAAAAGACCACAATTTTTCTTTCCACTCATCATTTTCTCATGTCTCGAGAAACTTAGATATTCTTCCCAATCTGGAGAACTACAGTACTGCTACCATCTATCTTATACATATCTCTTTAGTCCATGCCTCTGGCTCACAGAGAGGGCAGGGATGGGGTCTAAGGCAGCAGTTGCCAACAGGTGGTCCTCGGACCACTGGTGGTCCATGAGGTCCAAAAGGTTGGCGACTGCTGGTCTAAGGTGTCCTCAGTCACCTAGCACCTGGAGCACTGTACAGTCTAAAGTAGTAGTCAGCAATTATTTGTGGAGTCCCATTCAAGTGACCTATAATGATGAAGGAACCACCCAACAGCTGTGTGAAGCTGGGCAATAGCTTAACCTCTCTGTGCCTATGTTTCTTCATCTGAACCATGAGGGGATGGGGTGGGGGGAGAGATGATACTAGCACCTGCTGCATCAGATGGTTAAAAAGGTAAGTGGAGTTAATATTTGCCAAGCTTCTGGAACCAGGTCTGGCATCTATAAAAGTATTAAGTAAAGGACACGATCGCCTGCTTAAGGGGTGGTACAAGGAGAGTACAATAGCATCAGCCTGCCTGAATCTTGTCCTCATCTGGGACCTCATCTGCTATAAAATCCACAGCCTGCTACTCAGTGAGAAGCGCTATCCAGCCCGGCCTCCCTAAACTGTCTGGGGTCAGGGCAAGGGTTCCCAGCCTGTGCATGTGCCTGAGCTTGGCTGCTTTCCTAGAAGCTCAGGGGTTTGAGGGGGGAGCAAAGGCATCAAAGGCTGTGGTGGTGGTGGCAGTGGCCATTGGGGAAATCGATCGTCTAAATTCTCAAGAAACCCTGTTCAATCAAAATGAACCTGCTGGGTGGGGCCTCTGCTCTGGGAAATGGTAAAGCAGAGTCTTCGGGAGATAAGAAACATTCTCATTCACTTCCAACACGGGAACCACCAGGGGCTCCTCTCACGCAGGGCATCCTGGTTTTCACCTACACCGAAGCACTCCTGGCCGGAGTGGGCCTGTGGAAACCACAGTGAGGACCCGCAGCCATTGACTGGCTCCCTCAGGATGAACCAGCATCCAGCCTGGCTCAAGTCACCTATGGAAACTCACATTCACTGTTTCCAGGGGAACCCACTCTAACACCTAAGTGTTATACTACCTAATAAAAGAGTAATATGCAAATTAACCATCACTCCGCTACATGCACCAGCCATGCCCACCAGCCAGTCAGAGCGAGTATGCAAATACACCCAACCAAGATAGCTACAGCCACAGAGAGCAGGAGGGAGGCTTGGGTTTCCCAGGCAACGGATGAAGCCAAGCTTTCCGCCTGCCCTTCCTGGCCTAAGCCTCCACTCAAGGCTACAACGTTTCAATTATAGAAACAGAAATAATTGGCAGAAATGGCGGCAGCCACGGAGCTGGAAAGAGCAGGAGGCTAGGACTGTCCCCCACTTTCCACACACTCTGGCGGGCCCAGGCCTCCGCTCCAGGCTACAAAGTTTCAATTATAGAAGATATACACAAACCCCAACAGAAACGGCTGCCGGCCACAGAGTGAGCAGGAAGCTTGGCTCCACTCCAGGCTACAAAGTTTCAATTGTAGAAGGTAAATAAATTCCAGATACCAGGGCCTCTGCTTGGGTCACCAGGGGGCGTGGCTGGCCTGCAAACCACACAGGCCCCACGCTCAGGCCACCCCACGCCCCAAGGGAACCCCCACCCTGATCTGGGACACCCTTCAGGGTAAACCAGCTGGCCCCCACCCGTGCACCAGGCCTCTATCCTATCTAATAAAAGAGTAATATGCAGATTGACCATCACTCCAACACACAATATGGATGCCCCATGTGGTCAAAGATCCTGCCCCCATGTGGACACAAGATGGCCACCACAAGATGGCCAGCAGGGGAGGGCAGTTGGGAGGCACCAGGCCTGCAAGGGAGGGCAGTTGGAGGCGATCAAGCCTGCAAGGGAGGGCAGTTAGGGGTGACCAGGCCGGCAAAGGAGGGAAGTTCAGGGCAAACAAGCGGGCAGGGAAGCAGTTAGACATCAATCAGGCTGGCATTGGAGTGGTTAGGGGGTGATCAGGCTGGCAGGCAGAAGTAGTTAGGGGAAATCAGGAAAGCAGGCAGGCGAGCAGTTGGGAGCCAGCAGTCCTGGATTGTGAGAGGGATGTCCAACTGCCTGTTTAGGCCTGATTGGGCCTAAACAGGCAGTTGGACATCCCTCGAGGGGTCCCAAATTGGAGAGGGTACAGGCTGGGCTGAGGGACACCCCCCGATCCCCGTGCACGAATTTCGTGCACCGGGCCTCTAGTCTATAATAATAAAGTGTAATATGCTAATTAGACCAGACGTCCTTCTGGACAACCTTTTGGACGAAGCTGGGCCTGCAAGGGAAGCCCAGGTCCCGGGTGCCTTCCGGTGGCCGGAGGGAAGCCCGGGTCCTGGGTGCCCGAGGGAAGCTGGTGCTGGCAGCCTGGGGAAGGAAGGCCTATTCTTGCATGAATTTCATGCATCGGGCCTCTAGTTTGTAATAATGTCAAGGTACTAGCTGGTCACTATGTTAAGGGCTCTCCTTACAGGAGGTCATGTCATCTGACATGTCACATGATTGTCATTTCATAGGAGGAAACTAGGCGTGGGGAGAGTAAAGAGCATGGCCAAGATCACAAGAATTAGGGTCTTGAGCCAGGTCATGGCCACTCACCCATCCTGAGCCTTTGCTGTGAGGAAATGGACGGAAACACTACATTTTACAAAATACTACTAATGCTATTATTAGAGACACAACTTTCAGTGAAAAAAGGAAAGAAAAAGGAGAGAAATCGAGGCAGGAGGAGAAAGAGAGGAAGAAAAGAGGCTGAGGATAAAGGATAGGAGGAAACAGAAAACAGTGAAATACATTACTAATACTTAACATTATTATTTTATTTGTCAAATAAATCCCGTTTGCTATAATCCTAGGTAACATTTACAGAAAACGAAAAATGTTCCAGGCAGGGCATTGTCCAAATGTTTCACATTCAGTTTAATATTCATGACGAAACCATCGGTTACTACTATGAGACTCATTCATAGAGAAGGAAACTGAGACCTGGAGAGGTTCTAACTCAAGAAGTTCAGGGTCAAAATCGAACTGGAGGAAGCCGGCGGGACTTAGCAAGTAAAAACTCAGGACAGCAGGTTAAATTTGAATTTCAAAGAAACACCAAATCATTTGGGACGTTCTTATACTAAAGCAACAAATAATTTAGGACATACTTATACTAAAAAAATTATTTGTGTATCTGGAATTCGCATTGAACTAGGCATCCTGTGTTTTATCTGGCAACCCTACACTGAGGCATTATTAGGTTGTCTCGGGTCTTTATAGTTCTAGGCTGGCATAAACTTTTCATTGCAGGTCCCAAGGCTATTCATGTGGTCAGATTCTCGGGGCATCTGTACAGATGCCAGCGGGATCCACATTCTTGACTGGCTTCAAATGTGAGTTCCAAGTGCCTGCGGAGAATCTCAGGGGTGCACAATGACCATTTCTGTGCTTCGGGGCACACGTGGGGTTCTCACGTCACAAGGCTCCCTTCCACACCCTGGTCTCCTGCTGACTTCCCGCCTCTTTCTCAGCTCCGTGCCTGCTTGCAATCAAGACTTTTCTGCCCCAAACAGGATGCCAAGGCTTTCTCCACTTCAAGTGTGCACAGCTGCCTGGCAGATAAAGACAGCGCCGGCGTCCACCCTTCCCCTGCCTGTCCTTCCTCTAAACTACTCCTGAATAGGGTCAGCTTCTGGCTGTATGTTTCAGTCTCTAATTAGCAGATTCCAATTCATCACCCTGAGTATCTCCTGGCATCAGCCCCGAGATTCCCCCCTCTCGCCTGGTGAATCGGTCTTCATTTAAAACCCTCTCTCTTAGCCCTAAATGGAAATCAATTCTGCAAGTTTAGCAAATAGTTAATTACTCCACAAAGGGGATTGATTGGCCTTTGATCACCAGAAAGCTCTGCAGTGCTATTAGTCTCTTTCATCTGTGATTAAACCACAGAGAGAAAGAAACAAAAACTAAATTAGGCTTCTCCTGTTATCCTACAAATATTTAATGACGGGCTAATCTCCTAGAGGTGTGTTCAGGGGATACGCGTTCCATCAGGAGCCGGCTTCCATTCAACCTTGAACCCAGGTTCCATCTTTGTGGAAAGCGCGGCAAAGAACTTGACAGAGGAACAGCGCTGGGCTCAAAGAAACCCTTTGTAGGACACTCTCTTGTCTGCCTTTTCTTCTCTCTTCTTCTAATGTACGTTTTAATGCAGATAAAGATTTCCCCAGTGGACTCCAAGCATGAATAATAATAATAAAAAGGAAACCTGGTTTTAAAAAATTCCATTTGAGTTTTGCTCACTCTCCGGCCAGAACCAGACAGGGCCCCACTGATTCACAGTTGATGGGAGCCCTTCCCTCTCCCGAGTGGCAGACACCTTTGCTGGGTGCAGATACCTCTTCCAAACAGGGGTGCTGAATAGCAGGGCAGGAGCTAGGGTGCTCTGTTTTACCCAGTAGACGACGTGCAGGTGTACAGAAAAGTATACCTTTAAAAAGGCACTCTGTGTCCATTTGATACAATAGTCCCGTTGGGCACACAGGAAAAGGGAGGTACAGCAGGGAGTAAAGAGTGAGGATGTTGGAGTAGGGTAGAGCTGAGTTAATGGGTGGATGACCTTGGGCAAGATGTTTAGCGCCTCAGACTTCTGTACAGACCGCTGATAACGTCTACTCTATAGGGCCTTTGCGCTGTGCCAGAGACAGTGCCTGACACACAACAGATTTATTGAATGTTAAGTACGCTCCTCTCTCTCTCACCCAGGGCCATGCAGCTAGTTACTGAGAGAGCCGAGCTTGGAGCCGCAGTCCTTGCCAAGTCCAGTAGATTTTCTCCTTCATATTCACATGGCCTCACGAGCAATCTTTCTGTTCCACGGTTGCCATTCTGCTTAGGATCTACCCTAGAGATTTCTGCAATAACATCATGGCAGCAGAATAAATGCTGAGAGTATAGCCCAGAATAGATACAACCAAGGAATCGATTAGTTTTTACTTGAACGGGCCCTTACTGAATGGTGGGTTTCCCAATCAGATAAACTAGTTTGGCCTTCAGAAGCAAACATGATATAGTGCCTAGTGGATTGTGTTTCAATCTGGTACTTTGGGCTTGAAGAGACAGTTTGTATATTCTTTTTATCACCCTCATTTGTTCTCCTTAAATACGCATGTACATCCCTAGAGGTCATTCTGGGGTTTTTCTCTTCATAATTTTATCAGACAAACCCTGCTAATTGGGCTGACCCAGAGCAAGAAGGTGATGTTGGCCAAGCCAGTCCTCTGTACGACCCGTTCCACCTCTCTCCTCAGCTTGTCTCCACAGCGGAGTCAGGACCCCTCGTAGCAGTGACATGCTCCTCGCTCTATAATATAAAGACCAATGGACTCAGCACCGATGACCTGGTGGGAGTCCAGACTCTGGCATTTACAAGCTGAACGACCTTGGACAACACAGTGGCAACACTAACAAGTTTAATTAACATTTGTTAAGCACCTTCATGTGTCAAGGACTGAGCTAGCATATCTGTGAGGATGAAATAGGCTAATTATATGAAAGTCTTTTAGCTGTTATCATTACACTAGGTTTGGTTAAGTTCCGTGCCTGTCCTCAGTACACTCTACACATGAAGGCTGCTGGCTGCAAACACCTGTGACCCCCTCCTGGGGTGTTCTGTTCTGGCACCTGCCAAAGAGCCAACAGAGCGGGAAGCAGTCGAGAGGTGATGGGACAGGGGTCCTCAGCGCTGAGGTGGGACAACTCTGAGTGTGTGTTCTGCACCGTCTCTCAGTTGTCCACTATCCCGATAACATGCACATTACGGGCTTCTTTCCCTCCCCCCCTCCCCTTCTAGTGTTTCCTAGGATTACCACCCAGAGAGATAATTTGTGAAATGTTTATCTCTGAGAAAAGCCAATCTAAGACATAAGGGTTGATGAGAGGGAGAGAGAAAGAGAGAGAGAGAGGGGGGCGGGGGGGGGGGCAGAGAGAGATACCCCTGGAGGCACACAAACAGAGAACATGCACACTTCCGTCCCAGATGAGCCACCTCAATGCCAGGGTGGTTCCACAGGAAACAAGAGGATTTGCCCTAAAAGGCCCCTTTCCTCTAAAAGGAGCCTGAGGATGATGTTTCACCCAGGACCAGCAGACAGAAAGGTGAAGGAGTCAAATCTCACCTGGCAGGAACTGGTTAGGACTTTGGAATTTGGATAGTCCTTTTCCGTGGACAATGGATTGGTTAAGTAGATGTTTCAGCCAAATTAGATCTCAAACTCATCACAGCTCTTCCTCTTTGGCTGTAATAGCTCCCACCCATCATGCTCTTCCTTTCCTGTCCTCCCCAATGCATTCTCCATACCCATATCCCACTTCCCAAAATCTTTCTGGTCTTCCCATTGTTCTCAGAAGAGGGAGGAAGATTCAGGATCTACCTATAGGCTTGCCCGAGGCTTCATCTCTAGTCCCTTGCCCCCTCCCTCTCTCCCTCTAGTCTCCTGCATTGTCTTGCATTCCTCAAACAAGCCCAGCTCTTTCCAGGGCCCCCATAACCTCTTTCCATTGTCTGGCTTCCCCACTCCATGATGCATCGTGGCCAACTCTTATTCATCTGTCGGGGGTTAGCTTACATGTTCCTTCTTCAGGGAGGCCTCCCCTAATGGTTTTTATGGATTGTGGCAGGCAGCTTCGGACAAGGCCCTCACTGATTTCCATCTCCTGGTAGTCATGCCCCTGCGTAACCCCACTCCCAGAGTGTGGGCTGGACCTAGGGACTTGCTTCTAATGAATAAAGGATGGCAAAAATGATGGGATGTCACTCCCAGGATTAGGGTACAAAGACTGGAACTTCTGTCCTGCTTTCACTCTGTCCCTGTGTGTCTCGTGGCATGCTTCAATGAAGCGAATTGTGAGCTGCACCACAAGAGGCTGCGTGGCAAGGCATTGGGGGCAGCCTCCAGACTAGAGCCCCCGAGGAACTGAATCTTGCCAAGGACCTGGTACGTGAGCTTGAAGCGAACCCTCCCCCCTTCAAGCCTTGAGATGACAGACACTTTGGCTGCAGGCTTGTGAGGGACCCAGCACCAAAGACACCTGGCTAAGCTCTGCCAGGATTTCTGACCCATAGAAGGTAAAATGGTAAATGCTGTTTTAAGCCACTAGGTTTTGGGGTCATTTGCCACGAATCCAGATTATATCTCATCATTATATGTGGTCACTCCATCAAGTCAGTGCAGTGTACACACTTTAGGGGACATTTTCTCAACAGCTATTAATTGTAAATAACTCTGTATTAATCTACGGGAGACCTAGTGGCTAAGAACATGTGCTCTGGTTGGACTCCCAGGATTTAAATTCTGGCTCCACTGCTTGCCACCCGGGTGACTTGGTGCCAGATATCTGACCTATGGGCTTTGGTTCTCCACCAGCAAAATGCAGGTAATAATGAGCTACCTGATAACATAGCTTGGAGGATTAACCAAGGTAATGCTTGTAAATTATTCAAAACACCACCGGGTACTTAGTAAACACTTAACAAATGCTATCTGTTATTATTCTTATGAAGATTATAAGACATGGTATAATATAATTTTTGAAAACTGAGGATCTTGCTTTCTGCCTAGGGAGATGCCGCAGCTCATGAAGGAAGACAACAGAAGGTACTAGATAATTAAGTGCTAAATTGTGTTCTTTAGACGTGAAAAATTGAAGGCGTTTAGAAGAGGTAAATAAATAAATAAAGAAAGAACTGGACTCCCCTGTAATGTTCTGTGGGGAAACTTTAACAAGGCACAAAAGAGGAACAGATTCTAAGTGGACCTAAAAAGATGTAGGGAGTTGTAGCAAGGACCCCTGATGTGGGCACAGCTTGAGAGGTCAGAGCAAAATAGGAGACTAGTAGAGTGAGGGGCTAGAGTGGAGGGAGGATGAGTGTTGGGAAGACAATGACACTAATTAATACAGAAACGTGTACGGCGGTGACGAGTGTAAGACTGGAGTCTGTAGGATGAGGGCAAGCTTTGTGGACCAGAAGGTTTAGAGAGGAGAGAACCTGGAGGCCGAGGGTAACGTGGTGACCAGATGCTGCCTGGCTGTGTAGTGTGTGCTCAGGGGCATTCAGAGACACCCCAGGTGCCAGAAGAAGGGCCAGGAAGGCCCGGGAGTGGAGCGCCATGCCTGCTGGGCTCTCTGGGGCCTGCGGTGGCACTGCGGTTCCGGAACTGCTTCTCACTGGGTTGGAGTGGATGTGTCTGAGAGTGGCTCCCTTCAGGCACAAGCCCAGAAGCCCCAAGGCATGCGTGTTTGCAAGTTGGTACGTGTTTAAGGTCAAGAGAACATTGATTTCTGCCCTGAGTTGTAGTAGAAGCTGCTAATTTGATAAGACAGAGCATTAAAGATTCAGTGTGGATGGGTATTGATCATGGGGCAGGTCTTGTTAGATGGAATTTTTTTTTAATGATCAAACAAGTATTGGTAGAAAACTAAATAAGGATCACCCACCAGAACCTACCTTGTTTGAAGGGTTGTAAACCTGAGTAAGATATCATGTAGTGATTGAGTGCACAGCTTTGAAGTCAGACAGAATCCTGGTCTAGTCAGGTTTGAGCCCTGGGTTTTTTGCTTATTAGCTGGTTAGCCTTGGACAAGTTACTCAATTTCTCTATGCCTCAGGTTCCTGAGAGTTACAACGAGAGAGCTAATACCTATAACATGAGGTTGGTAGGAGAATTAAGCCAGGTAATGATAATGATAATCATAACAACAACAACACTGGATAATCTTACTGGAGCTATTGGACAAATGTAATCCTCACTACCACCCTAGGAGGAAACTGAGGTAGAGAAGTCAAAGGTTTGAAATCAGAGCGGGCTCTGTTATCCCCTGAGATTAATGTATGCACAGCAGTGTGTAGGTGCTGAATACATGCTGAATTCTGGAGCCATATAGTTGATGGAGGACCTAGAAGTCCATGCTGTCCCTTTTATTAAAACTTTGCAAGCTGCTGGAATTAGATTTTTCTTCTTCTATTTTTCCCAATAAAATCGTAATACAAAAGAAAGTAATTGAGGATCATGAGCCCCTTACCCTAGATAATATATTGTATCTGAGACTACTTCCTATTGCAACTTTGGGGCAGTAGTGAAGTGATTACTTATTTAAAGATGAGGGTGACAACTCTCCTGCTCAACACATGGCAACAGCTTGGCCAAGGGAGAGATTTCTCCCCTTAAACACTGACTCTGAAAAAACAAATCAACTTGCTTCTAATCATGTTAACCATCCCTCTGCTACTGTGCTTGTAACCAACCTAAATAAATTGTTGTTCCCCTTTCTAATCATCCTCAGAGAAGGAGGTGCTCCAAGAAGGGCTTCATAGCAACTCTCACGTTTCATATACTAGTATTCATGGAGGAGAAACCCTGCCCAGACAACTTGTTTCAATATGACTTGGGAGAATTATGGCAGCCAAAATGGCTTGGCTTTCCATCCTGGGCTGCATGCCCCCCTTGCCCTCCTTGGCTCCCCAGCATCTCTGTTCCCTCTACACTCCCTACCTAAGAAAAATTTACAACTGAGGAAAGGAATTAGCCAAAGCTCAGATTAAGAGACTGCTCTGTTTTGTCAGTATGAGACGGATGCAGGAGCTGACAAAGTTCCCTACTGTTACCTATTTTGGAGTCTCCCTATCCTTGGGCAGCTGAGGTCAGGCTTGCTGCCTTGAGGCCTGGTCTGCCATAGATTGGCCCAGGAACAGAGTCAGGAGGCCAGAGGAACAGTCGAAAGCGGCTCTATCTAATTCACACCTTGGTGCCAGCTCACAGGGGCCTGAGCATCCAATTTACAGCAGGAGTGTCTAATGGGTTTCGGGCGTCTCCAGACACACACAGCACACTTCACAGAGTATTCAGAAGGATTGCTGAATATCCTGCAAATGACTCACAAAGAAACATGCAGAACCATAGATAAATGCATCTAATACCTGAGTAGCTGTAATATGACCAAGACAAGCGGTTTGATGCAGGATGTTGTACTGCCCACATGAGTTTACAGTGATAAAGCTGTATCTTGGAGGTGAAAATGAACAATAGCATTACCCTAATGTGAGCTCAAGGGAAGGGAAGACAGGTTTTCGGAACTAAGAAACCTGAAATAGTTAACAAAGAGTTGCCAAATAAAATTCCTGGCAGCTCTGTATCTCTTTAAGTATCATAATTAGTTTACATGCAAGTGAAAACTATTAACGTAAGACATTAACATTAAGACTTAAACATGTTTGGTTAAGTATGTTGTGGTAGTCTAAAAATATTGAAAGCAGGATCTCAAAAATATATCTGCACTCCCATGTTTACAGCAGTACTATTCACAATAGCCAAAATGTGGAAGCACCCCAAGTGCCCATTGATGGATGAAAGGGTAAGCAAAATATCTGTGATTCTGGGTCAGCAATTGATTTGGTCTAATCTGGGCAATTCTGCTGACATGGGTCAGTCTCAACTAATCTTGGCTGGGGTTCATTCAGGTAGCTGCTTGTTTGGCTGGGGGCTGGCTGGCTTATTGCTGACTCAGAGTCACAAATAAAATAAATGGTTGTTGTTTTTAAACACAAAGTTTTGGGGTGGTTTGTTATGCAGCAAAAGCTGACTGTTACATATTTTTAAAACTGCTCCAAATTCCACTGACTTGCTTAGCCATGTTTTCTATATTATAAAATCTGTGAAGCCAAATACTATGAACTGTCTTTTCTCCTATTATATCTCCATCATCTAACCCTGTGCATGGCACAGAATAGGTACTTAATAAATATTTGTTGAGTAAAAAATAGTGTGAAGTAGACTTACCTTGTTGGCACCTCAATATTTTTCTAAATCAGACGGGGAATAATGATAAATACAAAATAAATAAATAAAATACAAAGAAAGACCCAATTAGACTGTCTTAATTATCCAATATTCTTAATCAATGGGGCATGGATTAACGAACTTTAAAAGTATCTGTAGGCTCCTTTCATCCTCCCTTCAACAAATATTTATTTAATACATAATTGTGGTATGTACTATGCTAACCCCTAGGATACAATAGATAAGCAAGACAGATAGCATCCCTGGCCTCATGGAGCTGTGGAAATGAATACCATTATTTCTGTGTACCACAGAAAATGTTAATTTTAGTTTATAACTGTAAGTAGAAATTACAAGTAAGGCTATGGGTAGACATATCCATAAAAATGCCATCTTGTCCTGGTACAAGGTTTTCTTTCCTGTAACCTGATTTTGGTTGGATTATTTATTCCTATTCATTTAAATTTTATAATTCATTCATATACTCAAAAAATATTTATTGAGTGTTCTGTGCTCAAGATTGAGTACATATAAGATGAACCTGATCAAAGTACTCTCTGACTTCATAGAGCTTACAGTTTGGTCAGGGAGATTCTATATAATTATATGCATAATCATGCCAGTAAACAAATGATTACAAATTAGCCAAACGTCATCAAGTTTCTTTGGTCACAGGGGAGCATGGCCTAGTCAGGGTATGGTTGGCTGGGAATCTCCTGTGCATAGCAAAGAGTACAACATCCTTATAGCCGGAGCTGTGGAGTTGTAGGACATTCTTGTTCTGTGTGGTTCTAAAGACTGAGTTTTAAGGAGTATATAGACTTGACCTGTTAGCTTGTGAGCACTCTGGGTCTGTGTAGTTTTGTCTCCTTCTTTCCCCATCTCACAGTTGCCACTAGGTGGGCATTTTTCCATTCACAGACAAAGCCTAGACCTTGGGACTGCAGATGTATGCACGAGCCCTGGCCAAGATCAGCGGAACCTGACCCAGGCCAGCAGAAGTCCTCAGATGAGCCCAGACCAAAAAGACATCCTGAATTTGTTCCCTATGCCCCACTGGCGGTGGGTGAGTCACTGGAACCCCCCCTGGACTATTTTCCACCTGTGGAATGAGGACCTGCTTCCTCCACCCCTCCCCATCCGTCCTCATTATCCACCCCCCTCGCCATGTGCCCACAGGGCATGAGGCAAGCTGTGCTGCACTTTCGCTCCTCACAGGCGTGTGGCGACAATCCCTGAGATGATGTCTGTGAAGTGCCACATGTTCCAAGAAGAGAGGCACTCTCCAGAAGGAACATGAGGGATCGTAATTATTATTGTGCCTCTGTGGAGAGGCCACGGGGACTTGGCATGGAGCCACCACCTTCTCCGGAGACAGCTGCTGCCTGGCCGCGTGTGCACTCGCAATCGCAGGCTTTCCTGCTTCACATCGCGATGGCCCTGGGCTGCAGCAGGCACCGCCTGTTCATCTGCCCGGCTGTGTCGAGCAAGGATGCAGATGAGGGCCGGGACCCGCATCTTGGAGCTATCAGTCAATGTTTATTCATTCAGCAAATATTTATTGAGTGTTTACTCTGAGCCAACCAGGAGGCTAGACACTGCTGGGGGACTCAGGCTTGTACCAGAGGAGAGAATCCTCTATTTATGAATCACTAGCTTTGGGGCTTAGAACCAGGCCAAATCATATCTCATAAATCCATTTACAGATGAAGAAACTGGTGTTTAGCAACATATACAGGGTCGCGGAGTTAGTAAATGGTGGAGCTGAGACTTGAGTCAATGTCAGCCCAATTCTAAACACCAGTACACTGTCTGCTTCGGGAACTTAAAACAGTTCCCACGGTCTCTACCTCTGCAGAGACTGGTCTCCTTAACCATGGGCACAGAGCCACACCAGCCTTTTAGCCCCAGCTCACTGTAATACACAGTCCTCACAGCAAGTCACACTCTCGCCCTTCCTACCCTGGAGTCACCTTGCTAAGCAATGCCTTGTCCCAGCCTAATGCTTGGTAGAAATTCCCAGGTGCAGGTGGGAGGGAAGACTACTCCAGGCAGAGGACCTGGCACATGCAAATTCATGGAGGCAAGACAGATTTGTCAGACAAGGAGGACCTGGGCATGCTTGGTGAAAGGGAAACACAAAAAGTACAAGAAAATACAAGGCATAACTGATGGGGGGGGGGGGAGGGTGATGGGATGGAATCAAGCATCCAGTGGAGGGAGGTACCTGGTCAGGCAGGAAGGAGAGACCCAAGAATATTTAAATCAAGTAAATGAAAATGATGACCACTATGGCACTTCAAGAGAATGGAAAAGGCTTGGCAGCTCCAGTGGGGAATGGGAAATGCTGGTGCCAAAATGTTTGCTGAAATGTTAGTTAATCTAGTAAAAAAATCGGAAACCATTTCAGTGTCAGCAATGAGGAGTTGCTTCAGAAAATTTCGAGACCACTACTGGATGGAATATTTTGCAACCATTAAAAATGACTATTAGTAAGATTTTGTAGCAACACAAAAAAGGGATTATGATATAACACAGTGAAAAAAGAACCCTGGAAAATAAAATCCTACCCTGGTTTGACTTCTAAGTGGAAGAAGTGACAGAAAGAGATGGATGGAAAAAGAAAGACATTGCCCTTGGCAACTGTTTTGAGACAGAAAAGAAATTATATGAAGCGGTGGCTCTAACGGGAAATCCACAGATTTCAACAAATCACTTAATATTGCTTACAAAAGTGTGTGTGTGCGTGAGCTTGCACACGCTGCATGTATGATTTTTTTCTGGGATGAGTAAGGGCTCCAAGATTTCATGATTTATTGTGTTAAGACTACAGAGGGCCATTCAAATTACTGCATCACCAACCATCTTCTGGTTGGGATTCCCCTTTTGGTTGGGATTCTAAAGATCTCCGAGATCGCTGAAAGGGTTCTTGTCTAACATCTGTCTCCCAATATTCTGAGGACCAGTGGGGAGCCCATTGTGAATAAATGCTGTGCCTCCCCTCTGCTGGATTCAGTGCTGAGCGGGAGTGTACGCACTCATGCATGCACACACTTAGTCTTCCTCCCAGTGCACAATTTTCATCCAGTCTCCCAGGTCCCTAGGAGCTCATCAGGGGACTCTTCTGAGGAGCAAGGGCTTTTTTCTAAAATAATTTCAGTGTCCTCACATGGCTTTACAAAATATTAAATTCCCTCCCAATGAATGGTCACTGGGAGAATCAAACACGATGGCTTTGGAGCCAAGTCTAAGATACAGAAGACGGAAAGAGGTCCCGTGAGACTACTGAACCAAGATGGCAAGCTGCCCAGAAGACCACATGCCCTTAAATCAAGCTGGCGCATTTCATGGTGTGGAGGAAGAAGAAGAGTGTACAATAACGAAAAGAAAAATGGCCACTTAGAAAAACAAATGCTTTGCAGCTTTTGAATAATTCAAAACAATTGCACACTTGACTGGGTCATGTGTTCAAGCCAGTTCATTCAGTTATTAAAACATTGTGGTGCTCTTCTGACCCAGCTCCCATTCCTTCATTCATTAAGTAGTTACTGACCACCTTTCCTGATGCCTAGCCCCTTCCTTCTCATCAAAGAGCACAAAGAACATGTGGCTGCGAGGGAGGAAAGAATGAGGGATTGTAAGGAGTATAGGCTCTAGCCAGCCCATCCTTGGTTTGAATCCACCATCAAACAAGTTAGTTCTATCCCCCGAGGCTCGCTTCCCTCATCTGTATAATGGGTAGCATCACTTATCATGCAGGTTGTATGAGATTCTGCGAGTGAATGTACATACAGCACCAAATGCAGTATACAGCACATAGTAGGTTTACTCTTGAGGGTTTATATGGAGGAGGTAATTAAAGAATGGTCCCCTTTCTGCCACACAAGTTGTTGGTGAATCAAATGAGCTTATGAAGCATAAAATGACTGCAAAAAAAAATCCCAGTAGAATGTTACAGAGATATTATAATTACAAGTGCCCCTAGCTTATCCCTCTTCCTCCCTTGGTTGTGAAGCTTCCTGCTTTACTAATGGCCTTTATTTTATTTTATTTTTTTGTCTGGAGGATGTGACTTCATTTGCTCTGTGAGCTTTTTTCTAGGCTCGAGCTGAGCTTTGGCTGGGCTCTACCACATGAAGGGTCAATGTGTCCCCAGACAGAATGGTATTTTAATTCAGCAGCATTCAGTCGTTATTAAACTATGATAAATGCTAAAGTGGGAAAGATTACACTTAGACCTAAGAAGTGTCACTTGAATCACTTAAAAATATTATAATGTATGGCTAATTGCACCTTGACTATATTAGCCAGTGCTATGAAAACACTTTGGATCCTTAAGTAAGGTACCATTTAAATAACTATTTCGGTATGTTACTGGTAATATTCTTGAGTGCAAAGGTTGTTAAAGGCCTCAGTCGTCATTGAGTCTCCATTATGTGCTGGGCACTTTGTCCGTATTAATTCATTTAATCCTCAAAATAATTCTCTGAAGCAATTATTATCTTCCCCATTTTACTGGATGGGAAATTGAAATTCAGAGATGTCAAGTAACTTGCCTAAGGTTACACAGTTAATAAATGCCAGAGGCTGAGATGGATTTCAGAATCCACCGCCATCACAGACATATACAATCATATACAACATCGTTCTTTTTATACTTAACTTCTCTGTGCTTCAGTTTCCTCACTTACCAAATGGTGATCGTATTACACTGGGTTGTGTGAATTAAGTGGAATGATTTCGGAAGAGTTCAGAACACAGTGCTCAGGAAACGGAAATGTGATGATATATTTTTCCTATTTGCTTTTAGGTTGCCATTCCAGCATGCTCACGCTAAGGACTCTAGTTGGGATTCACGTTGGAGAGAACCACTCCCTAATCCCCAGCAGGGATTTCATAGTGGAAGCAACACATGCAGGGGCCTACACAGCAAGCCTGGCTCCTCGATCTGTGTGGCCAGTGCAAATGGAAAACATGTCCTGTCCAAAAATGATGAAGAATTTCAAGGTGGCAGCAGCAGCGCTTTGAACTGGGCGCGGGGCTCCTGAGCACGGAGCCTACGCACCTGCACGGACTGACGCCCGTGGAGACAGTGCTGGCGGGAGCCCGGCGGCCTTGGCTAGTTAGTGACTCTGCAGCCTTGAGCAAAGCCCTGGAACCTTCTGAGTCTCTCTCTGATTTCTCATCAGTAAAATGGAGACCATTCCTGCCTCACATTGGAGGGAGAACCAAAAGGGGTGATGGGTGAAAAAGCCCAGGCTTAACCGGAAGCACCTTGCCAGTGGGTCTCAATCCTGACTGTGCAGCAGAACCACCTGGGAGCTGTTACAAGGCAGGGGAAAATGCAGATGCTAGTACTTCTGGAAGATTCAGACCCAGGAGCTCCAGTCCGTATTATTGATAAGCTCCAGCGATTCAGATGCACAGCCAGGGTCAAGCAGCAATGCGCTATCAAGCAAAAGATATTTGGTATAGAAACATCCAGCTTAATTACTTAGCATTGGGACGGTCCTTTTTTGGTGTTGAGGTTATAGACAAGGCACGTTTGCGGCTCCAAGTCCCTCAAAACTCGCCCTATAAAATTATTTCTACATATCACTTGGTCAGTCTGTCAGTGATACGGCTCTAGAACACACACAAGGTTCTTTATGTGCCACTAGGCAAGGAATTATTCCTCACTTGAAACTGCAACTTCAAGGCCAAAGTTCTCACAATGAGTTCCCAGCTTGCCACCCCAACCTGCCAGCGTCCGGTTGCCATGGAACCAGAAGAGACCAGCGCCGGCGAGCACAGATATGCAACAGCAGCTTTTCTTTGGAAATACTTCAAATCCGGGCAGAAAACTGATTGCATGGTGATAGCTTTCATGCCACCTGGCACATGTCACTGTAACTCCACAACATTCTCACCTGAGTGTCTGTTTCAGGAAACGACAGAATGGCCACATTTGACAAGTCGCATGCCTCCTCTCATCAAAGCCATTTGATTTTGTTTAACAGATTGTATCCTGCCTGGATGGGAGTATTAATTAAGGTTCTATTATAGGGAAGGCACGTTGGGGGTAGTTAAGAGCTGCAGGGTAGTGGTGACAAGGCAAAGGCAGTACATGTGTGCAGCCATTAATAGGGTGTTAATTGGGTGGAACATGAGCATAAATAGGGGCGCTCAGAGGTGCCTGGAGTGGTTGGCTGGCATACAGTGAAGCCCACGTGCTAACCCCGTAATCTGATGCAGGCTCCACTCCAATTTCCTGGCTGTGATGGCCACCCCAGCGCACAGAGACTTAGGCTGGGCTCTCCATGTGATCGCCGTGTCATGAGGCTCGACTGGAAGCGGCCTCGCTCCCACCGTCGCCACGCACAGCGCACTGCGCTCGGCCAGGCTAGGGGCAATGCTGGGCTGGGATGGAGACTGCTGGTTTCCTTCCTCCTGGTGTTGACTGCTCTGAGACTCAATTTACATGCCTCACTGGCCACAGCGAAGCCTAAGCCATCCTCTCTCTGTGTCCAGCCATCTCAGACTTGATGGGTCCTTCCCTGTCTTCCTTCCGTGCCGTCTGTGGTGGATGCGTGGCTAGTTGGCTCCCCAGAACTGCTAAAAGCCTAGAATGAAGAGGGGAAAAGAGCTCTTTGGGATACTATTCCATCTATTGAAATCCTTTCAGGCAATCAAACCCTTTCCTCTCATACATCACTGCTGAGCTGTAGAATGTTACATCTGCCAAGGTTCTTGAGGTCAGTCATTGTAACCCCCAACTTCACGGGTGAAGAAACCGAAGCCCGGAAAGTTAAAGGAGTAGCCCAAGGTCATATAGCGAGTGACCGTCGGCAGGGCTGGACGGCTCCCTCTGTCAGCAGGATCCAGTGGGCTTTTTGCAGACGTTTCTCCTGAACGGTAGTTCTCCGTTATCATGCTTCCTTTACCAGTAAGTGTGACTTCTTCAATCTCATGCGGAGCCCACTTTCCACACCTCCCTCCAGTCCGGGACTGTTGCTCCAGTCTGGTTTGGGGCTCCAAAGTCAATGTCACTGGCAAATCGTTCAAAGCCTCTGTTTCTGATCTTGATGCCTCTTCCCTCCCCTCTAAGGTCTCGGCCCAGCCCCTCTGGGCGAGTGGTTAGGATTTTCAGTGGCTACGAGCCCCCTTCCTGGACCTCTTTGCTCTTTTTCAAGCCTAAACATCAGTGCTGCGTTCACGCACACATGTCACACACATTTTTCTACTCTTTCCACTTCCAACATAGCTTCTATTTCCACGGAGTCAAAGGGCTTTTCAGAGTCCATGAAAGTCGATGTACACAATGGCATTTCATACTCAGCAGTCTTCCCTGGACTTTTTCATTTTCTGCAGGTGATCCTGAGTTGAGAAATGACTTCTAAATCCTGCGGACTCTGGTGGCTGATTAAAGTCGAGAAGTCCCTGTAGTCTGCCCACCAGTACTTTTGTGAAGATTTTGCATAACTACTGAAAACAGTTTAAAAGATCATGTCTGTGATCTATTAAACATGACTTCTTTTTTTTAAAAAAAAAGGGCAGATAAAGGGTTTAAAAAGAACACATGAAACAGAAATGGCTGGCTTCCGCTTATCATATGTTAGAAATTGTAAGAATAACACACTTACTGCTAAATAAGCAAGTCATTTATCATGAAGCACTTGCCAGAACATATATTGAATCCCACCCACCCCCAATTCAAATAAAGAATTAATGGGTAAATCATTTATGTTCAAGTAATTATTGGCATAGCTTTATTTAAACTAGAATTTACTGCAAGTAATTCAGAGATTGTGTTCCTCACACCATGTAATGAAATTGTTGTTTAATTAGAATGACAACTCGCTCCTCTAGGTAAAAGGAAAGGAAAACGTGAAAATCAGAGGCAATTCTCTTTAGCGGCTCAGAAAGATCGGGTTCAAATGGTTCAAAGGAAGGATGGTGCTTTGGATGATTCCAGTAACACAGTGGAGAAGCACAGAATTTCCAGAGGAATCAAACTCAGGGGCTTGAGGGCATTTCTTCAGAAGGAACAAAACAAAAACAAAAATAGTAACCAAAGCCTCCAAAAACTCATACCCACCCCTCACACACACAAACTTGGTGACACCTACATCAGAAACATATACCCTCGCCCGCAGACACCTCCACCCACCCCTCTTCCCCGCTAAAATAAACAGCAGTGCCAATCCCACCCCTAATGACAAAACACGTCCCAGATGCTGTCAAATTGCTTTCACGGGGTTTAATGCGTCGAGCATCCAGAGATAGCCTTGTAGCTGCCGCCTGTCCTTAGGCTTCGACCTTTTCCAGTGTGAAGAATTAGGAACACTTGGGCCTGGGGACTTAAATTTGTGGGGCTGGGAAGTTTCCAAAGTCTCCAGATCCATTTTCTTTAATGTTAAGAGAGAGGAATTGTCAGACTGCTTCTCAGCTTACGTTTCTCACCAATTGGGAGGCTATTCATTCCATGGCCTCTGGACTTAGCTATGAAGCATAGCTCTCAGGTTAGGAATCTGAGGTGAGATGGGTTAGATGAGCTGAGTCCAACTACATCCCCGTCCCATTGACCTAGGAGCCATGAAGGCCCCTGCTGAGCAATGTGGGAAAGCCTCTTGTCTTAATGCTGCCTTGTCCGAGAGATTCATTCAGGAGCAAACCCCAAGAGTCGCAGGGGATGAGGATGGAGAAACAACATGGGGTTCAGTGCCTTTTACCCCTTTGTTCAATTCCTGTTAGCCAGAATATCAAGCCATGGCCAGCCCAGCTGGAGAGCTGATAGCAAAAGTAAAGCAAAAGGCATAGGTTGTGCTAAGGATGGATGCACAAGATTATTCATGTTCAAAGAACAAAATGAGGCAGTACATGATAAAATTCTCCTTCTATGCCTCAGGCCAAGCCTCTGAATACTTCTTTGGTCTAGAAATTTACAAAGAGAGTTTCACAAACTTCTACCGTTGTCTTTATTGCAATACTATAATATTTCCCTATACAATACAATAAAGTGTAACTGAAAATGTTAACCCTTCAGACTATCAATGATTTGGGCAGCAATGACTTACAAAGCTAATGAAAGAAGTCATAGCTGCTAAAATAAACTCCATGTTATTGCACATGGGGTTGAGGGGGTATGCAAAGTCAAAACTACACAGTATCTGTACTCTTGGGGTGAGAATGGGGAAGGAATGTAGCATGCACAGGGTGAGCTGGGATACAGCTATATCCTCTAGCCCTTTTGATGGCAAGTCAGAATCACCTCTGATGGCAGAAGCAAGGAAAACAGTTAATGAGCCATCTGGCATGGCTCAGTGATTGAGCATCCACCTATGAACCAGGAGGTCACGGTTCGATTCCTGGTCAGGGCACATGCCCAGGTTGCAGACTCGATCACCAATGTGGGGCATGCAGGAGGCAGCTGATCAGTGATTCTCTCTCATCATTGATGTTTTTTTTCTCTCTCTCCTTTCCTCTCTGAAATCAATAAAAATATATTTAGGGGGGGGGGGAAAGTTAATGAGAAGCACACTAGAGTCCAAAATGGGCAAAATATGAGAGGGTGGAGTGAGCTATTTCTTAAATAATGACATGTTCTGAATTATAATATATATCATGTATAAAATGATGTAAATTATGTCTTTAAACACTTTTTTATTATAAAAAAATAATAAGCCTATTACTGAGTGTCAACAATGATAAACTCATGGCCAATCTTGGTTCATCCATCGCCCCCTCACTCTCCTATCTTATTATTTTGAAGCAAATCTTAGACATATTTCATTTGTAAATATTTCAGTATGCATCTCTGAAATATAATGAGGTATTTTAGGAATAGCTTATTGATTTTTGGAGAGAGAGAAAGAGAGAGAGAGAAACATCAATGTGAGAGTATAACATAGATCAGCTGCCTTCTGCACACCCCCTACTGGGGATCACTGAGCCCACAACCCGGGCATGTGCCCTTGACCAGAATTGAACCCATGACCCATCAGTCCGCAGGCATACACTCTATCCACTGAACCACACTGGCTAGGGCTGCCTCTTTGTTTTTAAAATATAGTTGGAATATGTCTATAAAAGGAATTTCCCCTCATTTGCTTTCCCTGATTTTTTTTCTGTGTGCTTGCTTGTTTTAAATCATTATAAACTCTTGAACCCAAACCTATTTGATTTGTTGTGTTTCAATCCATTGAAATTCATTGTGGTTTTTCATATTACTTCTTATATATTGTGTCATCTTTGGCCAATAGGAGCTTCTTCAAATTGGCTTGTGAGCCTTTGCTTTCTGGTGTGGCAAAATAATGTTCCAGTCTTATCTTGTTTATTTCCTGCCCTAGACGTGAAATCTGCCATTTCTCCAAGGAGCCCTGGATCCTTCTAATGAGAAGTATTTGTGGACTACAGTCTAGGTGCTAGGGCTGCTCATTGCTAATAGGTTAACCACTGTTTTCAGTTCTCTGCAGTGAACACAGCAAGGAAACACACACACACACACACACACACACACACACACACACACACACTATATAAACACACATGTTAAATATCATACATTAGATATGAAATTGTGTAAAATATGAGAATATGTAGTTAAAATAAAATACATTCAAGTTCCTACTGATACTTTGTATTCAAATACAGAATTATAAGATTTTAATTTAACCTCACTGACCTTTTCAGCTGCATCTCCTCTTCTGATGCTAAAAATCCCAGTCACTGACTGACACTAATCTACGTACTTGTTTGCTTTATTCTACACTATATGCCTACCAGTCTAGAATAACAATGACAATACAACTATCCATGGTATCATTACTGAAAACTGCTTAATATTTTTTGCAGTTCTCTTTGTCCTTAAAGATGTCCATCAAATTACTATGTCTTATAGTTATCAGATGAGTCCTCTCTCTGTGGCCATACCACTCACTGGACACACAGTTGAGGTCATTCACTTCATTTTTGTTTTTAAGAATGGCTACAAAAATTTACTTTTGTTTTACAGTTATTTAAATATTTATGTAGTTCTAAAGTCAAATGCACAGAACAAGGTATATTCCAAGGAGTATAACTCCTGGCGTTCATCACAGTCCTCTTCACTGTGTTCCCTCCTTCCCACTAGAAGTAATTTAAAAAAAAGTTATGGTTGATACTTTATTTGGATTTTTTAAAGGATCTAGGCAGCTTCCTTTTTACCTTATACTTTACATAATTTTTTAGTTCAGAACCAATAAGTATGCATCCTCTTGCTGGATTATATTTACTGAAGGTACAGTTTTAAATCTTAGAACAGTTCACATTTAAGACGGTCATTACTGACTTGTTGTAATTATTTAATATGGTAGAAAACTGAAAAACCCTGGCCTTCAATCAGCACTGCTGTAGAATTTTTCAGCCATGTCAGCAAGGCTTTCACCACCTACTTGTTAAACTTTAATTCATTTCGTTTTCATGGAAGGAAGGAAGCCCTTTGAAATCATTTATTAGTTCTTCTAAGAAAGCACAACCATTTGGGATTTCTTAATGTTTGTTGCCTGAGTAGCAATGTTGCGCTTCTTTCACCATTGGCTTGAGTCGATGTTGAAGTCTTAACTCATGGTGTTTATAATGGCAGCGACTGCACGGAGTGATTCACACTTTCTGGAAAAGGTGGTTGAGAGATGGATGGAATGTAGTAGGAGCAGGAGGAATATGTGCCTCCTTTGTACCCACGTGCATAAATGCAAGCCATGGTGGATGACCCAGGGGACACAGAACTTTAAATTCAATGCTTTTCTCTGCCTTGACGATTATAAAACTGGTCCAAGATCTAAGATATTTTATTAAGTGGCCAATATGTGGAATAAAAAGTTCTTATTAGTGCCCTTCAATACCCTGGGCTTTGTAGAGTATTAGAGTAACCTCATTTCCCCCAGAAACATCTCCATTTGCCACCTCTAATTTTGATTACTTCAACAGTACCCCAGTTGGTCCCCTTGCTTTAACCTTGTCCCTCCACCCACAACTCTTCTTCACATTGTGGCCAGAGTCGGGGGAATTAGACCTACTAGGATTTAAGACTTAGTATAAAGTTATAGTGACTAAGAGAGCGTGGTCGTCAGCATAAAGAGGGACAAACAGAACAATGGAAAAGAAGAGGCAGTCCAGGGACAGGCCCTTGCAAACACAGATGCTTGATTTATGACTGATATGGGCCTAGAAACCAATAGGAAAGGATGAGCACACTGACTTATGACCATCTTTCCATCTCAACTGCTATTCACAGACGGCATTTTAAATAGCCACAGGGTATTCCACTGTATGAATATAACATCATGGCACCAGCATGAATTTAACCAACCCCCTAACCCTTAACATTTAAGTTGCTCCTATTTTTTGCTATTATGAACAGTAATGAATTTTTTTTCACATAAAATGTTGAACATAGCTATATTATTTCCTTATGATTAATTTCTTCAGATGGAGATGATAGGTCAAAGGGTTTGGATACTTTGGGAAATCTTGGTCCACATTTTTTAAGTCTTCCCTGAAATGCTTTATATGCCCAATAGCAGTATATGAAAGAGTCAAGGTCACTTCCTCTGATAATAATGAATATCTTACTTTAAAATATTTTTGCATTTAGGGGGTGAGGAAGGGAAGTTCATGGTTGTTTTAATTTGCATTTACTTAATAACAAATGGAGCCCTGCTGGCGTAGCTCAGTGGTTGAGCATTGACCTGTGAACTAGGAGGTCATGGTTCGATTCCCAGTCAGGGCACATGCCTGGGTTGTGGGCTCGATCCCCAGTAGGGGGCATGCAGGAGGCAGCTGATCCATGATTCTCTCTCATCATGGATGTTTCTTTCCCTCCCCCTCTTCCTTCCTTGCTGAAATCAATAAAAACATATTGTAAAAAATGCAAAAAAACAAATGGAGCTAACCTTCTCTCCCTCCCCCTCCTGCCCCCTGAAATGCTTTTGTGATATGTTTGTTTTTATTCTTAACACCAGTTACTAAATTGCTCTCTCTCACACACACCATTCCAACCCACCATAACCACTGTGAAGTTACTATCTCTAAGCAACTCTTGTGTCCCGGGTACCTCTGCTTTGATACTTTCATATATGCCTTGCTGCCCACAGACAAGGTCCACAGTCTCTAAGCAGAGCATGACCTGCACCAAAGCAGCTCTAGCACCACCTTCCATCATGACCCCTCTCACACTCACCCTTGTCCTCGACCAACCTTGTCTGCCCCTGATCCTTCTCATTGAGATATATCCCCCCATGCTCTCATCTTAAAATCGCCTGCTTTTCATTCGCTTAGTTTCTTTTAGCTTCGCTCAAGTGCATTATCTCTTTAAATCTTTCCCTGGGAGAACATTTCTGACCTTCTGAGAACTTTCAGACGTGTAATGATAATGACTGATTTCTAAGGCAGGGGAGTAAAGGTGTTAAGCTCAAGTAAAGGTTATGTTGGCATTACACAGTGCCAGTGGCGAAGCTGGTGGAACAGCCAGAATTGGGTCATTCTGGGATGCTTTCACTTTCTGCCTCCATCACCCCAAAGTACCAATGTCAGCATGGGAGGCGGGGGGCTGAATTGTGGGCTGGTGGACTTTGGGGAAGTGAGAAGCAGTATATCGAGTAAAACAAAATAAATGCCAAGGTGTTTTGTTTTGTTTTTTCTATTTAAAAATTTTCTTCTCACATCATCTGCATATGGCAGCGTGTGCTCATTGCCCAAAGTAAAGTTGCTTTCTGATCCCGTTCATCCCCACTTTGCTCTCTTCCACCTTCCTCCACCCCCTTCCCCTCTGCAATCACCACACTGTGTTTGTGTCTATGTGGGGCTTTGGCCCCATCCCTTTACCTTTTTCACCCAGGTTCCCCAACCCCCTCCCCTCTGACAGCTATCATTCTGCTTTCTGTATTGATGCTGCTATTTCTATTTTGTTTGTTCGATTATCTTGTTCATTAGATTCCACATATGAGTGGAATCATATGGTACTTGTCTTTCTCTGACTGGCTTAGTTCACTTAGCATAATAATCTCCAGGCCCATCCATGCTGTCATAAAAGGTAAGATTTCCTCCTTTATTGTGGCTGAGTAGTATTCCACTGTGTAAATGCATCACATATTTTTATCCACTCATCTACTGATGGCACTTGGGCTGCTTCCAAATCTTGGCTATTGTAAATAATGCTGCAATTAACATAGGGAAGCATATACTCTTTTGAATTAGTATTTCAGGTTTCTTTGGATATATTACTGGAAGTGGAATCACTGGGTCAAAAGGCAGTTTCATTTTTAATTTTTTGAGGAACCTCCATACTTTAAAAAAAAATCCTCACCCAAGGATGTATTTTTGATTTTAGAGAGAGAGGAAGGGAGAAAGAGAGAGAAAGAGAAACATCGATCAGCTGCCTCCTGTATGCGCCCAGACCAGGGATCAAACCCGAAACCTTTTGGTGTAATGGATGATGCTCCAACCAACTGAGCCACCTGGACAGTACCTCCATTTTGTTTTCCCACAGTGGCTGTAGGAGTCTACATTCCCACCAACAGAGCATGAGGGTTACCTTTTCTCCACATCCTCCCTAACACTTGTTTGTTGATTAATTGATGACAGCCATTCTGAAGGTGTGAAGTGACATCTCATTATGGTTTTAACTTGCATCTCTCTGATGACTAGTGACATTGAGCATCTTTTCTATGTCTATTAGCCATCGTATGTCCTCTTTAGAGAAGTATCTATTCAGGTCATTGGCTCATTTTTTCCATCATATTGTTTGTTTTCTTGGTGTTGAGTTGCATAAGTTTTTTTAATATACTTTGGAAATTAACCCCTTATCAGATGTATCATTGGCAAATACGTTCTCCCATTCAGTTGGTTGTCTTTTCATTTTGTTAATGGTTTCTTAAATGCCAACTTTTATCTCTGTTTTTTTTTTTTTTGCAGGCTGTGTTTCCATAAGCATGCTACCTATCTCTCTTCACCTATATACTAGGAATAGTGATATATTCTCCAGGATTATTGTGAGGATTAAGTAAAATGATGAGTCTAGAGCAGTGGTCGGCAAACTCATTAGTCAACAGAGCCAAATATCAACAGTACAATGATTGAAATTTCTTTTGAGAGCCAAATTTTTTTAACTTAAACTTCTTCTAACACCACTTCTTCAAAATAGACTCGCCCAGGCCGTGGTATTTTGTGGAAGAGCCACACTCAAGGGGCCAAAGAGCCGCAGGTGGCTTGCGAGCTGCAGTTTGCCGACCACGGGTCTAGAGTATGCAATACATGGAAGTTAGTGTTAATATAAGCAAAAAGAAGAGTATTCTGCTGGTCTTTTCTGTCTTTGCATGAATGAAGAGGTTGGGTCAACATGAGCAAAATAAAATCAGGCACACACCCAGGACAATAAGGGGTGGAGGCTGGGGGTCTTGTTTGGGAGCTATCTCTAACGCACCTGTCCTACTCCACAGGGCACTAATTACAGTGCTGTCTTAGGGGTGAATAGTAAGGAAAGAGCAGAATATATGAGCAATGCTTATTTCTGACTGAAGATAGCATCCAGTGTTACTGAGACCCACTGGAAACAACAACCGGAGGTGTCAGAGTCTAAAAACATAGTAACTGTGGAAACTTCCGAAGAGATACAAGAGTGACAGCTACATTATTTGACGTACAAGGAGAAACTGAGAAGAGAGAGTTGACATGGAAAGTACAGAGAGAGAGTAACCAGGTAAAAAGGAATGGAAGAATAGCAATGTGGATTTCAGAAAAGGTGGGATTTAAGGTTGAAGGTATAGAACAGAATGAAGAGTGACAGTCTAATGTTCAAAACTACAGTTTATAAAGGAGATATAATATCCATAAACCTATATGCACCATACAACACAACAGCTAAATACATAAAGAAGAAAAGCTACTGAACATACAAGACTATAAAATAAAATATGATTTGGAGATATCCATATTGATCCCTCAGAATTGGGCACATCTAGGAGAAGATATTAAGAACAGAGGAAATTTAGTATAAAACTATGTAAAATAGATAAATTGTTAAAGTTAACATTATCTGAGGAACTAGTGAAGGTACTGAGGTAAGAAAAGAAAATCACTGATATCAATATTGAGAAAAATAAATAAGACTATCTCTTTTGTGCTGCTATGTCTAAATACCTAGAAAACCCAAGAAGGTCTAATGAACCACTAGTCAAATAATTGAGACAATTTAGTTAAATTAATAAAGATAGATGCACAAAAATCAACAGCTTCACTCTCTAATAGCAATGAGCACCTAGAAATGAGAATGGCAAAAAATGACAATAGGGATAAAAAATAAAAATGTAACATCAGAGGGACCTGAACCCAGGTTCTATTTTCCTATGGCTACTTCTCTAGTGATGCCTGAATTTCAGCCTTGAGCTCTGCGAGGGGGGGGGGTCCCTCTCCTAAGTTCTTTGTTCCATCCTGTGTTCCTCCCTTCAGCCCCAGAATAGTAGCTGCCGCCTGCATTTGCTATTTCTGTATTCCTTAGAATCTTCTTTTAACCCTTTTAGAAGTTAATCACTTTTTATTAGTTAATAAATCGTTATAAATATTCCATGTTCAAATTACTGGCATAGTTTTTGTCTCTGAGTAGACCTTGACTAATACAGATCTATATGAATAAAATTATAAAGTCATATTAAAAAGACCCTAAATAAGAACTGAAAGGATAGAAAGGTATTTTCTTAGATAGGAAGACTTAATGTTATTAAAATATCTATTCTTCCTAAAATACATATATGCATATAATGCAATTCTTGTTAAAAATTCCAACAAAGTTTTCACTTTTGGGGAAAGAGATAAAAATATCTTAAATTCTAATGGAGGAGGAATCATATGAGAACAGCCAAGAAAAGCATAAAAAATGAGACCCGTGAGGAGGAATAGAATGTCACAGGAATCAAATCTAAGTGGTATTGGCAGAGAGATAGACAAAGCGATCACGGGAACAGAATGGAGAAACGCAGGACAAAAGCCTATGGCACACTGGAATTTCATACATGACAAGGGCAGACTTTCATTTCAGAGGGCAGAGAGCGGTGATGCTGGCACACATGGTCAGCCCCCTAGAGCCGGGGTGGTCGAGCTTTTTCTGTAAAAAGCCAGATATAAAGTATTTTAGGTTTAGTGGATCCTATTGTCTTTGCCACAACTATACCGTTCTGCCATTAGAGTTCAAGAGCAGCCATAGACAATATGTAAATGAGTGGCTGTACTGACGTTTTTTAAATACTGGAATCAAGTCTGCAACCTGGATATTTGCCCTGACTGGGAATGGAACTATGATCTCCTGGTTCATAGGTCGACGCTCAAACACTGAGCAACGCCAGCCAGGCCATACCTACGTTCTTGTAAAACTTTATTTACAGCCCTAGCAGGTTTGGCTCAGTGGATAGAGAATCGGCCTGCTCTATCCACTGAGCCAAACCATATATGTAAAAATGTAAAATTTTATACAAAAAGATGCCATAAACGAAGTCTAAAGAGAAAACAATAGATTCAAGAAAAATGTTTGCACTGCAGATGACTGATGTCTCTAAATCTACGAAGGGTTCTTACCAATCGGCAGGAAAAAAGACAACCCAATAGAAAAACGGGCAAAGGGCATGGGTTTTAGTTGAACTGCAATAGGAAGCGCTTGGACTTTGAGCAGGGGCGTGATAGGACTGGTGGTTTTATAAAGACCACTCAGGCTGCTGTGTGGACAGTGGATTGCCGGGGGCTGGGGGCAATCCTGGAAACAGGGAGGCCAGCTGGGATGTTTTTTCAGACTCCCCGGAGAAGGCTTAATAGTTGTCCAATAAATGTGGGCTGGTTTTGATGAAAGCATCTATGCCATGCTGCCTATGGCATCTAGGCCAGGGATTCCTGAGCTGACTCCTTGATCCTTTCTCTGAGGAAAGGGGAGGTTCAGAATGTGGTACGACTCTTTTAAGTTTTCTAGGTAAATAAATGTGAATCCCGGGTGAGTCCAGAGATAATCCTGGCCTCCTGGCCCACATAGTTCTGTCTGATTGTCCTTGGCTCTGGGTACAGGGAGGGGAGGGAGAGAGGCAAGACTTGTTACAATCTGGAGGAACTGGTGAATATTTGGGCTAAAGGAGGCCAGGCCTGGGAGGAAGGGGATGAGACTGGAAGAAAGGAAGAGGCAAGATTGACAACCACAGGAGGGAACAGGACATGTGCCGCAGCCCCTCTCGGGGGAAGGCGGCACCAGGTAATTTCTTCTCTGTTCCTGAGGCTGGGAACCCGGCAATCTGGCTGCAAGTCATTCTGGCCACATGTGAAGCCAAAAGGTTTTATCTGATAAGTGGTCAGAGTGAAATGACAACATGCTTCTCAACTAGGAAGTGGGCTCTGCCAGCCAGTAGCAGGGCTGGCAGGTGGAGTGCCCACCCTCCTGCGTGAGGTTTAGGGAGCCCGAGGCAAAAACTAGAGGCCGCAGGACAGTACTGGGCTGGAGCTGGTGACTCAGGCTCTGCGCAGAGGCTCTGCCTTTTCAAGTGTAAAATACAAAACGTCCCGGACAGGAGGGCTCTCTAGAGAAAAATGAAAGGAGCACATAGACGGGAGCGGCTGGGAGAGGCAGTGGAGCTGATATTTGCTGCAAAGGGAAGAGAACAGCACCTCCGCAGAGGGACCCACAGCCTGCCACCGAGCTCTGTGCGGCTTATCCTTGTGGAGGCCTCACTGTTGCCTGCAAACCCTTGTGGACCCGAAGGAACTGAGGGGTGGGGTGGACGCTCAGCTCTCCTACAACTCTGCCCCTCACAGCTGCCTCGGGGCAAGTTAAGAATGTCCTATTCCCATGACCAAGCCTGGGTCTGGTTCCCAAGAAGATGGGCACAAAGGGCCCCACTCGTCAAATACGCTGGTCTTCGTGCGAAGGCCCACATTGCTGCACCTGGGGAGAGTGCGTGTCCCCTGGAGAGTATCGCCACGTTGCCGACACTCAGGAAATTCTGAAACCCTTCAATCATGTTTTCATTGCAGAAATGCCTCCCAAATAGTGAGTACTCAACCCATACACTCTGAAGAAACAAATAAATGAGGTTATTTTTGAGTCATGTCCTAACAATCCATCCCAATATGGAACCCAATGCAGAGGCGAGCACCAAGGGACTCCAGTCCCTGCCAGGATGTCTGATCCTCTTGGCAAACTACTGCCCAAGGTCCAAACCTGGCCTGTAGCTGTTTTGGTAAATTAAGATTCATTGAGTCACAGCCACACTTACTTGTTTACATGTTGTCTACGGGTCGCTATTGTGCCCTAACAGCAGGCAGAGTTGAGTAGTCATGACAGAGATATATGGCCTGCAGAGCTGAAATATTTTATATCTAGCCCTTTAATAGAAAAACTAGAGGCCCAATGCACGAAATTCATGCAAGGGGCTCGGCCCTCGCAGCCCTGGCTTTGTCCAGAAGGTCATTTGGACGGTCATTCTGTTGTTCGGTCTAATTAGCATATTAGCTCTTTATTATATAGGATCTTCCAATCCATGCTCCAGGCCACTACCTAGATTCAGCAGGTTTGGGGTGAGGTCAAGGATTCAGAGTTTCTAAGAGGCTTCCAGGTGAAGCTGCTTGTCTGTGGGCCACTCATTAGTAGCAAGTTTCTAAGACTCGCTAGTATATGTCAAGAATCAACCTTGAGCCCTAGCTTGCCTCATTTTCCAGAAGAAAGATCCTAGGCAAAGGGTGCAGGAGTCCTGCCTCAAGTTAACTGAGCAAAGCACTACCAAAGGGCAGGTCCTCCCAGGCAACACTGCATCCAGTAATGTTTTCTTTTCTTTTCTTTTTTTAAAAATATATCTTATTGATTTTTTACAGAGAGGAAAGGAGAGGGAGAGAGAGATAGAAACATCCATGATGAGAATCATCGATCAGCTGCCTCCTGCATGCCCCCTACTGGGGATCGAGCCCGAAACCAAGGTACATGCCCTAGGCTGGAATCGAACCTGGGACCCTTCAGTCCGCAGGCCGACGTTCTATCCACTGAGCCAAACCGGTTAGGGCCGGTAATGTTTTCTTTAGAACGTCCCATGTTTTCATCTTAACCTTAAGTTAACAATATGCTCACTCTCTCCCTTCCCCTCCTCTCTCCTCTTATCAAAATGGCTTTTAGCTAGGAAAGAGTTTTATTCTACAACCCATGGGAATTAGGTATATCAGTTTTCAAATCAGATAGATCTGGATTTGAATCCCAGGCCCACGACCTACTAAGTGTGTGAGTATGAGTAACAAGTTTAAACTCTTTAAATCCTGCTTTTCTTATTTTTAATATATTCACCTTTGCTGAGCTACTGTAAAGAGATGAAACGATGCATATGGTGATTAGTTGTAAGACTATGACTAAAAAATATTATGATCATAACATTAATGTTGGTTTAGCTCCTCAGAGGTGTTTGCTCTTTCATAGGGAAGAACTGCTTCTTTGCCCAACATTAGGAACTCTTCTAGATTTATGTTTAGAAGGCGGCCACTTCATAAAGGTAAGAGGCCTGCAAGGTCCTTAGGCAATGACTTTGAGAATCAGAAACACAAGCCGAATATGTGGAAGTCAAAAGAGGAATGCCCCATATTGGAGTGGCCATCGGGTAACATTCGGACCTTAAAATAGTTCTTGGAGTCCTGTCATCACTGAGTTCCGATGGCCTGCCCTAGAACTGGTTTAGGGTGGGACCGCCAGGAGCCTTTTCCAGGTAGGTTTTCCTTCTAGTTGGTCGAAGGCGGCATCACCCAGAGAGTAAGGCAATCCCCTTCACATAACCAGGGACAGCCTCAGAATCCATTTTCCCAGCAGCTCGGAGAAAGGGCTCCAGAGTCAAGAGAAGTAGTTCTTTCACTCCAAGAGTGGTCACCCCAAGATTCTTGCTTAACTGACAAAACACTAGTAGAGGGAACTGCAGACGGTCAGCACATCCTGGTACTTCCATCCCATCTGACAGCATATTATATGAGATTGTGCAAGTCCCATTTCCTTGGTATACTAATAACCCGTGGTACATGCATTATTTGAGCAAATGACAAGGTCCTGAAGTTAAGACTCATTAACACAGAGTGTGGTCCCCAGTGTGTCCGTGCCATGCAAGCAAATCCTTATCATCTCCCATTTTGGAAATTTCACATTACATTCTGCCTCATGAATTGCACAACTCCATGGTAATATAGATTAACAGTTTGAAAAAAATAACAAATAACATTCTGCTTAGGGGAATTTCAGACATCAGGCTTCTGATAAGAAAAGAGGGATAATGTTGAAGACTTTAGGATAGCATATTATCTTGGAGAATAAAAAGCCATTCATTGTTTTCATTCCCCAAGGCTGTGGGAAGAATTATTTAAAGATTATTTTCATAACTTTTAATACAATTAATTTCTATAAACCCCATGGACAATTTCCTATTTTTAATGATTTCCCCTTTCTTTTCCCCCAAGAGCCTTTCAATTGGACAAAATTTTTCTTTTCAATTAAAAAAAAAAAAAGAATGGATGTGTCTCAAGACGGCTGGCAGTATTTTTAAGAACCGGTAATAATTTATTCAGGTCCATATGAAGTAATATAATCTACCTTCACACACATTTCACAGAAACACGTGGTGTACAGTGAGGAGGTGTACACCTCCTCCTTCTTGGGTGGAACACACAGGGAACCTCCATGTATCAGAGATCGCTGATGACAGCCCCTTCTCCTGTGTAAAGGTCATCTCCCTGCAGAACAGTTCGCCTAGTTAAGGGGACTCCAACTTCTAAGGGCCCTGCCACGCGGACGACGGAGTGAATGAGGGACAGAGGATGTCAGATGTCAAATGCAGGGCACGTCTGTTGCTGAGCTGGTAGGAGGGGAGAGAAACCTCTACTTAGACAGCACTGAAAAAAAGCAGCACTCCACAGTGCACTCTGGAAGGAACGGGGAGGCTATTCTGGCTCTTCTTTTGTGTCACAAAACTCGAAGTGGCAGCAAATGGCATTGGATGTGCTTCTGGGTGCCGAGGAAATGTGTGTGTGTGTGTGTGTGTGTGTGTGTGTGTGTGTGTGTGTGTGTCTGTCTGTCTCCCAGTGCCGGAGGACGTGTGTGTGTCCCCATGCCGGAGGGCATATGTGTGTGTGTGTGTCCAGAACCGGATGGGGGAACGTGTCACTAGGAGCGTGGTCTAGGAGGCTTCTAAAGTTCAGATGGAGAAAAGGGACGCAGAAGGTAGAGGGGGTCGACAAGGAAAATGGCCAGAGAAGAGCAAAGGGTAATGAAGCAATCCTCCAAGAAGGTATGTTGACTCCAAGAAACACAGAATTTGCAAGTATTTTAATCCCTTGAACTATAGCCATGCCAGATGAGCTAGGATACAAAAATATCCCAGCTCTGTAAATGCTCATCAGTGGCTTAAAAATATCTGTTTAAAACGACTCCAAGACTACCCCAGATAAACAGGCCGGGGTGAGGCACAGGCACAGGGCAGTCTGTAAGCGAACCTGCCACGCAGACCTGTGCCCCCACCTCTCACTGCTCCCGGCTGCCTTCCTCCAGGAGCAGAGGGCTCCCTCGCCGGTCCTGGCTGCACCCGGCACCAATCAGGCTTGACTTCCCAATCTGAAGTCTATGGGACAACCAGCTAATCTGATAGACCAGCCCGGTACCTATGCTTTCCCTCCTGCAGAACAAAGTTGCATTTAGTTAGGCCTTTTCCTTCGCAAGGCAGATGCCCAAAGCAAAGAGAGAGAAGCAGAAGGAATTTCAGACGCTGAGTATAACTCCCCTTGGGGTAGCTCTGGGGCTGGAGCCTTTATGTCACTGTGACAGAGAACTGGTCTGTGCAGACGATGGCCAACATGCCTTACAGGCTTTCTCTCTGTATGTGCAGATGTGTGTTCTGCTCCTTCTCCTTGCCACTCCCCAAACCACACTACTCAAACAACATGCATCCCTGCACACAGATACGTGTGTGTTGCACATGAGTGTGACTTTCACGTGCACATTGTGGTGTCAGCATAGCCCTTTTATTCCTTGGGCTTCTCAACATTGTCTAAAGTGGGGGTTGGCGAAGTATGGCTCATGGCCAAACCCAACCCACTGCTTGTTTTGTCAATAAAGTTTTATTAGAACATATTTGTCTACTGTCTATTTGCGTATCATCTTTTGCACTATAACAGGGTTGAGTAGTCAGTCACAACAGAGTTTATATGGTCCACAACGTCTAAAATATTTACTGTCTGTCCCTTTAAGAAAAAGTTCGCTGACCTCTCAAGTAGCACTCATATCTAGAAAACAGATATTTTGTAATTTCCAAAAGGTCTTCCCCTCATTTTAAAAGTGATTCATGAACATTCACATCTAAGACTCACAGAACTGTATAATTGAAAGGCATATTTAGATGATTAGTCCTACCTAAAGCCTGGTATGAGGTTCTCCTCTAGAAAACCTGTGGATGTCCCACCTCTCCCAACACTTCCAGTGAAAGGAACTCCTCGGGTGCTCACAGGAAAGCTGTGATGCTGCCCAACAGCACTGTGGGAAGGCTCTTTTTCAGCCAGAGTGCAAATCTGACTTCCTATCACTTCTATCCATTTGGCTCCCATCCTGCCTTTTGGGGCTGGTGAGGATGGAGGTGGGGACAATTCCTTTTAGATAACTCATTAGTTGTTTGGAGGCAACTGACCAGCCTTACCTTTGTGTTTTGCTGGCCTAGGTTGGGTGCCCAGTGCCTTCCCTGTTCCTTGGGTGGTGTGTGCTGTGCCGTAAGCTCTCTGCCTCCCATCCCGCTCCTGGATGCCTGTGTCCTCTCTACACTCAGGTTGCGAGGCTGCCGGGTCCTCCTCCACTGGGGCATTTATTTATGGCCGTAGTTCCGGCAGTTTCTCAGAGGTGCTTCGGGCGGGCAGAGTAGAGGCTGGCCGCTCCCTTTCTGGAGTCCCAGGCTCAGGGTAGCACCCTGCTCTGACGGGGCCCCATGGCGCCCTCTGAGAGTGGGCACACTAAGCCTTTGTATTTGTGTTGGAGGCCTAGCAGGAATCCACCAGAGAGCTGGCTCTGGAGAATGGTATATTTTGAATTAACCACTCAACAAATCATAAAACGGGATTGTCCGATTCATTATGGAAAGGGCTGTGCAGAATATAATGCTTTAAGTACGTGTGGTGGCTGCTGGGGATACAACTGGTATTAGTGGCTTAAGGGGCTCAGAAAATTTCCATGAGACCCTAACAAAGGCACAGCCTGCGTTTGGAGAGAACAATGAAGGATGGACCCTTTTCCTTCCATTGATGAAAGGAGAGCTTTCTTATTATTTAAAAGTTTGCCACTCCAAACACCCAATCTCCCCTCAGTGTGCCATTTCAGAGCTACTGAGGGGAGGTAAAAAAATATCATTAAACAACCCCCAAAAAAGCGCGCGCAATGAGGTCTCATTCCGTGGTAATGAGCTCCAATTTAACACGATCATTATTTCTGACATTAAAGGCCTGAGAATAGTGTCACATGCCCAGAAGCTATTATTTTTTTTACCCGATAATCCCAGAAATAAGAAGCTGCCATTAGGGACAGTGAGTCAGGGGCTATAAAAGTGCCTTAATATAGGAAGGTTGCAACAGACTGACTTGACCATGGGCTGCACGGCCTGCACAAGGTTCTCAGCCACCTATAGTGCCTCCAGCTTCTGCCACCTTAGCTGATCTCTCAGGCAGGACGGCCAAAGGTTGTGCTGCGGATGATCAGAGAGTAAGAGCATGGGTTTGGTGTCAGATGGATTCTGGATTTGAGGTCTGGCTGTGCCATTTGTGCCCAAACTATATGCCTTTGCGAAATTTTACTTAAATTCCCCATGCCTCAGTTTGGCTCATCTGCAAAATGGAACTTATAATAGTACCTACTACTGAGTGTGGAGCAAATGAAACAAGACACAGAAAACAGAGACTCCAACACCATAGAGGAGAAAGGAGTCCCCAGGATGATGGGAGGAACATCCTAAGGCAACAGATGGGCTTTGGGCTTATGGATCAACCAGTCTTGATGGGAGCAGATCAGAAAGCTGTAGGGGGATTTTCCTAAGAAGATAAAATTGATATAACTCCCAGTATATTTGAATATATTTAGAAAAATGTACACAATTAGAGGAGAGTTTATAGACATGTCCATAATTATTACAGAAAAGCAAAAGTAGAACCACTGGAAACAGAGTTACGTAGGAAAGGGAGAGTAATCATAGTATGCTACATGGATCAGCAGGGCTGAATTTTGACCTGAGGACAATTATATCACAACATTGGGAGGATGGGAATTTTATGTGTTTTTTAAAAGGGGATTTCAAAGAGAGCTGGTTTCTCATTTTCCATAGTGGGAAGTCAAAAGATAATGGCTAGAAGTAAAAATCAAGAATAGAAAAATTTAAAATTATATTTAGAGATGTGGAGATAAATTCCTAAGGAATCAGTTAAAAGCATTGCGTGTCTGTGGACAGTAGGCACTGGGTGGGAGATTTTCAGGGGAGACTGTGTGCTTTCCTAACAGGCACTATATGAATCTAAAAGCTATGTTTTGAATAACTTTCATAAAAATAAAATAAAGTTAAAATAATGAAAATTCATATTGAAAGGGTCTCACCAATTAATTTCCTCACTAGTTCTTCTAGATTTATTAGAATTAAGTCCAGAATTAGCAGTTACTCTTGTTTTTCTCAACCTTCTAGTAGATGAAATATGCCTAGAGGTCAAGAATGTTTTGGGAAGTGTATCTTTAACAGAAGGAGGAACATAGCAAATCTGGGGAGCGTTGGCAAACCCTGAGAGGGGTGCATTTTGCAAGTGTGAAGTTCATAATCTTGGTTAACAATGCATGAGCCTAGTGACCTGGGTGGTCTGAATCTTATTCCCACAAGGACGGCACCTCTTTATCTTTCTCTGTTTATCCAGATGTACACAATGTCCACCACATTCCAACCCAGTGGCTCAAGGGTTCCCCACCTGCCATCCAATTGTCAGGGTCTTGCAGAGCCTCTTCATACCTGCACTAAACTTCCAAGTTCACTTTGTTTCTTAGTCACAAAAGGTGCACTGGGGATACAGATAACTGGGGGGCATAAAGGCTATCTGATGACCATTCCTGCATTTTTTTCTTTAAATTATCAGAAGACTTCTATTATTCTTTTAATGTCATTTCACAATCCTCCACCATATGTAATTTTTAAGAATATATTTTTGTGGCATGTTTTTCCCTACTGTCTCTCCAATTTAAGCTTAACATCCCCTTGATGAAATTGGCATGCCACTTGTTCATATATCGTTGTCAGTCCCAAAAGTGTGACAATTGGTTCTAATGATCTCCCCCACAATTACTAGCAGTGTTTCACCATTGTGGTACTCAATTCCTGGTCCTCTCCCTTCCTTCATAAATATTTACGTTCAGTACTACTAGCTGGCCAGCTGTTTACATGCCAATTCCTCTTTTCCCAAAGTTACTCTGTTGAAGTTGAAGTAGAGGTAGACGCATACCTAAAGTAATTGGTGCTATTCACAAGTTTAAAGTCACCAGAGATGAAATTCAGTTTCTACTGGAAAGACGCACTCATCCTCATGTGAATCTTCCTTCTGATACTTTGTCCTATTTCCCAGCTCCAATGACAATGAATCAACTAAGGGAAGTTGGGACCTGGTTTCTGGGAAGAGAGGACAATGATACCTGCAGGGAAACATATACTCTTGAGAGCCACCACAATATCCACCGGGTCAGAGAACCATTGCAAAGCAAAGTGCTAGAAAACAGTGAATTGTTAATTAAGAACGAGAACTCTTTAGCAGTTTCCATCTTTGTGTCACCAGCAGCACTGATGTCCTCCACATACCATATTTTCCGGCGTATAAGACGACTTTTTAACCCAGGAAAATATTCTATACACCCAGTCGTCTTATATGCTGGAAAATATGGTATATGAGGACAGAAGGATGCAGCTATGCTTGCAATGGTGCACAAAGCCCTGTTGAAATCATACGAAACTGGAGTGATACATACCTAGATTTTATACTAACTGAAGCTTTTTCATGGCTGCAGAGCAAATCAAACTTCATACTCTTTATAGAATATTTCCAGAGTGCTAAACATTGACCTGAACATCTTATATGCATTACCTCATACAATCCTCTTAGTAACCAGTTGACAGATCAGGAAAACAAGGCCCAGAAAGGTAAAGAAATTTCCCTGAGGTTTTCAAGTGCATGTTTGGCCAAGCCAGGGCTCGAGAACCAAGATCTGATCCCAATGACTACTCTCACCCCCACTAGAGCAGTGGTTCTACATGAGGGGTCATTTTGCCCCCACAGCAATTTGGAAATGTCTGAAAACAGTTTTACTTGTCCCACCTTGGGCTGGGGGTGCTACTGGCATCTAGTGGGTACAGGCCAGGAATCCTGATAAACAGCTACAACACATAGGACAGCCCCACAAATGCCAACAGAGTCGAGGTTGAGAAACCCTGCCCCATGCTATACTAGTTTTTCTTTAAGAAATTCTTTTAAAAAAACATATTTTTATTGATTTCAGAGAGGAAGCAAGAGGAAGAGAGAGATAGAAACATCAAAGATGAGAGAGAATCATTGATCGACTGTCTCCTGTACGCCCCACACCGGGGATTAAGCCCGCAACCCAGGCATGTGCCCTGACTGGGGATTGAACTATGACCTCCTGGTTCATAGGTCAATGCTCAACCACTGAGCCATGCCTGCCAGGATTCCTTAAGAAATTCTGAATTAATGTCCCATTGCCTTCTCCCCAGCATCTAGAATAGTGCATGGCACATAACTGCTATCAATGGCCTTATAACTATTACCAAACAGATTATTTTTCTGAAATCAGGAAAGCCCCTATAAAGGACACCGATTGCTTTTCTTTTGTTATATAACTAATACTTTTAAAAGGTCTATAATTGGACTTCACCGAAGATGCTCAGAATAGGGGCTCTCATGTACAAAACTCACTACAGAGGAGTACAGAAATCCCAGTAATAAACCCCAATTTTGCACATTAAGTGTGGATGTATGAGACATCTACAGAGACTTTCCCGTACCTACCAGCTGTCCCACAGGACTTTGTTAAATATGCTCACATGCACATCTGAGGTAGAGTTCGACTTTTAATAAGGCTTAGAAGGAAACCACGGCTCACTATAAAATGCTTGTTGTTTTCCTTTGTTCTTTCCTAATCATCACCCTACCTGGAATAAATAGGACAGGGCCCTAGAGGAATGCAGTATCCTGTTGAAGTTGGAGAAGTAGCTGGGGGTCTGAGAAGAAAATAGGGAGTTGGAGAAAAGGAAAAGGCACAATATTCTCTATCAGCCTCCAACTGGGCATTTTCTCCACTCCTTTCTAGTTAGGATGGGTGGAGGTTTATGGGGAGGAGAAGATGAGGATGGAGAAGTTGGTCAATCCCATGGCAACTGAAGATTGCCTTATTTATCAATGTCTCCCATGGTTCAAGGGTGCCACCATGGAGGATCAAACTAGGGGAGGCTGTATTTTACCTTCTTAACCTTCTTTTGCAGAGTTCATGGTTTCCGAAGGGAAATTGAAATGTTTACTTGCTAAATTAGTAGATTTATTTTACTTTCAATCATTCAACAAGTAGTAAGTGCCAGGGTATCCTTCTGGGTACTTGGATAGATGTAGTACATTCCCCAGCCTGGTATATAGTTAAGAGCAGCCACATGAATGAGTCTCACCAGTAGCAGATGAGTGGCAGAGATGTGGGCCATGTCTATGCCCAGACCTTTAAGTAGTGACCATGCTACCTCCTCCTTGATCCCTTTCTACTGTGGGTTGCCTGTGGGACCCAGCTGTGATCCCGCAGATGGTGATGATACTCTGAGAGATAGCAGAGTGACATGAAGGAAGGAACATGAATGGTTCTCTTGTGAGCAGGAAATGAACTTCTCTGTTCTTTTAGCTGCTCCATCCTTTGGGTCTCTGTGTCATAGCCTTTGTTATGTATGTGTAAATAATACCAGTCTTTGCTCTCATGGAACTTACATTCTAGACAGACAGTGAATGCCCAGGGTAAGTAGGGAGGGTCTTTTATGATGAGACCTGAATGATAAGAATAGTCAGGCCTGGAAAGATCTGGGAACTCAGGCAGTGGAAAACCAAATGCACAGGCTAACTTGTGCCCGAGGACGAGAAGGGTAACATGTCTGAAGTGTAGTGCTTAGGGTGACAGCATTGGGCGAGGTTGGAGAGGAGGCAGAATAAGAATAAGGAGTCTGGAGGCGAGTGTGGTATGAATCCATCAGTGTCCTAAACTGCCTATAGGAGTGTGCATATGAGTAGAAAGAGGGAGAGAGGAAGAGATATCATTTGATTTGAATGTTGGAGGTTACCTTGGATAGGGTACAGAAAACCAGTCAAGAATGGGATGGAGAAGCACAGTGAGCACACCATTGCAGGGGTTCAATGAGTGATGACGGTGGATTGGACCAGGACACAGTGGGGACGGCCCAAAGGGCTGGGTTCAGGGTGTGTGTTGGAGGTCAAGTCAACAGGTCTTGCTGATGGATTAGATGTGGAAGGTGAAGGAGAGTTCTTACCATGAGCAACTGGGCATAGGCACCATTTATTGAGTTGAGCAAGACTAGGGAAGAAAATGTTCTTTGATGGGGGAGGTCTTTAAGAGGCCTGTTGTAAAAGTGTGAAGTCTGAGATGCCTGTTAGAGGTAGAACTGAAGAGAATGGGGTGCAGGAGAGATAATTGAGGGAGTCTTCAGGAAATAGATGGACTTTGAAGTCATGGGCCTAGAAGTGTCCTCCTTGGAAATGGGAATGGAGAGAGAAGAGAACGGTCCAGGAAAAGGTAGAATTTTAAGCATTTTCTCACCAATCTCTGGGATAAACATCCCATCAGCTTTCTAGGAGGAGGAAAGCCATGCCACGCTGGTAATTCCAACTAGCCTTTGGGGAGTCCCTTTCAGTGGGGTGTAGAGGCTGGCCTGTTGGCTCATGAGAGGCAGATGTTAAATGTTCAGGAATCGTGTGAGCCCGCTGTTAACTATAGCCATTATCGTGGGAGCCACAGTGGAAGCATTTACACCCCAGTATTCGGTAAATAGTCCAAATCGGGGCCTTCCTATAAAATGCGAGAGCCAGCTCATCAGCATATCACTCATCCCATCCCACCTCGGGGAGGGGCTTAGAACTCCACCTTGTCAGAGGACTGCATGGATCCCCAGACACCACCTGTGCACACTCTTGGGACCCCATTCCTGCAGGAGTGGAGCTCATGGCACATGACTTACGGCACACAGTGACAGGGTCCCATCACTCAGGAACCCCTGCAGCATTCAAGCGAGATCCCACGTGGCTCCTTTGCCATCGCGAGATGGATGATAGCTGGTAGTGGGGTCTCCAGCAGCCCTTCCCAACAGTCCAAGGGGAGGTTCGGAATCTGAGTCCCCAGCTTTTTGTGGAGTGAGTCCTTAGAAAGGGAAGAGAGTATTGTTCCTACTAAGCAGTAGTTGCAAAAAGAATTGGGGATTTGGAGAGTTTCTCCCCTCTGGGGTGTGGGTGGGAACGCTGAGATGGACACAGGGCCTGGGCAGTAAGGCAGGAACACCTCTGCAATCCCGAGTTCCTAGACACACAGCACCCCGCTTCCCTTTGGAGAGGTAGCACGTTCGTTCTTGGTAGCCCTTCTCTTCCTTCTCTTTCCTCCACTCATGTTGGCATTGTCTCTACCACACCTGTTTCACTGACTCCAAGAAGCATGTTCACAAAGGTGCAAATGGGCTGATTAGTTTATTCAGGAGTATTGACATGCTACAGTGCACTGGAGCGTGCAGACAATGCCCCTCACGCTCCAGCGGGCTGTGGCCACCTTCACTGCCTCCAACAGGAATCGAGTGCTGCTTGGCGTTGGTGCTCAGGGCTTGCGAGATGTGTCACTGCACCATCGCTCTAATTATGATTTTCAGAACATACAGCTGTCTGGCTATAACGGGCCCATCAAAAGTGCATGGAAGGCTATGGGAGAGAGAGAGCAGAGAGCACACCCCGGAGCCGGGCTCTGGGGAGAACAAAATGGAGCCCTTGCATGATCTGCTGTGCACAGCTGGGTCACGCACCACATACACACACATACACACGCAAAACCCATGAGCCTTCCTGAGTGAGGCTTTCATTTAGAAATGAACTCACGAATCAGGGATGCAGAGTCTGTAAGGAATCACAAAGGTCATCCAATCCAAAGCTTCATTTTTTTCAGATGAGGAAACTGAGGCTCTGAGAGGTTAAGTGATCTCCCTGGGGACACACAGCTAATCAGAGCGAAGGGGAGTCCCTGCCCTCCTTACCTCCAACTCTCACATCCTTTCCCCCATAAAAAGCTGCTGAATCTAAGTAAAGGTCTAAAACCTCAACTACATGGTGTATGTGTGCATGTGTGTATGTGTGCATGCGTGTGTGTGTGCGCGTGTGTGTGTGTGTGCGCGCGCGCGCTTGGGTGAAGCGCTGTCAGTGTGTGGTGGGAGTCTGCAGGGATATTCTCTCCTTGCTTCATGTTTTCACGTCTCCCACAAGCCAGGAATAAAAAGGAAGGAAAAGCTGAATCGTTCCCTCAGGCAAGCAGGTCTGTGGAAAAACAGAGCCAGTAGCTCTGTCTTCAAGGGGTCAGGCTGACCGCCTTCTCTCAGAGCATCAGGGCCACCTTTTCATCTTTCCCATGCTCCAATCGTGCCTAATCTATAATAATGTGGTTCCGAATGCATTTTAGCAAATGCAAGATGGGATGGGACTCTCTCAGCTCCCACCGAACATCTCCCCTGCAAAACCCGTGAGGAGCTGCGGTGGAAGGTTCGGGAAGAGGAGTGCGGGCAGCCGCCCGTGGGGGGAAAAGGTTCTCCCGCGTTGGTGGCTCCTGGTCATTTCTGTTATTGTCCTTAATAAAGGGATGCCACCGCGGTGTCGGAGGCTCACCTTTTACTCTCCTGTTTAATTGCTGCAAAAGCCGTTTATTACCTGTGTTCGTCCCCAAGGGAACACGATCCTTTATGGCAACCAGGCCTGGCTATTTCTGGCTCAGCTAACGGCCCAGAAACGATCCCATCACCTCTGCCTAATTCTGGGTCAGCCCGATCGCCACACCGGTCTGTCTCCAGCTCAGGAAGGCCCTCCCTCGTGAAAGGAAGAAGGGCAGGAACCGGGATTTCCTTCCTTCTTTGAATTTTGCATAGAACTCCCTCCCTGTCCACAGAATGAGAAAGCATCAATCACCCGTCTCTCCCTGGAATGGCGGAGGCCATCCTGAGCCGGTCTCTGTCCTGCTCATCTGTCCGCAGGAAGGGCTTGCGAAATTGCTTCTCTCAGAAAAATATGTTCATGTCCACCTTCCTCGGATGGCTCTCACAAATGAAAGTGCTTTGTCATTTTTAATGCCCGGTGTTCCCTCTCTCCCCACTATCTCCAGTCACAATCCAGCCAATAAAACCCACAGGTATTTGGCTTAAAAAAATGCCCTGAGGGCCCAGAGGATGGTGGGAATCTACCCCCTGCAGGTTCTCCTTGAGTTGCACAACTCAGAAATGACTGCAAGAAAGGGTTCCTTCTGTTCCCCTGGAATCTTCTGGAACCTCTGGCAGCATGTGGATGGACACACAGAAACAGTGGAGGTCACAGATGCCTGCCCGAACACAGAGGTGTGTGCCCCAGCTTCCTCGCTGGCCGGCGTTGGGCATCCAGGGAATTAACAGAGGTGGATGTTCTTTGTAAATGGGAAAGTGCACTAAAAATGCAAATTATTATTATTCCTAAAATGTCTCCAGCCTACAATTTGTCACAGACACCTATCGTTCTACTTAGATGGCTGGGTAATTGTTCCTCATGCCGGAGGGAACGAGCCTCTCTTTGAAATGTTTGCATGTCTGTGTAGAGGCTTAAGCATATAGCACCCTGTTATAATAAGGTTTCAACGCCATGGAGATTTGTAAATGCCAAAGGACTAACAATATCCTCCAAAACAACAAATGCATTGAGCTTTTAATAGAAAAGTTAGAAGGATAACCTGATCCCAGTGTTATAAAAGTCACCCTCTAGAATATGAATTGGGGGTGGAGGGAGGGCGTGGATCAACATTCTCATTTCCAAGGGAGCTTTATGTGACAGATTTGTGGCCTCAAAGGTATTTCAAAACAGAAGTTGGGCATAATGTGATTCTCACATACCTACATTTACTCAAGACTGGATTATCTTCTTTCCTTAGATACCTATTAGCCTTTTCTTGATCACGCCAGCCACCCAGACAGTAAAAGATCTGCAAACATGTAATTGCACCAAAATAATCTAATTATTCAAAGGCGCCCCTGTTTCTTCAGGTGAACTTGAATGCCTCCCTGATGATGGAGAGAGAACTGGCTCCGTAAATTATTTGTGGTGAAGAACAACTTGTTATTGTTGTTAAAATCCAGCCCTCCATGAGTTGATACTTTGTAAAAGATATAAAAATGGACTACTGGAAGAATAAAATGTTGACTGAATGTTGCAGTATGTCAGATTGCTATAAAAGTTTCTAAACACTTACTCTGAATTTCTGTGCTTAAGTTGTTGGGGCCCTCAAATGGCTCCCAGGCCGGGAGCGGCTTGTGGCCCACACTTGGAGTAGCCCTGATGCAGAGGCAATGAAGCGTCTTGCTATCTTACTTACAAGTGGCTCAAATTCCCATTATGCAACTTCTTATTCCTTATAAGAGATTGTAAATTTGATGTTTTAACAGTAGTTTTATTTAAGCAGGGGCAGGTCTTTATAAAAAGACTCTCTGTAAAAAAGAGGGATCTCTTACCTTTTGGGACAGCATAGATGGACTGGAAAATATTACGCTAAGACAAAACAAAATGAATTGACCAACAAAATCAGACCCGAAGTATGGAGGCATGGAACAGATTGACATACCTCAATGTGGGGTTGGCGGGGGGGGGGGGGGGGTGGCGGGCAATAAGAGATAAACCAAAGAACTTATATACTTACATGCACAGCCCATGGACATGTGCAATAGGGTAGTGAAGACCTGGGAGGTGGGTAGGGGCTGTGTGTGTGTGTGTGGGGGGGGGGAGATATCTGTAATACTATCAACAATTTAGAAACAATCAAACGAAACATAGTTAATACCAATATGAGTTACACAAGGCACTGTCCAAGAATAAATCAGGAAGTTACCCTAAGGCTGGGGTCCTCAAACTTTTTAAACAGGGGGCCAGTTCACTGTCCCTCAGACCGTTGGAGGGCCGGACTATAGTTTAAAAAAAAACTATGAACAAATTCCTATGCACACTGCACATATCTTGTTTTGAAGTAAAAAAACAAAACGGCAGAAACACCCGCATGTGGCCTGCGGGCCGTAGTTGGAGGACGCCTGCCCTAAGGTGTGGCAGAGGAAAGGGATAATGTGGAGCTGGCTGCAGTATAAAAAGAAGGTAAAAACTAACACACAAAAAACACCCCCCCCCCCCCCCCGCACACACACACACACAAAAACCTGAAGTGATCTGTAATCTGTATTTCACATGGTAGCAGATTAAGGGAATATAAAGACAGATAAAACCAGGCTGGCACACAAAAACAGACAGCCTGTGAAAGCTGTGAGAGGGTATCGCCCAGAGTGTGTATATGCACACACGTGTGTGAGTGTATGCGTGCTGTGCACCTAGTCCGCCTGCTGGGCAGGCTGATTGGAGCCGAGTAGGGAAGGGCAAAAAAAAAAAAAAAAGGTTGAGGGAGCATTTTCAGAAAAGGGGTCCAATTTATATCCGTTGCTGTAATTGGTTTGTTTGTGTGGAGCAAGAAGATGGGGGCCAAGGGGGGACGTGATGAGTGAAACACAGGGCTGCGGCTCCTGGGCCTGACGAGTGGGAGAGAAATTGTTAGTAACCAGCACTGGTCCCGCAGGGGTTCATTAAGTGACTGGCCCTCCACAACATCCTGTCATTCCCAACCCTGGTGCGTCAACATTAGCCAGCTTTGCAGGATGCAATTGTGTGGTGTGCGAGGGTGTGTGAAGGCATGGGAGTGTCTGCTGGCTTTTCTTAGGGATACAGTTAAGTTTTCCATGGGAATTAGAATCACGAAGGCCACATGCAATTAAAAAAAAAAAAAAGAAGAAAAGGCAAAAAGCAAAAGGGTGCTTTCTCACTGGAAACACAAATTTGCTTTGACATTTAAAAAGTACCATGGAGTTGAACAATGGGGAAACCAAGAAGGGATCTGAATGGGCGGGTGGGGCCGCCGGGGAGCTGAAAAGAAGCCAGTGGCAAACACGTCCAAAATGTAACTTCTTAAACCGCCTCTGAAAGGCATTATCTCCAGACCTGGAGGCCTGTCAGCCCGGGGGTGGGGGCGGCAGGAAACAGAGTCAGAGGGGAGAGTGAGGAAGGGATGAAGGGTGTCTTGGTGGCATAGAGTTCCTGCTGCTTTGGATCTCAGGATGATCCTTTCCAGGCGAAAACAGAGGGGAAACTCATGTGAGGAATTTTAAAGGAGCAGGAGTCCCTTTGGGGACCCCACAATTCAGATCTTAGAAAAGTACTAAGAGAAAAACACATGCAAATGCTTCCTGCGCTGGGAACGCTCAGGATTCGGTCTCCGAAGCGCTCTGCCTGTTGGGAGCAGCCGGGCAGTGGGCCTCGGGAGGGCGGAAGAGCTAACGCCACAGGAGGGAAGCCCCCAGCCTTCCACCTCCCTGGCTCTGTCAGCGTGAGCTTGGACAAAGCCCGCCTGGTGACCCTGGACAGAGGGTCTTCCACCCCGGACAAAAGAAGGCTTGATTCCCGCTGGTCTTCTGTGGTTTATAATGGTTTCCGGAACTACCTAAGAAAATCTAGGACCTACAGACATGAAAGCAGCCTCCTTTAGCTATTTCTCTACTTCCTAAAACATGTGTTTATCATGTATGTGGAAGAGGAAAAGGAAAACCCTTCCATGTCGTAGGATGAACCTCGGCTCAAACTTAGTATTGTGGGTCCTAAGCCTCCATCGTTAGCAAATCATAAGTAAGGGGGAGTCACAATATTGTTCAATGGCATTACCTAAGTGTTTGCAAACTTCAGGGCTGATTATAGGTTTTGCTGCTGGTGTTGTTAACGGCTGCCACCCACTGAGTACTTTATATTTCCTAATACTGTCGCATTGTCATCGTCATACCTGTGTGAAAGGGTAAGGTTGTTACTATTGTTGCCCCCATTTTTCCAGTTTTATTGAGATATAATTGGCAGATAGCATGTGTAAGTTTAAGGTGTACCATGTGTTGACTTGATACACTTACATATTGCAAAACGATGACCATCATAATGTGAGCTAACACCTCCATTGTGTTACATAACTACCATTGCATCTTGTGGTGAGAACATTTAGGATCCACTCTCTCAGCAATTATCACCCCCATTTCCCACGTGAGGAAACTAAATTTCTAAGTCCTGGATGTCCCTCCCCGCCGCAGAGACTCTGAGTCACAGCCATGCCCTCAGTGGTTCACGCCGCTGTCCCATCCATTCCTAACTGTTGCCTGTTTCCGAGTGTCTCCCAGGTACACGCCTGCCCGAAGCACTTTGCTTACATTATCTAATGATCTCAGTTGGTCCTCAAAGCCACAAATGAAGGTAAGCAGGCACTGCCTCCAACCCCACGTATTTATGAGCTGGCGGCTGGCAGGAAGTCGCATCCTCCTCAGGCCATCTGAAACGGCCCAGTGTGGCAAAGAAACCACTCGTGGGCATGAATGTGGTCATTACAGATGGCCATGTTGGGGGCCTGGGTCTCTTGTACTTCAAGGGTGATAGGAAACTCTAGATGACATGGGAAATGAACTTGCAACCCCCATCATTCCTGCCAGTCCTGCTGTTCTCAGCAACAGGGACCAAACAGGTAAGAAATACAAAAGACTTTCAAAGTGATGTTCACTAGCAATTAACAGAAGGCAAATGGAGCTTTCCTGATTTTCTTTTTAACTCTAGGAAGTCAGAATTGAAATAAATGCCAATATTTTAATACAAATATTCTATTTTTTTCTATGTCTACCAGGAAGGACAAGGCTAGCTGGACCCCTCTATCCTGGATGATTTTTTTTTTAAAGCAACATAAAATAATAAAGACTAGGGTGCTCTCCCAGTACAACCCAGTTCCAGGGCGAGAATTTTGGAGTTGTTTATATAAGACGTTTCTTATCTGTATAAAGCAAAGAACCTCTCTAGGTATTTTCAGTGGATTGATCTCATCACGAAGATTTATTAAAAAGAAATGCAGATAGAGGAAAACAGGCCACTGTAATTACACATTAGTTTTATTTTATTTATTTTTTAAAATAAAAACTGACTCCAAGTTTTTTAGTCATTGAAATGGTCCTGCACATCATGGATGTGATGTAATGACAGCCTCAGACAGGGGATGCTTTTGATGCATTATTAACCATAAAAAAGACATTAAATACCAGACTTGAATGCCATGGGGATGCATATTTCACTAGGAATTATTTTTCCATGTATGCTTCAAGTTTATTTTGGTAAACAGATGACTGGAGGCTGTCAGGGCTGGGGTGAGATTTATGTTCCCGTGGAATCTTCCTGAAAGGAGAGGAAATGACTGGGACCTGTTGAACGCCCACAGCAAAATGTAAATCTTTTCTTGGCTCCAGGGGAGGTTGGAAAGTGCCACACAAACAATTCCTCCGGGAACATGGTTTCCAAGCTGCGTGTGGATGCCCGCAGGGGAGCGCGCCCGGAGAGGGCGTGAAGGGGACACACACTACACTTTCTCCAGGAGGCAGAGGAGCAGAAACATCTGGACCGGATGGCTGGCTTCAGGATGCCCCGCCAGATGCCTTGTGAGTGTCAGCTGAAAAGAGCGCCCTGAATTACATTCTCATCTCAGAGTCTACCCCATGTGGGGACCAAGAGGAGTTTCTTTCTGTACCGCTGGCACATTGCTGGCGATTCTGGTGAGGGACACTGAACTTATGGACCATGTGGGTTCTCTGATCCTTGGTCAACAGTGGAGGCACCAACGTGGATGCCTACGAAACCTCACCTTGGGGGGTCTCTGCAGCCAGAGGCGCTAGCCCAGAATTACAGTCACGACAGGACCAGCTGGGACCTTGCTGGACCTGCAGGCGATTCCACAAAACCACAGATAATCGTGTCCACCTTTAGGGCCTGCTCCTGCCTTTTCTCCACTTGATATTTTTAAAATCTCCTCCTAAAGACATATCCATTTTGGCAGATACTAATAGTCTAATGTAGCTGCTCCAGGCTCATACACTCATGTGGAATGCAATAAATCCTGTTTAACACTTGTTACATAGACACTTAGCTACAGATCCAGAGCCAAATGGCACACCTAGTCCATATGAGTCTGTCACTTTCCTGCTCTCATCTTGCCTCTGCCTGGGAAAACTGTGAGTGCCAACAGATGTTACTACAACTCAAGGCCTATAGGGTCGTCTTTACCAGGTCGATGATCCATGATTTGTACTAATGGGACAAGACTGGCATGGAGAATGCCGAAGAAGAACAGAGAATGGCTTGGGAATGTATTTTCTTCTTGTAGTCTTCTCTTCTTGAACTTTGGTTGAGACTGACTTATCTTCTTTGATGACAGTTCAGTTCCTGAATAAGGCAGTGAACTAGCCCCTGTATTTATGTCTCGGTTTCTTAGAGTAACAACTGGATCAGGGTTTTGGGTGATGCCTTTTCCAAGGTGGCTGATTCTAAGGAAGTGTTCCTCAACAGTGCGCGACTCTGTCTTGCAGCAGATATCTGGCAATGCTTTAGAGACACTTTTGATTGTCACAACTGGGGGCTTGCAGGGGGGTAGGGGGAGTGCTATAGGTATCTAGTGAGTAGGAGCCAGGACACTGCTGAACATCCATCAATGCACAGGATGGCCCCTCCACTACACAGAATGGCCTAACCCAAAATGCCAGTTATGCTGAGGGTGGAAACCCTGTCCTTAGGGGCTGCAAAGCTAGCTACTGTGCTTGGTGACTGGGAGCATTTGGGATTAAAGTTTAGCTGTGCACCACACAAAACTGATTGCATTTCAAAATGAGGGAGGGGCGCACCTGCTGATTTCCACTGATCAGAGATTCACACTGGGTGGCCTGTGTAAAACGGCCAGTGCTATGATGTCCTCACCACTCTGAGACTCACAGAATGTGCCTGAGAACATACCAGCAGTCCAAGCAGGTGTCATTCCATTCATTCTATGGCTGATGAGACGGAGACACGGGCCAGGTCAGTGACTTGCCAGAGGTCATGGCAGGAAGCAGTGGCAAGGTCAGCGAGAGGCCACCACCTTTCCAGCTTTAGCCTCCCATGTCCTAGTCGGTGTTAGAACCAGGAGGTCTTATGGAAAACACACACTCCCTCCCCTGCTCCCTCTCCCATGTATAGAGATATAGCAAAATGCAGGTTAAGTTGCCTTTAATCTTTAATTCATACACAAGGATGTGCTGCACCGAGTGATATAAAGAATAAACTCCAGAGGCAGCAAGTTCTGTAGGTTTGGCCAGATCTTCCTTTTCAAAGACAGACAGCCTGGGGAATCGCACAGATGGCCTTCCATTGCCCTCTTAGATTCTTTTTATGGCAAAATGCTTGCTTTTATCAATTTCTACCCCAACCTCTGATTCCCATAGGCAGGGGGAAGCAAACAGCAATTGAGGGAAGCACACCTACCCTTTGGTCGGATGGCAATGGGGGACTCTGGCCACAGGGGATGTGGCCAAGGCTGCGAGTGGGAAGGTTGTTGGAGGTGGAGGGAGTAGGAGCAGAAGCTCTGATTGCAGAGGCTTAGGGAGCTGCTTTTTCTGCTTGGGTGGAAGGATGTGGCCTGGGACCCATGAGGACGTCATTCATGCCAAGACCCTTGTAGGCATTTCTGCATTAATATATATCAACCCAGCTACAGAGGAAAGAGAAGACAATCATATCCACCCTGAAAATAGATATGCGGAGACAATGACCTTGAGGTTTAAGTAACTAGAGAGGATGAAGTTGGGGAAGAACAGGACAAGTCTGAGTCCCCAATAGGGACTTGAGGTCTAAAGCCAATGGGGTGACAGGAAAAGGGATCTGGACGCCAATAACGCTAAGCAGCAGTAGCAGGCGCAGCTGTTAGCGGCTCCTCATTGAAACATCTGCCCTTCTTTTCATCCCAGTGCAGTCTGGCCAAGAAGTAAAGACAAGTCAATCCCAACAGCTGGGTGGGCGGTGGTTCAATGTGTGGTGTCTGGAACCCTCTGGGCTGGAAACACTCCTTTGGGATTGAGAGGAGCACAAGCCGAGCAGAGCTTTGGAAATCTGGTTTCCAACCAGCTGACCTTGGGGCCCTCTACACTTGAAGTCAGGGCAGCGGTGACCTTGAAGGTCCCATTGGGTGGACCAGTGGGTCAGGCCCTTGGCTTCAATGCTGCTGTGTGTCAGTGTCTGAGGAATGGCTCAGCTTCTGCTCAGAGGGAGACACGGATGGCCTCCCAAAAAGTTGATGTGTTATCCAAACTATCCCTCGGGAGAGAACCACAAGCTACATCAAAGCCAGCCCGGACACCCAGAGTTGTCCTCATCTGCCAGACTGGGTCACGTTTTACAGACACAAGCTCTATGAATCCCAAATGGGTTGGCTCTCTTCCCATTTGTTTCAACATGGATTTATGGGAGGGATTCCCACTGTTCTTTAAAATGCTCTCTCCCTGGATCCAGTACAGACATTCATTCATTTGGCCAAAGTCAACTTTGGTGAAATGAAAGTGTTAATTCATCCCCTAGATGAGTATTTCACACAAAATGAGCAGTTTCCTTGCAAAAAAAAAAAGCAACTTAATAAGTACCTTTTTGTTTATAGTGCCAAGCGAGGCATTTCAGACAGCAAAACAGAAGAATATGCTATGGTCTCTAAGAGCTTCTTGCTGCCTGGAGAGCCCAGTGATGTGTCTGAGCCTGGAGAAGGAGGCACAGTGTGCTGAGTCATCCGCTCTGAATACACCCAGCGATAAGAAAAAACAGATGCATTTGGTCTGGAGAGAACTCTGCCCTAGATAAAGTAGTAAGAAATCTTGCCCCGTGGCACACACTTGCACCTCTCATTTTAAGAAGTGTCTCCAGTTTGTACCCACAGTACAGGTGGGTACTGAGCCACCTCCTGCTCCTAGACCTGGGTGATCGTAGGGACAACAGCCAGTGCGGGGAGGAAGCTCTCACAGGATAGGTGCCCTCTGGTGATGCAGAGGAGAGCGCTAAGAATGAAGGATCGCAATGGTTACCATCCACCGAGTACAAATTATGTGCTTTGCACAAGTACGATTTCATCTCATTCTCGTAATAACCCATAGGGTGGGTACTTTTTTGGTGATGTGGATGCTAAAGAACAAAGAGTTTAAGTGACCTGTCCAGCACAGTAGTGGCTCTAGAACTAGAACCCTTAAATTTGGGCAAGATGCCATGCTTTTGATTTCCATTTGTCTCCCCCCCCCCCCCCCCGCACTGATAGAGCATAGAACTTAGAACTCTGACAGGTGAGAGAGAGCTGTGAGATTTGGTTTGTTTGTTTGTTTTGTATGGCTGTTGGTGGCATTGAGGTCTTTATACTACATCTTTGACGGCCACTAACAGAACCACTTTCATGCTGATGGATGCTCCCAAAGGGTGAACAGATCACAGCCTGGGACTTAGAGGCCCCTGGACCCTGGATGAGTATCCCTAGTGACTTCTGTAGAAAGACCGAGAATTTGCAAGGCAGCGTCCTGTGACTGCAGAGAATGGGAATGGCCATGGGCTGGAGCTGACGTCAGAAATGCTGACCTGAATTTCCGTCTAAAAGTACCCCAGTTTTTGGTGGAAAACTTCCTCAGTTTTCTGAGTTACTTCAACCTAGGTTTTAGAGGTGCTAGCAATTAAGTTTAATAGAGATTGGTGCATTCCTGTTAAAGTTTTATCAGAAATTGGCACTTGCCCCTTGAAATATGTACGTAAAGTATTCCCTGATGTGTTACCTTTTAAGTGTGTTGCTGAACAGAAATCTTTTTCTGTAGAAATACATCTCTGAAATTTTAATGTCCATCAGATGAAAAATATATGATTCCACCTACAAAAATTCTGTTTATAATTCTTTCTTTTTTTGCAGGAGCACATTAAGTGAAATATGACTTTGTAACAGCAATGATTTCATGGGTGGGACCATAAATATATGTATGTGTATGTGTGCATGTGTGCATGTGCTTGACTTATGTAATGTTTAAGAAAAAAATTATTGATTTTTTATTGTTTAAAGCAGACATCCTCAAACTATGGCCCGCGGGCCACATGTGGGTGTTTTTGCCGTTTTGTTTTTTTACTTCAAAATAAGATATGTGCAGTGTGCATAGGAATTTGTTCATAGTTTTTTTTAAACTATAGTCCAGCCATCCAACGGTCTGAGGGACAGTTAACTGGCCCCCTGTTTAAAAAGTTTGAGGACCCCTGGTTTAAAGTATTACATATAGTAGTACATATATCTCCTTTTTTCCCCCCATTGACCTTCCCCCAGCCTCCACTACCCACTGTCGCATGCCCTCATCCCACCCCCCAGTGTCTTGTGTCCATTGGTTGTGCTTATATGCATGCATACAAGTCCTTTGGTTGATCTCTTTCCCCCACTCCCCAACACTCCCCAGCCTTCCCGCTGTAATTTGACAGTCTGTTCGGTGCTTTACTGCCTCTGTATCTATCTTTTTCTTCATCAGGTTATAATGTTCTTTATTTTTCATAAATGAGTGAGATCATGTGGTATTTTTCTTTCATTGCCTGGCTTATTTCACTTAACATAATGCTCTCCAGGTCCATCCATGCTGCTGCAAATGGTAAGAATTCCTTCTTTTTTATAGCAGCGTAGTATTCCATTGTGTAGATGTACCACAGTTTTTTAATCCACTCATCTGCTGATGGGCACTTAGGCTGTTTCCAAATCTTAGCTATGGTAAATTGTGCTGCTATGAACATAGGGGTGCATATATCCTTTCTGATTGGTGTTTCTGGTTTCTTGGGATATATTCCTAGAAGTGGAATCACTGGGTCAAATGGGAGTTTCATTTTTAGTTTTTTGAGGAAACTCTATACTGTTCTCCACAGTGGCTGCCTCAGTCTACATTCCCACCAGCAGTGCACGAGGGTTCCTTTTTTTCCGCATCCTTGCCAGCACTTGTCATTTGTTGATTTGTTGATGATTGCCATTCTGACAGGTGTGCGATGGTACCACATTGTCGTTTTGATTTGAATCTCTCGGATAATTAGTGACTTTGAGCATGTTTTCCTATGTCTCTTGGCCTTCCTTCTGTCTTCTTTTGAAAAGATTCTATTTAGGTCTGTTGCCCATTTTTTTATTGGATCATTTATCTTTCTTTTATTAAATTGTATAAGTTCCCTGTAGATGTTGGAGATTAAACCTTTATCAGTGATAACATTGGCAAATATGTTCTCCCATACAGTGGGCTTTCTTATTGTTTTCTTGATGGTTTCTTTTGCTGTGCAAAAGCTTTTTATTTTGATGTAGTCTCATTTGTTTATTTTCTTTTTAGCTTCCATTGCCCTCAGAGCAGTATCGGTGAAGTAACTGCTTAGGCATATGTCTGAGATTTCTCTGCCTGTGGATTCCTCTAGTATTTTTATGGTTTCCCGTCTTATGTTTAAGTCCTTTATCCATTTTGAGTTTATTTTTGTGTATGGTGTAAGTTGGTGATCCAGTTTCATTTTTTTTGCATGTTATTTGTCTAATTTTTCCAACACCATTTATTGAAGAGACTGTCTTGACTCCATTGTATGTTCATGCCTCCTTTGTGAAATATTAATTGAGCATAGTGGTTTGAGTCGATATCTGGGTTCTCTATTCTATTCCATTGGTCTATATGTCTGTTCTTGTGCCAGTACCAGGCTGTTTTGAGAACAGTGGCCTTGTAATACAGCTTGAAATCTGGTATTGAGATCCCACCTACTTTGTTCTTCTTTCTCAGGATTGCTGTGGCTATTCGGGGTCTTTTTTATTCCAGATGAATTTTTGGAGAGTTCTTTCTAGGTCTGTGAAATATGCTGTTGGTATTTTAATGGGGAGTGCATTGAATCTATAGATTGCTTTGGGTAGTATGGACATTTTAATAATGTTGATTCTACCAATCCATGAACATGGTATGTTCTTCCATCTGTTTACATCTTCCTCTTTCTCTTTTTTCAGTGTCCTGTAGTTTTCCGTGTATAGGTCTTTTACCTCCTTAGTTAAGTTTATTCCTAGGTATCTTAATTTTTTTGGTGCAATGGTAAATGGGATTGCTTTTTTAGTCTCTCTTTCTGTAAGTTCACTATTGGTGTATAGAAATGCCATAGATTTCTTGGCATTAATTTTGTATCCTGCTACATTGCCGAATTCATTTATTACATCTAATAGTTTTTTGATGGAGTCTTTTGGGTTTTTTAGGTACAATATCATGTCATCTGCAAATAAGGACAGCTTTACTTCTTCTTTTCCAATTTGGATGCCTTTTATTTCTTCTTCTTGTCTAATTGCAATGGCTAGTACTTCCAGTACTATGTCGAACAGGAGTGGAGAGAGTGGGCATCCCTGTCTTGTTTCTGTTCTTAGGGGAAATGGTTTTAGTTTTTGCCCATTGAGTATGATGTTTGCTGTGGGTTTATCATATATAGCTTTTATTATGTTGAGGTATGATCCTTTTATTCCCACCTTGCTGAGAGTTTTTATCAAAAAAGGGTGTTGGATTTTGTCAAATGCTTTTTCTGCATCAATTGATATGACTATGTGATTTTTATCTCTCAATTTGTTTATGTGATGTATCACGTTTATTTATTTGCGGATATTGTACCATCCTTGCATCCCTGGGATAAATCCTACTTGGTCATGGTGTATGATCTTTCTGATGTACTGCTGGATCCGATTTGCTAGAATTTTGTTGAAGGTTTTGGCATCTATGTTCATGAGGGATATTGGCCTGTAATTCTCTTTCATTGTGTTGTCTTTATCTGGTTTTGGTATTAGGGTGATGCTGGCTTCATAGACGGGGCTTGGAAGTGTTCCTTCCTCTTGAATTTTTTGGGATAGTCTGAGGAGGATGGGTTTTAGTTCTTCTTCGAATGTTTGGTAAAACTCCCCTGTGAAGCCGTCTGGCCCAGGGCTTTTGTTTGCTGGAAACTTTTTGATGACTGCTTCAATTTCTTCCATAGTTATTGGCCTATTGAGATGTTTAGATTCTTCCTGAGTTTTGGAAGGTTGCATTTTTCTAAGAATATGTCCATTTCCTCCAGGTTGTCCAGTTTGTTGGAATAGAGTTATTCCTAGTATTTTTTAACAATCCTTTGTATTTCTGTGGGGTCTGTTGTTATTTCTCCTCTTTCATTTCTGATTTTGTTTATTTGGGTCCTCTCTCTTTGCTTCTTGGTGAGCCTGGCTAGAGGTTCATCAATCTTGTTTATCCTTTCAAAGAACCAGCTCTTAATTTTGTTGATCTTTGGTTTTTTTTTTTGTTTTTTTTTTGTCTCTATGACATTTATCTCCGCTCTGATCTTTAGTATTTCCTTCCTTCTGCTTACACTGGGCTTTTCTTTTTGTTCTCTTTCTAACTTTGAGTTGTAGGGTTAAGTAATTTGTTACCATTGTTTCTTATTTTTTGCAGTAGGCTTGTAGAGCTATGAACTTCCCTCTCAAGACTGCTTTCGCTGTGTCCCATAGATTTTGGATTGTTGTGTTTTTATTGTTGTTTGTTGCCATGATGTTTTTGATTTCTTCTTTGATCTCTCTGGTAACACAGTCATTGTTTAATAGCATGCTATTTAGTCTCCATGTGTTTGATTTTTTTGGGTTGTTTTTATTGTAGTTGATTTCCAGTTTTATGCCACTGTGATCTGAGAAGACGTTTGATATGATTTCTATCTTCTTGAATTTGAAGAGACTTTGCCTGTGACCCAATATATGGTCTATCTTTGAAAATGACCCATGTGCACTTGAGAAGAATGTATATTCTGTGGCTTTGGGGTGAAATATTCTGAAGATGTCAATTAATTCCATCTGGTCTAGTGAGTCATTTAGGATTGATGTTTCTTTGCTGATTTTTTGTTTAGAGGATTTGTCCAATGGTGATAGTGGGGTATTAAAGTCTCCTACTATGATTGTATTGCTGTCAATCTCTCCCTTGATATCCTCCAGGAGTTTTTTATGTATTTGGGTGTTCCTGTATTGGGTGCATATATGTTTACCAGAGTTATTTCTTCTTGTTGGATTGCTCCCTTTAATATTATGAAGTGGCCTTCCTTATCTCTTTTTATGTCCTTCACTTTGAGATCTAATTTGTCAGATATAAGTATTGCTACCCCCGCTTTTTTTTTTTTTCATTTCCATTCGCCTGAAAAACCTTTTTCCATCCCTTCACCCTCAGTCTGTGTGCGTCTTTTTTTCTGAGGTGGGTTTCTTGTAGACAGCAGATATGTGGTCATGTTTTCTTATCCAATCCATCACCCTATGTTTTTTGATTGGGGCATTTAATCCATTTACATTTAAAGTTATTATTGATAGGTACTTGTTTGTCGCCATTTTTATTCTTTACCCCTGTGTTCCTTCTTCGCTTCCCTTTTCTTTTTTTTTACAGCAGACCCCTTAGCATATATTGCATTGCTGGTTTGGTGGTAATAAACTCCCTTAGTCCTTTTTTGTCTGTGAAGTTCCTAATTTCACCCTCAATTTTGATTGATAGCCTTGCTGGGTACAGTATTCTTGGATTCAGACCCTTCCTTTGCATGACTTTGTATATTTCATTCCATTCCCTTCTGGCCTGATGTGTTTCTGTTGAGAAATCAGTCGCTAGTCTGATGGGAGATCCTTTGTAGGTAACTTTCTGTCTCTCTCTGGCCACTTGTAAGATTCTTACTTTGTTGTTAGTGTTTGCCAATTTAATTATAATGTGCCTTGGCGTCGGTCTTTTGGGGTTCATTTTCTTGGGACTCTGTGAGCTTCTTGGATTTGTGTGGGTTTTTTCTTCCCTATTATCAGGGAAGTTTTCTGTCATTATTTCTTCAAACAGGTTTTCTATTCCTTGCTCAGTTTCCTTTCCTTCTGGCACCCCTATTATGTGGATGTTGTTTTGTTTCTTGTTGTCCCAAAGTTCCCTTAGGCTCTCCTCCTGCTTTTTAATTTTTTTTCTAGAAGCTGCTCTACTTGGGTATTTTTTCCTACCTTGTCTTCTAGCTCACTGATGTGGTCCTCTGCTTCTTCTAGTCTACTCTTTATGCTTTCTATTGAGTTCTTTATAGCAGCGATGTCATTTTTCATTTCTTCTTGGTTCTTCTTCATTTCCTCTTGGTTCTTACACATATTGTCGAATTTGTCTTCCATTCTTTTCATCTACCTTATGATCATTTCTCTGAATTCTTTCTCTGACAGGTTGCTTGCCTCCATTTTGTTTACTTTCTTTTCTGGTGATGCCTGCTTTTCTTTCATATGCGGGCCATTTCTTTGTCTCCCCATGATCTCTCTTCTCCGGGTGTGTGGTTATGTAGTTCTCTCTCTCCTTTCTGTGAGGGAGTGTAGAGCTCCTCTGAATCCGCATGCTTGTGGCACTTGGGGACCGGTGTTCTCGGGTTCGCAGCTGTTCCGTGGGTGCCATAGTTGTAGATTCCACGGGCTTCTCAGGCATCCGTTAACATCCACTTTCCCCTTTAAGATGGTGCAGTCTCTGCGTCCGAGCGGGTCGCTCTGGGAGGGGACCCAGCAGCAGTGGGGGCTGCCCAGTCAGGCAAGCTCCGTCCAGCAGTTCCCCACAGTCTCCTGGAGTATAGCTGTTCCTCAACTCACCAACAAACACTACCCGTGCAACCACACACTCTCCCTTTGCTTTCTTACTCATACACTATCTTGCAGTCTGTTTTCCCGTTGGCAGCCATCTTCAAACTCTGTTTAAAAATTTTTAAATGAACTGTCAACATAACATCCTGGGGATAGTATATAAATTCAAGTTGGTGGCTTCTGTTGAAAAAGTTGAATCTTTTGAAGCCTGGGTGAATGTTTCAAGCCAGTGGAACCTTCCACCTTCTGATGGAGCAGGTGCTCTGTAGGCTGCCACAGCCCCGGCATCCTTACTCCTGTCCACATCATGCATTTCCATGGCCTGCCTGGCCCCTGATCTATTTAAGGTTGTGGCCTCCAGTCTATATCACAGCAGGTGCCTCCATATGTTGAAATAACTTTCCTTGGTTTCTTCCTTGATGCACATAATTTCCACTGTGGTTAAAACTAAAGAAAAGAATGATCAAAGACCTCCAAGACATAGGCAGGCAGCCTCCCAAAGACTTTCTAACAGAAGTAAATGTCAGAGAACTCATTTATCCTCTAAGGTCCCACGCTCTGGGCTCACACTATACCCATCACACAAGAATGTAGACCAGATGCCCCAGCTCCGTTTCTCAAGGCCCCTTTCCTTCTGCTTTCCTCCTTCCTGCACAGCCCTGCCCTCTTCTCCTCCCCCTTCCCCTCCATCACCCACAGCTGCTGGAGACTGCCTTTATCCCATTCCGTCCCTGCCTCATACTTTGCCTCAGGGCAAGGTCTGTAGTGTTAAGACTGGCAATGGCCTGAGAGAAGAGGCCGATGAGCCCCTGGGGCTGCTATTAGTATCGGACTTTAGACACATTATGAGTTAAATAGGCTTTTGTGGGCTGACTGGGAGATACAACCGCCTCGCATATTACTGTTTCTAAGAGAAAATTTAGCCAAGGTTCCCAACAACAGACTCACAAATGAACTCCACAACATAGCCCATTAGTAAATTTAATGCTTCTAAACTCTAGAAGATAATTGGGCTTCCCAAGCTTTCTTAGGATGAGACCTGGTCCTCTCTGCATTTCCCTATTGAAAAGCAATAATTCAGACTCACTTATAGATCTTAAGGGGAATGCTCCATTTACCAATATTAGCTGAGGGCCTACTGCGTGCAAGGAACTGAGTGAGGTACTGGAAACAAAGAGTGAAATGCTGCCTCTTAGGAGTTTACAATTCAGAGTGTGTGTGGTGGGGTGATGTGGGGCAGAAAAAGGCAAGTGGAGCAAACTGAATACTAGGTAGTTATGAATGATATAAAAGAATGCCATGGAGATTCAGAAAATAGCAGGACTTGAGATATTCTCATGAAGGAGGCGGCTGGAAATGAAAATGAAAAATAGGCAGTATTTCAAGAGGCCCTTTCCACAAATGATGTGGGATTCCCCAAGCATTCCAGACAGAGGAAACAACACAAACAACCTCATGGAGTGAAAAATTTCTGAGGTATTCAGGGAGCTGGGGGAGGCTGGGCTGGCGGAATGTGACCCCTGCAGAAGTGGGTGATGGAAGATCAGTCTGGTGGGTGGGCCATGCTGTCGGAGGCCCTGGGCACGAAGTTAAGCACTGCTATGTGTCTGTCTGTAACAGAGGCACATTGGGGCCTGGGCAGGATGGACTGGAGGGTGGAAAGATGTGGAAAGACTGGTTAACAAGCTGTTATAATTAGCAAAAGATAATAAATAGCTTTAAGGGGGACAGGAAGAAAGTGGCAATAGCAATGGCAAAAAACGGTTACATGTGAGAATATTTGTGGTTGGGGAAATCTCAACAACTTCCTTAGATATTGGTAAGGATGATATTATCCCTTATCCCTATATCATTTATCTAACAATATTATTGTTATATAGCCACTCTATTACTCACTGAACAAGTATTTAAATGCCTTGGGGCATTTTTTCTTCATGTTATACACTTGATTCACACACAGGTAAATAATCCAAAGTCAAATATAGGATGTTTTTTTTGTTCTAGGATGATTTACACAAATAAGATGCTCTGTGTATTATCAACGTTTCTCAAATTGCTCATTAGCATGAAAAATGCTCCAAGAAAAAAGAGATTCAGAAGTCAAATGCTTAATGGCTTTCTTGCAGGTCCCAATACCCATTCAATGTATTAAAGACTCTGATAAGTCCTGAGATTCAAAACCACAAAAACAAAAACAACAATAAAAAACCCCCAAACATTTTACCTTCACAGTTCAAACTTTAAAAATGCATTTTGAAAAATATTTTTACAAAGTATTATATAAATTATAAGCATAGACCTCCACATGCAATTATTCCTATTAGATCATTTTCCATTTACAACCATCGTCTCAAAGGTAAATGAAAGGGACTATATAGCTCACAGTGAGATGCAAAAAGAGACAATTTCTTTTTAAAACTCTGAATTTTAAAAATTGATTTGAGAGAGCGAGAAAAGAAGGGGGGGAGACAGAGAGAGAGAGAGAGAGAGAGAGAGAGAGAGAGAGAGAGAGACTGGTGAGAGAAACATCAACTGGTTGCCTTCCACACACACACCCGACTTAGGGACTGAACTCATAAGCTGGGCGTGAGCCCTGACAAGGAATCAAACCCACGACCTTTCAGTGCAAGGCATGATGATCAACCAGCTGAGCCACACCAGCCAGGGCAAGAGATAACTTCTATAATCAACCATTCATTCATGTAGCAGAGATCTATCAAGCACCTACAATGTGCCAGGCACTGGGCTTGGCACTAGAGATATAGCAGTTGATTAAGAGAGAAATGTGTTTCTATCTTAAAGAAATAAACTCACAGTTTAATCAATAACACAGAAACTTCACAATAACTTGTGACAAGTTGGCTACTCATTCTTCCACCCTCAATTTCCCTGTGGTCTTCCAAATTATATTACATAAAGCAATTTTATAGTGAAATATCAAGTTCCTTATTAAAAATGAGGAATTAAGCCCTGACCGGTTTGGCTCAGTGGATAGAGCATCGGCCTACGGACTCAGGGCTCCCGGGTTCGGTTCCGGTCAAGGACATGTACCTTGGTTGAGGGCACATCCCCAGTAGGGGGTGTGCAGGAAGCAGCTGATCGATGTTTCTCTCTCATCAATGTTTCTAACTCTCTGTCCCTCTCCCTTCCTCTCTGTAAAAAATCAATAAAATATGTTTTAAAAAATGAGGAATTAAGAGGTAGAATCCTAAACCAGTGCCTTCCTCTATGTGTTAGCAGATCTGAGAATAGACTAGTTGGGAAAAAGAGTTTAATAAGTACTGGCTCAAATAAAAAGAGTTGAGGACTAATTGTGATTTTATTTCTCCCTGGAATCCTCTCTTCCCAAACAGAGGTCTCGAGACCACTGCCCACGATCAACTCCTGGGCATCCCGCCTCGCTCAGTCTTCACATTTCACATTTCACTCTGGGAGCCAACCCTTTGTAGTCACTAATGTTTCTCCCTCAGTATTTTTTTAAACGATGTCTGATGTTCTAACATGTTTTTAAACAATGTCTGATGTCTGGTGTATCTAAAAGATAGGCAAAATAAACTGTAATCTCTAATTGTATATTTAAAATGTCAATAAAAATGGTCTCTGGGTTGAAAATCAGTAGAAACAGAGTCAGATTAGAAGAGATGAGAGTAATTTTTTAGTCTTAAGACCTGGATGTTTTGTGAGCTTCATAGAGAGAATAAGAGTGAAACTTCAGCACTTCAAAAATCCTGTTAAAACCCATATTTTACATCCAGTGTAATTCAGCAACCATTAAGCCTTAAGTGGGTATTAAGCCTGATACAAAGTAAAGAAACTGAGAGTAGAAACACACACTGTGGATTCTTTAGTCGGGGAGAAAGGGCTGAATCACGTGTTTCTAGGGCAAAGATAAAAGACCGCTTCCCAAATGGGGCTGCCTCCTCCCCGAACCTCAGCCTTCCCCTTCAATGTGCTTCTCAGTGTGGGAAGTACCAATCATGTCAGTATTGCTAGTACTTGTAAAAGATTCATGGATCATTTCCCCTCTTCTTGAATTCCCCTGCCTGTGCCTGTTGCTACCCTGTGTTCCTCTTACTAGCGGGCAGTGTGGTGATACCAGCTGCAGATCTGCCACAACCCAACCTCCTGTCATGGAATCACTGTGGTTCAGAGCCGACAGGGCATTTCAGGAAGAGAAAACTGGAGCTCAGGGAAGGACAGTGACTTATTCAAAGGCACACGGTGAGCCCAGACTAGAATCTCCATAGGTCCTTCTATTTCTTTGTTATCCCCCACCCCCACCCCCACCTCCTCTTCCTTTCCAATGAAAAGAATACACATCTACAGAGACCTGTTAGGTTTAGGCTAGGCAAAGTCCTGCAAGGGGAGGATATAAGTTCTGCGGATTGTTAGGCCAAAGGTCTTGGGAGTTCCAGTAACAAATGCAGGAAGAACAGGAAGTGGAAAGTCACCATCAGAACACCACAGTGATCACTGCGGCAGGCAGGATGCTACTACCGATGGTAAAACCAGCAGACAGGAGTTTGAGGAGAAACAGGACATTAGCAGAGTCTCAAAGTACTTCTCCCTAAGACATTTATTAATTACAAAGGGGAAAATAGTAACCTTATGGTGAGAACACTCAGCAGATACCATCTTAGCCACGGGACCAAAGTTAATATCGATGACAAGACAGATGGACTTCCTGGACCCCGATAGGAGGCACAGAGAAAAGGACATCCCACCTGTGCTATTCCTGCACAAAATGCATTCCCTCATTCTGACCACGAGAAAACACCGGACATGATAATAGAGGGCCATGCGACAGAATAGGTGGGCAATGCTGTGCAGGGTGTCAAGGTCGTGAAACATAAGGGAAGAGACTGAGGAACTCTTACAAATTAGAGACTAAAGGGACGTAACAGTGCAATGACATGTGGGGTCCTGGTTTGGATCCTGAAACAGAAAAAGAACATTAGGGGGAAAATGGGTGAAAACCAAGAAAGACTGTAGTTTCGTTAATAATACTGTACCGCTATTAATTCCTCAGTTTTAACCTTTATACTATGGTTGTTTGTGATGTTAACATTAGGGAATGCTGGGAAACTGAGCCATTTTTGCAAATTTTCTGGGCATAAAGGGAATAAATGGTGATGGAAAAAAATTAAAATAAAATAAAAACAAATAAATGGCATTGGACAGACTGATGAATTTCAGAGGGAAGGCAGGGGTTGGTGGTGGAGTTGGGGAGAAATTAACCAGAGAACTTAGACCATATGCATAGTCCATGGACAGACAATAGTCTGGCGAAGGCCTGGGAGGAGCGGGTGTGGGGTGGAGGGGATCAATGGGAAAAAACAAAACAAAGGGGACATCTTTATTACTGTCAACAATAAAGATAAATTTAAAAAAAAAATAAAATGATTTCAAAATAATTTTTTTAAAAAATAAGTAAAAAAGACTGTGGGAGGCAGGGAAAGGAAAGAGGGTAGGTAATGGGATAGAGATCTAGCACAACAGCTGACTGTTCCTTCTAGAATCTTCTAGAGCTGAGGCCACTGGGAATTTGCCATCCCCCTCTTGGATTAATCTGAACTCGTGTGCTATTATAGCTATAACAGAAGGTAAACAAATCTCTGAGAATGAAAGATGCTCCTGATTTCCTCATCAGCTGAGATGGGACCAGTGGAGCAGGGAGTGATGTCAAGTGTTGTTAGGGCTAGCTGGGGTGTGAGGCTCACCTGGCTTAGTCACCTGGAATGGGGATCCCATTATCACAGAACCAGACCAGAAGGAGAAGCCAGCCAAGAAGAGGGAGGGGAGAGGACGTCGTTGCCCACACGGTGTTTACATGTTGTATATATGTTTCTGACAATGAAATGTGTTCTTGGAAACATCTTCCTCATTTATAAATGTATCACTGAGGAGTGTGTGCGAGAGAGACCGAGACATATCAGAATCCCAAAGAAAACAGCTCAGCCCTGCATTCCAATATGTACACAAAGCTCAGCACATGCTAGTGATATATCTGCAGAAGGGGTGGAGATGTGGTTTTGTTGGTATTTCCAAATGCAAAACAGGTCTCTCTTCCCCTCTGTTTGGTTGTCACTGCTTTCCAACAGAATGGAAATGCCTGCATCCAAGACATGTTGCCAGAAACATGTTTGGCAAACATTTCAATTCCTTTGTATAGAAAATAAGCATTTCTTCCAATGGGCGCTTTTCCGCGTCCACTCTCTCTGATTCCCGTGGTAACAATGGCCACAGTTAGCCCAGATATATGGACGTGGTAGAGATACCAGATCCTTCCAGCTCACGGAAGATTAACACAGACGTCAAACTGACGTTACCAATTTACGGGATTTAAACACTCAGCTTTAGAGTAAACAAAGTCCAGTGGCAAGGTTTAGACAACGTCAGCGATGTTCAACAATACAACCCAGATGTCAGGGAATGCAGACTTCACAAATGTATGCTTTCCATGGCATCCGTCACGAGCAAAATGTAAGTGGGTCAGACAGGCTAATGAAGGAAAGAACGCATAATTACTGGGTGACTTTTATGGGGCAGATATTACACCAGGTACTTTAAATACATTATTTCATTTAAAAGATTTGCAGTGAGGTAGCTATTATTTCTGTCTTATTGATGAGGACATGAGGCTCAGACTCTGCAGTGTGCCCAGGTAACCCAATTGGTGAATGGCAAAGGTAGGACTTAACCTGTGTGGGTACGCCTTGAAAGTCTTTGCTCTTTCCAAAAGTCAACACTGACCACATATAACAATCCCTTGCTTCAAACCTTCCAATTTCTCAGATTACTACTATCTTGGCTAATGTCTTAGCTAACTTTTGGTGTCTGGGGGGTTGCACCTGCCTTCCTCTCTGGTCTTGTGTTCTGCCACGCAGAAGGAAAAGCAAGTTACCCAAGGCTGGGGCTCTCTCACAAAGCAGCTTCCTGAGCCTCCCCACATCAGCCAGAATTAACTGAATGCTATGTGGTTCTTCCTTCCCAGGTCTGCCGACTATTCCTTGCCCATGACTCTATGCTCTGTGCTTAGCACCTGTTTGCCAAGTGAATTAATAGATGAATGAATGAATGAGTGAATGGATATTTCAAATACTTTGGTAATCAATATTTTTAAATTTTTATATAACATCCTAGGTAAGTGCAATGAATGTTACAACTCTTTGTGGATATTCACTAAAGCAGAATTCCTAAAGATCCATATTAGATATGATTCAGTGGTAAACCAGGGTGATTGTGTTCCCTCTACCCAGGGGGGACCATTTTGGCTGTCACAGCTGGGGCAGAGGGTGCTACTGGCATCTAGTGGGTAGATGCCACGGATGCTGCTAAGCATCCTATAACGCACAGGACAGTCTCCCCAACCCCAACAAAGAATGATGTCAATAGTGCCCAGGTTAACATCCCGTAAAATGCTCCCTGCATTGTGAAAAAGCTTTCTACAATCTTTCCTCATGTTTAGAAGAGATTTTTTTCTGCTTTAATTCAGATGTTGGATCAGCCAGGCTGGCTTTCACTGCCTGAATCTGTCCTACCAAGGACTGTTGAAATTTTCCTGGGGATATGCTTCTAGAAAGGTCAGAAATACTTTTGTTCCGTAGGAATGTTTTTGCACATTCGTTGACTATCAACTGGTCATCGTCTGTAACTCAAATGACATAATGAATTCAGCACTTAAATTATTTACCCAGATTTAATTCCAGCAACTATTATCTTTGTATTTTTCTCTTTGCCAGCTAATCTGGCTCGCTGCATTGGAATTTTGGTCACGCCCATTCTCCTTCCACACTAAATTATCTCCTTAACGTAGTATAAACAGAACAAGCTTGTGTGTGATATGCTTAACTGTTAATTTACCTAATTAAACTAATTCAATTAAATCATTTACATCTTTTTGGTATCGCGCCAGTTGATACTACTGCAGAAGTGGGATGTTTTAGAAGATGATTGTTCAGCAAATGAATGGAAAAAAAATAATGGAGCACAAAATGAAACAACAGCCCAAGTCTCTTGGCTTGAAAATTAAATGATACTAAAAAAAAAAAAATAAAAATGCTGCTTTCACAGGGTACTGTGATTAGCTATTTTTCTTAAATCAATTTTCTCTAGAAATTGGTATTTTAACATAGTGATCATAATTTATTGTGTAAGATATTTTAAACACTATTTATATGTTCACATATTTGGTATGTGTAAGTAATGTGTGCTCATTCCCACATTAGGGTATGAATAGTAAGATGTTTTGCGGTGCCAGCAAGACGTGAACTGAGCGGATTCTTTTGAACAAACCTGAAAAATAATTTTGCTAAATTACATAAATATCTTTAGGATGCATGCATATTTCATTTACAATCATCATCTAAACATCCCTGTCATAGTGATACATAGGCAAAAGTAAATGCAAAGCATTTTATGCCAATAAAAATCAACAGGGAAAAAAAAGACAAGAAATTCAAGGCAGGAAAGCCTAAATAAATTGTCGTCTTTATGGATCTGCCATAAATCCCCGCGGTGGGCTTGGCTGATACAGAGTCTGCATCTGCATGGGGCTGCAGCTGCCCCAGGTTTGTTAGTAGGTGGGCCACCATACTAGCAGGTTCATCCCTCCAGGGCTCCAGATTGGCAGGGGAGGGATGCTAGGCAGAATTTGGTATTCTCCCCAAGAACACACATACCCAAGGCAAGACTTGAGCTACTGCTCTGCCTCAGCTAATTCTGGGTAAGTGAAGCCTTAGGTTTGGTAGAACTTCAGAAAAGCCACGAAGAAAACGAACCTAGATTCAGGAACAACCTCCTGAAGTCCACCAGGGAAACCAGAGAGATCCCAGGGTGCATCCCAGATCGGCAGTGACAGCTGCCGGCCTGAGGGCTCCTTGTCAGTAAAGCACATGCTCTCCACCATGCCTCAGGGAAAATGGGCAATGTAGTGTGTCTCCTGGAAGCCCTTGCTTTCTTCCTAGTTCTAGTTCAAATCCATCACCCTTTCCCTCTATTCAGGAATCACAAGGAGATAATCTGTGGGAACAAAATAGAGTATTTTAAGAAGATGGCTTTTTTCTTCTACTTGGGAAGTGAACTCTACAGATGTTTCCCTGGGCTCAACCTTTGGATGGGGCCATTTGACGTTACAAATAGTGATGGCTTTCGTACATCATGCACTTTCTGACAATAGAGTTTTGGAGGTTGCCAATCAGATTTCTGATGCTAATCTTCCTCCCCGTCCCCCGCCCCTCCACCCCCCAACTCAAGCTAAACTATCTTTCTTTGAGTAAATATCAGTTCCTTAAAACCAGGTCACATTGTCTATCCTTCCTCATTTCCCTGACATAGTGATGGACACAGAGGAAACATATGGATTATTTATTCCATGGTTAACAAACAGTAAAGAGACCTTTTCCAAATTTAATTCACCTTTCCACCCAGAACAACTATCCCTTTCAACTCCACAGCAGGTCAGTGGTATCCTGAACGCCCCGGCACCCAGGCTTGGGTTCTGGCTTACTCCCTGATGAATCGCCTTGCCAACGCACATCCATGTTTCCTATCTAACACTCATGTGTGGTCCTTCCTTTGCATCTTCCCTCGGTTTCTTAGCAGTCATCCTCCTAAACGCCCTCGCCCTTTGCAATATCCAATGAATACAACTAACTTGAAGAGCGTCTGTAAAAACTGAGATTCCTCCTATCTTACTTCCCCAGGGCTGCCACAACCAAGGAGTGCAGGCTGGGTACCTTAAACAATAGACATCTATTTTCTCATATTTCTAGAGGCTAGAAGTCTGAGATCAACGTGTCAGAAGGATTGTTTCTTCTGAGGTCTCTCCCTGGCTTGTGGATGGACATCTTCTCCCAGTGTCCACCCCTCTGAGAGGGACTGTGTCCCCATCCCCCCTCCTTATAAAGACAGCCCATTCTCATGACCTCGTTTTAACTTAATTACCACTTTGAAACCCCATCTCCAAATACAACCTTATCTGACGTGCTGGGGATAGAACTTTAATATATGAATGTTAGAAGGACATACTAGCCTTTAACACCTCCCGTTATTATTCAAGAGCTGATAGGAAAAAAGAGTCTTACGTCCTGAAACTTTGATAAGTACTAGATAGATACCATTTCATAGATATAAAACTAATATTTTCCCTTTTGCTATCAGGAAATATTGTAATGCTGCCTCCCAACTTCTAGTTCCTACTTCCTCCTTCAGTTTTTCCCTAGTTTCCATTCTTTTCCATCCACTGCTGTGCTGACACTGACCAGTCTGGGGTGTCTTGCTGATTCCACTTACTTGTCAGTGACTGGGTTAGGTCTGGTCATGTGACCCAAGTTTGGCTAAGTGAGAGGAAGAAATGTATGCTGGGGACTTCTGGGAAGAGGTTTGCTATGAAGAGACCTAGAAGTTGAATCTTTCTTTTTACCTATGGGCCATATTGGGTCTCAGGGTAACACCTAGAATTTCTGTGCCCATATTGCAACCTTGAGGGGACCTGAAACAGGGCGAGCTAACATAAGGATAGCATTATTCGGGAGTGATTGAAAAAGTCCAGATCTTCAATGACATCATTTAGCCACTGAACCCACCCATCAGAGAGCCTGCCCTACCGTTAAACTTGTTTGGTGAAGTGATACTTTTTCTTATTATTTAACCCAGTCTGAAATAAATTTTTACCACTTTCAGCCAAAAATATCCGAATTAATAGAATGGCTTTGGGCCACTTACTAGCCACTAATCACTCACTAATCACTCTGAATGCCTTGGTTTCCTTATTTTTAAAACAGAGATAATGATGCTTACACCCTAGCATTATTATATAACTTAAGGGAGATTAGTCATGTAAAGTATTGCCTTGTACTTAGCAAGTGCTCAATAAACAAGGGCCTTGACTAGCTTTCAATCCTCAGGGGGTCTCTGGTGCCTTGGCAATTGCTCTTCTTGTCCTTCCCACATACAGAGTGGACCGACAATTCAGGCTACTGATATTTCTGTACACAGAATTATAATCATATTCACCAAGGTTGCTTTCCATTTCAAGGAATTCTGCAACCGGCTGGCTTATCTATATTTATAAAAGGCTAAGTGACCGACCGTCTGACCGTCCAACCATCTGACTGACTGGCAGGTACATATGACGTGCACTGGCAATTTAAAAATAAATGTTGACTCGTGCATGCACGATATATATAAAGTTTTCGCTGGCACCAATCTCACACCTGTGTTTCCATCTGTCATTGTCGATCATGAATTTGGTTGACACTTCTATTATAGAGAAAGGGCGAATAGAGATATTAAAATATTTCTTCTAATTAATTTTCTTTCAATGTGCACGAATCTGTGCACCGGGCCACTGGTTTGTAATGAAGTGTGAACTACTGACTCAAAAGTCATCAGCCTTTTTCTTTAGCAAAAAAGTGTATGCTCTTCCCAAAGAAATGTCCCTTTCCCAAAATTGTTCACTGGTTTGCACTTTCTCATCTGGAGCTTTCCTGAGCAGGACACACTGCATGGTGGTCTCATAACTGGGGTCTCATGACTGTGTCCTGCCTATGCCATCCTCTCGGTATTTGGTTTCTTTCATTGCCCTGTCCCTCCTCCTCCCTCACCTGCCCGCTCCATGGCACCCTATACAGTGCTTTCCACTGATCATTACTGATGAGTACGTACTGAACAAATGCGTACTTGTAGAGATCATTGTAACAAAGGTTGGGGAGGGACTGGTGATAGGTAGATACACAGGGAGGAGATGGAGAAGCATATTTTTGGAAACTGCATTGTGGGGCATTTGTCCTTGTGTTCCACTCCCTGGCCAGACTGTCTCAGGGTGCACGCCTATGATGGGGCCACTGGGGGGCGCCCAGGCGGCCCAGCCAGTACAGAATGTTTATTTATATATGAACAATTAAGCAGGTCAACTGCTTAATCTAGGTCAGGCACAATGCCCCAAGTTATATGCTCTCACTTAATCACCACCAATCGAAGGGTATGAAGCCCATTTTATAGATGGAGACATTGAGGATGCAAAAGGTAAAGTGCCCAAGGTCCTATAGCTGATGAGTAAAATAGCCAAAACTCACACCAGAGCCCATGCTTTTATTTCCAGGAGTCAAAGGGCTTGAAGATTGTCTGTGGTCAGGAAATGCCAGAGGACCTAGGGGCATAGCAAAGTGACGTCAACCTGGGGGAGGCCCCTCGGTGTGTGATGTAACCAAAGCAGCCCTACAGGAAGAGGTCTAATTGTTTTTCCAGCATGGCCTTGGGCAAATCACAGATCCCTGACTCAGTTTACCCATCTGATAAATCAGCATATGCATATTGGCCATGTATTGTTCTTGAGGTCACTGCAAAAATTTCTCCAACAATTTCAAATAGCATCAACAGTCTCTGGCACTAGATTAAGGAATCACATAGTAGGTATTTATTCCTGGCACACAGTAGGCATTCAATAAATGTCTGAGAAATCAATTAAAGCAAAACAGAACCGACTTCTGTACCTTTTTAAAAAATGGTTCACTTTTTTCTTTCTTCTTTCTTTTGTTCCCTATCCCCGCTCTGATACCAGCCAGCCCATAGCATTCACCCTTGGGCCGGCTGGTCACACCTCACTGGGCACTAACTGGCTAGTCCCAGCTGGTGTGCACTGGGCCGCCCACAAGTCATGGGCAGTCTGGTCGTGATGGCCAACGCTGGGCCAGTGACAAATGGGCTCTCTGTGCCTGTGATCTGGTGGGGCCAATGAATCACTGGGAGGTGCGCTCTCTGCATATGTATGGCCAGGGGTACCCCTGACCTTCCATCAGAGGCAGGGAGCCCAAAGCTTTGGGAGAGATTTTTTTTCCAAACTAGAGAGACTAGAAGTGGGTGGGGGGGATTGTTTGAGAGAGAGAGACAGAGAAAGGACTCGAGGAGAGAAAGGGAAAGGTCAAAAAACTAAAATGAGATATGAAGGTGATGAATGGTCTCAACCAGACGGTGGCTGTCCTGTCTGGCCTTAGGAAATCAAATTAGTGGGGATCACTAAAGAATTTAGGTCAGAATTACAAAAAACATTCCTCCATACAAACTGTTCAAACACAGTTCTGCAGCCAGAAGCATCCACAACATGTCTTCAAATCATAGTCACAGGGTGTGTGTGTGTGTGTGTGTGTGTGTGTGTGTGTGTGTGCGCGTGTATGCAAGAGAACGAGAGCCAATATGTGTACCTGTATTGATGAAGAAATATGTGTGTATGGGATGTTTGCAGGGGGAAAAAAATATATGGCTATGTTGCCTGAGCTGCATATAAACCAACACGCTATCGAGAGGCACTCATTATATCTGTTTTTATCGCAAAACATAAACGTGAGGCAAGAGGTCACAGAGAACTCGAAAGATACACCTTGAAGATTCTCTGTCTCCTCAAAAGCACCAGAATCTGCGGCAAGTGAAATCGCAGAGAAACCCCAGGCAGAGCCTCCCCCTTCCCGTGATCTGCCCACATGCATAAAGATGTCAGTGTGTTGATTATTCTGATTAGACTTTTAGTGTAATTTATGGGGTCCAGCCATTGTGCCTGGGTGTCTGGCCTGCACTGGCTGCCCGGACGATGCCATTTTTAAAATGTCAGCTCGGCCATGATTCATGGCTGATGCTAGTGACATTGCTGCTGACCTGAAAGAGTTAGGCGGCAATATTTAATTAAAAAGGAAAAAAAAAAAAGAAGAAGAAGAAAAAGCCTAAGGAAAGTTGAGGGAAAAATCAAAAAGGACCAAAGTCTTCTCTGGGAAGATCAGCACCTCAGAGTATGGAGGAGGCACTGGGAGTCCAGTGTGCTTTCACTTGTTCGAGGGGCTGCACGTCCACCTGTCACTTGGAGTGGCAAGGTCACCCTTAATGAGGGAGCCAGGGGCTCAGATCCCACTCACCGGCATGAACTGGCTCCCATTCCGGCCCCGTCTGGGGATTCCCGGGAAGGTGGAGCCATCACTTTTAGTCCTTGCCATGCGTGAGTCAGCCTGCCTGCCACCCAGCCCACCACTGCAGATGCACCCGGGCTCCTGCCCCTGCCCCTCAGATGCCCAGCTTGCAAAAGACCATTCTCAGTCCTAAGCTTCTAGGCCCAGGATGCTGTGCAGGCTTTGGGGTGAAATGGACACTGTGGAATCCGTGGTCCATTTGTTTGGAGCGTAAACCCGGCCCTGCACCACCACCCCAGGAGCCACGTCCCACACTGAGAACAAAGGGCTAGGTTAAGTGGGGGAACAGTTACCCCTTAAAACACACGCCTCACACATCCACAGACACACATCCACAGGCCTTAGCGGACAGCCCCTTTTCCAGCAGCGGAGGACAGACTTTCTCATTAATGGGAGGCGGCAGCGAGCCGAGGTTTGGGAACGAGGCGGCCTTTGTCCAGGCCTGAGGGAGCCAGGCTATTGTCTTCCAGGCTCTCTTTCCCCAGCGACCCCAGGGTCGGGGGCACACATGCCGGCCTTGAACTCTCCGTCTGTCTCCCCCACCATATTAATTACTATTCCCTTTGGTCAGGCTAGGAAAACAGCCTCGACTGCATTAGTGCTAATTAAGAAGAGTGAGCTCGCCATCCTGGCAGCTTCCACCGGGTGGTTCAGGCCAGGAAGAGCCCTGACAATCCTATTACTGGAGGAGAAAACACCTCCCCCTGCTCCTTCCTGATCAGTGAGCCTGCAGCGCCCTCCCTCCAACCCCCGTGGTGAGCTCTCTTCCATTACGGATGCATCTGCCCTGGCGACCAGTGACCAGCAAGGACAGCGGGTCAGCCAGCCGTGCGGGCCGGGGAAATAGCTACGTTTCCTTAAACCAAGCGGAGTGAGCAGAGCAAGTGGGGGTCATGTCCATCTCTAACTCCATCTGTTGCCTTCTTCCTCTTTCAAACACCATAAGTAAAGGAACAGATAGACAGACAGACTGAATAAATGTGGGTCACTCACATCATCCCCTAAATCCACCACGCTCACCATTTAAACTCGCCGGCTATCGCTGCCTCCTGAGGAATCCGCGCTCTGGAAGCGGGTTTCCTACAGGATGGAAGGCAGCTAATGATGATCTCCCTGTCCCCTCCATCGGTTCTCCCTGTCATCCTCACTGCCCGGAGCCATGGCCCCGGCCTCCACACCGACTCAGGCACTGCCTGCCCCCAGCCATCTCCACGAGGTCACAGGGCTGCATTCTAAGGGACAGGTGGGTATGCCGCTTGCCTGGCTTACAGCCACTCGACCCCTGTCTATAGAAGAAACCTCCTTGGCATGGTTTACGGGCCCTTAACAACCTGGATAGGGCCTTCCTTTCTTTTTCATCTTTTGTCAATCACCCTCCACCAGGGTAACAACCCCCCCCTTGTCACCCTCCACCAGTGCAGCAGGCCCCACAGTCACCCTCCCCCAGGGCTGTGGTCGTCCCAAGCACTCTGACAGAGGAGTGGACACAGGAGCTTCCATGGTCCAGGAAGACGGAACGTACGTCAAAAGCAAGGGCCAGGAGGGCACAGCTAAGGGGAGAGCCCAGCCTCTCCCTTCTCACCCCCGAGAAGGGACACCTACTACTCACTTCCTATTGGGAATAAAAACCTTTGGATTCCTATTCATGTGCCCCCCCCCCCTTCACAAAAAGCATATGCATATATGAAATTGACCAGATTTTAAATGTTGATAACTAATTAAAATTAGGAGGCCAAACAAAACATATTGGTCAACACCCCCAGTTGGGGACTTTGCTCCCCATTCTACTTGGAGGACGCTGCCCACAGCTCCCTGAATAAACCCAGCATCCCCAGCCTCCCATGCCCGGCTCTGCCTCTGCCTGCCTGTGCTGTGAAATGAGTGAAGGCCTTGCCATGTCTGTCAATCTAACTCAGCACCAACCTGCCACCGGCTGCCATGCTTGGGGTTGCCAGCTATACCAGGATGCCCAGTACAATCTGAATTTTAGTGAACAAGAAATCATTTTAATTATGTTCTGAATATTGCATGGGGCGTACTTGAACTAAAAAGTATTCATTATTCACCTGAAATTTCAATTTAACTGGTTGTCTTTTATTTTTTTTCTGCTAAATCTGGCAACCCCACGTTGGCTCCAGCGCACCCACCCTATTCTCAGCAGGCACTGTTCCAGGGGCTGGGAATACAGCAGGAAACAAAATGGACCAAAAAACACACCCCAAACCAAAAATAAACCCCTTTCCACACGGAGTTGACGTTCTGCAGCCAGAATCCAGGGTTTCCTCTTCTATTCCAACATCAATTTGGCTCCAGAGTTACATAGAAGTCATTCGCCTACCAAAGGACCTCAGAGGAATCACTGTCTGCATTTCACAAATGGGGGGTGATGCCTATGTTTCAGGTTGATATAAACATGTGTGGTGACATACACAGGTATCTCCCCAGAACAATGTCTGGCACGAAGCAGGTGGCCATGTGTTGCAACAGGGAACACCTGGTACCAACCTTTAGCTGTGTACATTTCTATGCCCCCTTAGTCCAAAACATCCCTCCAAGGACTGACATCCTAATTATCTCTGTGTTTCCAGGGCCTCAAACATTGTTAGCATGTGACAGGGACTTGGTGGGCCTGTTTAGGGGGTCACAGTCATGGCTGCTTTAGTACATGACGAGGCATGGATTTTACTGTCTCCATACAAGCAAAGAGAAATGGAAATTTGAAGCAAGCTCCTGGATAAAGACCAAACACTTAATTGCAAAGAGAGAGTGGGTCTCTTTTTAACTTGAATGATGCAATTTGCATTTATCCCAAATGGAAAGTATCAGAAAATTCACTCTATTTCCCCTTTATAATGTTGAAAGGCAACTTGTATCAAGGGATTTTGGTACACAGATTCAGGATCCTGGACTTTTTAAAAATATGTTTCCTGGTGATAAAAGTCATTTGTAAAATAAAGTTATAAGAAGCCTTCTAACTCATCCATAATCCCACCATTCAGGACTAGTGCCTGTCAAAATCTGGTATATTCTTTGATCCCTTTATGGTGTGTGTGTATTTCTCCCCCTTAGGTATATATCATAATTTTGAATCCTATTTTATGTAATCTTGTATCCTGTTTCTTTCACCTCATTGTCTTCCAAAACATTCATATTCTTAAAAAATATCTTTATAAGCTTCATAATATTCCATATGTATTATATATATATATATATATATATATATATATATATATATAACTCATAAATGTTCCATTATTTATAAATCCAATTATTTATTGTTAGACATTTCGTGGATCCAATTTTTTTCATTATTTAGAATAAAGATGTGATGAGCATCTTTTATTTGCAAGTCTGTGATTTCTTTTCTTGGGAGAGAAAATCTTAGAAGTTTGGTCAAGGGAATGCACTTGGGTAAGATCCTTGAAATGTACAAAGCTTCTGACCTCTAAGGATCATTATAACCAAAAGTGAGGAAATGCCCTAGACCTTGAGGAGCAAGCTGAGACATCCAACAGTGTCAGTAGAGGTGGGTCTCCATATAGGGAGAAGCAGCTGGACCTTGGCACCCTAATCTTGTCTCCAAGATTCGCCTCCATTTGGCAAAGTGAAGATTGAGCTTTGATTTTTATGAAGGCAGCTGGTTGGTTTCCTTAACCCAAGGGGATATTAAGAACTGCTAAGCTAATAATGGATTACCTCTATGAAGATAGCATTATGAAGTTCATTATTAAAATCAAAATGTGTATCTGTCTAGTTTTGGATGAAGATTCCTATCTAATTGCAAGAAAATAGGGTTTGATGGTATTTAGACTTTTAAGAATCCCAGAATCCATTCTTTAAAAAAAGGTTGACAACAGAGAGCAAATGCATGGTCTTTATGCCACGATTCTCCAGTCCTGAGTCTGCTGGTTGCAGCCCTCTTTTCAAAGCTCCTGGACTTCCCCTGTGAGTCCTCATCCCAGCAATCTGGGTAGCCCATATCAGTTGACTGGAGCTAGCACATAACTCCACTTTATAGCCCAGACACACAAGTGCACTTTACAATACAAGTCGATTGGAACTAGGCTGTTTTATGAAGAGATGCGGAGTTCAGAGCCTGCACCACTTCTGTCCCTCAGAAAAGACTGTTTAGAGTTCTATTTGATGGCCACTGATCTAGTCCATCTGCCCCGTCCCGCCAAAACCTGACATTTCAAGATTCCTGCACCCTGTTATTCACATAGTAAGAGATAATTTTTATGTAAATGATCTCATTTGACATTTTGTTCGTCCTCTTTGCCGTATGACTCTGTTCACTGGATTGCGGTGTGAGCAGAAGTGGTTGGGAAATGAGGGGCCCACCACTGTCTTCACAACAGAATCAACAATGGGCACTAAGAAGTAAAAATGGGGTTTTGATACTAATAATGTCTTGAATGAAATCATTCTGATTTTTTTCCACAATTTTGGCTGTAAGAGGCTTCAGGAGGCTTTGGGGAAGTCACCTTCAAGCTTCCCCCAACTGACCTTACGTAAGGACGGTCCTGAATTATCAAATTAAATTCAGATCATTGTGATACCAACAGTACTGATGCTGGTCACCCCACCAGTGCCCACTGAGATGGGAAAGCCGTCAGGACGGACAGGCTATGGCTCTGCCACTGTCCGAAGAGTCCTGTCTCATCCCCTGGTCCCTCTCCTCCTGGCTGGGTAGAAGGGACAGGCAGGGCCGTTAACCCAGTCCCAGGGCCTCCACGGAGCGCAGCACCAGGCAGGTTGGGGCCACTGCCATGGAGCTGCCACTGAGTATTACCATCATCCCAGACAGCAGCATGTCCCCTGAAAAGAGAGATTTCAAACCCCACAAGCTCAGCCCTCCACCCCTTGTTCTCCCAGCCTTATAAAAATAGAAAGAACACATGTTCCCATTAGTCACTTGCTTCAGGGTTGCTGTGGGGTATATGCAAGCAGCCTGTACACTGAAACCAAATTTGAATATCATTTGCATCTTCCAGGTAGACAATGGATATAGCGCCAAACACACAGGCACAGTCTCCCTCCTCTTCTCCTCACAAGGCATCAAGTGAGGAGACCAGATGACACTTCCTGGGAACAAGGCCTACCGTTTGTGTATTTTCACATCCACTTGATAAGGCCCCTCCTGGCCAACGAAGCCCACCCCAGCTGGAGAGGCATTCTGAGAGGCTTTTAATTAAACCTCTGCTTGCCAAGAGTGCTTTGCATATGCACAGAAGGGCAGCACTCTGGGGGAAGCCATAAAGACAGTCACTTTTGCCTCTGTGTGTCCTTCCCTCTGTGAGGTCATGGGCAGAAGCATGGCCTGTGCCGGCAACCCCTTTGGAAAGAGCATCTGCAGTGGATGCAGAGTGGAGCCCACAATGCAGTGGCACTGTGCCACCTTCCCTTGCTGGTTGAGTCCTGGCTTCGCTGGCACTTGTGGGACTCCCAGGGCAGCAGAGTGGAAGGTAAAAACAGGAGAGAAAGGGGCCGCATGGGGCTTAGGTCAGAGTTAGGTCACAGCACAGCCAGGAGGAGAAAGACTAGAAGAGCCTTCAGACTCTACAGGTGGCTCAGTTATTGACCTGAGCATCCCTTCTGGGAGGGACGCAGGCTCCGAGAGCAGGAGGCGCGCTTTGTGGCTCTGACCTGCCGTGACCCGACCTTTGTAACTCTATCAGGACTAGTGGTCAGTAGTTATCAACTGTCAATAAACCGCCAAAACACACACTTTAATTCAGAATACGGGAAGGCCCATCTATTTGCTGATCGATCTTGGCCTTGCAAGTTGACAAAATGCAGAGTCCCCTGTCTTCTTATCATAATATTGAAAATATGTGCTGCGACAAATTGAATGATCTACACCTCTGTGCCCCACTCCTGAGGCCCTTAGTAAATACAAGACGATTGATTGAGATAAAGGGGGAAGGGGAGGGCTGCGGTGTTCCTCTAAACTAAGAAACCAGCGTCATGGAACCAGGACCAGCCGGTCCATCTCATTAAGTTCATCTACTAAAACCCTATGGAAAAGAGCAGGGGTACCTGGCCCGTTAGCTGGATAATTTTAAAACAATCTGCATGTTTGACTAACTGAGACAAAAACAAACTTTGGGGGCCTTTAACAGAAAGATGGAAACCCTAGATTTTTGCCAACCTCTTTGCACATGACCTTGTGCTTTGTTGATTTGTCTGTGGTTGTGTAATTTCTCCCTCCCCCTCCCCACAACCTCGCAGAAAACAATACTGAGGTTTTGGAGGTGGTCGGATCGCATCACTGGCTGATCTCCAGATGCAGAGCAGGCAGGTGGCAGGATGGGTCCACCGGCTGTTTTCCAGCTGCTGGGATGAGTGAGGAGATGAGTGAGGCCAATGGCTTCAGCAGTCACTCCCACACGGACCTGCTGCCTGATATGATCACCAGAACCACTGTTGCATGAGAAACCACGGGGCTTCTTACAAATAAAAGGAACATAATTCTGGAGTAATACCTTATTCTGCAGATGGGAAGCCTTAAGGCTGGAGAGATTACATGACTGGTTCAAGGTCACACAACTAACCAGCAACGGAGTCAAGGATGAGATGCTCAGCCCCTCTAGGTGACTGTCTTTAACTTACAAACTATAGAGAGGGTTGCAAAAATTATCACATCAATTGGAGGAAAGAGGCTTTGCATAATGGTGCCTGTTTACCCACTAAAGGAATGAGGGATTTTCATGTATGAACATGGTGGGGAACTGAAGCTTATGCCTCCAAGCACTAAAGCATTGATTGCAATTTAAATATTTTTATGAAATATTTCTAAAATATACTAAATAAGAATATTAAAACGATTTTAACCTAATCAGTATTAGTATATGCATTTTGTGTCATACTTTGCTTTTCTACACCCCACCCATTACTTTTGAGTTTTTATTTTGTGCCAAATAGTTAATCTTACTACACATAATTTCTGAATTATTAGTATTTTTAGTGTGATTATTTCACCAACAAGTCTATGCATTAATGCCTGTGAATTTTTCAAAAATATATTTAGACCAAAGTGGTCCTTGCAAATTCTTGGGTAGTCTTTTAAAATAATATATATTTGTATTGATTTCAGAGAGGAAGAAAGAAGGAGAGAGAGAGAGAAACATCAATGATGATAGAGAATCACTGATCGGCTGCCTCCTGCATGCCCCACACTGGGGATTGAGCCCACAACCCAGACATATGCCCTGACCGGGAATGGAACCATGAACTCCTGGTTAATAGGTCAAAACTCAACCATGAGCCATGCTGGCTGGGCTTCAGTAGTCTTTTTCAACATTTCTTTCTTAAACCAATTGGCACCAGAGAAAGCTAAAAGTAAGAGCAATGTTCTCTTTCAACATAAATGTTAAACTTTTTATTTGGGTTCCCTTTCTTGAGTTGGATGTTCTAACTGCCCTTGATTTAAACAAGTGGTCCTGAGATTGCCCTAAACATAAAAGATGACGAATGAGGGTCCATCAATTTTATGTCTGAAGCACGGAAATGTCAAAAGTGCATTTGCCTAATTCCATGGTCCCAGTTTATCACCCTCTCCCATGCCTGTGCCTCTCAGCTCCAGAGAATTCCAGTTCATCAAGAGAACGCATAGAGTAAGGCTTGATGACATTATCACAAAGTCTGAGTAACAACAAATAGGGGGAAACAAAAATTGGATCTTCTCTGCTAAAGATGTTTCCCTACAGAAGGGTAGATGCTGATAATTCAGGCCCTGGGATAAGTCCATCAATCATAATGACTCATAGGCAGTGTTGGCCATTTGAACAAAGCCACAAAAATCATGAAGGAAGCGGGTGTGAAGCACATTACAAAATGCACGTAACTAGATGAAGGAAATAATCATCCAAATGTATTTTAAGTTCTAGTGGATGAGTAATTTTCTATGTTGACAGGGGAAAAAATGTATATCCTTGTTTATCTATGCATTGTCTCTGGGTCATACAAAATCCAAGAATTAAAAATATTCCTTGGTTACAAATAAGAAAACTAATAATGTATTAATGATAACCTTTCATTATGATTATTTTATTGGTGTTAAACTACAATTTTCAGAACCTTAAACTCTGTCCCTATTTCCAGCTTTGCTCTTGAAAATTTGAGAATAACGTGTAATAATCACTTGGAAAACTGCTACACGAAGGTCCTGTTCATGGAAACGTCCCACCTGCCCCGAATGCGACAGTTTTCCACTGGAGAGGAAATCAGTCACTGAAGGCAAAGGAAGTGGCAGCCAGGGTCAGAGACGAAAGATCCGGGCAGAGAAGCCAGGGCGGTGCTGGCAAAGGAGAGTACAGGTCTGTGAGCCACTGAACGCCGGAAAGAAAGGGATGGGGTTCGGAAAGAAAAGCATTATTTGTCTCATTCTCTCATAAATACAACGTCTGGGGATTTTGCTGTCCTCTCCAAACGGAAGAAAATTGGTGGAATCCCACTGTCTCACCCTTGGAAAAGGGTCTCGTGTCAGCGAGGAGGCCAGGTGGGAAATCCACCAGCTTCCCTACTTGCTGGAGAGTTTGAGGAGTCAGTCAGCAGAAGGGCGCTGCTGACGAGGCTCCTTGGTTCAACACACTGCCTGGTGGTTAACTGTGGTGTGGAATGTTGAAAGGGTCACCTGGGAGATGAATGAGTGGCTCTGCTTCTCACGCCAGCTTTGTTCACCTCACTGTGCTACCTGTGAGCTCACAGGACTCCTGCAGCTGCCCGTCACCTTCGGACGATGAGCATTAGGGGGTTATGGTGATGGAATCCTCCAACCTGGTGCATTTGGCCTTTTGCTCATGCCAGGGTACCACTGAATGCCAAATGTGTGTGTGCCGGAGGGAAACCATGAGCTGCTTCCTGGGGCACCATCACTTCAGTCCCCGAGTGATGCATGAAAAGCATCTTGCAATTATACGATGAGACTGCGTATACACTCCCCCACTTGTGTTTATTTTTACCACCAGACACGGTGCTTACTGGAAAATGAAGGCCGTTCGTCTTAGGTGGCTTATCCTTCCTTCCCCCTTTCAGGACATTTTGCTGATCTGCTTTGATATCTTCAGCAGCCTGCTGATTCTTCTCTGGAAGGACGCTCCTTGGAATCTGAGGAAGTGTGCATTGCTGAAATTGAACTTACATGGCATATTTACCTTGAAAAGCGGAGGCCTGTGCAAAGAGGGCCCTGGCAGCTGGCTGTCAGTGTGGCAGGGAGAGGAAAGGGAAAATCAAAGAAGAGGGGCGAGGCTTTGGCAAGAGGGAACTCCTGGACTTGGGGTTGGGAGAGGAAAAGGATGGGGTGAGTAGTCCAATGTGCTGTTCCTCGGTGCATGGGATCTAAGTGAGAGGGCTGATGGGATGCTACACGGTCTGCTGGAATAACCACAGAGTGTTTACTGAACTGCCAAACTGCCTGGCAGCAACCCCTCTGACCATCCAATGAGCTTCCCAGCAGCACAAATCAGAACATCAATAAGACACCACCAGTTCCCAAATCTATCTCATTGCACATAAACCAAAAGCCTCAACAATCAATAATGTGTTACTGAATTACAATCAGAATTCAGTTGTAGCAACACCCAATGAGCAAGTGCATCCAAAAGGCATTTGAGCTAATGATTGAAGTCCAAAAATGTTTCAATGAAATGAGGTGACCAGTACCTAATGTTGGGAGAGCAATATCTGAAAGACAGCATGTGAGGGAAGTTAAGAGAAATTAAGTGAAAACAAGAGAGAGAGAGGCTGCAGTCGATATGCTTTTCAAAAAATGGGCTGCTTCAATACCAGTTTCTCTACACCCACCATGAAACATCTGTATTACCTCTGAGACTGTGTTAATTTCCTCAACTTCATTTTTGACTGATGGAGACTAGAATTTCTAAAGCTACTGCTGATTCATGCTTGCACCTCTACCTACCTTACCAATGCCCTCAAGGAGATCCATGAGGTTAATTCCAATTCACTAACCACTATTTTGGTAATAGATGGACATTTTTGAGACCTAAGGGAACTATCAAGCCTGGCCTTTCAAATAGTTTTGAAAAAAATTGATCAGTTTCTCAAAATCTGTTTAGCTGAACGAATTGCCACTGATCCATGTGTATATACACCCCCACTCTACTTTTCTATCATCTGCCCCTTTCCCCTTTATTGCTCTCATGTTAGTAGATTAAAAGATCAGAAGTGCCAGCTTTTAGCAAATAGATTCATCTTTAGTCACAAACAGATTTCTATGAGAATGAACACAAAGTTATTAGAGGAGAGAGTTAAGTACATTACACGTATTTTAAGCTTACTGTCTGATTTCTGTTAGGCATGCCCTGGTTTCTTTTAAGCACTTGGAACACGCTCATTTTCCAGTGTATATGGGGGATCTTATGTATCTAGAGTGCCATTTAGAGGATTACTAATTTACTAAATGGTACCCCAGTGCCCTGAAAGAGTTAATTCTCTTCCAAGAGATAAGCAATTTATTTTCTATTTAACAGCAGGATAAGGCCCACTGCTTACAAATGACTATGAGCCCCTTAGTTGGGGTTAGAGGGGTAGGGAGAGAGCTATATAAAAACAGGGTATAATAATTATAATTGTTGTAATATAATGTCAATCCACGGTGTTATTTTTATACGTACCTTTTCCTAACATTTGTCTAGAAAGACCAGATCAACATTGTGAGAGTCCTGTCACTTTTTGCGCATATCTTTGAAAGCTGGTTGTCAAGAGAAGTGCCAAATTGTCTGGTAAAACAGTCCATTTAGCCATTCAATCAACAAATGTTTTTCAAATACCGTAAGTAAACAGAAATCAAAGCCTAGAACCCACCTCCCAGAGCTTCCAACTTTGCTGGGGTGAAAATGCTTCATGAGCAAACACCTAGCCAGAGGTAATAATATCGGCCAGTAGAAAGATCATGAGAGTGCTGTTCAGAGGAGAGAGACATGGCCCGCACTGCAGGGCAGCTGTCACTGGCCTTCGGCACCTGGCTTCAGATTCCAGCTCTGCCATTTGCTAGCTGTATAATTTCGATCAAGTTTTACTTAACCTCTCTGAGTTTTAGGGTCTTTAAAAACCAATGACTTGAAATGTGGGAAGACTTAAGCAAAGTCATATCTACAGAAATACTAAACGGATGTGCCCTGCAAACACAAGCACGAATTTATCTAACATGTGTGCTTTTTATAGCAAATGGAAGTGATGGCAGGCAACGTCTTGTGTGAGTGAAATCTTGCTCAACATGATTCACACTGTGTCCTCTCCTAACAGGACTCCAGGTCTAATCCCCATTGATGGGGGCCTGGGTAGCACCACAAAGAAGTGACAGTTCTCAGTGAAGATACGTCACCGGAACCTGGAGAAGGAAGGGTGGGAGGTGTTCTAAAGATGAGCACAAGAAAAAGAAGTATCAGCGAGCCTAGACAGGTCACCTAAAAGAAGGCAAACGGGAAGGAGAGATTACAAAAGGAGGAGGACATCTGCGTTCATTTGCTAGGGCTTCCATAACAAAGGACCATGTACTGAGGGGCTCAAACAATGGAAATCTATCATTTCATAGTTCTAGAGCCTAGAAGTCTGAAGTCAAGACACCAGCAGATTGGTTTTCCCTGAGGCCTCTCCCCTTAACTTGTAGCTGGCCATCTTCTTGTCCCTCTGTGCATGTCTGTGTCCAAATTCCTTTTCTTATAAGGACACCAGTCATCTTGGGTTAGGGCCCATTCTGGTGACCCCATTTTAACTTAATTACCACTGCAGAATATCTATACTTTGTGTCAAGTAGAGACCCCCAAGTGGTATATTTGAGCAGCCCTGGGACGATCCTCCTTCCTCCCAGTCTTGTTCTACCAAAGTCCCAAGATCCTGGAATTCAGTCACAGTGTGTTCTGGTCATCTTTGGATTTTACCATTTTAGGTCATGGCAGCCCAACTTCTAGAGCCTGCATATTATTGAGATCTTTCTATGATCACCTGAGCCTGCTACACTGCCTGTGCATGAGGGAGGCAGGAAGTGAGAGGGAATTACTACCTGAGAGCAGTTCTCAACCAATGAATAACAGGAGTTAGTGTGTAAATACACAAGCTCCCTTCTCCCTTGGGCAGAATAATGGTGAACTGTGTTTTCTAAACTCTTTCCTGAGTTTTACCAGTGAAATTAAGCTCCAGGTGCCCACAATGATAACTTGCTCCCTAATATAGTCTTTATTAGCATTTTTTTCTTCCCTGCTTTGCTTCCCCACATTTCTCCCAGTTCCTTGGATCACCATAAAATAAACTACCTTAACTTGTCTCAGGGTTTATATCTGAGAGGCCCAAATGAAGACATATGGTCACTTGGTGTCTTCTATTCATATGCAGAATCTTGGATTGGGGGGAAGATGATGAAGTGAATTTGTATCATAGAATCTCCCTGCTCCAATTTATATATATAAAAGCCTAAGTGACTGTCCGTCTGTTTGACTGTCCAATTGGTAGTTATGACACATACTGACCACCAGGGGGCAGACACTCAATACAGGAGCTGCCAAGCTGTGGTGACTTGGCAGCTGCGGTTCTCAGGTGACGTACCCGGAACCAGAGAGGGGGGAGCCCGATTCCAGGGTGTGTCACCCAAGAACTGCCCTCTCACAATCCAGGACCCCTCAGGGAATGTCGGACAGCCAGTTTCAGCCTGACCCCTGGTGGCCAGGCTGAGGGACCCCACCAGTGCACAAATCCATGCACTGGGCCTCTAGTATCTAATAAAAGGAAAAAGAAGTAGTGAAAAATCAGCAAGATGCTTACCAGCAATAGTGGAACAAAGAAAATGGTATAATTTCAAGTGATGAACTTAAAAAAAAAATCAGTTGGGGAAGAGGGGAAAATATTTTGATGTGCCTAAATGCTGCCTTCAACTGTACCCTGAACTGTATAATTGGTAGAAGAAAATAGAGAAAACATCTACAATTTCCCCAAATATCTCACAACTTAGAAACAAACTGAAGGTGGGTTGAGTCAGGAAAGTAATTTCAAGAACAGAAGCCCTCTCTACCTATCACTATTAAACCTCAGAGTTTTATCAGTGACATGGACTAGAAAATCTGTCTGGGTTCGACATTTTAGAAGAAGGTCTACAGGGTAGTAAGATACATTACCAACTAGGTGAAGTCAAGCCTGATGAAGGACATTTGAGAAAGTCTCAGGAGAAGGAGCGGAACCCTTGGTTATCTAAGACAAAGCACTCAGGATATATACAACAGGATAGAACACATGAAGCTTTTGTGAGAGGAAAGATGGGTCTCAGATTAAGTAGGAGGAGGTCAAGAAGAATTTACTTAACATCTATTAGTGCAAAGATAAGATCTCCATAGGGCTTCTCATAATAAACAGGAACAAGACAAATGAATAAACAAATTTTTGTTAAAATATGAAGGGACCTCCACTTTCAATAATGACAAACACCCTTCCACTGGAAAGAACTTTATATGCTGGATAAAATAGTAAAAACATTTTTAAAACATTGAGGACCTAATGAGAGATCAAGGAGCTGGTCAAACTAAAGGGACTACCAGAACTGTGAAAGGTAAGAGAACGGGAGAGACACCCTTTATCCCACAGTAATGAGGATGTTTGCCAAACCTGCAAATGTGGATTTTGGATTTGAAAGCCTTGCTGCATGTGAGGTGGGACAGATATCAATATGCTTAGAGCCCATCTAGGTAATGAATCTAACAAGAGACCTCCCCACATTAAGCCAGGATCTCAAAAGATTACAAGTTAAGAAAGAGAAAAAGGATATTTAAAAAAGACATGAAAAGAGAGGTGAAAAACCCATCTGGAAGAAAATACAACCTCCCCCCAAAAAAATAATGTCATAAAAAAGAGACTGTGGAGCTTAGGAGACAAATTGAGGATCAAAATATCATTATATAACTAATAAGTAACTTAGCATAGGTAGAAAAGAATAGACATGACTGAAAATAGAATTAGTGGCATAGGGAAAAGGCATGAAACAATCTTAGTGAATGAAAAGAAAAAGAGAAAAAATAAGAAAGATAATAGGGAAAGAATAACCAATGTCCCTGGATACGGATTGCAACAGATGGGAGGAAAAACAGATATATAAGAAAAAATATATGCCTTAAAAGATGAAGAAATAGATATATCAACCAAAGGGCACAGTATATTCTAGGAAAAACTGATACAAATTAGTTGATGCTGCGTATATCTTGGTTTAGTTGCAGAGTTTAAAAAATAAAGAAGAAATTCATTAGTTATTCAAGTACAAAAATTAAGTTCTCTATAAACAGAAAAATTAGGTAAGCCTCATTCTACTCCATAACACTTAATCCCAGAAGACAAGAAAGCAATATTTACAAAGTTCTAAAGAAAATAGAATGCTCTGTAGAATATCATATTCAGTCAAGTTGATGTTCAGATATAATCACAACAGTGAGAGAGTCTCAAACATGAAGGAACTCAGAATATGGAATCCATGATCCTATCTACCAATCAAACAAAATATAAATGACAACTTTGTGGTTAAACGACAGTACTCAGTGCCAGAGAACAATAAACAAAGGTCTACAAATTTCTGACGAAAAAAAGTATAACCTGAAAATTTTATAGCCAGCTAAAGTATCCTTTCAATTATCCATTTTTCTTGTTTGTGGTTGTTTTTTTTTGCGCCTTCACACTGCACCTTGAGTATAAAGGCAATAGACATCCTCAAGCATGCACAAACATATACTAAGACATCTAAAAACCTTTTATAAGTCTACAAATAAACATATTCAACTAAAAGAGAAATCGAAATTTAAAAACACAAGAATGGGGAACATGTTCTAAAAATTTGAGTTGAGCACTGAATTGTTATTTAAATATAGAAGTATAAAGATATGACAATGTAAATGCAGTATTTATGATTTCAAAACAAGATGACAAATGTTACAAACTATATCAAAGTAAAGCAATGACCAACAAATATTAGGTGTGCAAAGGAAATTGAGTAGCTGTGTGTTAATTTTCCTCATATTTTAAGCAGGGAGTCAATCAATATAATATAGAAACATGAAGTTAAAAAAGAGTAATGGATCTAAACAAAAATGTTTCCTTATCTTTTTTTCCTTAAATCAGAGATATATCATTTAAGAACTGTATTCTAATTAAAAAAACACACAATATTTTCTAAGAATCAGAAATACCCTCAGCTTCACCTATATAATTTTGGGGTTAAATTTTCATATAACGAACTTGAATAACATTACATTTAATACTTCTTACCTTTTTCATACATAATCCCTTTCTTTAAATCTCAGTTTTTCTGTCTCTTTGAACCTTTCATTCTCTTTCTTTGTTTCTGCCTCTTTCTTTCCCTTCGGCTCTTTTCTTTTATATACATATATTAAACGAATGCTTGGGAACATAGTCACAAAATATGAAAGATGACAATTTTTGAGAGGTGAGTATTTAGTAAAATTCTGCTTTCTTCTTTGTAGTTTACTGTACTTAATTTTATAAAGTTAACATGTACATTTTTTTTTGGTAAAAACAAGAGTCATTCTATACAAGAAAAAATATATAGGCTTCTAACATTTTGTTGTGAATATGTTTGTGATTTTCAAAAACAGAAAAGGAAAATATTTGCTGAAAGATGCTAAGAGGCCAGAATGGAGACTTGAGACATAAAGAAAGGGGAAGAAAATTATAATGGAAGCATCACATCATCTTTTTTAAAAAATATTTTTGCCTATAGTTTCAAATGAAAGTAGCTGTCATTTAGCTTTACTACATTGTTTATTCTATTTTCTTTAGAAGATCTAGCCTCTTAGGAAGCTGATGATCCTTTTCTCTTAATGGTACCAGATCCCTAATTCTGGCTCTCTCAGATATTTTAATCCTCAAAGTTTTCTGAGCATGTCAGAGGAGGACTCACCAATGACTGCATACATTTGCAGATTAACAGCTTCTTCCATTAGCAAATTGAAAATTCTTTCTCCTATCCCTCTTATAATAGGAGTCTCTTTCTCTTAATAGTACTTGGTTCCAATTTGTGCATCTTCCTTATTAATGCATTCTATAAAGCGTTTCTATTTTTCTTGGCTACTTCAGCCTTCTGTTGAGTTTCATGGGTATTAAATGGAATGGCTTATCTGAGAGAACAAAGCAAAGACTCGCCCTTCAACTAATGGAAACACTGACCCTTAATACAGAAGCCAGACATTGGTAGACAACAACACATGTCACAGAGTCTCGTGAGATCACAGAATGGACACCTGGATGTAACATTGCCACAGTGGGTGAGATGAGACTAGGAGAGAGTCCACAGCTCTAACTTATGGAACTAACATGGGGATCCTCCAGAATGTGACCCAAATTTTCAATATAAACATTTTAGATCCACCAGGGATATACTAGACCTTGTTAGGTAGGAGACAAATCAGAACCATCACAAAATACTTTAGACCAGTGGTCGGCAAACTCATTAGTCAACAGAGCCAAATATAAACAGTACAACGATTGAAATTTCTTTGGAGAGCCGAAAACCGACTTCTGCGCATGGGCCACGAAGTTTCAATTGCACTGTACGTGCGCGCCCGCACGTGTTATTTTGTGGAAGAGCCACACTCAAGGGGCCAAAGAGCCGCATGTGGCTCGCGAGTCGCAGTTTGCCGACCACTTCTTTAGACCAGACGGCCAGCTAGTTGTTAAGAACCTCTACTAGGCAATTCCTTTAACTACTTGTTATTGAATTGAGTTAGTTTTGCACCAAGTAATAAAAATCTGTGGGTTCTTTCATGTCCATGACATCTAGTCACTGCATTCAATTCCTGTTAATAATAAGCAGCATGCCTATATCTAATTACAAAACAAATATACAGAGGCATTCTTATTCAAGGAAGCACCACTATTTTTGCTATTAATGAACAATTAACATAGTTGACAGAATGAGCCACATGCTGTCTGGATATTTTAAGCATTTTCTATATAAATTATGATATGTAAAATGACAATTAAACACTAATCTATATCTTATATGGAAAAACTTTTTATATTGTAGGAGAGAATGTTTCATATGACAAATCCAACACCTTCATTTTGGAAGTCCAACTATCTGCTTGAAACACACCAAAGCTTTCATTTAAGTTGCCATGGGGCAGACAGAACTATGTACAATTTCAAGAAGCATTTGGAGAGATGGGGTATGCACACTGTTTTAACTTTCAAAACACAGTGAGTAGAGTAAGCTCAAAACTACACAAAGGGCTCAGACTTCCTGGGATAAACCCATGGGATTCCGGGTTGGTGTAAGTGGTAGAAAAAGAAAACTGAAGATTACAAAATTCAGTCACATTTCAAAATTTTCTGCTACAATAATTCACTTTATGTAGAATTAATGTGTCTGATTGAACGTTTGTGCTGTAATTTACTTATAATTAACATTTTATGGTGAACAGATTTCACCATCTCCTTCATGCTGTGAACTCCAAGCCATAGGTCAAAAATAGAGATGAAACAGAGAAGAACAAAATATCCTCACTGAAATATTAATGAGATTTTAATTTACTACTTTAAAAACACATCTTTCATCAATGTCTGTATATAAAAATCACCATTTGTTCTAATTGTTTAATCACATTAAAAATATAATGAACTCTTCTTGCTGGCAGAAGGACGCTAAAAAGTCTAAGGTACACAGGAAATCCCAGTTAAGTAAAACATGTTTCCAACTTCTGGTGCTGGAAATACTGTCATATGAAGAGGCAGCAGTTGAATCCAACATATCTAAGAATCTATTCTCAATTAACCATTGTCTGGTGCCCATCACAGTACTGAGCCCTATCCAAATTCTTGACCTATAGAATCCATGAGCACAATCAAATCGTTGTCTTACATAATTGCATTTTGGGATGGTTTGTAAGACAACAATAGAAACCTGGAACATCCTATGAGACTATGATATGCTACCATGCCTTTGCTGCTATCTCAGATATCTGCTACTTTTATTTTAGAGAGCAAAACCCTTATTCAACCAGAATATTTTTTACAGATGACATGAAGACTGGGGGTTCTTTGAAGCAAACTCAGCAGACTTAATAAAACTAGTAGGAGTTTTGAACCTGATAGCAATCCAAAGGGAATAAATACCTTATGCGGATTTCATATATGTTATTTGAATTCCTGAAAACAGTAATGGGACCATTAGACCTAACAAATTCAGCAATTTCTCCAGAAATTTTACCCAGGTTAGTTACCAATTACTCTTCCTCTTCACTCTCACAGCCAAATTTCTCAAAAGAGCAATTTACACATTTCTCAATTCCTTCTCTTCCTATTCATTCCTCATCCCACTCAAAGCTTCACAATTACTGCTTCTTTTCCCAAGGAATATCACTCCCTCCACCAAAAGGCGGGGGGGGGGGGGGGGGGGGGGGCGGGTTGTGCCTGAGAAGTGACTACAAACACATGAGAAAAGATATATCTGGTTTGCATAAGTAACATCCTATCCTTTCAGCCACAAATCTCCTATAATGTTATGCAAATATTCAAGACTTTTCTATCATTTATGATAACAATGTTGGAGAAGATAGGATATAAAGCATAAGGCAGTTAAAAAAAAAAAACTGCTATAAGAAAACTAACCTGGGCTTTGATTTATCTTTGCCAAGGTCAGACCAAATGATAATTAGACCTTTTATGCCTAGAACATGCCCCTTATTTTTTTTTAATGATTTTCAAATGGTTGCTTATCATTACAAATTCCGACCTGACTGTCTTTTTTAAACCATTATGCATTGTTTGGTGTCCATCACAGATGGGGTAGCTCATAAAATTAGAGCATGGCCTCGTGACAGGAAACAAGATCCACACGTCTGGCTTTTGTATCAGCTAACATTTGCTTTGGGGATAGAGGTGAGTGTGTTAGGCCACAAAAATAGCACCTCTGATCTGAGAAGCCCAAACACTTCCCAGAAAACTTGGCAATTGTACTCTTAGGGGAGAATTTCTCAGGAGAATGGAAAAGATAAATCTTCCAATTCATTCACGCATCAAAGGAACATGCAAATGAGTGGGTAGAAAATACAGACCCAGGTGGTTACGTAAGTGCACACACATGATGGTTCTACGCAGTGATTCTTCCCGCTGCATATTTGTTTTTGTTGCCCAAATCAACTCAACCACATTCCATGGAAAGAAAGGTGTCTCTGAAGAGAGACCTAGGACGTCCATAAAGAAGCCAGTATAACCTGACAATTCAACGAAGACATTTCATTCCCTTTACTTTCACACAAGCTCCAACCCATTCAAAGGACTTATTAGAATTTCAAATGAAAACCTGAATACTATGAGCATTGTAAATCAGCTGTAAACAGCTTTTAAAACTGTGTCAGGAGAAAATACACATGTAAATTTCTTCTTTTTTTAATATTGCATTTCCCCCTCCAATATTTGTTGGTTAAGAAGCAGGTACCAATTCATTTTTACAGAGATCTGTTTGATCTGGGAAGATGTGAGGGGGTCAATTGGAGAAATCCTTTGACCTGGGTTGGCAGGGGCTCCCAGGTGGTAGGAGCTCCTTCATGAACCACAGGGCACTGCTTCATTTTTATTCTTCATGTTTCTTAGAAACTGAAGTAAGAGCATCACTTACCTGGACAAAACTGCTGGTCAGACTCCTCCAGCCCAGGAAACTGTACTGCTGTCTTCGAATAGTCCAGACAACACCGGGGTGCTGGAGGCGCGCTCCCTCTTACGGGGGAAGCGATAGGCAGCGTTCTTTCCAAGTCAGGAGCCTTTCACCTCTTTTGCTAGGATGTCCCACAGTCTTCCTTATGTTCACTTCCCTGAGAATAGGGCAGGGTTATGACACAGGGACACTTTATACTTGTTCCTCGTTTTCTTTTTCAAGTCCCTAGAAAGAAAAGGGGGAAGAAAGAGCTTGCTCAATTTTTCAAGTTCTTAAAGTAGCTAGAGACTAAAATTAATTTCCAAATTGAAGAGATTCCTTCCCTCCCTCCCTCCTTCCCTTCCTTCCTTCCTTCCTTCCTTCCTTCCTTCCTTCCTTCCTTCCTTCCTTCCTTCCTTCCTTCCTTCCATCTCTTGCAGCAAGGAGAGCCCATGTGGTTCCACAGGTTACCTTCCATATGACACAAAGCAAAAAGATAAAGACAAACCCAAGTGTCACAGGGGCTACACCTTTAGAAAACATCCAAGACAATGGATCTCCTTGGGAAATGTTCCTCTCTTGGCACAGAACACTTAGCGCTCAAGACTGAAAATAGGACAACAAAGAGTGGGGCAAAAGTAGGTTTACAATTGTGAGTATGTGAAACAAAATTTATTCTTGTATTATTGTTAACTAAGGTATTATTTTTCATACGAATAACTGTAAACCTACTTTTGCCCCACTCTGTGTTCTGACAGAAAAGACCACAGCTAGTAATGGTGGAAAGCAGGTTCTACTAAAAAAGTCACAACCTTTCATCTCTTCTATTCAGGTTCTAAAAGTCGTTGCCTTGACATCAAAATGAAAATTACAACTTCAAAATGAATGAAGAGCTGCTCCAAGGCCTAGCGAGTGGGAGCCAGATGTCATTCCACCTTCTATCTGGATGGAAAGATTGAATCAAGCTGCTTTTGGTCATTTACTTATTTAACAAAGAATTACTAAGCATCAACTACTGAAAATCAAATACATACACTTTTAAAAATATATATTTATTTTTATTGATTTCAGAGAGGAAGGGAGAGGGAGAGAGAGATAGAGACATCAGTGATGAGAGAGAATCTCTGATTGACTGCCTCCTGCATGCCCCCATTGGGGAGTGAGCCCACAACTGGGCATGTGTTCATAGGTTGATGCCCAACCAGTTGGCCTGGCTCAAATGCATACACTTTAAGTCGTGATAATTCTCTGCCTACCTCCCCTTTAAGTGAGGAGCAGGGGGAGGTAACTGGGACTAGGGAGAGGGAGGTGACTTAAGGTGACAAAGGTTGTGGAGTCATTGAATACATTGAGCCTCTGTGTTTTTAATGAAACTGTAATTACCTTTCAGGCAAAAGTGCTTGAATGGTCACTCAGAAGGTTGCCCATAAGTTCCCTTCAGCATGGTGAAGGATCCTGGGCTCTAGGATCAGACAGACTAGAGAGGAAGGGACTCCACTGATTGCTTTAGGTTAGCGATGGAGGGGGACTACCACAAATGGAGGGGGCTGAACCTCCTGCTGCTGAGCAGACTGGAAGACCCACAACTCTCCCTTCCCTGCACCTTCTCTCTACAACTAATACAGTAGGCTTTTTATTGAAGACACTGACAGTTTTCTTCCATGGGGTAGCAGCTCCCTTAAAACCAGCTCGGTGGGTCAGAGGTAATGAGAAGTGCCAGTGGGAGTGGAAATCCTGAGCTCAGGGGTGGATACAATGAGGCCTGGCCTTTCCTTTCAGGGGATGTTCCCCCACCAGTGGCGGCCCTGCAGCACCTGGCTTTGATCGCATTGTGGGAGCTGGAAAGTTTCCTTCCATGTGGATCTGCTACTTATTAGCAGAATGACCCTGGGCGAGCTACTTAACCTCTCTGAACCGCATTCAGTCACCTATAAAATGAGAGAGTAATATCTGCTCCATGGTGATGTCTACACGAGATAAAGCAGGGGAAGTTCTTAGCACACAGCCTAGCTCAGAGGCGATGAGTCAGGTGGGCTGTATTTTCCCCCATCCCCGCTCCTCCTGGGAGGACTGTGACACCAGCTAAAGAAGGGGGCATGCAGCTCAGTTGTTTAAAAGGTTTTCCTGTTACTTTCTAGGGGCTTCACAGAAAAGTGCCTGAACCATTCTGGCCTGTGTCATCACATCCCCGTGACTATTCTGAGGATCACGGTCACTGTTCACTTTTCTGTCCCCTCTTTAGCCAACTAAATAATTCTGTCCTTAAAGAAATCTCTCTCCCTCTTTCTGAATCCCCTTTCTTTCTTGTTACTTCTCCATTTTCTTTCCCTCTTAGATATATACGTTTTTCAGCCCCGCAGTGGTTACCTGCTATTTAAGAAATCCAAGGAGGATTCTTTTACCTGAGCTTCGGGCTTCTCTTCTGACTCTTGGTTTTAGCCTTAAGTCACCCCACTCTCCCCAATTCCAGTTACCTCCCCCTACTCCTCACCCACAATCTTTATCTCATTTTTGTATGCTTTTGTATGTTATTTTCCCCTCTTTGTTAAAAACGATTTAAATGATTTTTTATAGTGTGCTCTGTAAACTCTCTTTTCCCTGCTTTAATCAATTAAGGAACCAACATAATTGAAACGTGTCAATAAAGGTTTATATTAGTACCAACGGAAACCTGCCTACAATGACAAGGAGAATAAATATCCCAACCTACACTGTTCTAACTGATTTGCTTATTAGGAAGCTCATTTGCCTAATTACTGCAGCTAATAAACAAACTCATCCATGGGCTTTAGTAACACTTACACTCTTTCTATCACACTTATGTACCTGTTGATGGGTACCAGTAAGCTAGGAGAAATGAAAGAATGAACACACATTTGAGATATATCAAGTTAATTCCCCCAAACAAGATCAGAAAAACCAAAAAAAGTTAATTTTACTTTAAATGTGGAAAAGCTTATGGAGTGTCTGAATACATTGAGCCTCTGTGTTTTTTTTAATTAAACTGTTTGAGATAATCATCAATCACATGCAGTTGAAAAAAATAATTCAGAGAGAATGCATGCACTTTACCTAGTTTCCTTCAATGATACCATCATCTAAAATGACAGTTCATGATAATTTAATATCAACCAGGATACTGACAATGATATAGTGAAGATACACATTTCCATCACCACAAGGAACTCTCCTGCTGCCCTTTTTATAGCCACACCCACTCTCCTCCCATTCCCACTCTCTACTTAATCCTTGGAAACTACTAATCTATTCTCTTTTTCTATAATTTTGTGAATTCAAGAATGCTATGTAAATAAAGTCATAAAGTATTTTATATTTTGGAATTGGCTTTTTTCACTCAGCATAATTTCTCTGGTGGTTGGTTCAGGGTGTTCTTTTTTATTGCTGGGTAGAACCTCATGGTATGGATGTACCACAGCTTTTTAACCATTTACCCCCTGAAGGACATCTGGCTTACTTCCAGTTTTTTGCTATTATAAATAAAGTTGTTATAGTCAATCATGTAGAAGTTGACATAGTTTTCATTTCTCTGGAATACATGTTCCGGAGTACAATTGCTGGGCTGTATAACTACATGTTTAGTTTTACCAACTCTTTTCTAGAGCAGTTGTATCATTTTATATTGTTACCAGCAATGTATGAGTGATTGGATTTCTCTGCATCCTTGCCAGCATTTAGTGTTGTCACCATTTTTTTATTTTATCCAATCTAATAGGTATGTGATATTATCTCATTATGGTTTTAACTCGTATTTCCCAAATTGCTAATGATATCGAACATCTATCCATGTACTCACTTGCCAAGTGCATATCATCTATGGTAAATGTCTCTTCATGTCATTTGCCCATTTTCTACTTGAACTGTTTGCTTTTCTTACTATTGAGTTTTAAGAGTTATTATATTGTCTAGAAACTTAGTCCTTTGTTGGATATGTGCTTTGCAAATATTTTCTCCCAGTCTGTAACTTGTCTTTTAGTTCTCCTAAAAAGACTTTTCACAGAGTAAATATTTTTAATTTTGTTGAACCAATTTATCAAGTATTCCTTAGATGGCTTGGGCTTTGAGATCAAGTCTACAAAATCTTTGCATAGCCCTAGATTCTGAAGTTTTTCTCCTATTTTTTCCTAAAAGTTTTATGATTTATAATTAACTCTGTGATCTACTTTGAGTTAATTTTTGTAAATGGTGTGAATTTACTAGTAGATTGAAGTGCATTTCTGTTTGTCCATGGATATCCAATTGTACCAGCAACATTTGCTGCAAGGCTATCTTTCCTCCATTGAATTGCTTTTATATCTTTGTCAAAAATCATTTGGACATATTTTGTGTGTCTATTTCTGGTTCTCTATTCTTCTCCATTGATCTGTATGACAATACCACACAGCATTGATTCCTGTAGCCATATAAGAAGTCTTTAAAATTGGGCAGATTGATTTCTTCCCATTTTACTCTTCTTTTTCAAAACAATTTGTTATTCTAGTTCCTTTGAATTTCCATGTAAATTTTTAAATATTCTAGCCTATATTTATAAAAAAATTCTTGCTGGGATTTCTATAGGAATTACATTGATTCTATATTTCTAAGGAGACTTGACATCTTTACTACGTTGAGTTTTAAAAACTATGAACATAGTTATTTCTCTCCATTCGTTTAGATCTTCTTTGATTTCTCTCATTGGCATTTTGTAGTTTTCAACATACCCATGCTATATCTCTAGATTTACACCTAAGCAATCATTTTATAGCTAGTATAAGTGAAAGTTGTTTTTAATTTTGATTTTCATGTATTTATTGCTAATATATAGAAATACAATAGATTTTTTTTTGCATGTTTAGCTTGTGTTCAGTTTTTATCATGAATGGGTATTGAATTTTGTCATTGTTTCCTCTTTATCATGGGATTATTCTTCTTTAGCCCATTTATATGGTGGGTTATATTGTTTGATTTCTGAATATTTGACCAACTTTGCACTCCTGGATACTGAACCCTGCTTCGTCATGGTATATAATTCTTTTTATATATTTCTGAATTATATTCACTAAAATTTTGTTTAAATATTTTGCTTCTATGTTCATGAGGGATACTGGTCTGTAGTTTTCCCAGTACTGTCTTAGTCTGGTCTTGGTATCAGGGTAATAGTAACTTCATAATACAAACTGGGAAGGGTTTCCTCTTTTTCTTCCTCTTGGGTGAAACTGTGTAGAACTGGTGGTAATTCATTAAACATTTGGGAGAATTCTCCAGTGAAACCATTGGGCCAGGAACTTTTCTGTTTCTCCAAATCTCCTTCCAGATCTTACTTCCCACCTCCTTCCATATCTGCACAAGTCCTGTCGCCTATAATAAATTCCTATTCCACACCATGGCTAATGTCTGCTTCCCTGTGAATCCTGACTGATATCTGAAATCATTTGCGAGTAAGCTGAAATAATAATCGTGGTTAATATTTACTGAGCACTTAAAACATGCCAAGTACCTGCCATGCACTTCCAGGTGTTATTTCCTGTAAGCAACCCCATAAGGAAGGCTATCTTGTCACCCCAATTATGCAGAAAAGGAAACGGAAGTACCAAGAAGTTAAGGATTCTGCAAACAGGCCCGCAGTAAGGATCAGAGGCAGGATAGGAAGCAAGCACTCAGCTGTGCTGCTCAACTGGAGTTCTTCCTCAGACATCTAGTTTCTGTTTCAGAAGACCAGGGCAGATAGTGCCCAGAGAAAGCAGATACTTGAGTCTGAGCTGCATCCATAGCTTCCAGTAGAGCCTGTGCTTTCCTTTTCTTTTTTTAAATCCTCACCTGAGGATATTTTTTCCCTTTGATTTTTAGAGAGAGTGGAAGGGAGGGGGGAAGGGAGTGAGAAACATTGATGTGAGAGAGACACATCCATGGTTGCCTCGCGCACACACCCTGAGGAGGACGAGGACTGAGCCTGCAACCGAGGTACGTGCCCTTGACGGGGATCAAAACCACAACCCTTCAATGCAAGGGCCAACACTCTAACCACCAAGCCAAACCAGGGCTGTGCTTTTCTTTTTGTTTGCTGCTTCTTCACACCCACCTCTTTCCTTTCCTTTTCTCTGCCAATGAGGATTTGTACTGTGGACTTCTCCATCTAAATGCCCCCTCACCTCCGTATCACCTTTTATACAGTTGGAAAGTAAGCAACACCAACTGATGTGTCTCCTTCCAGATGTGTTGGCCCCTATGTAAGGAAAACACAGACAGAAGGACAGGGACAAGCACAGGTTGGGGCAGGCGGCAGGCCGGACGCTGCAGCATGCTAAGCAGAAGGCATGTCCCTTAGAGCAAGAGCAAATGGGGAGCTGTCGGGGCCAGCAAATGTAAACCTTAAAAAACAGGAGAAAATCGCGCAGCTACTCTGAGAAATCACCTCTTCTGTTCAGGTTTTTCTTTGCTCAGTTTGGGGTGAGTCTATTTATTTACTAAAATGTCTGCCATGCCTTAAGAAACAGTATGAATGCATTGAAATAAACAATACTTTGGATGCAGAAATGAACATTTAAGCAGATGCATCTCAGATTCATTCCATTGTGTGTGTGTGTGTGTGTGTGTGTGTGAGTGAGTGAGTGAGTGTGTATTTTTTCTTTTCCCTGAGTGCCTTTGCTTGGTAAAAGCCATCAAATATCAGTGGGAATTATTACTAATTTTTTGAACAGCCCTGGAGAATTAATGAGAGAGAGAGTAAGAGAGAAGAAATAAGAGAAAGAGAGAGAGAAAGAGAGAGAGAGAGGTTAAGCTCAAAGGCAGAGAGAGCGAAATGGACCAGATTATACAAAATTAAAAAGCAAATAGGAGCAGACAATTTGTGCCGAGTGATTGCAAGCAATTACAGTCCGGCTTTTCTAGAGGAAGATGGGGGGAGGGGGTTATTTCAGCTTAAAAGGAGACTTTATTCATTCCTGATCAGCATCTCCTACTATTCTCTCTTTTATTCTTGGATATCAATTTTTTTTAAAAATCAGCTTTCAGATGTTCCATGTCTACCCCTACGAATCCACCCCTGGGCAGACAGTGAGAATTTAAGCTTCCAATCGATTCTTTCTATAGCCCTGAAAACCAATTTGTTCATAAAGAATAAAATAAGAAGGGGGAGGGGGAGTACAACAAGAGCATGTGTTTCTTTTAGAGGAGGGCTTCAATTTTACTATAATTGTCTAAAGACGGAGCTGCTTTGATCTGAAGAATTATTATTGTGCCGCAAATGCCGGCTGCTAATGTCACAGCTGTGCTGAGACTCGGTCACACCAAGAGGTTAGGGACCAACTCAGTCCCTGACCTCACTCCCTCTCTCCTTATCTTCCTTTGTCCCCACGGAAAAGTTTGCTTTCCTGGCATGTCCCTCGACCATCACCGACAGTCACGAATCTGTTGGTTTAACTCAGCTTCCCTGGAAGGCGAGCACATAAAGGCAGGGACATACAGGGGAGATGCGGAGGTTGGGCAGGAGTGGGGGCCCTCATCTTCAGAGGGGCAGGCAGGGCTGGATGAGAACATGCCCAGGAGGGCTGGCATGGCCCCTAGATCAGGGGACCCAGCTGCCCTTGATCTCTGAGCCCGGGCAAGTGCAGTGCAGAGAGGGCTCCAGTGCCTGTGAGAAACACAGACCCATTCACCGCATTTCTCTGATTTCAATTCTCTGAGTTAATAGTTATTTTCCCTTTCTCCAGCTTATGCTGCACCGAAGCAAAGGGCAGCTCAAGAAGCAGAATTGGACCCTTTTCTCCCAGAAGAAAAAGGGCTAAAAACGATCTTAGGGTCTGAGAGCTGAGCCATCTTCAGCTTCGGTGTTTTCCTTCCTGTGGCAAAGGGACAGAACCAGAAGGCCGCTTCTTCCCCGTCCTCCCCTGGTGGGCTGGGCAGGAGGGGCTTAGGACTGCAGGACCTGCCCGGCCACCCCATCTCACTCCTTCTCGTCTCAGAAGCGACCTGGACTGTTTCTGCCAGGCACCTGAGGTTTCAATGGAAGCTGGAACCCTAATGGGGTCCTTCTCCTCTGTTCCTTCTCTGGCTCCTGCTGCCTATAGCATCCTCCAACCTCCCTAGCTTGGCATTCCAGGCTCTATAGATAAGCTGTCCACATACCTTACTCCAGCCACTACCTTTCTCAGTCCTGCCACCCCAGGTGACAAACCTACCCCTGTTCCCAAATACTCTGGTGGATTCTCACCTCTAGACCTTTGCTATGCCTTTTCCTGGCCTGGAGAACAACCTCTCCCTTCTCCAGCCCTGTTCTCCTTTTTCTTTTAGGCCTGGCCAGTGTGGCTCAGTGGTTGAACATTGGCCTATGAACCAGGAGGTCATGGTTTTGGCTCCACGTCTAGCCCAAAGCACAGGTGAGATAAGTAAGAAAATTACTCCAAATGCTCTGTGAAGTAAGGTTTCTGGGACAGAGCAACCCATGGCTTAGACCAGGGGTCCTCAAACTTTTTAAACAGGGGACCAGTTCACTGTCCCTCAGACGGTTGGAGGGCCGGACTATAGTTTTTAAAAAAACTATGAACAAATTCCTATGCACACTGCACATATCTTATTTTGAAGTAAAAAAACAAAACGGCATAAACACCCGCATGTGGCCCGCGGGCCGTAGTTTGAGGACGCCTGGCCTGGACTGTAGTCTGGGGCCATGACCGTCAGGAGAGGGCAGACTGGAGGACAGACCCAAGTCCTGGCCGCCAAGCCAGGGTTTTTCAGCCTGAATGAATGCACAGAGCCCTTTAGAAGAAAAGGTAGTGAAACACAAGGATGTTCATGAACCCTGAAGATCCCCATTTGAAACACTGCTTTGAGAAACAAACCCAGAAACATGAAAATATAAACATAATTGTAGCTCTACAAAGCATTACGTCCAAATTCTTTCCCCTTCCAAAAAAGTCATTCTTTCTAGCCTGAGCGTCCCTGGTTTAAAAAGTACCTCTAGAAGATTTTTATTAGCTGTGCCAGTTACTCGCCTTCCCGGTGCCTCTGTTTCCTCACTTGTAAAAGGAAGAGAAACGAAAGTACCCACCTTTACATGTTACGGGAGGGGTAAAATGAGGAACTGCACATGCACACCAAGTGCTTAGGTGATTCCTGGCACACGGTCAGTTCTCCACCACCAGAAGCACTTATCAAACCAATTCCTCTATGTGTTGTCTCGTTACTAGAAGACTCAGAGAGCGAATACTGAATTCTCCATTCCCTCTTCTGTTCAAGAAGTCTGATATTCTGGGGTTTCCAGCGGGTGGAAAGGGGGATGCTCGGGAGACTGAGGCTTTGGAGAGGCCTGAGTTGCAACCATAGGCAGCACTAAGGCAGGAAGCAAGGAGCAAATCATGAGCTCTGAAATGCTGTTCTAGGGTGACAAGAGTAGGACCTGACAGGTACAGAACAACTGGCCAGATGCTCTAAGGATAGGACAAAGAAGGGCAGGCTTCACTGCAGAGCGCATGAGGAGGATGTAGGGCACTGATGGGCAACCTTTTGAGCTTGGTGTGTCAAACTTCGCCAAAAAACTGAGCATAACTCGGGTAGTGTGTCACTTTGAGGAAAAAACATTATTTCGCAAATGTTTCATCCTCAGGAGCAGCAAATGTTTCATCCTCGGCATGCGGCCGCCTCAGAATTGAACCTGGGACCTTTCAGTGCTGACACGCGTGTCATAGGTTCGCCATCACTGATGTAGGAAGAGGATGGAGAACAAGGAATGGCTAACGAGGAGTGGCCGTTAGACCTCAGTAAGTCATGAGAGTAAATGGCAGGAGTCAGGCTAGGGGAAGACCTACGGGGGTTCAAAGAGGTCTAGAGAACAATATTAGAGCAAAGGTAAGAGGAAGAATGAGGAAGCCCGAACTCTCCAGAAGGACTTCTCTGTCTGACTTTATAGCCACTTTCACTAACTGCCCAGTACTTTCAGGTGCTGGAAGGGGCCAGAGAAACCCTATGCAGATCTCTAGGTCATAATTCTCCTTTCGTACATGGAAATGGGCTTGAACAGAAACAGAGAAGTTGTAAGTAAAAATAAACAAAATTTAGGTAGTGGGGAAGTGTTCAAGGGGAAATGATGCTTGCAGTGTACTTAGAAATACGATTTTAAAAAGGTGGATTGATGGATGGGCAGAGCGATGAATAGGTGGGCAGACTGATAAAGCAAGCATGTTCCAATGTTAACAGCTGAATGTAGGTGGTGAGTGTTCACTGTAAACCTTTTTTCAACTTTCCCACATGTTTGTAAATTTTCGTAATAAAAAACTGAAACAAAAATTAGGTACAGCAGCCAAGGTAATCAATGCATGTCCTTATGGGCCCAAGACAAGTTGTCCCAAAAGGGCAGTTGGCAGCATGATGAAAGGGTAGATTTCATCAACTCCCCCACCTTGCCCTTCAGCCCCTTCAGTGCTGTCTGCACATCTTCCAGAGCTGGACAACAACCTGCAAGAATGTTGCTTGTAAAGTTTAAGCTAGGAGCCCATTCTGTGGAATCTCTATTTTATCAGATTGTTCCTGATGAGTGATACAAGTCTTTAACATCCAAAGAAGTAAATCTTCAGAAGTGCAATGTGGAACACTAAGCGGTACTTCAGTTGAGATTAGGTTTGACTGCAAGTGTCAAGACAGGCCAAAACGATTGTAACTTCAACAAATGGAAGTTCCTTTCATGCTCACATTACGTCCAACTGGAAGTGGCCCAAGACATTGCACTTCAAGCATCTCAAGAAGGCTAGCTAGTCCTTTGCAATTCACTGTTCCAGTATCCCTAAGGGATGTTCCCCCTCTTCATGGCCCAAGATGGCTGCACCTATATCCCAAACAGCAGGATGATGGAAGGAATAGGGAAGAAGGGGCACAACAGCACACACAAGCTGTCTCTTAAGGATGGTTCCCGGAAAGTGACTCGAAAGCCTAGTCACATGCAATGGAGACTGGGAAATGTAGTCCTTATTCTCAGCAGCAAAGTGACCAGCAGAGAAATTATATTACAATAAAAGAAGGGAGAGAGGACTTGGGTGGGGGGAAACTAATAGTCTCTCTCAAAGGTAGGGAGAATGTCGCAATCCACAGTTTCTACGTACTCTGCCTTCCTATGGGATTGGCTCTGACCTTATCTATTGACCTCCATGACAATGGTATCCTTTCTGGCCTGATCACATAGTAAGGGGCAGAAGGAAATATGAAGCGGTGTGTTAAGTATTTTAGAATTTAATAAACAGAGTGTATGGTGGGTATTAGCACCATCCTGTTAGAGATAAGAAATAGAGGCTTCCCTAAATTCAAAAGACTGGTGAGGCCCTCATCTTTAGTGGCCTCTGTTCGAGTACATAAGAATGGAGACCACGGCTCCCTACTCTCTCCCACCACCCAGCCCCTCTACCTCCATCAAATAACCAAAACCATGAAAATCACAGAGACAGCCCATGAGCAGAGGAATGTGAGACAGGTGATCTCATCTAGAGGTGAAAACAAGCAACAAAAGCCAGGAGTGACCTTCAGGAAGGTGGCAGGAGAATGCTGGGCCACGAAAGTTCAGGCAAGAATTCTTGGGTGGCTGGGGGCTCTAGGGGAGGATGGACGTGGGCATTGAGAGGGGTGGGTAGGATTGTCCAAGGGAGGTATCCAGATTGGTGTAAGTCACCTGTATGCATACGGTGGTCTCTGATTTACTCCAAGCATTATGAGTTCTCAAAGGAATTTAAGTCAATCTAGTGTCACTGTCTTCTTGCTTAGAGGTTCTCAAATTTGACTGCCCATAGAAATCACTTGGGGCTTTTGAAAACATGCCAATGCCTAGTCCCAGTCTCCAAGATGCTGATTTTATCAGTCTGGGGTGAGGCCTAGGCATTAATATTTTTCCAACCTCCTGAAAAGACTCTAATGTGGGGCAAAGCTGGAGAATCACTATAATCTAGAGCAGTGTTCCAAAAACTTTACTGTGTATTCCCGTCATACTAGGATTATGTAAAAATGCAGGCTTACTTAGCAGGTCAGGAGTGGGGCCGGCCTCTGCATTTTACTAAGTCCCCAGGTGATGCTGATGCTGATGCTGCCCATCTTTGGGGCCTACAACCTGGAGTAGCAAATTTGACTCCTGCATTTCTCCTACAGATAATGTGCACTTTAGCTTTCTTCATGGGGGCTTTGCTGCACTGTCTACTTCTGCAAGGTTGTCTGGAGGCCAGAGGTTTGCCCCTATAACAAGACCCTCCCCGACAGGCAACAGGGCTGCTCCTTGCTGCCTGGTCTATATCTGCTTTCAGATTTAGCTTGTTGTCCGCTAACCTGATGATCTAGAATAGCCCATGTTGTACACAGCAGAGAGCAGGCTGCTGGTGCTCAATACAGCTCTTAACATTAATAATTAATGCTTGTGCTAATGAATGACCAACTACTAATGCCAATAATGATATCAAGAAAACAGTGATAGACCTACATGGTACAATCCCCTCACTCCCCCTTCCCACCAGATTATAGTTCTAAATGAGCTTCCAGAATCAGTTTTGATAGATACAATCTCATACACATTCACTTAATCAGACAGCTCTATGGAGTGAAACTCCACTTTCAGGGCATGTACTTTTAGTTTGGCACGCAGAAAATTAAATGAGAAGGTGTCATTAACATGGAAATTGTGAGTTTAATTCCCTACATAGGTGCTGAAAACCTGAGATTGTTTATCCATTTCTCATCATAGCTATGTGTTTCCTATGGGATCCAGAGAATTTCTTAGAATTCAGTCTTCTGCCCATTTTTTTTTTTTGGATGAACATCTACTTGTAGCTTCAAATTTTACCCTCAAAAAATGAAAAAAGTATATATATATATATATATATATATATATATATATATATATATATATATAATTTGTGTGTGTGTGTGTGTGTGTGTGTGTGTGTGTGTGTGTGTTTTCAGAAGCCAAAGAAGCTAATGTGAACTCCTCACTAAGGAGAACGTGATTCCACAGTGTGGTTTGTGATTGCAAAGGATGGCATTCAGGGCTGATTCAGGGTATGGAATTTGTGTGTGCAGTTGCCTTAAATAGTTCTCCTTAGAGGAAGCAATGTAGCACTTAATGTCTAATGACATCTATTAAGGAATTCATTAAAGAAAAACTGATAACGAGATATGTTATCATAGCCAACAATTAACTGTGCCATGTAGGAATCTTGATTGCTCTCAGGATCGTGACAGGCACTGCTTTTGGAGCTGCTCTTACAAAGTGGCCAGTGTAGCACAGGTGTGTCTTCCTGAGGGCCTATTTGGACCACTAGGCAACCTACAAGTCCAATCACAGTCAAAGAGATGGGCAAATGTAGGATATTCTTACAGTACATTTGTTACATGTGGGCAAGAGAGACCTCCACTTCATGACACACACACACTCTCTCTCTGTTTCATTTGTCTTCAGGTCTACCCTTCACTGCAGGTACAACTGACTTGGGTGATGGTGGGAAAGGGAGCTCTCCGGGGACCCTATATAGGTTCTGATACCCTTGGGGACGAGGTTGGAAGGAACTATAGGAGAGGCCTTTTTCTAGCAGCCTCCCTTGTTTATGAGCTCCCATAAGGGAGACTCAAATGTCTCTGCTCCTCTGGGTGGGGAAAGGCAGAGTTAAGAAACTGCCTGAATCTTTGTGATTAGTCTAAGCTGGGAGACATTAGTCTTAAGCTGAAGCAACCTGAGACATCTGAGAGCATCTAAGATTTTAAGCAAGGGAGCTAGCCTGCTTCATGGTGATAGATCACCTACCCACCTTCTGATTCTGACACTGTGATACCCAACTGACCAGTGGCCCGAGCATTTCAGAACCTCCTCTTGCCTCTCTGTACACTCATGTCTGAGGATGGGTCAGACATTCACCTGTATAAACATTCCATTCCTCCTAGTGGTCTTTTGATTTTGATTTAAAGACTGAATGTTAGAGCTAAAGAGGTTTAAACCACCTTTTTACCCAATTTTCTCGTTTCACAGATGAGAAAACAGCCAACTGGAAAGAGGATTATCCACAGCCAACTGGAACAGCAGCCCAGGTTTTATGACTCCTAGTTCAGGAATCTATCTAGAAAATCTCTAAAAACTGGCAAATCTAAAGACTCAAACAAGTAGCTCTCGGGTTATCTTGCCTCTGGTGGCATAATGTGAAGTCACACTTATCTGGCTTGCAGGCTTTCGTCTATATACTGTGGATTCCGATGGAGACGTAAAACTTCCAGTTGGCTGCCAGAGTTCTACTAGATCGAAAGGGCACACTGTTTACTTCTGCCAGCAATACTAAAAGCAGCAGACTGAGTTTTGGATGCATCATAATTTCCTGAGTCAGGAGAGTGTTTTAAAAGTGAGGGTTGTGCTGATTTTCCTATTTGTCCCTGCAGACACATGGCCATCCTCCACTCTTCTCCACCCAGCTCCGTGTCCCAGGAGACTGACTTCCACAGACTGCATCCTCCAGCTCACAATTGGGTTTGACCAATGGGAAGGCCCAGAAGGAAGCCAGAGGTTAGGTGATTGGTTATTCCAGTCCCCTCCCTGCCTTGCTATGGTTTTGGCAGTGGCTGCATCGCTTTACCTATGGCCATGGCTCCCTCACAGCCACAGGTCTCACTAGGGATCAGGAACACTGTTCCTTCTCTTGCCATTTCAGTCCTCTGAGGTGCTTCATCATTCTTTGTCAGTTTTCTTGACCCTTTCACCTCTGCAAATAGCTCCATTATTAAACTCTCTTCATTAAATTAACACATTGAGCATGCTGTCTCTTCCCTGCCAGGACCCTGACTATCACAGGGCCATCCCAGTGGGTTGGGGCACTCCTCAGCTCTCTTGGGTAACCCTGGGTGGAACTGTATCTGATAACAATAGCCTACATTAGCTGACTCGGCTATGGGGTCACTTGCATTTGAATGGGAGAAGGCAGTGGCAAAAGTAAGATAGGACATATATGGAAACCAACAGCAGTTGACAAACATCTGCCTGACACTTGAGATTCTCCTGGCCTGCTGTAGATCACGCCACTCAAGTTCAGTGAGTCCACAGTAGAATATCAGGGTTCTACCTCTAGCCCTACCACTGATTTATTCTGTGGCATTGGTAGGTCCCTGCTTCCATCTCTCTAAATTGGTCAAATGATTCTGTTCCCTTGTGTGCCTGCTAAATATAATGTGTCCTTATCTGCAGTGTCCAAACTCTACCAACTCATGGTAAGCTGTCTTAAATGCTAAAACAAACACAAATTGTACTGGTTTTCCCATCTGTTTCTTTAGCAAATGGGAGCTTAAGCCCATAGGAAAACTGCGTGGGTCAGGGAAACATCAAATGAACACTTCTGAATAAAAACAAATGTTTCTGAAGATCTCAAGCTGTTTTAAACATAGCACTCCATTGGCCAGGCCTACCCTCTCCAAGCCTGCACAAGATCCCGATGACAGCATTATTTGCTTGAATTGGATTTCTCTGCCCAGAAACAACACATGAGGAACCTGGAACAGGAAACAGCTACTGGGTCCTAAAAGTTTTTCCAGGATACTGTCTGAGACCAGGCAGGAATGAAATAACAGTTGGAAACCAAGCCGAGGGAGCAAAAAGAATCATTCTTGAGGATCTGCATTATTGCTCTTATTTTGCTATTAAAAATGATCAAGAGCAAAGAGCAGTGGCTTGCATTTTGACATGTCTCCAGGGGAGACAGCATTCCCAGGTGGGAAGAAAGGGATGGGGGAGAGGAGGAGCGATGGCAAAGGCTTATTTCAATAGGAGAATCTGGCATCATCCCCTCTGATGCTCCGCTCTACATAGATGCTCCTCCTGAGTTCCCTACAGGCCTGCGACGTGCCTCTACTCTAGCTGGCAGCTTCCTTGCCCATCTCCGGAACTAGGAACTATGCACGCCTTTGAGTTTTGCCCTATCGGTTCTGTGCCTGACCAGAAAGTGCCTGGTGCATAATAAGTGCTCAGCAAATGCTTCTTGGTTGATTGAGTTAATGAATTAAGGATTGGATAAATAAGAGATGAGTCAGTGAATGGAAGAATCAATAATTGACAGCATTGTCTGTGTAGCTGACAAATTATTTCTTTCAGAAAGGGGGACGAGTATTTGCCACCAGAGAAATCCTATATTATGATATTATGGGGCCATTTTCAGGGATTCACTACTGCTTCTTTCCTGTTACCACCCTCACAGGTGTGTACAACCTGGTGTACTTAGCTCTCCTGGGTACCTTGGGTGGAACTGTATTAGGTAACAACAGCTTACATTAGCTGACGTGACTGTGGGATCTCTTGCATTGGAATAGGAGGGAAGGGCAAAAGAAGGCAAGAGATACATACATTAGAGATTTTTCTGGTCTGTACCAGGGCTCCTGGCAGGGATTTCCTCTTGAGCAGTGTACTGTGCTCCCCTTCTATTGCCCCTCCCCCCTTCTCCTTGTGCTTCCATGGTTTGGGTTCCTATTCCTTCCTCTACTGACTCTTTGATCTATTTCTTATCTCTTCTTGATGAGTATTTCTTCAGTTGTTATTCCTATTATTGGGAGGCTACATAATTTATCAACCAAATGAGGACATTTCTGAGAGTGAATGGGGGTTCCAGGAATAATCAAAATTTTGTAATTTCAAGTATTAACTTATTGACCAATACATTGACTTTACTTAGATTGGTGAAATTATAATATATATATATATATATATATATATATATATTTTTTTTTTTTTTTTTTAAATATATTTTATTGATTTTTTTACAGAGAGGAAGAGAGAGGGATAGAGAGTTAGAAACATCAATGAGAGAGAAACATCGATCAGCTGCCTCTTGCACACCCCCTACTGGAGACGTGCCCGCAACCAAGGTACATGCCCTTGACCGGAATCGAACCTGGGACCCTTGAGTCCGCAGGCCAACGCTCTATCCACTGAGCCAAACCGGTTTCAGCTATAAAATATTTTTACTTAAAATCTATTTTCAAAATAAAATTATGTCCACCAAATAAATATAACATATCTGTGTTCATTAAAGCAAATGAATTTAGTTTTTTCAACCTATTATTCAAAAATTAATCAATACTATTAACAGAATAATGGTGTTTAGCATATATTCATGTATTTTAATGTTTTTTGTCATATTTATTTCTAATAGTACTACATCATGGTATTTTCCTAAATAATTTTTTTAACATGGATTTATTTTTTAATCTTTTTGTTTCATAAAATGGCATATAATCTTCTTCAAGGTTCCTTTTTTAAAGCTTTTTGAAGTATTGCATACCGAAAAGTACTAAAGTTGAATTTTATTGTTAATAAATTTGAAATTGTTGACACCCTCAATTGAATCTTCTCTGTAGGTTATAATATTATCTTTAATTGAGAAAAATACTTTCTCTGAAGTTACTGAGATGCCTTGCAAGTACAAGGCACATTCTACCAGAGTATATTCCAATTATTTGCTTTTCATATTAAAATGTGCAAATATTTTGGCCCAAATATCTTTTTTTTATTGATTTCAGAGAGGGAGAGGGACAAAGTAATAGAAACATCAATTATGAGAGAGAATCACTGATTGGCTGCCTCCTGCATGCCCCCCACTAAGATTGAACTGTGACCTCCTGGTTCATAGGTTGATACCCAACAGCTGAGCAATACCAGCTGGGCTGGCCCAAATATTTTCTCAGATATTTTCTTTTCTATGTCTCCTGTACCTATCTTTTACAGGTATTTTTTCAATGGAACATTCTTCATATAAACTGTCTCTATGATTCCAAACCATAAGCCTTTCAGTTTCATTCTATCAGTAAGAATATAACTTTATACAATTAAAAATGGAAATGCCATCAAAAGAGTCATCCAATAGATCAGGATATTCCAAAGAGCAATTATAATTTTGCAAGTGAAATTTTCTATGATTTTCTGGGCCCTCAACATTTAATTTGTACACTTTTCCCCTTTCTCTTCTAGTGATATATTTCATTGTCTTTCTGTTTGCAAGCATTGTTTTCACAACTACAATTGTTTAAAAGCTTTAAAGTGAACTTCTTTGAACACCCATTCTTTGGAAACTTAAGGTGAGATTATCCAACTGATGGTAAATAAAATGCAACTCAAATGTACAGTTTTACCTACAAAAGAAGTTCAATACCATTGCAAAATATGTAGGTTGATTCACAAAGTAGTTCTTCAAAAGTACAAAACCTTTGGTGGTAGGCAACACAGAGAAAGTACATATTGTAAAGTATTTTTTAAATATTCAATGTCAACCTTATGAGAAAAAATTTTGTGATCTGATTACTTTCACAGGATAAACAAGAATATTTACAAGTTTAAACCACTACAACTTTTATTTCAATTGATCTCACTTTGAAGCTTACTGGGAGGAAAGTATGAATCATATGAATACCAAAACAAATCCCAAGCCTATTTTTGCCTCATAAGTTTCTTAATTTTGTAATAACATTGATTACACTAAAATTTGAATGTGTACTTCATCAAAATTTGTTTGTCTATCATCACTACAAAACTAATGATTTAATATTCAACATTAAACTAAAAAGTTCATCTAAGAAATGAATTTGACACTAGTGTGGGCAATAAGTTCAGATAGTTCACGTTCTTCAGAATGGACTTCCAGAAATTCTATTTTGCTTTCCTCAATTGGAAGTGATCATTAGACCCAATATTAGAATTAACTGATTTTTTAATGTGTGAAGAATCTAACAATAATAATAAAATCGATAGCCTTGAGCTATTTGCAGTTTTTCTTCTGTTTAAAGTGCCAACATATTAACTGCAAACACTTCATATATTGTACATGGATAAAAAGACTTAGAATTAAAAATATTTGAAATTTAGGTTAAAAAAGTCATTTGATATAAGTGAAAAATCATACTTTGCAGAGGATTCTGTAAACTCTCCTTCTGCAGACTCATATATGAATTTACCTTCCATAAGAGAGCCTTCTTAAAATAACTACCTATTTTTTTAATTAGATCCTCATGTTTTGTTAGCAAATTTTGTCTTCTGTTTTTTGTTTTTTGTTTTTTTCTTTTTCATGTGGTCATTTGCCAAAGTGGATGGTAAATATTTTGTCCAACTTACACCTTCATCAACTTTCGTCAGTAATGGAAACTCAGTAATTAATTTCTCACTAAGCATGCACTTTTGGTTTTTGAGCTCATTGCTGCCAAAAGTGTTTATTTTGAAATAAAAATGTTACCAAATAATAAATGTTGTGGATTTAAATGATAATAAGTATTAAAACTGCTATTGCAAGAGCATTCTATGTCCTCTAACAAGGCTGCTCAGACTGTTCCCTGTATGAGGCCAGGAGTTTCCTCTAACCAGTGATGGGCAACCTTTTGAGCTTGGTGTGTCAGACTTCGCCAAAAAACTGAGCATAACTCGGGTAGTGTGTCACTTTGAGGATAAAACTAACTCCAAGACTCTAGTCGCAAATGTTTCATCCTCAGGAGCAGCAAATGTTTCATCCTCGGCATGCGGCCGCGTGTCATCAGAAATGGCTACGCGTGTCAGTGCTGACACGCGTGTCATAGGTTCGCCATCACTGGCCTACACCGTACCCTATAGTTTTCCAGTTTGCCCAGACCCTGCCAACAGGCACCAGAGGGCTTGCTGCACACTGGTCACAACTCCGATAGTCAGCAGGGGCATCAGCATCAGCCACTTCTCCCACCAACACGGACCCAGAGGAGGTACCTAACCCCAGTGCTCCCAGCTAGGCACACTTGGCAGCATCAGCAAGCAGCCTGTGTGCTGCACTGGAGAAGGGGCATCAATGACCTGAGTCCGGAACAAACTGGGAAAAGAGGGATGGGCCATCCCTGGCACTTTTCCACAAGTTAAAATGAGAACTCTGTTCACTGAGCATGCACTTCACAAACAGCTGGATGAAATCTTGGAAGGAATCAGTGAAACAAAATGGCGCTCCATGGGCCCCTCCTGGCTTATTTTAATCCAACAATAATGACACTTTGTTAAAAAATGATAGTAAAAGTATAATACAGGACAAATGTTAAACTACACAGGATGCTAAGACAATCAGCATAGCCAGGGCTCCCTTGGCAAACTGGGATGTGCTGTCACCCTGTGCTTTATTTTATTAATATAATTTTATTGTTGACAGTATTACAGATTTCTCCCATTTTCCCCCTCCCCCTCCCTTGCCAGTCCCTACCCAACCCCACCCCCAGGTCTTCACTAACTTATTGCCAGTGAACCCTATGTTTTAGATAGAATTCTTGGGGTTTATTTTCCCTGCAGCAAATCTCCAAATTTCTTATCCTTTATTCTGCTAAGTGTTTTTCTGTGCACCGATGTGTCCCTTGGGATTCCTTAGCTCTTTCATAAAACAGAAAAGTGAGGTGCAAATATCTGATAGGGTGTGGATGCAAGACAAATACAAATCTCATTGAGATAATGGTCACAGGCCGCACTCTAGATAAATCCACACTCCCTCGTATGCTGTGCTAAAGCCTGCTCAGCACCTATACGGCACTCACACTAACCCTCTTCCTTACTAGTGAGGCAAACTTTAGTTCTGCTTTCTGCTAAGAATGTGGCTCAACCAAATAAAAGGACGCTGGGTTGCTGATGACTGGGGATCCTCCACAATCAGGAATTGCCAACCTCAGACCCGCAACTGAATGCAGTTCCCAACTTACCCAAACGCCCGTTGGCCCAGTCTCTGCTTCCCCCTCCAGGCTCCTCTGTCTTCACTCTGCCCTTCGTGCCACAGTCTTGTCCATGTTCCCCAAACTCATCCCTCTCATCCCTCTCATCCTTGGTACACATGGTTCCCCTGTGTGCTTTCCCTGCCTCGACACCAGCCACGTTTCTCCTTCTGCTAGAAACAAGCTTAGTCCCCTCCCCCTCCCCGCCCACCAGCAAGCTACCCAGGTGCGCTCTGGACACACCCCGTGCTTGCCCCCTCACACTCATTTCTAAATCACCTGGTAACCTGCCTGCTTCCTTCAGCCTGTGCTAAACCTGAGGGATGGGGGCGGCGTGCTTTCCTCATCTTGTCATCATGTCCCGCACCTGGTACAAAGCGGGCACACGTGAAATGCATGAAGGTTAGAGCCAACGCGGGGAGTCTCCCAAAGGTCTTTGGAGGATACTTGCTTGGCCTGGAAAGGCAGAAGCTCCCAAATGGCAGTTACTCATTCTCCATGAGTAGGATTGGGTCCATTATCCTGTTACGTCTCCTCGGGGACCCGGGGGTGAGAGGACACACCTATTAGTAACCCCAGTTTATAGCTGGGCAAATGGAGGCACAGAGGTTAAAAGCCCTAGGTCAACCGGGCGCTGCTGATGGCCCCGTGATTGGCAGTCCAGCCAAGGCCGTCCCTGTGCACCCGAGGGTGTCTGTCCTCCAAGCCCCTACCCCCAAGGGCCCATCAGTCAGGGTGTGTGTGTGTGTGTGTGTGTGTGTGTGTGTGTTTAAGTAAAATCCAAAAACTCCTCTCTCCAGATTAAGTCATCCTGGCTTCAAATATCTAAAGCAGCGTTTTTTTTTTCTTCAGCATTTGAAATGTTTTTAAGGGTTTATTTCAAACACCCTTTTCTTTGAACCGAGTGTTCAGAACTTTCATTCCACTTTGTCAGTGTTTTTTGTAGTTGGCTCTGATTTCTAAAAGGTTTTTATTTCTTCTCTATTAGCGGCCACCACCTGCTTACTGTTTGGATGGGGTGTGCTGTGTTTTCTTCACTTTCATCTATTGAAATGGATGAGAAGAACCTGAGGTAATGAAACTTGTTTCCAGTTTTCCCCCTAACCTCCCTATTTTTAACTCCTCCTGCCACCGCTAAGGATGAGGAACAGGACAGAACATCCCTGGGTGTGGGTAAGTCCATGGGACTCCCCCTTCCTTCCTCCCCAGGCATGAAGAAGCGGCAGGCAGAAGAGGACAGGCGTGTGAAACGTTGGGCAGAGACGGGGAGGAACGCTGCGGGTGCCCTGGCCGGCCCTGCTCAGCCATGGCCGCCTCCCTAAGGGCCGTCCTGGCTGGGAATGAAAAGGTGTCTTTCTTCATTCGAATGCTGTCCCTTTGTCTACATCTGGGGATGTCGCTGTCAGTGGCCATTGCTGCGGCCCCACCCTGACGGACACTAGCGTGTCCCATTCTAGGCTAATCTGCACGCACTGGCCCTTATGGGAGCAGCCTCGCCTATAAATATATAAATATTTTACCAGTCCATCCTGCCCTTGAGGTATCAAGTTTAATGAACTAAATATCCTCCATTAATCACCCAGCAGAAGGTTATTTACTCCAAGCAAGAGGGTAAGTGGCCAGCTGCAAAGACAAGTCAAAGGCTCTGTCTGCTCAACTCTTCCCAAATTTTTAAGAACAGAGTCCTCAATCTGGCAGTTCCACAAGCCAAACTGACTCCTCGCTCCACTACCCTGTTCTCCTGTTACCACATTCCAGATGCCAACGTCCTCCCCCATCTTTTGTCACTTTTAATGTAAGGCATTCTCCCCTCCGCCAACCCCATATCTGCGGAGTCCAGAAACGCATGGCCATGAGATATTTCAGCCCAGGGAGGGAGAGAGAGGTCTTGAACTCTTTCCCATAGCCACGTGGTCGGCAAACTGCGGCTCGCGAGCCACATGCGGCTCTTTGGCCCCTTGAGTGTGGCTCTTCCGCAAAATACCACGGCCTGGGCGAGTCTATTTTGAATAAGTGGCGTTAGAAGAAGTTTAAGTGTAAAAAATTTGGCTCTCAAAAGAAATTTCAATCGTTGTACCATTGATATTTGGCTCTGTTGACTAATGAGTTTGCCGACCACTCCATAGCCAATAAGTTGAGTACATTGTAAGCAACTCTGAGAAAATATAGCTGAAGTGGGTACAATAGCACAGGCCCACTGACATCTCTGAAGACCCTTGGTAGGTGATATCTGCCACCCAGCTTAGAGCGGTGACAGCCACTCAGCGCCGGTATGTGAAGTCCAGGAATGGAGGAAGGGAAGGGCAGAGGGAAGGAAGGAGGGACAGGCGTTGGCAGGCAGGAGGCAGGCTGTGGAGCGAATCCAGCGGTGCCCACGTGGAGCAGAGCTTTTCCGTCCTCGGGCACCCCAGCTCCTACCCCTACAGACACAGACAGAGGCCAGGCTTGGAAGCTGATATTTCACTTGCTTCTTATTAGGAGCATGATGTCCTACACACTCTGACCCCACGGGCATCGAAGGGGATCGGCAGCACCGAAGATGATATAAGCCAGCGAGGGTCTGAAATGCCTTTTGCCCTTTGTCTCTGTTCTTTGGCAGGGCTGACCCCAGCCTCACCCACTCGCCACCAGCCGGTCTGGGCCCGTCCCCCACTTGTCCATCCTTCCCGGAGCACCCTGCGTTTGGCCAGAGGTCCGGCAAGGCCTCTCCCAGGCTGTGCACTGCGTTAGCCCGACGCTAATTAGTAATGCAATCCCACAAAGAGTGAAGCTGCCTGCCACCTCCCCTCACTCATGGTGATTTATGTTCAATTTGTACAAATGGAGAAAATGAGATTTCAAATTTCAGTGCCATTTCTGCAATGAGGTGATTAAAAGAGAGAGAGGTATCGCCTTCCACTGTATAGAATATTGATCCCAGTGCTATTTTCCTTTGCAATAACCATTAGCTCAGTATTATTTGCAAACCTCTAATGTGAACCTGGAGATGTAATTTACATTTGTGCCTCACTTATTTGCTTTAACAAAACAACACAAAAGCTTTGGGTCTTTCAATCTATCCATATTGTCAATAAAATTAGCAGCCTGAAGGGGGAAAAATTATATTCAAAACTATAACTTCCCATTAACTACCGCAAGATACAACACATTGTTCCACAGAAGGGAGTGCGTCATGGTTAAGCCCCTTTCTTATCTGCGCCTCCCCCGCTCACCCCACTCCAGGAGGCCGAGTCAATAAGAAAACTGAAAAGTGAAGCACCCCCTCCTGCGGATGCGGATCGGTCCGGGTGCTTGGGGCCGGCTCAGAGTGCAGAGCGTGTCCCGGGAGGAGCGTGTCACCAGTGCCAAGTGCGGCACACGCCTTGCCTAGAGGCCCAGGCCCGGCCGCCTGGGCCAATGCGTACACGTGGCCACGTGCGGGCCCGGCATGGCCCCTTGGAGAGGCTTCCTAAAGGGGAGGGGGGCGTCTGGGACTGGAGGGCTGAAAGAAAAGGAGGGGGTCATCATGAATAGATGCACAGCGCTGTGCTAGCACAATTCAGTGGCAGCCCGTCAGCCTCCGACTCCTAACAAACAGGCCACGCCACTCGGCTCTCTCATTTCTTGTCTCTGTAAATCCGTCAGCTGCCTACCACTGCCTACCAGACCCTGGAAGATGAGAACAAGAAAAAGGGAGGGGGGTAGCTAATGACCCATAATTGCCATGATAGTGGGAGAGGGGCCAGGCAGCTGTTTTACATTCCTGGTATGTATAGTATGCAAATATCCACAAAGACTCGACACAGTTTCCCTATTGTGGATCCGGAGGGTAACCAAATTAGCCTTTGGCAGCCATGGTAATTGGGAGGTGCTGTTCCCATTAGGAGTCCTGCAAATTATGAAGAAAAATGGACCCAGGGCTTTGTCACAAATAATAATACCAAGAAGAAAAGAGCAGGCGGCTGTCTTTTCTTTCCTCCCCCAACTCCTCACCCTCCGCCTTTTTTTTTTTTTTAATTTCTGCATTGTGTTGTTAATACCTCTCCATTTAGTAATAAGAAAACAGTCTGAAATCTCCCCACTAGACTGTGCCGGACTTGATTGCAAGAATGTCAAGTTTGCCTGGGAGAAAGATACAATCTGGGAGGGGGTCTACAGGTAAGCCAGGTGCCGACCTCCCGGAGCCCGGGTGAGGAGAGAGGCTTTGGAAGTGATGTGTCTGAGGTACTGCCATTTCCAAGGCGTGTCCCCTCCCTGTCCCAATCCTCTGGAGAGCCTGGTCCCTGGAGCACAGCTGGGCGTTGTCCTCCATGTCACTCCCAAAGAGTCTGAAGTTCTGGCAGCCTGGACCGTTTTCACAATTCGGATACCAGCCTGAAAACCGCCACTCATGATGCATTAAGCTCCAAACTCATGCAAAAGGTTTGGAGACTTTCGCCTTGGGCATTCCCTAGAGACAGCCCAATTTTACATCCCCAGCAGTGACCAGATGGGCCACTGGAATATCAGATGACACCGGGATGAGCTCACCCCTTTGTGTGGCCTGGGTGAGCGAAGGGGAATGGTCAGCTGGGGGCCCAACTGCCTCCGATGAGGGGCCTGGCATCGGAGGGGACGGCTGAAGCTGTGTTCCAGAAGCTACGCTGTGAAGGACCGTACTTCCAAAAGCACGCTCTCCTTTAAAGCCATCAACTTCCAATTTTCTTTGTTTTAGCATCTGTTTGTTCTGCCAGAGGAATGCCTTCCATGAAAAAAGCCTCTCTGGAAATACAATGTCTTTCCTTTATGTTCCTCCAGTGACACAGGAACATTGCGCGCATTGCTTTGGCACTTGATTTTTATTTTACATTTATATACAAATGTGCGCTGTTAAAACATGGAAAGGAACAGGAGCCTTCCACTTGGGTAACTGGAAAGATATAGCTGCACACACCGCGTCTTTAAAACCAGACAGCATTTCCCAGAAGGAAAAAAAAAGAAAGAGAAAAAAATAGAATTTTTATAAGGTTTGAAGTATCCTCAGAGACACAGCTACAAAAGGATTCCGACAATTCTGTCCTCCAAAGGGTAAAGAAAGAACTAATGGCTAGTTGCACGCATTTGGAAAATTAACAAGAACATGAGAAAGACTAAAAATAGATCAGGTCATAGCAAAGTCAAAAGAAGGGTTGAAAAGTGAGGAGGAGGAAATGACAAATTGCTTTGCACAATGTCACTGCAGATGGGACGACGGGTGAGCTAGGGGACGGAGCTGAGTGGGGAGGTGGGGCCCGAGACACTGCTTCTTTGCTTCCGTCCTGGTCACACCCGTTCAGCAGAAGGGGAACAACTGGTCCATGTTTCTCTAGGCAGCCTCCCCGGCCCCGGATTCCTGTCTGGTTTTACGTGAAGATCGCTCTAGGTTTCAAGTCTCTTTGGAGGGAAACTTGAGAGTGAGAAAAACGCTAGTGTTGACAGTTTTTTAAAGAAAAACATTTTCTGATGAAAAATGCCCTTCTATTTTGTGATTGTGTTTGACCTTTTGTTCTACTTTGGCCCCTTGACACAACTGGTAAGGCCTGCAGAACCCAGGCTTCCGCTCACTCTTACTCCTTCCTCACAACTCCCACCACACTAAACACTTCAGAGTTTGGAAACCAACATGCTTGCTCTCACGCCTTACCTTCACATAAACTACTCCCTCTGCCTGCCGATGTCCCTGTACTGCCACACTCTGTCACCCGGGCACCATGCATGACATACATGCACATACATGCACAAGTGCACACACACACAAACACCCCCCTCGGGCTTACTCTCTGCTTTAGATGCTCCTTCCTCTGGCAGCCTCTCCTGACCTCCCAAGTCTGGGCTAAGCCTCCTGCTACGTGCTTCCACAGTGCTCAGCGCTAGAAATTGTTACATCGTTCTCTAAAGATCTGTCCACTTTTCCAGGGCTGTGAGTGCAGTGAGAACAGGGACTGCCCCTCTCTGGTTCACTGTTCTGCCCCCAGGGGCCTAACACAGTGCCTGGCACATAGTACTTGAGCCATAAACATGTGTTGGATGAATTTCACTGATTATCCAAACACCAATAATTGAGGTCCTGGTGTGCCATTTGGTAACACTTCCCAACCAGCCTGTTTTTGCACTGGGGAATCCTGGTGCCAGGAAAGGCCTATGGATTTCAGAATTCCAGTGAGCCCCGAACCTAAAGATAGGCCAGGCTATATTCCAAAGGCCAAATAGATTCAATGGTGCTTGTTGACCTCATGGTTTTTGTCCTGCAGTTTTCATTCTAGGTCAGAACCTTCCTCACTTCCTACTGAAACCAAGGACTCTCTTCTCTATTTTTTCTCTTCAGAAATGGAATTCATTCATGTCTGCAAATGTTGCAAAGAATGCATCCTTTAATATATACTACACTCTGTTCTGCACACTTCATGATCTCAGGCTCTCCCCAGAACCCAGAATAAGACCACTTCAACCCTTGTAGGGAATTCATGAACACTGAGGCAAATTCCTTTCTTTATAAGCCCAATTCAATTCAGGTTATTGGGTAATTATATCTTAGGTATATATATATTAGAGCATAAAACCTACTTGGAAAAATAAGGCGTATAAGACGATAGCAATAGAAGAAATGAAATGATGGGAAATAGAACTAGAGATTAGAGTTTGGTAGAAGAATTGTGTTCCTTAAGCTAAAATAGCTTGCTATTTAGAAATAGCTTATTATAGCAAGAGTTTGACCTTGAAGACATGGGAAGGGACAGTGAATAGGAACAGTGGCTAGAGTAGAGGATTCCTGCAAAGATTTTATAAAAAGATAATTTTGGAAGAAAGCCACATTGGTGAGAGCCTTGAATATCAAACGAAAGTTTAGCCGATGACAGATAGTTTGGGTGTGGCATGGTAGGGCAGAGTCACTCAAATGTCTTCTGAACCAATTCCAGGCGGAGTTTTAGTAAGGTTTATTAGAGCAATGGGTCAATAAATAAATCTCTCTTTACACATGTGATTATGTAGTCCCTCCCCACATTAACTCTGGGCTTGGCCATGTGAGTTGCTTTGGCCAAAGGGACTTTGGCAAATATGGTGCCATCAGAAGTTTGGAAAGTTCTCATGTATTGGAGTCTGTCTTCTCTTGCTGCTTGCTGGGCATCCTTACAACACCGCGTGAAAAAAGCGTAGGTAGCCTCCTTGAGGATGAGAGACCCACTGGAGAGAGAGGTCCACCTGTTCCAGTTGACTCAGCTGAGCTCAGCCAACACTATATGGAGCAAAAATGATCCATCCCACCTAGCCCAGTCCAAATGATCCACCTACAGATGAGTGAGACAATATACACTATTTGTGTTTTAAGCTTCTAGTTTAGGGGGCTATGAATTATTACTCAGCAATAAATATTTGATACACGTTCCTCAAGGGAGGTACCTAGAAGAACTTGAGAGAACAAGGTCACTCTTTTGGGAACTGATTTAAGAGCTGCAAACACTAAGAAAGCTAAAGAGCTGAGGCCATCCTATTTAGGGCTCCTACTTGGAGTTGGAACAATACCATGGCAAGTTGAGGTCAACAGCTGGGAGGAAGACAGAGGAGGCGGGGACACCCAACATGGTGGTGATGAGAAGAGCACTATGGGCCAGCACTGGTTGGAGTGGTGATGAAGGAAGGCCCAAGGATGGAAAGGATGACAGAGCCCACAACAGCAAGATCCCACAGCTAAATGGCAGTCCACGGCAAGTTCTGTCTACGCTGGTGGAGCCACAAGGGTAACAGAACATGTGCTGATATTGAAATGAAGGGCCACGAGTATAGCAGGCAAATTTCAATGGCTGCCTTCTAGGGTCCTGTTGGGGCGAGAAAACATTGCGGGGGGAGGTGTAGTTTGACTCCACTGGGAAAAGGTCCCCTGACCAAGTTTTCTAGGCAGTTGGTGGTGGTTTAGGGAAGCATGGGATGCTCAGAGATTCAAGTTGTACGACAGAACTTATGAAACCCAGCAAAGTTGTCGTCAGTCTATTAGTACATGTTATTTTTGTTTTTATTTCCATCACCCACCTCACTGTTGAAGTTCATGTCCAATTGTATGTCCAGTTGTTGAGGGTGAAGACAGAATGGTGATTAAGCGAATCTGTTCTAGAATAAAACGCCAGCTTAACCACCTACTGGCTGAAGGCACTGGGGAACTTACTTTGTATAGTTTCCTCATCTGTAAAATGAAGATAATAATACTTCCTATCTCATTTGGTTGTGGTGATGATTAAATAAAATAATACATTCAAAGTACTTAGTACAGTAGCCAGTGCATAGCAAACTCAATATTATTGTCACTATTTTGAATAGTTATTTAGTCTTCCACATTTTCTCAAGGGTCTGAGGAATTCATTGGAATTATCAGGAGAGATTTCACCGTTTGAATTATCACCAGTACCTTTCGTGATACCTAAAATATGTCGGTTAGGGAAAATGGCCTCTTGACCACAGCGTTGCGATCTGTCAGGCAGAGGAGAAAGTTCTGTACTTTGCTCATGTTTGGGATTCTAACATGTTCCTGATGAAAATCTATATGAGCATTCAACTATGTTTGATCTTTATTTCTATCCCATCCAGCTAGCAAGTTCTCATTAAGATATGATTTAAGGACTGAAAGTTCATTAAAAAGATCATTTTATGACAAAGTAAAATGAGCAACGTAGAAATGATTCCATATCTTCTCCAGATCAACCCATTTAGGGCTTTTTTCCAACTGAATCCAGCGTAATTTATGGAAGCCCTGAGATTTGCCTTTCAAGCTCTGGAATAATTTAACAATTAACATCATACACCCTCACTACCTGATGCATCGGGTCTTAACTGCAACAAATACCACGGCCAGCAATTTTCATCTTCAACTTTCTTACTTTAAGCAGCATTATCTTAGAAATCTTTCTTCTAGATTCAGTTCTCAGGGAGAATATTCACAAATAATTTCTGCTTTTAATATAATTTCCCCTTGCTTTCTTAAAAATAGAATTATGGAGGAAAACACTATATGAAAAGGACCAAAGTTCTGATTCAGAAGGCTTAAATTTTTTTTCTCAAACTAAAAGAAACAAAGCTCATGGTAATTGCAACATTATTAGGATTCTTTTAAGAGCAGGGATCAGATAATTTTATACAATGTCAAAATCTGTCTGAACTGCAACTTCAATAAAATCGCAACATGATAACGGTCTCTAGTCTGCTATATAAACATGAAAAACATATCAAGTGTAAAAACACGAGATGCACCATTTATGTAATTGTTACAAATTTATGTTGTATAACCAATTCTCACAAAATTCCATTGCAGTTATTCAAATACTTGGGAAAGAATATCTTAAAACCTTTATATTTTACACTTTCAAGTTAACTTAATGGAAATACAACCAACACGCTAAGAATTTTATCAAAAATTTTGCTGTAGCTCAGAATGGGGAAATAACATTAGTTACTTCATCTAGTAAGATATTTAGTTCGAGAATCATCACATTAACTCCTGTACTTCCCAAAATACATTTTTTGAAGACAGGAAGTTTCTTGTATTTTTTTTTTTATGAGAGTTATGAAGTTTCAACCAATTCCTATTACAAAACTTTTTTTAAGTACACAGGAAAATGCCATAGGTGATTTCCTTATTGTTCACACTAGTTAAAATTTCATTTTTATTTAAGCGATGTGGAAATTAGTTTTAAAGTGGACATGATACATCTGAAATCAAGACTGAATTGGTGTGCCGAAACCGGTTTGGCTCAGTGGATAGAGCGTCAGCCTGCGGACTGAGAGGTCCCAGGTTCGATTCCGGTCAAGGGCATGTACCTTGGTTGCGGGCACATCCCCAGTGGGGGGTGTGCAGGAGGCAGCTGATCGATGTTTCTCTCTCATCGATGTTTCTAACTCTCTATCCCTCTCTCTTCCTCTCTGTAAAAATTCAATAAAATATAGTAAAAAAAGAAAAAGACTGAATTGGTGTGTTACATAACCCCCCCTTTCATAGACACAAGTTCTGTTTAACAGAATCATCTTGTGTTAAAAAAAATAAAATAAAAACAATTCCATTGAAACTGGGAGACTACGGAAGTGGAATCCCTGGGTCATAAAGGAGTTCCATTTTATAATTTTTTTGAGGTAAAGCCATACTGTTCTCCACAGCGGCTGCACCAATTGCATTCCCACCAACAGTGCCCAGGCTTCCTTTTCTCCACATCCTCGCAACACTTGTTTGTTGATTTTTTTATGATAGTGAGGTGGTATCTCATTGTGGTTTTAATTTGCATTTCTCTGATGATCACTGATGTTGAGCATCTTTTCATATCTGTTGGCCATCTGTATGATCTCTTTGGAGAAGTGCCTATTCAGGTCCTTTGCCCATTTTTTTAATTGGAGTGTCTATTTTTTTTTTTTTGGTGTTGAGTTGTATAAGTTCTTTATAAATTTCAGATATTAACCCCTTATCAGATGTATCATTGTTGAATATATACTCCCATTCAGAGGGTTGTCTTTTAAGTTTGTTGATGTTTTCCTTTGCTGTGCAAAAAAACAAATGAAACTGCCTTGTGACCCAGTAATTTCACTCATGGGAATATATCCAAAGAAGCCTGAGACACTGATTTGAAAGGATGTATGCACCCCTATATTCACTGCAGCCAAGATTTGGAAACAGCCCCAATACCCATCAGTAGGTGAGTGGGTAAAAAAGTTGTGGTACATTTACACAATGGACTACTACATAGCCGTAAAAAAGAAGGAAATCTTAGCTTTTGTGACAGCATAGATGGGCCTGGAGAGTATTATGCTAAATGAAATAAGCCAGTCAGAGGAAAACAAGTACTATATAATTTTACTTATATGTGGAATCTAATAAACCAAATAAATTAACAAACAAAATAAAAACAGACTGAGAGATATAGAGAACAGACTGACAGCTGTCATAGGGGAGTTGGAGGACTGAATGAAAAAGGTGAAGGGATTAAGCAAGAAAAAATACCTCATAGACACAGACAACAGTATGGTGATGACCAGAGCGGGAAGGGGACATTGGGCCATGTAGAAGGTAAAGGGGGAATAAATGATGATGGAAGGAAACTTGACTTGGGATGGTAAACATCCTATACTAGAGGCACGGTGCACGAAATTTGTGCACGGGAGTGGGGTCCCTCAGCCCGACCTGCACCCTCTCCAATCCAGGAGCCCTCAGGGGATGTCCAACTGCCAGTTTAGGGGATCGGGTCTAAACTGGCAGTTGGACATCCCTCTCGCAATCTGGGACCTCTGGCTCCTAACCGCTCACCTGCCTACCTGCCCTAACCACTTTGCCTGCCTGCCTGATCCCCCTAACTGCCCTCCTCTGCCAGGCTTGTCACCCTTAACTGCCCTCCCCTGCTGGCCTGGTCACCCCTATTAACTTTTATTTTTTTAATCTTATCCCCTTCACACACAATTGTATTTGACTTCTTTATTGGCTTCTCCCTCTCACACAATTTTTCTCTCTCCTTTATGTAACACATTTTCCTACTGACTCATCATTTATTAACTTTTCTTTCCTCCTTATTTCCTACTTCTGTTCCATCATCCTTCTTCCCATCTTTCTCCTACCCTCCCTCCCTCCCCTTCCCCTTCCTTCTCACCTTAATTTTTTTCCTTCACTTCCTCCCTAGGACCTGCTTTGCTCCCTCCCCCATTTCTTCCTTCTTCTTTTTAAAAAATATTTTTATTGCTTTCAGAGAGAAAGGGAGAGGGAGAGAAAGACAGAAACATCAATGATGAGAGAGGACCATTGATTGGCTGCCTCCTGCACATTTCTTCCTTCTTCCCACTCTCCTTTTAAGCTCTATCGGCTCCCCTTTAAAACTTTTCTTCCCTCCCTCTTTCTCTCTTATCCTACCTTTCCCATACATTCTTCTCTACTTACTTCCACTGTTTTAATATCTATCTACCTGCATAATTATTCACTATCATTTATCTTTTTTCTTTTCTGACTCCTACTTTTAAAATCTGTTCCCAGTACTCAACTATACTTGATTTTCATTATAGCTCCTACAGTTCACTCATACATCTTCTTTCCTTCTTTAACTCTGCTCTCTACTGACTCCTTTATAAAGTTCTTCCCTCCCTTCCTCCCTTCTTAAAGCTTCCATTCGGGGGAGCGTTAACCCCCAGCCCGGGGCTCAGCCCTGGCCAGGTGTTCGGTGCCTCCCTGCCACCATCCTGCTCCCATTCCCTGCCCGGGATGCCGGGCCCAGCGAGGGTGGCTGAGGCCCGCACGGCCTGGGTGCTGCTGCTGCCACCGCAAAGCAGGAGCATCTCCCTCCACCCAGAAGGCCTTGGACCGTCCACCACTCCGTCCTGGACCCATGGGCACCTCCCTGCCAACGGCCCGCGCTGGGGCCACCGCCCTCCTCCTGCGTTTGGGCAGGACTCCCACCCCGTCCCTCACCGGGCGCCCCTGCTCCCCCCGCCCCCACGCGCAGCCCCTCCCACATGCAGCCCCACGTTTCCTTCCCTTTTCCATTCCTGCGTCTTTTTCTTGTTCCCTTTCTGTATTTCTATTTCTCCTCTTGGACTGTCTGCATGCAGGCCTGCCTTTCTCTCCCTCTCCTTTCTTATCCCCTCCTATTGTATCCTATCCTACCCTGGGCCTTGCAGTTGCCTGAGCAGAGGGCAGGGATGCAGCCTGCTGATCTGGTCGTGATGTGACGATGTAATGGATAATTTGCATATTTCTCTATTATTAGTAAACATCCTATACTAGATAATAAAAGCCTAATATGCAAATTGTCTGACCGGGAGTTTGACCACTTGCTATGATGTGTGCTGACCACCAGGGGGCAGCGCAGAACATGGCAATTGTTGACTATACGGTGCTGGCAGCGGGCGGCAATGGAGGCACTGCCGGCCCCGATGGGCCCCAAGGAGAGCAAGACCTCGGTGGGATGGTGGAGCAGGTGAGCGGGCAGCACCTGGCCAAGGTGGGTGCGAGCGGGGGCCCGATCACCCCATCAATTGCCCCACAGATGGTGACCAACAGGGGGCGGGGCTGCCATCCAGCTCCCAGGCGCTGAGGGAGCCGGGTGGGGGGCCTGGCCCTGAACACTGATCACCCCGATGGTGGAGCAGGTGAGGGGGCGGTGCCAAGCCAAGGCAGGATGCCAGGCAGGGCTGCAAGGCTGGGGGTGCGAGCTGGGACTGTGAGGCTGGGAGCACAAGCTGGAGCCTGATTCCTGCAGGCCACCCCGAGGGACCCCACCCATGCACAAATTCGTGCACCAAGCCTCTAGTACAATATAATATACAGATAATATATTTTAGAATTGTGCATGGAGTGGGGGGGGATCCCTCAGCCCAACCTGCACCCTCTCCAATCCAGGAGCCCTCAGGGGATGTTCTACTGACAGCTTAGGCCCGCTCCCCAGGCACCACCCCCATCACCCTGCTGCTGCTGCCACGGCCGGCCACCGCAGCCACCAAGGTGTTTTCATCAACACGGACTCCAGTCCCTTCACCACAAAAAAAATGACAAATTTCTTTAGGCATTTTCAAGATGTCTCTCTCATAGGATATGGCATTTCTTTCTTTTTTTCTTTTTATCCTCACCTTAGGATATTTTTCCATTGATTTTTAGAGAGCGTAGAAGACAGAGGGAAAGACAGAAACATCAATGTGAGAGGGACACTTCGATTGGTTGCCTCCTGCATGAGCCCTGACCTGGGCCCCGACCAGGGAGGAGCCTGCAACCTAGGTACATGCCCTTGACCAGAATCGAACCCGGACCCTGCTGTCCGCAGGCCAAGGCTCTATCCACTGAGCAAAATTGGCTAGGGAAGGATATGACATTTCTTAGCCCCTCCAGCAGCGGACCTTCGTTTTTTCCTCCAGGAATGAGGTGGAAAAACCCTAGATCACCTTCTTGGATTCTTATTACCCAAGTTACCAAGAACACTGCAAGTGGCGTACCAGGAGCTTAGCCAATGAGCGGTCAGAAAAGGTGTTTCCTCTACAGCTCAGTGCAGAGGCGGGACTGCCGGCGCGCCGTGGCTGGCAGGCACTGTTCTCTGCGGGCCTGCACCATCCGTGGCTGGCCTCACCGCGCACGCAGTCCCCTCCTGCCCACCTGTGTGCACAGCCTCCTTCTGAGCGGTCGTGACGTTATGGTGTCCCAGACAATTTGCATATTACCTTTATATATATATATATATATATATATATATATATATAGATGTCACCCCAATAAAGTCAATAAAAATTAAAAAAAGAAAGAAACCAGGAAACTACAAATGTGACAGCTGGCTGGTGTTTCTTTGACTGAATATATACTACTAGAGGCCCAATGCCCAAAATTCATGCAAGAGTAGGCCTTCCTTCCCCTGGCTGCCGGCACCAGCTTCCCTCTGGCAACGGGATCTGGGCTTTCCTCTGGCCGCAGGCAGGCACCTGGGACCCGGGCTTCCCTTGTAGCCCCGGCTTCATCCATATGGATGTCCAGAAGGGCATCCAGTCTAATTAGCATATTAAGCTTTTATTATTATAGATGATGTCAGACTTCTCATTGTGATTAACATTTATCTTACTACTCTGTTAGGTACAAATTTTATATGTGGTTGACATGTTCCTATTAAAGTAGACATATATTGGCAAAATCTCCTTAAAATATTCTTGCTTGTTCTGTCTGTTAAATGAACGGGATTTCTATTAGTCAGGGTGAAGCTAAGCTCTGCTGTGGTAACAAGTAAACCCCTAAGTCTCAGTGGCTTTACACATCATCTCCATGCAAAGTCTGATTCAATCCAGGTAGTAGGTGACTTTGAAGCTAAGTCATCTGGAATATGGCCTCTAATGCTACTGTGTCAGAGAAAGAGCGATGGAAAACACACCTGGCTTTTATCTATTTCAGCCCAGAAGTGATACATGTCACTTTCTCTCTCCCAACCCATTGATGAGAACTAGTCACCTGGCTCTAACTCAACCATCTGAAAAATGTAAGATAGCACATGAATGGTTGCTGAATACCAACTGTCTTTGACACAGACACTAAAATAAAATTGTATAACTGAGTGATTTTGAACATGCCTCAAAAGATTTCAAACTATAAGCATGTGACTGGTGCCAAAGCTTTCAGAAATATTTAGCATTCTTACCATTTCACACCAGAATCTTTTAGTGTGTGTGCTGTTATCAAGGTAGCCTTGGTCTATGTTTCATTATTGTTTGCTATTGTTATTGTTATATGACTTTTAAAATTATCTTTAACATTAAAAGGTATCTATTTGTAAGGATTAAGCTTTCACTGCCAGTTCCTTACCTTCAATAACCTGCTCCTAACAACTGTTGTGAAACTATAAACTCTACTTGGTCAGCAACCATGTCTGTATTATTTCTCACTATACAGCAATGTTTTGACTACACAGTGGGTATTCCCTAAGAATACATTACATGAACAATAAAATAAATGTTAAACATACATTTAATAACATAAATATATGACAATAAAATAATTATTTTATCTATGATTAATGAAAGATTTTCCTTTCAATTTTAAGGGCTCCCTACTCTAATACAACCCTCTTGCAATCTACCTATATCTGCCTCCCTCCCTGGACTAAGTATTTCTCTCTGTTCCATTCTAACATTCAATCGTTCTTGAGTCACCTACTGATATGCAGCTATTAGCCTGGTCTGCTTCTCATAGTCTACATACTCCTTTCTTCCTAGGATTTTATCATATCCACCTTTATCAATATTGCCTCTACCCCAACACACACATATATACAGACAGATTTGTACACTTTTTTTCTCACTTATTTTTTTCCAGAAACTTCCATGGCTACATGCCCAACAAATGCCTCCACTTGCATATTCAACCTTCTAAGTTTTATTACACAACTAGAGGCCCAATGCACGAATTTGTGCACTGGGGGGGGGGGGAGGGGGCGGCCGGCCGGCCAGGCCCCGATGGGGGCTGACCAGGGGCAGGGCTGGCTGAGAAGGGGCTGCGGGAAGTTGGGGGGGGGGGGCAATCGGGGCCCCAATCAGGCCGGTTGGCTGCCACAGTGCTCGTCATAGTGACCGGTCATTCGGTCATTCTGGCGTTCGGGTCGCTTGGCTTTTATATATATAGATTTTCCAAAGGAAAGCTTTGTGTCACAGAAAAGCAGCATTCCTATTCCCAAGGTAGTTAGAGAAAAACAAACACTTAATACCCAAAGGAGTGAGAAGCAGCTAATGCAACAGTCAGGCTGGGTCCGAAATGAGTGACCACTTCCGGCGTGGTCGGTGACTTCAGCAGGGTTGGGCTGGCCCGCTGTGCACAGGAAGAACTGCTTCACGTGGTCCTCAGCCGTGGCCACCACAGGGCCAGCTCTGACCTCTCCGTGAGGCCTTTGCCCAGTTCACCAGGTGATTTCCTGTCTACTGAGAAGATGATGAACTCAAAAGCCATTGTTCCCGGGTGCCTGGCCGCCTGATGGGCAGACACTCATGCAGCTGACCCCTGACCAGCTGAGATTTCTCTCATCTGAATTCAGTCATCCCCGTGTCACCTGACACTCAGTCTCCCAGCCCTCGGAGCTGCTGGCAGGGAGGATAAAAGCCAAATTAATGAAAGTTGTATCAAGGGCTCCCTGAACTGAAGTGCCCATGTGGCTTCTGAAATTGCCTTGCTTCCTGCCTGGAATGCCTTATTTCTTTCCACCGTGGGCTGTTCTTCTTGAAATCTCCCGATGTGCTACCTCGCCCCCAGGTCTGCAGGCCTTCCTCCCGGTTCCCCGAGGACCCCTGGAAGCTGGCAGCTGCAGAGCCACTTCCCGGTAGGTGCAGTTGGCACGCCTGCAAGTGTACTTAAACTTTGTGTCTGATCAAGTTATGTGTATTGGATCTGAAACCAGTTAGTCAATTCGTTCAGGTCCCTAAGTGGCGATTTGTGGTAATGTCTACATCAATAGGAACGGAGTGGTTTGCTAGCTGGTTTACGTAAAGCAAATGGCTACAGGAAAGAGGGGCTGCCTCCAGCATTCTCTCTGCTAACGAAGATATGGCTGGAAACGAAGGTGCAGAGAAACAAAAGCAGGAGATCCGTATGTGCAAAGAACTAAGGTGGGGTCTGTTTTCGGGGTTGAATCCATTTGCCTCTTCCACCCACCCCTCTTTTTTGCTGATGCCTACATGCAATCATTAGTATTATAATAAACATCTGTATATATTAACCCCCCAAATTCAAGGCCAAACTGTATTTTTTTTTTTCAATCCTCACATTAATGACAGAAACACTGATTGGCTGCCTCCTGCATGTGTCCAGACCTGGGATCAAACCCAAAACATAGGTAAATGCTCTGACTGGGAATTGAACCTGCAACCTTTCAGTGTACTGGCTGATGCTCCAACCCACTGAACCACACTGGCTATGGCACAATCTGTATTTTTGAGAGAGAAACTGGGGTGCTGCGATAAATTCTATTTGGAGACTTATAGGAATAACTGAAACCAGAAAATTAAAAAAACAAAAACAAGACACAACGCACACACACACCAGAAAACCCTGTGTGGTGTTGAGTTCCATCTCTCAACATTTCTCTTTTGTATAAACAGTTCCTGCTTTGCCGAGGCAGGGGAGGAAAGAGCCCATCTAAGAGGGGATTTATTTGGTGCGTGTCGGCAGATTGGCTGTATCTCTTTACTACTGCAGAGTACATTGTTTCTAATAATTGTGATGGATTGATACTTATGACTGGCTGGCAGGATTCCTTTAGCATGTTAAAATATTGCCTTTTATTCCTTGATCTAATACATAACCTGATGTTTCAGTGGGTTTTCAAATGTGATAAACAAACTTTTAAAGCAAATACCCCTGAAGAAAAGGAAGCTGCTCTGCATCCATGTGGCTTCCCTTTGAAATCACTGCCCTCTACCAGCCACGGGGCCCACTTAGCAGGCTGTTCTTCAGCGCTGGCACATCCCTGCCTTCTCGGAGTTTGATACAAAGGGAAGACTTATCTGTATGCATAAAACACACTAACACGTGTAGGACAAAACTGCTTCAGCTAAAATGGAACGGCTGAAGTCCACCCCGTTCTGGTCTGCTCAGCGAGGTAGGAAAAAGCAAAATTCATGAGTCAAACCTGAGACGTGCTGCCTGGAGTCTCACTTCTGTACTGATCAGCCGGTGGGAAATTTGGTCTCTGAAAACGCTCTCTTACATTCCCATCTCATCGCACTGGCCCCCAAGATCCCTCTAGAAATGTTTTCCCTGAAAAGGCATTCAGGCCCAGAAGCTTCCCACCATCACCTCTGATCCCACAACAATCTCGGGGCCTGGACCAGGGGCACGTTCGACAAGGACAAGTTGAATGGCTTAGCAGCCAAGTGGCTAAATGCAGACTGAAGACTCGATTTCCTTCCCCTAATCAATGCACATTTCTGAAATCAGAGGTTTTAAATCGCGGGCCGCATGAATTTTTATTTCATTTTGTTTTCTTGCATTTTAATTTCCATTCTTTCTTATTGTTGGTTACATCACTTTTCATCACGATCGCGCCACAGCAACGCAGAGCACGATTTATGGCGCCTTAACATAAATATGATGCTAGGCAGAAAGAGAGCGACATATTAGTTTAGAATTTGCAGACTCCCACACACGGAGCGCATAGAGCTGATTTATGAAGCTGAGGCAGCCTGTAAATCCTAAAGTAAGACGCTGCATCTGTAAGCTCCGAAACAGCGAGACACGGAGCCCCTGGCACAGTCTCCAGCTGCAAGTCCCAGGCCCTGAGAAGAAAGACACTAAATGCTGGGCCATTCGCTTACCCAGAAACATGTCTTCAAAAAATTAGCGCTAGTGGTGGGAAGCTTTTCTTGGCATCAGTTACTGGGGGGTGGGAGAGGGGTCAGTTGGTCAGTGGCCTCTTGGCTGTCTGATCCAAGCCCTCCCTTCCTCCATTCCGCTCCGTATTCCAGGGGGCTGTCCTGTGCAAACTCCCAGGTGCACTTGCCAAATGGCTTCTGGTTGGCATCAGCCAATGGGAGGCGCTGGCAAGAGCCTGGAGGATGGGAGTAAGGGAGAAGCCAGGAATCTCTCCACCTTCCCCTCTCCTGTTGCCTCTGCTTTGGGTGTCCCCACTGAAAGTTGTTATTTCTCCTCTAAACTCTAGCTTCTGCCAAATACCTCTCCTGTGATTCCAGTTTTCTCCAACAGCGCTGGTTCCTGGGCTCTGCACCACCACCTCCTTCCTTTGTTCTAGGCTAAGGGCACTGTCAGCTTCCTGCTGCTGCTAATCTCGGAGCTGCCAGGGGGCACCTCTGAAATGAGACCCTGTGTTAACGTCCCTGAGTAAAGTGCAGGGGCTCCCATTTTCTGACGCACACCTGACTGATTCGGGGGGAAGCCTGGAGACTGCACCACCATCTCCAACTGACCAGCAAGCAGACGAGGAGCAAATCCAAGTCTGCCTCCAGCCTCACCCAGTCCTCAGCCGCCTGACAGATGTGCTGCTGGACAGATGTGCCACGGCCACATTTATTTCACAATAACCTTATTTCCTCTTCCCCCAGGAGAAGGTCTCAACCGTGGATCTCAATAAATGCAACTTGAAATGCATTGGAAGGAGTGGCCAGGAGTGGCCAGCCTCCCAAAGGATTTGTTTAGAGAAAGGGAGGAACTTCAACAGCACTGAGGAAAGAGGGGTTATAGGAGCATGGGTGATACCTTGCAAAATGTTATGACTCCTTCAGAAAACAAAACAACAACAACAACAACAACAAAAATGGCAATATGTCCAGAGCTTAAATTGCTTATCCTAATTTAACTTTAAAATCCCAACCTAACCATCTTGCTAAGTTATAAATAATTTGGCATCTTGATGGTGTAGCGTTTTGCAACCATTTATCTGCAAACTAGAAATGCCTATTGGGTTCTACATGTGCACAATATTAACAATGTTGCTGTTTATTCTTTTAAGTGCTTAGTATAAATATTGAGTTGTGAGTTTTTCTCTTGTGTGTGCTGCCTCCTAAATGTTTTTAATGCCTTTTAAAAGCATAACAGAAATGGTGACTCCTCCACCAGCACTTACCAAGAAGACCATAAATGAAAGGTAGAAACTCAAAAGGCACAAAATAAACCATTTTCAAATGAATGAATGTGGGACTACGTTGGGACAATATTGGTTTGGGGTAGAGGAATGCCGGCTGGGGCATGAGGGTGCTTCCTGGGATGCTGGATGTGCTTGGCATACTGTTACGGGTTTGGGTGCATTAAGATGTGTATATGTGAAAATCAACATGTAAACTGTACACTCAAGACCCACATTTATGTGCACGTCAATAAACAATGTTAAAAGAATCATTTTTCAAAAGACCTGTAACCTCCATTTCTTAACAGGAAGGTGGGATTTCTTTATAGAAAAACGATGGCTACACCACCTTTTGAAAAGATGAGCATTTTCGTGAAATTTGGCAGTCATAGTAGACACACAAGTTAGCTCAAGGAATAACTCCTTGGTGAGCAGCGGCCAAGCACATCAGGCCCCGTCCCGCAGGTCTCAGGGTGTCTGGGAATGCCCGGAGTTGCCTCTAGGGCACCACACGGAGGTGGTAGTGGGAACGGGTCTTAGGTATGGAGACTGCGAGGTAGATTCCCATGGATGAAGTTTACTGAAGAGTGTGCTTGGGGTCAACACTGCCTTGGTGGGTGAAGGAAGCAGAACTGAGTTGAGAAGTTGAACTGTGATGCAGACAAAGCCAAGGCCTCATCGGAGGGGAGGTCCAGATGGGATATCGCTGCCCTTGGGGAAGGAGGCTTATTAACCTGGGCAGCAACGAGAGAGGGGACTGTATTGGGAGCTGTCCGGGGAACCGGTACTTCTGTTCTGAAGTGGGGAATGGATCTGGACGGTGCCAGAAGATTCCACTACAGGGTGGGGGCAAGAAGTAAGGAGGAGGTACCACTTTTACCCCAACAGTATCCTACCCTCAAAAAACATGTGAGCTATGTGCTTATGAGACCTGGGGTTCAGGGTTGCAGTCCTGGGTGAAACTCCAGAACTAGTTAATTTAAATAAGGATTCCCTTTGGCTTCCTAGGTAGCGAGATACTGAGCCTGCAAATACTCTGAGGAGGATGGTATGGCCTCCAGGACGAACTCAGAGGCTCCTCCGGTCCCTCCGGCCCATGACCGCCTTTGTTGGGGCACAGCCCAGAAAGACAACCAGCGCCGCAGGCTCTTCCACCTGCAGAGCCTTCCCCTGCGCCGCTGTGCTGGAGAGAAAGGCGTCTTTGTGCAGGTGGCACATGCGTTTGCATGGGGGCGGGGGCATGAGCTAATTAGGACACTGGGGTTGGGGGAGTTGGTGACAAGCTGCCGCTTTGCATTTGGCGATTCCGTTTCTGAACAGGTGGCAACTGACTGACAGGCGCTGTCTGAAGTGGAGGAGGACATCTGTGTTTGCCACATTGCGTAATACTGGATCTTTCCAAGAGACACAGTTGGGAAAACAGGGGAACTGCCTTCCAAGTTCCTCATGTTATGATACAAATATCCACCTGATGAGCAAACACAGAGCCACAGCGTTATGCTGGAACCAACTGGACCATGTCTGCGCAAATCCAGAGAGGAACTTGGTGAGTGAAGACTAGCTATTATGAGAGGAGATTTCAGCAAATAAGAGGAGAAAATATAAAAACAAAAGAACATATACCACAGGCACAAAATCCTACACTAGACGTTTTCCATGTTTTCTTTCTCCTTAAACACACACACACACACACACACACACACACACACACACACCACTCAGTTTGAGACACTGAAACAGACCTGCCTTCAGTGTGAAATACGCCAACTATTTTGAAGCAAAGTTCTCCCAGCAACTCACAGGAAGAAGCTGGATCACATACGAGCCCCTTAGTTCTAGAACATTTATACAGCAGTGTCGCCTCCCCCCAACCCCAACTCCGCTGCGAGTGCTTATGATTTATAGGTCACCGTTGATAATCAAAACCATCTCTGGGTTGAAACTGCCAATCAGATCAGGCATCTAAATTAAACAGGAGTATGAGTCTCTTTCGAAGGATCCTGCTGCAGACACCAAGACATTTATTGAGAATACCTCAGAGCGGGACTCAAACTGTGAACAAAATGGAAAATGTCTCAAAGAGCTCTCAAAATTAATTACAAAAATTAAAGGAAACCTGAGAGAAAAGCTGCTATGTGGGCAAGATGGAAGTTTGGAGAGTTGGCACGTTTGGAAGCCATGCCCGGCATGACACCACGCACCCAATGTGTCTGCCTTAAGGAAACGCCTTCCTTACACCTCTGGGGAGAGGCTCTCTGGAGAAGAGGTTTGGCTGCTGTTACAGAGGACCTTTAAAAAATCAGCAACCAAGAGCCGTTTGTTTACTTTGCTAAAGTGCCTCCCACAGCAGCAGGTTATCTCTCTTCTGTTTCTTTCCACCAGGAGGTAAGGTAAACGCACGGAAAAGTGGTGGAAGACAGCATTAAAAGTCACTGATAGGGCAAAAAAAAGGGCCATAGGATCAAGAAACGTGTGATTTGTCCATTTTGAATATAAATGGGAACTTCTAAAAGACCATTAAGGAAAGCAGCCTGGGAAATGCATTTATTTTTCTTGGTTTTCTTTGATAAAACCTTGTGTCTAGTGCTAAGACCTGACAGGCAGTGTTAAGTCGAGAAGCCTGGAATGTTTAATGATGAAAGGAAGTGGCTGAGAAACCCAGGGGTCCCCCATGCCCATGTTCCCCTTTTGAAGGTGTCATTGCGAATCCTTTGTAACTCATGGCCCCAACACCTGACTACAATGGAAAGGGTCAGAGATGGGCCCTGATCCTAAGACAGTCACTGGTGTTGGGACAGTGGGCTGTGACGTGGCTGGCCTGAGAGGCTGCTCTATGCTGCGTGGGGACTAACTACTCAGACACTTGGTCGTGGGGAATATGGACTTCAGACCTATCCAGATGGCAGTTGGTGCAGGAGCTGAGAACCCACAGAAAGCAGGCAGAAGAGAAAATAGAGAACTGGTATCAGTGGGAGAAAAAGAAACAGAAGAAGAGAAAGAGAGTAGCAGATCTCTTGGATCCCCCAGTCCAAGGCTTGATGGCTGGAGTAGGAGCAATGGGCGCCAGCTGCTGACGGGAGAGGAGATGACCTGGTCACCCCGTGAGGTGAATGGGCAGCTGAACCCCCACAACGTCTTCCTGTCCCCAGTGACGTTCAGTGCTCTCTGATCTCAGCTGTGTGCTCATGGATGGCTTCCTTCTCTCTCATTTCCCTGGGTATTATTAAGACAGACTATTAAGTAAGATAAACTCAGATCATCTTGGCCCAAAGCAACTCCTTGACACACTAACATGATGATGTTAAACGCAATGGCAAACACTGTTCGTGGTTCTTTCACTGGTGTGTCCTGTGGCTAATGGACTGGGATGATCGGGCCCATTGTGACATAGTCACTTGGAACGATTGGTCCCCTTTCCTGCTTTCTCAATGGATGTTCTAATCAGAGCTGAAGGATGCAGACCTAAAATGGGAGTTGGCATACATACCACAGGGCCTGTGGCCCATGGATAGCCACAGTCTCATCAGGGAAGTATTTGTAGCCATGGTGATGAGCTAGAGGCACTTGTCTATATATCTATACTTAGCTGTTTGCAAGCCTCACATTCCAGGGTCTGTATGTCACGGCCACTTAGGTAAGCAGCACTAGCAGCCCGGGGTAAATCCACATCCGGGCCTTTTTGTCTCTGAGGATGTTTGGGATGTTGCGCGCATTGACAGCACCTTTGTTTCCAATCACAAGTGTTCACATAGACGGGCCCTGCCTGAGGAACGCCACATGGCTCGGCATGAGTCCTGTGTGCGAAAGGCATTGACTGCAATGCCTGCTCCTGGTGGTGGCTCCACAGTGGCACCTACTTCCTAAGATTGATTGACAGAGGACCTTTTTGCTCACTTTCTCTTTATCTGGCTTCTTCTCTTACCCCCCTCAATAATGAACTCTAACCCTGGCTTCATTGCAAAATCAGCCTCCTTGAGTTCCAGCCCCACCCCGGCAGCTTTCAAGTACCCACGTGTCAGTCACAGACAGAGTTATGATTTACCTGGAGGCACCTCTTCCTGATTGAGAGAACGGGACAAAAGGAACGGGTCGTTCTACTGCATCCTATCTACATGAATAAGAATATCAGAGAGAGATGGGGCATCTATTTTGGGAAAATGTAATCAATTGAATTGGCCCAATTTCAAACTAAACCCAATGGGTACATAATTGACATTTTTGGTAATATTTTTGACTTGTATCTTCCCACCCAAAATTCTAAAGGAATAAACTGGGGCTTATGCTCCTCAGAGGAGGAAAGGAAGATAACAGTTGTTCATTTCCTCATTTAAAAAAAAAAATTGGTTTTGCTGGGGAAATTGCTCTTTATTCCAAAACCACAAAAGGTGAAGGGAAGGGCATAAATGGGAAAATATGCTATTGTTTGAGTCAAGGTCAGGATTAATAGAAGTCTGATTAATAAATAATCAAAATGTTACAGTTTTTTAATAATCCATATTCTAACCATTTATATTTCTTTCTCTCTCTCTCTCTTTTTAAACATCCCTCCCTCATCACTCCACCTTTCCCTACTCCCCAGCTTTGGGAAAAAGGTATTATTTTCATCTTAATGTTCTCTTTTCATATCTGTGGAGCCAACAGTGGCAGGATGATAAACAGAAGGAGGAAAGAAACAAGTGAACTCAAATCTGAGAAGTCACACCAGCCTTTTTGAAAGTGGGAGAAACAGAAATATCCATATTCAGTATCAACCCCCTTAGCCTCCCCAAACTGCCTTTATTTCTATTTGTGCTTATATAAAAGTCTACTTAAGTTTCAAAACCAATTTGTCCTTTTTCCTAGAACTATCCAAATATTGAATGTGTGCAAAAACATGGTAGTTTAAAAAAAAAAAAAGGTAATTATCAGAGGGAAGGAGGAGGAAGAAAAAATAAAGAAAATAGAGATATGACACGAGGGAACTGGGCCAAATGAAGACAAAGCAACGCACTTAACCCACCTGGAGAGCGAATCGGACCAGCGAGGCGAGCTCAGCCAATCGCCTGGGTCTGCGGCGGGCAGGCAGTCGGCATGGGTTCATTTGGCCGGGGAGTGTGTTTCATAAACCTTACGGTGCAGCTATGAAAGCTATCAGGATCTTCCCACGTTTCCTGTCATTCTGTGGAGATTGGCTGCTGGAGTGTTGGGTGGGGGGAGCGGTGGGGAGTGAGTGGAGGTGGAGGGGGGAAGAGGTGTTGGGGTGTCAAAGGGGAGCAGAGTGGGAAGGGGAATCACACAGGGATTTATTTTAAGTGCATATACAAAATGAAATGAGGAAAAAAACCCAGTGTATTCCTTTTGGATCATGTGAGGGAGCCACTGGCAAAGATAATAATATACGAGGGGAGAGAGAGGGAGGCAAAGGCTTTCTATTATTCAGGACACCGGTGAAGCACACTGAGGCAGCTGGAAGATTAAATTAAGTATTATGTCTGCTGACCCTATTGCCATGGTTACCGGACAGTGGAAAATATTAATCAACCCAAGTCTTTTCAGATGAATGTGCTTGAAAAAAATACAATAAATATAAATATATGTGTATATCCTCCATGCTCTGCTGTCTAAATGCAGGAGGCAGCCGGTGCACCACCTGATAGCGCAGATAAACAAATAAAAAATCTTGCCTTTCTGAGAATGCTTACATCGCTTATGAGAGGCAGAGCATGAACCCTGGGGCTGACTACTTGCTCCCTTTCTCCTTAACTGGCTTCTTCTCTTACCCCCCTCAATAATGAACTCTAACCCTGGCTTCATTGCAAAATCAGCCTTCTCCTTCTGCCGAGCTGCAACCCCTACCTCCTGATCCCTAGGAATCCCATCCACAATTCCCTAGCCAGTCAGTCAGTCACCCTTGTGCTGAAGCACAGGGACAGGGGGGAGGGGGGAGGAAAAAAGCACATATCAATATAATCAGAAGCCCCATAAGTCAAGATAAGAATGAAGAGAGTTCAGTTTATTTGGTTGTGAATCTAAAGGATCCTTAAACTTGACTTCCTGTAGGGGTTGTAAGTCTCAGTAGCTGCACCTGGTCATCTCTGAACCCTGGCTTTTGCTTCTCACTTTACCTCCAGCCACTAACGCTGGGAGACTTTCCTGTTTACCTTGAAATGTACTGTCACTGTTCCCGTGATGGGGAACTTGAGGAAATGCAGAGCAAAACCAAGGAGCACGGCCACATTATCACTAATGGGCTCATCAGAGTAGATGGGCTCAAGAATTGATTGGCATTCTGCCACCTTCAATATTCCTGAGTTCCTACTATGTGCTGGGCAGTGCGTGTGGGATATGGAAACAGCAAAGACTGAGGGGCGTGTATTACAGCAGGTTGGGGTCAGGGAGGCAGGGGCCTTGAAGTTCCTCTCATCCACACATCACCATGTTTGCAGATGGAGACACTAGAAACCCCAGTGGATAAGAATTTGCTTCGGGTCCCCCTTGTGCTTCTGTAGCCTGGATGGTGCAGGGAATCTCCTAAGCCCTGGGCCTGATTTGATCTAAGGTGACAAGATTTTTAACAGCAAATTTATCTTTTCATGAAATGCTACTGGTTCCTAAACCCCTCCAGTGCCACTCTGGCGGGACCCGTTCCAGATATTTAGGGTGGCCTAAGAAATCTAATGGACAAGTTCTCTCCCACTTTCTCTGTCTCACTCGGTTTACATCCTGTGCCTACCTAACTCTGTTCCCCTGAAGTGCATAGCATACTGAGGACATGTAGACTTGGTTTCCAGATTCCCTTCCCTTGTGGAATATTTTTATTCTTATGTGAACACAATGTTCCAAGACAACGCTCTGAGGTTGAGCACAGGACTGCCAGCAGAATGTCCATGTGTATTAGCCAGAAAGATCCTACACTGTGACCCCAGAGCAGGTCTCCATGTCAGGCCTGGCTCTGCCACCCCCGCACGGGAGCCATGGGGGGTTCAGATGGCTTTTCTCTTAGTTAAGCCTTCACCACATGTAGCCCTGACCGAAACCAATCAGCCTTCTCCTTCTGCCGAGGTGCAATTTTACACAGTAGGTGACATTAACTCGGTAGCCGAGTCCCCACGCGCAGCCACGGCAACCACAGGGTCCCAGCAGATGACAGGAGGCAGCGGGTTGTATGATCCTGTAAATTATTTCCCGATAGTAACGGCAAGATTACACACTTTAATATGCATGTGGCCTCCGAGAGCCCTCTTCCTGGCTGAACCAAAGCGATAATGCATATTTCGTGTCCAGAAATCCATTGTAAACTGTGCCATGTGGAATAATCAGCATTTCCTAAAGGATTCGAGCATGACCCTCCTCACCTGGCCCCTTCCGGGGACTTACACATGCAGCACGTCTCCCCTCTCAGTCTCCCTTTGCCTCTAGGTTCTCTAGTTTTATATTAACGCCCAGGATGGGTTCGGTACCCTTTCCAGTTTCAGCAAGCCTTTGTTCTAATGTCTGCTTTAGCTATTTTGTTCCTTTGGATAGGCACAACCTGATTTGGGTGTTCTCTTTTTCAGGGAGAAGAGTGAAATTGTTTTATTAAAGAGGGAAGGGGAGTAAAATAGAGAAACAAGGTGGTGTAGAGGATCCAGAATGGATTGTGCCTACTGTATACCTAATAGATCCTGGGTTGATAGACTGAAGGCCATATTCCCTTCACTTCAATACAAAATCCCTCTCACCCCTCAGTGACTCCTAAAAGAACTACTTAATCCCAACAGTCCAGCATGTCCCAGCATCAGACACAGTAGACAGTAGTGAATTTGGTGGCAGAGGGTGAGTGTGAAATTCAGCTCTGCCACTTTAATTCTGAGACTATAGACAAGTTTTTAATACGTCTAATCCTCAGCCACCTTATCAATAAAATAGAATAATTATAATGCGCTTACAAAATTTTGTGATTAAATTAGTACCTAGACATAATAGATGCTCAATAAATGTTAGCACCATGGCAGGGGGCAAGGATAATATATGCAGTTCCATTGAAAATGCTTAAAGATGATAATTTGGTTTTGACATACAGTGATTCTCCCCAAATGCCCATTGATCCTATTAGCTAACAAGACCCCTTACAGTCCACATGGAGCTCTAGGAATATTTATCAAGGCTCCCAAAGAGGTTAGTTAATTCATTCTGCTGCTCCTCTTCATACATCTTAAGAAAAAAGATGGAGCGTGGTCATGTTCCAGGAAGAAAGATCTGAATATACTACCACGTGATACTCCATGCAGGTAGAAGGGTGTTATACTTCAAGCACGGACATACAGTTCTTCAGGACTGTCATTACCTATATGTAGGTTAGGCAGAGCAGAGCATAAAAACAAAGCTTTCATTTTATCACATGGAACCAGTTAAGGGAAATAGCGTGAGCTGAACTTTGGACACCCTGAATCATACTTAATTTATTCTCCATCATCCAATAAGTCATCATCAAAAATAGGCAGAACACAGTCCAGGGAGAGTAGTACACCCTGGAAATATACACACATGCAATGGTACCTTATTGTCCAGACTTCAATGAAAACTGTGGCTTAGTGAGACTTAGGCCTTCAATGGGAAATAGAACAGTGTGTTCCTCTCCTCCTTTGTCAAAGGAGACTGTGTGTCTTTGACATTGCTACCAAAATAAGATCTGTGCTGACGGTCTGTAATGTCTTTTGAATAAATCTGTGAAAAGATAGCCCTGTACCGATTATAAAAAGGTTTAAATATGAGTACTCAAGGCATCTTTCAGAGTCTTTAACAGAGATATTCTGTGCCAATGAATCAAGTAAATTCCAAATGCGGTTTCGTAAATAAGTACATGCTCACATAGTTAATAATAATCTTCTATATATATAAAACCCTAATATGCAAATAGACTGAACGGCTGAACAACCGAACAACTGGTCGCTATGATGCGCGCTGACTACCAGGGGGCATGTGTGGAACATGGTGGGCATTGGCCATGGCAGGATGGTGGAGCAGGTGAGTGGGGGCACCAGACCAAGGCAGGGCACCGGTCGCTGTCATCGGGGCAAGCCTCTGTTGGTAACTGAAAATTCTTTGCTCCCATGTGCTGCGGTCACACCAGGCGCTTGCACCTACTGTCGGCACCCGCACCCACTGCCAACTCCAGAGCTGCTGCTCTCACCCACTGCCGGCACCCGCTGCCAGGCCCCAGTTTCCCCTGAGGGCTTCTCCACCTCCCCCTGCTCCTGAGGGGCGATTGGGGCAGCAGCTGCTGCTTGCACCCACTGACGATGCTGGTCCTGCTCGCACCCGCTGCTGGCGCTGGTCCCAATCACTCTGCGCTGTCAGCAGGTGCGAGTGGGGCCAGCACCATCAGTGCATGGGAGAGGTGGCGGCGGTGGGAGCCGGGCTGCTGGCAGACAGGGGACCAGAGGCTGTGGTGGGAGGGGCTGGGCAGGGGCACAAAGGATGGGCGAAGATCCGCCCTTGTGCCCACCAAAGCCTTGCGGCCCACAGTGCCTTTCAAGGTGCATGAATTCATGCACTGGGCCCCTAGTTAATTAGATATTTTCAAGGTCTTCTCTTCTTTGGCATAGCTACCTTGACTTTAGTCTTTATTCTCCCTGCCATCTACTACAGCAATTAATGTGATGACCTATACTGTACAAAAGTTTTTGACCAGATCTGTGTGAGTGCTAGACAGTGCTTTGCTTTGGGATGTGAATCACACTTTGGCTTTTGCCTTATGCTTCTCTGATGTTGTGAAATGAGATAGCACTAGGACTTGCTCAACATTCAGGCATGGCCATCTCAAAATCAGCCAACTGGGGACAAAATATAATGGAAAATTGCTTCTACTTTCCATTACTCATGTAGACAACTCTGAAACTCAGCTCAAAAAGTTCCTAAGAACCTCAAGGTGAGATTAAACGCCAATAAGTATAGCAAAGACCAACTCAACAATGTACCTGTTTATTGGCTTTCCCTTACTCCATGTAGCTTTCCTACAGTCCCCTCATTTCTATTCTCTGAGGTCACTTCCGATAACGCCCGTGGTATTCTTTCTGCCATACACATTTCCAGGCCAAGACAGTTGGTACCAGGCATGGGAAGGTTCAGAGTTACCTGAACAGGGGGCAAAGATCCCCATGTCAACTAAATCTGCTGCACTGACACCTTACCTCCATCTACACCATTTTCCTCATGGTAGGGTGATTTTTCTATGGAGGAGGGAAGAACTTGGGGTTAGTTCATGGATATGTTGGCATGATATGTTAGTGTAAACTGTAGATGATCTGATAGCCTCACTTAAGAGAGGCCCACAAGACAGTGGTGATGGGCCATTCTCCCATAAGGCAGAGCTCTGAGTAATACACCTGGTCATTGATTTGGGGTAAATATGAAACAATGGTCTGAAATAAGTTATACAAACACTCACGAGCAAGGCAGATGCCTGTGCATGGTCAGGAGCCTAAAGGAGCAAGACTGGAAGGTTGAAAACACAGAGGTCTAAGAAAGAGACATACGGATGGATAGACTTATGAGAGTGAGCAAGAAGAATGCGGATCTTTTACTCATGCCCAGGGGTGGCAATGAATAAGCAGGAGGATTTTTCTTGTGGATATCAACCATTCTCTTTCCTTGGCTATGCCAGGTAATCCATTCTGCAGCTTGCAGGAGAGGTTGACAATGGAAGGAAAGGTTTCATAGAGGAAGTGATATTTTAGTCATAATGAAGAATGAGTCTATATTTGGTTGGTGATGACAACGATGACTACTACTACTACCATTGACAACCGTTTATTGACAATGCATTATGTGCCAAATGCTATGCTTAACATTTTATACCTATTTTCAAATTTATCCCTTATAATAATTCTATGAATTAGGTCCAATTATTATGAATTACCATTTTATATATAATGAAGTTGAATATTCTGAACTATTATTTTTACTATCATTCTTTACTTCCATTAATACTTTAAGAACAAACTTTGTATCTATCATATAATGTAATCATCAATAATCCTATAAGGTAGGTATTGTTATCCCTGTTTTACAAGGGACATACTGAAGCTCAAAAAAGCAAACATCTCTCTTTCTGCCTTAGTTACCAAGATCTGAGATTACTTTCTGCCTAAGTTCTTTATGTCACTCCTATCTCTGCCTCAAAGTCAGAGGTATAAGATTGGTGATGATGGGCCACTGGGATTGATCAAGTTGTTATGAGTGAATGAATGAGGGGATGAATGAATGAATGAGAGGGACTGCCAATGTCCCTGATGCACCTTAAAAGGATTCCTTTCCCCTTCTGTTCTCTCTCTCTCCTACATATGTGATAATGGACAAAACATAATGACAATTGAGCTGGTCTTAGTCATCTTTACATTCTTGTTATTTTATTCAACTTTACTTTTCTCCTCACAAATAAAAAAAAGAAGTAATGTTTTGAGAAATAAATTAATAAAAATAAAGAGAACTAGAGTACATTCATTGCAAGGTATGCATCCTAAATGCTTTTCAGAGGCTTTTCCATGTGACTTCCCAGAATGTTTTGAGTCTCATGCAGGCCAGGAAATCTGCTTTCTGAAGGCCCCATTTCCACTCCTTTATCTACATAACTTTCATTGACCTAAATCGGATTTGTGTGTGCAGAAGGGCAGCACAATTGAGGCTCGGCAAGTCTTGTCGTCTTTTTGTTAAGCTTCCCAGGCTGCCAATTACCAATTCTGTGCACTCAGGGATGTGGAGGACATAGCACATTAAATTGGAACAGAATGTACTGGCTAATGATAACCAAGTCAAATATGTAAAGGGATTCCTGTGTAATGAAATGGAGTGGAGATCTGAAGACAATAAGATAGAACTTAAAACTGGGATGGAGAAGCAAAGGAAGGGAGAAAAGAAAAAAAAGGCGGGGGGAGAGAGGGGGGAGAGGGGGAGAGAGAGAGAGAGAGAGAGAGAGAGAGAGAGAGAGAGAGAGAGAGAGAGAGGAGGTAAAAAAAAAAAGGAGAGAGGAAGAAAGAGAAAGTAGAGGGAGAACAAAAATGAGAATCTGAGGATACAGTTTCTTTAGAAGTATGTAATGGAGAAGGGGCTGGAAAATAATCCCTTGGAATGATTTATGGCTAGAGGGAACCATTTAAAACCTGTCATGGAGGAATCTGGGACTCTATTTGGGAGACATTTCTTTGAGCTATATCTATGTCTAACCATTTTGATCATCTGACCAGCTGTTTAAACGAAATAATCGTGTGGCTGGACGGATGGGCTAAATCAGTCAAACAAGCCCATCTGGAAGACGATGTAGAGTAAGTCAAAATATTCCATCCTCTGTGCAAACGCAAACACATTGTTTCCATTGGTCATTTGCCATTCATGTGCTATAACATGGAACAAAGTGATCCCTGTGGAATAAATTTCTATTCAAAGACAGAAAGCAGGGAAACATGTCAGCACCTCCGGTGCTCACTCCTGGCCATCATCATTAGACACTAACCCATGGGCTCTTTTAAGAACACCGTGCCATGACCTATATGAACACATTTTGAAAAGTTAAACAAGTCACACAAAATCCTAACACTAAATACAATCACGGCTAGAAAAGAGAACAGCATTAAATTCGCCTCGTGTATCAGTGGCTGTACAGAGGCAGTTAAAGCAGCATGTCCTCCTTTGTAATCAGGGCTTACATTCTGTCCTGGCTGGTGTCCACAGAATGCATGGTCAGAAAAGAAAATATTAGTGTGTGTCTGTATGTATACACATGTATGCATAACTACACATATTCACATACATGCAAAACTATACTTAAGTACCCAAAGTTTACCATCCTTACACTGTATGCAAATTAAATTGTTTGAATGTTCTAACACATGACACATAGCTGTGACAGGGTTGTGATTAGAAGTTACTCTTCGCAAGTAACTTTCAGGCATACTTTCAGCTCAGCACTTTCTCTGGAGTGACAGTTCAAAGTGCCTGTAGACCATTAGGAGTTTTCATTTGAAAATTGTACCTTGGAGCCAATAGATCTAAAAATAAAATCATCACATTCTCCCCAAAACAATATTCCCTTTCTTCCCCATTATTTTGATTATGGGAACTCCAATGGGGCAGGGAGCTTTGTCCAATTTGCTCATAACTGTATTTCCAAGGCCCAGAGCAATGTTTGGCACGTAGTAGGTGCTCAGTAATCACGTGGTGAACGATTTGGTGGATGAGTAGATGGATGGAACACTGACATACTATCCTCTCCACATGGGGCTCGGCTCTGATACTTGCCTCCTGGTTACACACCATGCCCTGTCATGTCTCTCCTCAAATGCTCCTTTGCATTTGTTTCCCTCAATGGATTGATGGTGGATAAACTGAGATTGAGCACAGAGAATGCCTGATAAACTATACGCTGCCATACACATTTCAACTTCTGCTTGCTAGCACCCCAGTTGAGATCATTATCATCTCATAAATTTAACAGGCTAACCCCTAACCCCTAACCCTTAACCCTAAACCTGCCTGCTTTTTTCATATCATCCCTTCATACCATCCCCCTTATTCCCATTAAAGTAATACCTCCTAAGCCTCTGTCATGATTATGTTGTTCCATCTTCCAACACCTTCAACGAGAAGATCCCTGTGGCCTATTGGATTCCAAAATGATTGCAATCCTATATAATAAAATCCTAATATGCTAAGTGTCTGGTCGTCCATTCAACCAATAAAAGTGTAATATGCTAATGATACACTAAGGCTGCTCAACCGCTCGCTATGACGTGCACTGACCACCAGGGGATAGACGCTCCGTCCGGTAGGTTAGCTTGCTGCTTGGGTCCAGCTGATCAGGACTGAGCAAGATGGGCCGAACACGCCTGGAGCCCTCCTGCAGTCCCTCCCTGGCTGGCCAACCTCCTGCATCCCTCCCTGGCCCCAATCATGCAGCAGTGGGGTCCCTTGGCCTGACCTGTGCCCTCTCACAATCTGGGACCCCTTGGGGGATGGCGGAGATCCGGTTTTGGCCTGATCCCACAGGCCAGGCCAAGGAACCCCACTTGTGCACCATATTTGGGTATCTGCATATTTGTCTACCTGAATCTCCCTTCTCCTGCTCCTCTGATAGGCATGATTGCCTCTGCTTTCACAATCCTTTTTTCTATATTTATCAATAAAATTCATGGGTGAACAAATTACAGGTGAATGTTCCTTCCCATCTACCTTTCAAATGCTATGTCCAGCCCTCTGCAGCCTTCCCTGACTGCCTGAGTGTGAGTCAATAATCTCAGGATGTGAGGCAAGAAATCTGAGGGCATCTGGGTTATTTGGGAAGAGCAAGGGAGTGGGACCACAGTGGGAAACTGTGGGAAAAATACTGAAAATGGTGCAAAACATACATCTTAGACCTATCTCACCTGTGAAGAGAGGGAGCTGGGGTATTGATTTTAAGTTATTGGAAGCATCTTAATTCCCAACTATTTCCTTCTGCCACTACTCCAGAAAAAGCCCTCAGGTTCAGAGATGTAGATCCTAAAATAGTTCAGGTCTAAGCAGTACTGCTCAATAGAAATATAACATGTGTTTTAAATGCAACCTGCCTATGGTATTTTAAGTTTTCTACTAGCCACATTTAAAAAGGTAAAATTAATGTCAGTAATGTATTTTATTATTATTCAATATCAAATTTGTATTCAACTAAATATATTACCCAAAATATTATCATGTAATTAATATAAACAAATTATTGAGCTTATATTTTTTGGTAATAAATCTTTGAAATTTGGTATGTGCTTTATTCTTAAAGCACATCTCAATTAGGACTAGCCACATTTCATGTGCTCAATAGCCACAGGTGGCTAGTGGCTGCCATTATTGGATAGCACAGGCTCAGGTACATGGGCAAGCCACCTAGGGTGTCTGCTATGCATAGTCACGGAGATCATCTTCTTCTGATAGATGATTTAAAGTGCTAATCTAAGGCTCAGTGTACATTGTTTAGAAATGTTATTTACCTTTTTATGTGGTTAGTTCTTATTTCCCTGAATAAAGAAGTATACTTCTAGGATTTCTTGTGATGCCCTCTCCTTAGTTCCTTCTTGATTGCCTTGTTCAATTAGGTTTTGCCAAATGATTGATTCTCAGAAGACACCTTATTCACAGGTCCCTAACCTTCTGCAAGGAAACAGGATTGTTGTTCCCCATCACGGGAACAAGGGGAGATCTGCCAGATCAGATCTCAATGGAGGGAGACAGCTTTGGGGCTGGCAGCTGGGAGAACCTGCCCAGAGCAAATATATCAACCACTTCACAGGCACGAGAATTTTAAAGACCTCTGTGGAGGGAGATGCAGTAAACTCTTGCGATAACAAACTTGAGTGTTAAGTAGATTTTGCTATGTGAAAAAAAGTTCCATCTATCTAACCTAAATTATCCTTAAGTTGGTGGGGTTTAATCTTTTTATTTTTTCCTGTTCTGCTCTATTGCCTATCTTCATTTCTGAGTCCAAAGAGGTATTTTAAAAGCACAGGATGGGTACTTGGTGACCAGTTTGCCATTAAGAGGTTACCATGTCTTCCTAGCTAAACAAAACAAGTGCTATTATGCCACAGAGCAAATAGCACGGAGATTTGTGGCATGAAAGAGGCAAAGCAGCAGAAGCAAAGAGATTTTGCAAAGTCCAGGAAAGTCTTAAAGATACTAAATGGTGTTCATTGTCTTCTAATGGAAAATGTGAATTTCCCAAGTCTCACTTAAGTAAGCAGAGAGATATAAACATTTCCAAACCCATCAACTTCTTAGAAAAAATGGGGCAATCTGCTGAATTCCAGAAGATTCAAAATGACCCATCTTCCTTGACCTCAAGCCTAAAAACTTTCCTACTATTTCTGAGTTACTTGTGATAGTCAAACCATTAGTAAATAAGAAGACAGAGGTTGCCATTGGAAAGAAGACACACTCTCCTTTATTGGTTACTAGAGGCCCGGTGCACAAAATTCGTGCATGGGGGGGTCCCCTCAGCCCAGCCTGCACCCTCTCCAATCCGGGACCCCTTGGGGGACATTCCTCTCACAATCCTGGACTGCTGGCTCCTAATTGCTTACCTGCCTGCCTGCCTGGTCACCCCTAACTGCCCCTCCCTTGCCAGCCTGATCGCCCCTCACTGCCTCTGCGTGCTGGCCTGATCACCCCTAACTGTCCCCCCTGCCGGCCTGGTTGCTCCTAACTACCCCCTGCTGCCGGCCAGGTCGCCCCCAACTACCCCCTCCCTGCCAACCTGGTCACTCCTAACTGCCCCCCTGCTGGCCTGGTCACCCCTAACTGCCCCCCCCCCCCCGCCAGCCTGGTCACCCCCAACTACCCCCACGCTGGCCTAGTCACCCCTCACTGCCCCCCCTGCCAGGCTAATCACCCCCAACTGCCCCCTCTGCCAGCCTGGTCACCCCCAACTGCACACCCCTGCTAGCCTGGTCGCCCCTAACTGACCTCCCCCCTGCAGCCTGGACACCTCTTACTGCTCCCCCTGCTGGCCTGGTCACCCCTAACTGCCCCCCCCGCCAGCCTGGTCACCCCCAACTACCCCCACGCTGGCCTAGTCACCCCTCACTGCCCCCCCTGCCAGGCTAATCACCCCCAACTGCCCCCTCTGCCAGCCTGGTCACCCCCAACTGCACACCCCTGCTAGCCTGGTCGCCCCTAACTGCCCTCCCCCCTGCAGCCTGGACACCTCTTACTGCTCCCCCTGCTGGCCTGGTCACCCCTAACTGCCCCCCCCCCCCCCGCCAGCCTGGTCACCCCCAACTACCCCCACGCTGGCCTAGTCACCCCTCACTGCCCCCCCCTGCCAGGCTAATCACCCCCAAATGCCCCCTCTGCCAGCCTGGTCACCCCCAACTGCACACCCCTGCTAGCCTGGTCACTCCTAACTGCCCTCCCCCCTGCCAGCCTGGGCGCCTCTTACTGCCCCCCCTGCTGGCCTGGTCATCCAACTGCCCCCCAACCCCGCCAGCCTGGTTGCCTCTCACGACCCCCCTACTGGCCTGGTCACCCCATGCAGCCTGCTGTTCAGTCGTTTGGTCATCCCTCACTAACTCCCCTGCTAGCCTGGTCATAGGCAGCCATCTTGTGAGGGCATGAGAGTTAATTTGCGTATTACCTCTTTATTATATAGGATTGTTATCATAAGGAAAATAGACCCATTTATCTTCCTCTTCATTTATCTAAGATTACATGTTCAAAATGTAACCCGTCTTTTCCTAAGATGTTCTATGAATTTTCTCTTTTTAAAATCCTTTTAATCTATATTTCTTTAAAATCTTATTTATTTTGAAATTATCACTTACCTTTCTTTTTAATAATTTTTCCTTCCTTCTTAACTCCTTTACATTCCTCTCTGCCTTAGGTTTATTATTCATTCTCATTCTTAAATTGTCCTACTTGCAGAATTATGTACCTTTGAGCTTTAACCCTGGTCAATTGGAATTTCTTCCCTTTTCATTTTTGACCTTTCAAAGGAGACCACCTTTCTCTGCTCCTGGTTCTTCCTGGTCACATGTCACCTGCCTAGTCTTTCTGTTCTCACTTCACCAGACTCTCTCTTCCCAGGGATTTCAATGGCTGAGGGGCTCAGAAGGCAGACCCAGAACTTCTTTGTACTGCCTCCGGGGCAGAATGAAGTGGTGGTGTCACCACACCTGGGTCTGCTTCTTTCACCAGCAGTTACTTGCCACCAACAAATGATTTGAGTACACTGCACTCAGATATTGAAGTAGTATCTCTCCCAAACTACTAGAGACTAAGGCTATTTCATCTTCAAAACAAAAATTTCTAGGGAAAGAAGTATGCTTATTAGTAGTTTAGAAACTAAAATTATGGTATTTTAGGTACAAGTCAAATTACATATTTAAAGATAAAAGAACTCATGGAAACTACTGCCATTTGGAGTTGATTTACATAGACTCATTGTATACTTGATTTAATTTCATGCTGAGCACTTTTTCACAAAACTCAATTCTGGAATGGAATAGCAGAGTTTTCTTTTAGATAACGAACGTGTTTTTTGGTTGTTGTGGTTTTTTTTTTTTTTTTTTTTACAAACGTTGCTTTATAGAAGACAAGCCTACAGACTGGGGGAAAATACTGGCAAAAGACACATTTGACAAAGGACTGTTATACAAAATATACAAAGAACTCTTAAACTCAACAGTAAGAAAACAAACAACCCAATAAAAAAATGGGCCAAAGACCTTAACAGACACCTCACCGAAGAAGATATACAGATGGTAAATAAGCACATGAAAAGATACTCCACATCATGTATCATCAGGGAAATTCTAATTAAAACAACGAGTTACCACCACACGCCTATTAGCATGGCCAAATCTACAACACTGACAACAAAAATGCTGGCAAGGATGTGGAGCAACAGGAACTTTCCATTCATTGCTGGTGGGAATGTAAAACGGTACAGCCACTTTGGAAGACAGTTTGACAGTTTTTCATAAAACTAAACATATTCTTACTATACTATCCAGCAATCTTGCTTTTTGGTATTTACCCAAAGGAGTTGAAAACTTATGTCGACACAAAAACTTCCCAACAAATGTTTGCAGCAGCTTTATTCAGAGTTGCCAAAACTTGGAAGCAACCAAGATGGTCTTCAGTAGCTAAACAAATAAATAAACTGTGGTACATACAGATAATGGAATAATATGCAGCACTGAAAAAAAGAGCTGCCAAGCCATAAAAAGATATGGAGAAACTTCAAGTGCATATTATGAAGCGAAAGAAGTCCATTTGAAAATACTACATAGTGTATGGTTGTAACTATATGACATTCTGGAAAGGGAAAATTGTGGAGACAGTGATAACTCTACACCAGAGTGATATTGATAATATGTTGACACAAGCTAATATACCTGAAGATAAGGGAGATATAAACTCTCAATTAAGGTTATAGGGACCAGACAATCTATCATTAAGTACAATATACAAAATAATATTTGGGCCCTTAAGAATTTCAGATTACCAGATACAGCACTTTAGAATATCATAATGGAGGGGGGGGGGCGGAATGAAACACACACACACACACACACACACACACACACACACACACACAAAATCAAACAAATCCCAAAGAGCTCCATGCTTTTCCAAGCAGTTATGGAAATTTAGCCTTCAATTATCAATCTTAAACTAGGTCTCCTTGTCGATGAGTTGGTTAGATAACATATAGCAGGTAAGAGAACAGATGTTAAAATGGCCCTGCCACTTTCTAGTTGAGGAATCTCATCAGTAAAATGCAGAAAATACTATCTACCTTAAAAGTAAAAAGTTTAGTGCATAAGCAAACTCATGACTTTTATTTAAATTAACAGACACTACAGACAGGTTGGGGGCGGGGAGGGGGAGAGATATCTCTGGCTCACTCTGAACCCCATGCTTGTTGTATCCCCGACCCCTATATCAGCCCCTTCTCCCCTGGTGACACTTGTGGAAGCCCTTGTTAGACAATGTAGTGAAAGTAGAGAAAGGCGCAAATCTGTGAAAACTGCGGAAATTCTAACAATAGGTCCCTATTAGTTGGAACCCTGCTTAAAATGGTGGACTCTCAAACTGACAGATTTTTTTCACTTCTTATTATAGTGCCTAGAATTCCACCAATAAAAACAGTGGTTTCTGACCCAAGACATTATGCTCAATTAATATCTGACAAAGGAGGCAAGAGCATTCAATGGAGTCAAGACAGTCTCTTCAATAAATGGTGTTTGAAAAATTTGGACAGATACATGCAAAAAAATGAAACGAGACCACCAACTTACACCATACACAAAAATAAACTCAAAATGGATAAAGGACTTAAATGTAAGAAACCATAAAAATCCTAGAAGCCATAGGCAGCAAAATAGCAGACATCTGTCGTAGCAATATCTTTACCAATACAGCTCCTAGGGCAATGGAAACTAAGGAGAAAATAAACAAATGGAACTACATCAAAATAAAAAGCTTCTGCACAGCAAAAGAAACCATCAACAAAACAACAAAAAAGCCCACTGCATTTGGAGTTGATTTACCAATATTTGCCAATGTTATCTCTGATAAGGGTTTAATTTCCAAAACTTATAGGGAACTCATACAACTTAACAAAAGGAAGATAAACAATCCAATCAAACAATGGGCAAAGGCCCTAAATAGACACTTTTAGAAAGAAGACATACAGAAGGCCAAGAGACATATGAAAACATGCTCAAAGTCACTAATCATCTGAGAGATGCAAACCAAAATGACAATGAGGTACCATCTCACACCCGTCAGAATGGCTATCACCAACAAATCAACAAACGACAAGTGCTGGCGAGATGCAGAGAAAAGGATCCTTCTTGCACTGCTGATGGGAATGCAGACTGGTGCAGCCACAGTGGAAAACAGTATGGCGTTTCCCCAAAAAATTAAAAATGGAACTTCCATTTGACCCAGTAATCCCACTCTTAGGAATATATCCCAAGAAACCAGAAACACCCATCAGAAAGGATATATGCATCCCTATGTTCATAGCAACACAATTTACAATAGCTAAGATTTGGAAACAGCCTAAGTGCTCATCAGCAGATGAGTGGATTAGAAAACTGTGGTACATCTACACAATGGAATACTACACTGCTGTAAAAAAGAAGGAATTCTTACCATTTGCAACAGCATGGGTGGAACTGGAGAGCATTATGCTATGCGAAATAAGCCAGTCAGAGAAAGATAAAAATCACATGATCTCACTCATTTGTGGAATATAATGAACAACATAAACTGATGAACAAAAATAGAACCAGAGTCATAGAAGCAACGAACAGATTGTCCATCCTTTGAGGAAAGGCGGGGGGTGAGCGGGTAAGAGATCAACCAAAGGACTTGTATGCATATGAGCATAACCAATGGACACAGATTGGGAGGGGAGGGAGTGAGGGCATGTGCTGGAGGGTGGGGGTGGCTGGGGAGAGGTCAATGAGGAAAAAGGGAGACCTAAGTAATACTTTAAACAATAAAGAATTGAAATTAAAAAAAAAAAAACACTAAAAGAAATCAACAAAAAAACAAACAGTGGTTTCCATCCCTGGGTCCTTAAAATTGTGGGTTTGCAAAGGTAGTATTTTTTCATAATGAAAAAGATTTCACAAGCCTGATGAAAATGTGAAGTTCCTTTCTCTTTACCTAAAATTATAGCAAGTTTGCATGAAAGCATTGGTTATCTAATGATTCACAGAAGTTCCTATTGTCAACTTATATATGTCTGTGCTTAATAAATAAATGAAGATTGGTATCAGAGCATAACAAATACACATGACTTCCTATGCAATGCTTTGAAATTATTTACAACTAGAGTCCTGGTGCACGAATTCGTGCATGGGTGGGTTCCCTCGGCCTAGCCGGCGATTGGGATGGATGGGGGCCAGCCGGCTGGGGGGAGGTACCATGGGAGGTTGGCTGTGGGAGCACACTGACCACCAGGGGGCAACTCCTGCATTGAGTGTCTGCCCCCTGGTGGACAGTGTGTGTCATAGCGACCGGCTGACCAGTCATTCGGTCAACCAGTTGTAATGGTCGCTTAGGCTTTTATATATATAGATTTGAAAAAAAAATTAAGCCTGGCCAGTGTGGCTCAGTGGTTGTGTGTTGACCTCTGAACTAGGAGGTCACAGTTTGATTCCTGGTCAGGGCACATGCCCAGGTTGTGGGCTCGATCCCCAGTGTGAGGTGTGCAGGAGGCAGCCAATCAATAATTCTCTTATCATTGATGTTTCTATCTTTCTTTCACTCTCCCTTCCTCTCTCAAATCAATACAAATATAAATAAAATAAATTAAGAAAAAAATATTAAGGCTGAAACAGTAAAAACACATGAAAGCCATTTAGCAAAAAACTTTTAGACACACTCCCTGCCTGGTAAAATGAGAGCTCTTACCACTCAGATGGGAGCTCTAACACTGGTTTCCGAACTCGTGACCACACATTCCCTTTTTGGATATGTACATTGCTAACAGCATCTGAGCTGCTGTTGTCACCCTGTGATATCGTGGCCCTGTCCCACAGGCAGAGTTCATTGACATATCTGGGAGCAGGCTCCACATCCATGGCATTTTCTCATGCCTGGATGGCACAGTCAACCTCACCAATGGCCACTCACCCTGATGCTTAGCACATTTCACTGCAGTCTGTGTGGTGCTGGGGGAAGAAAGCTCAGTTGTTTTCATGGGTAGATTCTTAAGGAAGGGATGGCGAAGAAAATAAGAATGGAGATGGGTAACGTTTCTCTTTTTCACCTCTTCCTGAAGTTTCCTCTCCTTGATTTTTGCCTTGCCTCTTATATAGCCTTCACGAAGACGACATTACTGTCTCAAAAAAACCCTGCCCTTCACCAAAAGAAACAACTAACCAAACCTGGAATATTTAGATGTAGCAATTAATGCCTCTGTCATTGGAAGTACAGAAGAGTGGATGGAGAAATGAAAGTCCAGCCGGCTCACTGACAGCACCAAGGAGATGATCGATTGATTTTGAGAACATGGGTAACAAAGCAAATGAAACTTTCAAGATCTCCATCATTTCAGTTTGTAAACTCTTCAGGTAAATAGAAGCTTTATCACTACAATTATAGATTGGAAAAATGACATCCTGGCATTGTGCCAGGAGCCACGGTAAGTAGTTGACGTGAATGTGTGAGTGAGGGGAGGACAGAAGATGGAACATGAACATGGATTTCAACAGAGCGATTGCTTGTCTGTCATTTAATTCCTTCTACACACCAATTCCAGCCACCGTTATGGGCGCCTACTATGTGCAAGGCACACAGGCAATCCTGACCATTTTTTACACATAAACATATTCTCTGCCTGTAACTTGGCTTACTCTCCCAGAAAGCGGCAGGCAGTCCTCTAGAATTACAGAAATGATGTGCTGGCAGAGAACCAGAGAGGTCAGCAAGTCCAACTCCTTTGTTGGGATGCTCCCAGAGAAGGGATGACGTGGAAAGTTGACACTCAACTGAGTGATCAGGACTGGAAGTGAGGCTTCTGAATTTCAGTCATAAGCTCTTTCCACTAGAATACATTCATGCAAGTGGGAACAGGAAGACAGTGGAGGAAGAATAACTTCCAGGTACCATTAGTCTTGTCCCATTTCCCAAAGAGCTGAAGAACCAGCTTGACTCAGGGGTCCGGATTATGGAATGAATTAATCCCTCAACTAATCTTTTTCCCCTTTTAGTGCCTACTATATGTAAGCCACTATTTTTGGTGTGATAAAGAATCAAAAAATAAAACAAGATGGCCCTTGCCTTTCATGAGATTCCCCCATTAAATGGCTAACATCTTGATGACAATCTTATTAGGATCAGCATGCATTCTATTAATCTGCCTTCATTTGCCCTTATGTTGTCAGAAGTTTTGGTTTTCCACATTTGTACACAAGTCTTTGCCCCGATGGTCTGAGGGCAGAATAAATATTTGTTCTATTTTCATAGAGGGCCAGCATGCTTGAGCAATTAGGCGGAAGCTCTTATTTCTCCCTCCCTTCCACCAACTATTCTACACAATGTGGTTGCATAAAAGCAGTCCCCAAGACAGAGGGGGAGCTGTGACCTGCAGAAGCTCCCATGCCATACAGACCTCAGGAGAAAGAATCTTCCTTGCGTATGGAAGGCATTGTCCAATAACAATAAACAGACTGGGTGCCAGCAAGGAGCCAGCAAGATGAAGGAATAACAACTTAGGTTTTATAAACACTTATTTCTCTCCCCACCTCAGCAGGTTCCTGTTGGTGATTTCTCTTCTTTGACGTTTTAGCACATATATTTACTAATAACTAGTGAACGTCTATATACAAGAGAAGACCCAGGACAAATAAACGCTATGCTATTGTACTTCTAAAACTTCATGCACAAAATCCAGTAATTGTGGCTTGAGCTTTGCAAAGGTTTGCTATTTATTTGCTGAATTTTAGCTAATGGGAAGAATCTCTCTCTTAATTCCTTTGCAAATCCAACTGTGGTATTATAAAATAATGAAAAAGACTTTTTCACCGGAAAAGAGCTCTTAAAATTCACTTACTTAGTTTTAAGAAGAGCAAACAGAAAAAGAGAAGGAGTTGCACAGGTTCTGAGTGGAGATATGGTGCTTAATTTCAGGTACAGATAACATTTATCTTGGTACAAGGGTACGATTTTAGCTACACACCAGCGTACCCCACGATACCACTAAGTCTAAATATACCTCTATAAAAGGTGAAAGGATGAAAGTCCCTATCCTTGCCTATTCCCCTCAGGACCAGCAGCCAATATCTCCCTGACCTCTTAGAAAGACCCAGAAAGGGTTCAGGCTTAATCATTTGTACACAATACACCCTTTGCAGCCTTTTAATATTTCCAGTAATTTTTTCTTATGAGTTTTGAGCTAACGTAATTCTCAAGACACTTCCCTTTTAAGCCTTACATCAGCAGAGAGGAAAGCAGTGAGCTCGGAGACAAAGCAGGGTACAGCCAGACACACGATTTACCCCACGCTTGTGGCTCTTGGTGGCCTTAATGACAAAGCTTTTAACTTTGTACAATCCCTGCCTCTCAAACAAAGACGTGATTAAAAGAAGAGGGGGGAGGGGAAATAACATAAAGATGGAGATGTACAGGAGGCCAGCTTGGTCCCTGTCCGGCACACAATCCATTCCCGGCCAGGAAAATGATTGCCGCACAATGGCCAGTATGGCCAGCCCAGGGCAGCTGTGAGATATAAATTGTCAGCAATGACCATAAGCACTCAGAGAAACAATTTAATTCCTCACTTCCGCCATCATGGGCTGATATATTCTTTCAAGGTCATTACCCAAGGCTAGAAGGGTCACTTGATTAACGAGTGACAGGCCCAATGAGGGCCAGTGTGCTCAAGCAAGGCCTTATATTAATTAGACAGAAGCTCGGGAAAATAAATGTTACAGAGAAAGGAGGGGCCAAGTCTTTGGCATAAGCTGTGACCTCGCCACCCCCACCCTGTTCACCCCACAAAAGATAACACCCTGACCTTGATCCTTAATGCTATACTTTAGCTTTGTTTTAAAACCTATAAAATATAAAACATAAACCATGCTTGGTTTCATATTCTAAATGACCCAAGCCCTGGCCTCCCGTTTTGACACTGCCTTTGTCTAACCCTTTCTCACTTAGTTATTCTAATTTATCGGTTAATTCTGAGTGGGGACGGAGGGAACTGCTTGCTGTGAACTTCACATCTCAGAAGCAGCTTCAAACATGTTGATCTGAGCTAAGGGAAGCGGGAGAATGATGGCACTTCAGTGTTTTAAGCCCGGTGGCGAATAATCTAGCAATTGCTCTTTAATAAAATGGCATTATCTTGCTTAAGGAGTTAAGGAGATTTGGCGATAACAATGGACTTACAGGGAAAATGACCATTCGAAGCAAAAGGGGCTTAAGCACACCCTCTGCCCCTCGTCCAGTATGCTGCATCTTTTTTATTATATCTATGTCGAAAGCCTCGCTTGAAAAGACACAAAGGAATAAGTTCCCGGGGGATTCTAGTCAATGCGAACCATTCATTTCCAACACAAGAGACAACTGGTTTCAGAACAGTTCCATTTCCACCAACCGTCAGGAAGGGTTTTTTCTTCCTCCACCCACACACTCACCGTTTCGATCTCCGGTCCCACTGGGAAAGCAATCCTGCTGTCTCAGAGGGTCCGGACCCTACGTGTTCACTGTGGATGCAGAGCAACGCTAGACCTTTGTTTGAATTTCCCGGAAATCCATCGCCATCTGTGCAAGTCAGCTCAGGAGGTGAGGGTAAGAGGATTAGATACCATGCAGGATATGAGGGATTGTTCCTAGAACTTTCCAGCAAGAAGCCACATCTGCCTATGTGTTCTGTCAAGATGGAGAAAGGAGATTTCACTCCTGAGGCAGGTGGCTTCTGGGATTTTTACCTTCTGACCCAACACCGTATGGACAGACAGGCAAGAGGCAGCTAGCGGATGGTCCTTCTGTGAGCTTTGGGGGACCACTGTGGTCACCAGTGTCTGAGATAGTACCCAATGTTCCCTGTGTCTCCTGGTATCTGGTCCCTGTGTCATCCCCCCTCCCTGAGTGTAGGTGGGACCTAGTGACTCACTTCTATCAAATAGAATAAGCAAATGTGATGGGGTGGCACTTAAGAGGTGGGTTGCAAAAAGACCATGACTGCCCAGCCGGCGTGGCTCACTGGTTGAGCGTCAACCTATGAACCAGGAGGTCACGGTTCAATGCCTTGTCAGGGCACATACCCGGGATGCGGGCTCGATCCCCAGTGTGGGGCGTGCAGGAGGCAGCTGATCAAAGGTTTTCTCTCATCAGTAATGTTTCTCTCTCTCCCTCTCTCTTCCTCTCTGAAATTAATAAAAATACATTTTTAAAAAAGACCATGACTTCTTGCTTGCTTGGTCTCACTCTCCCTGAAGCCTTACATCTGGAGGAAATGAGCTGCCTGTGGGAGCTGCCCGATGAAGCCCAAGGCCTGGTCGATGACTCCAGCGACCAGCCATTAATGGCTCCGAATGGACCTTCCCTAGTCCAGCCTGGAGATGACAGCAGCCCTCTCGGACTCCTTGACTGCAGCCTATGACAGACCCTGAGTCAGAGGTAGCCAGCTAAAATGCACCCAAATTCCTGACCCAGGGAAACAGATAATAAACGCTTGTTTCCTTAAGTGGCTAAGTGTTGGGGCATTTGCTCCATAAAAATAGATAATAAACATGCCCGCTAATTCCACTGATCCTTCCATGTACTGTGTGACATTGGGCAGAACAGTCGACTGCTCTGTGTTTTAGTTTCCTTTTCTCTAAAATGGCAGCAGTCTCCCAGCGAGGCGTTAGATGTGAGTTAAATACCTACAAGGATTTGATTCTGTTGGTGGGAAGGGAAATTCTATGCATTACCAGCATATTATGAGTAATCAATGTACAGTACCTTATCCGATTTATCAGTTTGGTGGAAGATGTAGTATCATTATCAGGCACCATTATTACACTATATTTTACATTTCTGAGCTATCTGTCCTTGACGAATATCAACATAGCTACTAGCCAACAAATTTGCAAAAACAACTTACACACTTATTTATTCCATCTATTTCTCCAACTATCCATCCTTCTATTCATTCTTTCAACAAATATTTATTGAGCACACAAGAGCACTATAGGAGATATGAAAATGTACTCAGTATGGTTTATGTCGTCAAGGAGTTTACAATCCAGCAGGGAAGATGGCACATGGACACTAATTACTAGAATCTAAAGCAGAAGGTGGTAAGTTTCATGAGAGCAGAAACGTGTGGTGGGAATGCCGAAGGGGGTGGGAGGGCTTCAGATCTGGCTGACGGTGGCGCAAAGAAGGAATCGACATACACACCAGCACTAAAGGAAGTGCTGTGGTTCTGGTTACTGAGGTGTCGGTGATGTGTTGTTGGTCACAGCCCCTCATTCAGTCTTGCTCTGACCAACACCATGCATCTGAAGTGCAGTATCAGAACAGAGTTATGTTCTGCAGCCAGAGAGCCAAGGTAACTGGCACCCTGGGAATCACACCCAGGACCTCGGCTTCATTACACCAGCTACATTAGAATGATGCATTACTGAACATCAGCCTCCTGGATATAGGACAGGCATCTGGCTGTCCAACCTTCTGAATTGGAAACAGCATGTAATGAATCCCCTGTTCCTTAGCATGTTTAACAATTAATAAGCTAGGGTTTCCTTGAGGACAGCAAAGAATAAAATATGAGCATGCCGAGGGAGAGGTCACACAGCATCAATGCGTTGTATGAACACAATACGCGCAATGAGGATGCGGCATGAGTGGCTTTTCCTCTACAATGGACTAAAAAACATGCTGGGGTCTATGCTATCTGGACATTGGTGGGATCCACATTTCATTCTGCTGTTTAGACCCCCTCTGCCCCTTGGACAGAATGGTTGCTAAGAAATGCTATCCTGGTGAGAAGATTTGCTATTATTTTCAGGCAAACTCATAAAAAAAGCCTGTATAGGAAAGAAAAAGAAATCAGGGAATTTGGTGCCAAGGAACAGGATAAGTAAAAAATATGCTGGCCTTTCCAGAGAAGCCAGTTCAGCAGGTTTCACTCTTGTGATGTGTTCAGCCTCCCACTGCGGGAAACAGCATGGCACCCACCACCTCCATGGAAGGTAACAGCCTTAATTAAAAAGACAAAGCAAGTCCTGTATAAAAATCATCATATAGGAAAGGCAGCTGAAGTAAGTTCTGAACTGGTATTTCTGGAAGGGAGTGTTATTACTGAAAGGTTTTCAAAAGCATTTAAATTGTAGGAGATGCTGACCTGGAAGGCAGGAAGAGAACAATATAGACACATAACCTGTTTGGCCCCAGCCGCCTCCTCGGAGCCTGCTGAGGTCAGCTGACAGGCTCCAGGAACCTGCTCTCTGTCCCTGCCCAGTATCCAGGTGACAAATGAGAATGTGCCCTCAGAGCCTGCAGCAGAAGTCCAGAAAGCGGCATACTTCTGAGGAGGTCAATGGCACCGTAACTTGATGCTGTCACCTAGATAGTAATTCAGTGGAAAGGGGTTTATTTTCCACGGAGTTGCTGTTGCCCAGTTGTTGTGTGTCATCACATGGCCTAAACAGTGGTCGGCAAACTCATTAGTCAACAGAGCCAAATATCAACAGTACAACGATTGAAATTTCTTTGAGAACCAAATTTTTTAAACTTAAACTTCTTCTAATGCCACTTCTTCAAAATAGACTCGCCCAGGCCATGGTATTTTGTGGAAGAGCCACACTCAAGGGGCCAAAGAGCCGCATGTGGCTCTCGAGCCGCAGTTTGCCGACCACGGGCCTAGGATCACCTAATTAGGCTACTAAAAAGCAGGTGCATCAGTTGGGATGAAACAGCAACGATCACAAAGGACCCCCTTCTTATCCAAGGTTCAAATCTAGGAGGGAATTTTAGGGAGAGTGGAAGAGCTACCTCGTATTCGGCAGTTGAAATGTATTCCTTGTGTCTCAGGTTAATTATCTTCCTTAAGCAGTTCATCTCAGATGTGACCACAACTTCCAAAGATGTGTTTCCATGGCTGGAAATCCACTTCCCTTTTCCCAGAAGTTAGGGCAGACTTTTAAGTTTTCTAAACCAGAGCTTCTCAAACAGTAATGTGCACAAGAAACTGCCAAAATGACTTCAATGCTACTGGTGTGTAAACCACTTTTTTGAAGAAGTTTCTTAACTATGATTTTATCCCTATCAACATTTATCTAGGTTTCCGGAAGGTTCCACTGATTAAGATAAGCTCATTATATATGACTTCTAAGGTGCCACCTTTCATATATTTTGCCGTACATGCATTTTCTACCACACAAAGATTGTTCACTTTTCTCTATTATTCCTTTATTATGATCTCCACGGGGTCAGGCCTGTATTTTACTCATCTCCATAACCCCAGTGTCTGGCACAGAAAACACTTGCCAAGCAGGTGTGGATTTGGCCTGAATTCTGTCCCATGGTGAAGGCCAAGCACCAGCTGGGGTAGTTCTGAATGGCAGAAACATGCCAACATATTCAGACTCTAAGAGTTGTTTCAAAGCTGCCGATTAACAGAAGAGAGGAATTCTAATTGTTTTTGGTCAAATAATAGTTGTATTGAACATCCTGCTCACCTCAAATCGTGAAAATTTAACTACTGGCTCTTAGGAACTGATATGAGCAGCTTCAGCTTCAGAAGAGTTCAGTTTGGACATCTGACCCAAGCAGGGCAACTCGAGTCTCTCCCCCAGAGATGGGGAATCAGAGCTGAAAGAACCGGTCATTCCTTCGCATTGCTGCAATATGAACTTGGGAACTGTGGACAACCATCTTCCATTCCTGTGAGGACAGGGTAGCAGGAAAAGGCAGTCTACTGAGAGAGAATAAAGATCTGCAAAGAGACCTATAGGAAGAGACCAAGAGAAAATCCTCCCAGGGGTACTGGGCACCTCCCAATTTCTGGATCAAGCTGTTCCTGATGCCATTGGATCTTGGATTCCATGAGATGTTCCTATACATGTGAAATAAATTCCCCATCGAGTGAGCTTGAGGTGGGTTCCAATACTTGAAGTCAACTGTCCTAATAATTATTACATAATTATTACGTAATTATTACATAACTAGAGGCTCGATGCACAAAGATTTGTGCAAGAGTGGGCCTTCCTACCCCTGGCTGCTGGCACTGCCTTCGCTCTGGCCAGAGCTGCCTTTCCACCTTCCCACGCTGCCCAGAGGCCCAGAGCGGCTGGGGTGGTGTGGAACGCCTGCGTCCCGCCCCACCTCTGGCCGCTCAGCGCCTGCATATGCAAATTAACCCGCCATCTTTGTTGAGTTAATTTGCATACTCACTCCTGATTGGCTGGTGGGTGTTGCAAAGGTATGGTCAATTAGCATGTTACTCTTTTATTAGTGTAGATTATTGCATTTGTGTAAGCTAAAAAACCTTTCAAAATATAAAATTTATATCAGAAAAAAATTACATAGGCTTTTGGAAGTAAAAAAAAAAATTGGGGAGCTACAGCCTCATTTGATACTGACCAAAAGGTTGTCATTTGCACCACTTTTTTTATTCTTGCCATAACCATGTATCATCAAAGTCAATGCACCACAGGGATAAAAAAGCAATTCATTCAATCTGCATAAAGTGTAACCTCATTTAATTGCAACCAAGACCAAACTGTTTATAAAATCGTGGATTTAATGTATTGATTACATTCTAATGTACTTTAGAATAAATAGTTAAGAAATGCTGCTGTGTGTGTCACCTACAGTAGTACCCTCAACATGACAGGGGAGACACCCTTTAGGCCAGTTTCTCTAAATATGCCTGTTCTCACATGGTTTCCTTCTAGTCACTTTTGCACAGCCCATGGGATTCTGAATTTATCAGAGGACTGAGTTTTGAGACTCCAAGATGGGAGGAACTAATAGGCTGTTGCTAAAATGAAAGCATGTATTAAAGCATTTAACTAAGTGATCAGTATTTTATTATTTGGGAAGGTGTATTTTCATAGGTTAATTCAATGACATCCTTTATTAGAAAAAGAAATAAACTTGCAAGGTGAACATCAGCCAATCCCACCTCTCAAGTTCATGTTAATTTGTCTTAGTGTTTATCTGACCTGGGTATCCAAAAGATACCAGCAATTCGTTATCTATCTCATCACATGCTGGGTGAATAGGTGAGAGGCCTGCCTGACTCAGTTACGACCAATTGAATTTACTCAACACAGAGTATCCAAGCCCTGAGTAGATATGATGCTTCTGGCTGATGTTTATCTTCAAAACTTCAGCAGCTGATGGCTCAGAGTTCAGCATCCCCAATACTACTTTCAGCCCCAAAAGAACAAACCTCAGGAGTGTTTTCTTCTGTTTTGATTTCTGCTCTAAAGTCACTCCTTAATGACTTAAGGGGGCAGCCTCTGAGACGTGGAAATACAGAGGCCACAAATGTGCTCCATTGGAAAGTCAGGTCTGAGGGCTCAGAGACCAGCCAGGCCAAGGCCCTCCCCACACCAGGAGCAGCTCAGCCACTCTTTAGGAACCCCAGAAAACGATGTGGGTGTGCCATCGGCTTTCTCTTACACATCAGCGGGGGAAACTGACTTGTGGTAAAGGGCCCAAAGCTGCCCGGGAAGTGTCTCGGAGACGCTGCAGCCCCAGAGCAGGATATTCAGTGTGCACACAGTTTGGGATGTGCTGGTGCAGTGCTGAAAAGGCCGTTGTTCAAAGTAACTTTTCTCCCTGCCTTCCTTCTTCACACACTGGCCTCGTTGCTTTCCAAGTTTTCTGGAATGATATTGTCTAGGCGTTTCTGTATTCTGATTTTTTTTCTCTTTTTTGTCTGATGAACTGTGAGAAGAAAATAGGTGGAGTAGCCAAGTGACCACATGAGAACATTCGGAGGCTGAACAGGAGTGTGTTATTGCCTGGCAAAAAGCACCCACCACGTCAATGACTTCTATCACTGTTTACTGTTTTTGTTTTCATGAACCAGATTAAACTAAAAAATGGAAAAAACCTTCATGTCACTGCCTCCAGCTTTTCATCTTATGCCCTCCTTTTTCCTCTGCTGTAAAGGGTTTGGAAAAATTTTCACCAAGGAATATTGGAATAAAATTTAATTAAAAGTCCAGGAAGGAGGAAAAAGTCACCCTCCACTTGAGTACTAAACTCAAACTCCAGGTGTGAAAGTATACCAACAAGAAGTACAGACTGACTGCATTCCAGACACAAAAACCTCAGTATTTACTACTAATATCACATCTCTCTGGAAGAATCACATAAATGTTTCTCCTCTCCAAGGAAATAATCCACTTTCCCAATTTCCCATCAAAGCGAGGATCAGAGGAGATGTCTGGACAACAGATGACACACGCAAGTGTCACCATGTCCTACACAAGTGTTCTTGTTCCTCACACAGCCCAGAAGTCCCCCCTCCCTGGCACAGGCCCATCGGCTAACATAGTGGAGACAGGACAGTTCAGAATCACCATGTAGGTTACCAGTCGGAAAAAATAAACAGGTAGGTCTGTTCTTCTTGGTTATCAAACAAACTCCCAATAACACCAGCACCTCTCTCGCCATTTTTTCAATAAGAACATTGTTTTGGATAGATGTACATCACAAGCCATATGGAGTGGACAATGGTTACATCAATAAACCAACAATATCCATTGAATCTAAAGGCACCAAGACCTCTAACTCAAAGAAGCACTGCTGGTGAACAGATGAGGTGGGGGGCCTAGGCCATGCGGTCTGCCTGAGAAGGAGTGATCTGACCGGGAAGACTGTTTGTATGTGGGGGGCGGGGGATGGCAGCAACTAATTTCAATTCTCACTAAAAATGGAAACTAATAACCTATGTTATCGAACAGGTTTTTCTTTTGCCTTTAAAAGAAAAGAAAACTGGGGGAGTTGAACAGTGTACCTGTGGCTTTCCAACCCTGTGCTTTCTCATGTGACCGTACGGCCCTACAGACACAGATCTTACACCCACCTGTCTCTGCATTCAGGCCAGGGAGCAAGTGAGTCTGTGAATGTCCAGAATTTTATTTTACATTTTTACCAGGTGCAATCGACTTTACATCCTCATTTATGTGCCCCCAGCTCTTCTGGCAAACCCCCAAACCCCCGAACATTTCCAAACTCCCTTGTTGCTATGGCAGCTTCTCTCTCTCTCTCTCTCTCTCTCTCTCTCTCTCTCTCTCTCTCTCTCTGTAAGGCCTCTGGCTGCTGTTTATCACCTAAGGCAAATTCTCTCTCTCACTCCTTTCCCCTCTCTGTTTCTTTAAATCTCTAAACCACAAAGCAGCATGCGAGCACCACCGAGGGTCAAGATATCAAAAGAGGGAACTTTTATAGGTTTCCTCGATAACATGGACAATAAAAGACGAAGGCGCACAGGCAGCATTACTGACCTCATTTGATGCTGTGCAGCAAAGAGAGACGGCTCTGCCGCCGTCTGCCCATGTGGGTCTGGGCCACTGGGCTGTGAAGAGAGAAGCTCGGGATCAGCACTGGGTCTGGGTTTTCCTACACTCTTACGCCAACGCTTTCCAAGTGTTTCCAGCAAATAATACCCAAATAAACAGAAGGTTACTGAATACATTAAACTCACTGCAGCAAGAAATTGCTTTTTGATGCCCAGTATATACAGACACTGTGTTTCTCTGCACACTCACTTCTGTGAATAGAAGGAGGGATTCACAGACTCCGCGATGGATATCCATGCTGGGAGAGCAGAAGCCCATATTCCAAATATTACAGATGTTAATCACCTCTGCCTATGCAGCTACAAGCTATGTATTTCAGTGACTCACATTAGGGTGAGGTTTTTGGACCTCATAGTCATAAATTACAGTGTAGACACATTGCATTTAAACATGGTGCATTTTTCTTTGGTGTGACACGCGCCGGGCTTTGCTGTGACATGGGCCCAGGAGGACAAAGGCGTCAACAGCCCTCAGGAATAACGGCTTCCAAGGCTGTTCAGCCTAGCTCCACTCCGACACGAGTAAAAATGAAACAAAACATATTGTTTTGCAGGTACGAGCTTTTTTTTTTTTTTTAAATAGTTAAGGTCATTTTTATAATCTACTTTCAGGGAAGATCTGTTTTCTTTGACAATAAGAAATGCTATACAGGAGATAACCCCTTTTTCCTTCAGGACCTCAAAGACCTCAAATCCTACCTTATGGTCTCACCAAAATTTTCTAAGAGGATAGTCCAATGCTCTTACCTTCCTATCTTAACAGAGAAAAGGGATAAATCATTTCACCATCTGTCAAAAGGTAGAAAATAAGAATCGTAATTCTTTTTTCCTCTGGAGAAAATGCCATTTGCTGCCTCCCAAGAAGTCACACTTTCCTCTTTCTTTCTTTCTTTCTTTCTTTCTTTCTTTCTTTCTTTCTTTCTTTCTTTCTTTCTTTCTTTCTTTCTTTTTTGTTTGTTTTGAAAGCTTTCCAAATTATATGCTATATATCACTTAGTGATATTTTTAAAATTTTTATTGATTTTTTTGTGTGAAATTGGTTAATAAAATTATGTAGGGTTCAGGTGTACAATTCTATAATGCATCATCTATATATTGTAGTGTGTGTTTACCAGCCCAAGTCAAGTCTCCTTCCATCCCCATTTATCCCCATTTACCCTCTCCCACCTCACCCCACACCCCTCTTTCTCACTGGTAATCACGATACTATTGTCTATCTGTGAGAGTTGTGTGTTTTTTTGTTTGTTTGTTTGTTTTTGTGTTGTTGTTTTTGCTTAATCCCTTCACCTTTTCTACCCAGCCCCCCAACCACTCCTCTCTAACAGATGTAAGTATGTTTTCTCTATCTATGAGTTTGTTTCTATTTTGTTTATTTTCTTTTGCAATTATCTGTTGGCCACTTGCTCTTTTTCCTCCTTAAGAAATATCATTTCAGAAACCTATTCAACATCACCTTCACTGCTTGATAAACATACACCTTAACTGCAACCAAGACCAGGGGCACCTATTTGCACATTTCCTGGATCAGCCTCCTGCAGAATCCCTCCACGTGCTCACTGTCTGAGGCCACTGTGGACACCGGTGTGAGCTGGGGGCCCATGCTCACGAGAAGGTGCAGCATGTACTGCTTTGCTTAGGCTTCATAAATGTGCGGGATCTGGATCCAGGCAAATGAGATGCGATTTCAGAACAGATGGTGATGTCACTGAAAAGACCACCTTTCCTCTGCTTTCCCCAGAAACCACAGCACTGCCCCCTGCCCACCAGGCAGAAGTTATCTGGAAGAATCAGGTCAGCCTGACCCTCACTCTCCACCCACTATCTGCATCTTGAAACACAATCTTATTTTATGAATGTTTATATGTGAGAAAAATTATGTGAGATTTGACATTGTTCCCCCACCCCATACAAAGTGTTAATAACATGTAGTCACACATACACAGAAATAGAACTCTTCTATTCACGTGGCAGGCTAAATAAAGGCTATGAGCATGCCCTCCGACCTCCCAGATGAGAGCAAGCACAAGGATCCTGCACACTGAGTGAGGCCTGGGTGCTTCCATCCTCCTTTGCCTCACATGGGACACTTTTGAGCACAAAGACTTCCTATAGCACAGCTGGCTGCACGCAGACGCAGAGTGTGCCCCCTTCTCCCTCTCCTCCTCTCCCAGCCCTGGGCTCCTGCTCTGCTGTTTGGTGGTTATTTTAGCATCATGTGGTGACATCACAGAGTCCTGACTGAGGTCAAGTGCTGAGCAAGGATGCAGGATACATCCCCCTTCTCCCGTGAAGGCAGCTGCTCCTCACTGGACCAGAAGATGCGTGGGGGCGGGGGTGGGGGGAGGGGGGCGGGGTGTGCACACGCCTCAGATGCAGTCTCACAGGACTGGGCTGATACACCGGAATTGGAAGAGGCTGATGACAGCGTGGCTCAAGCCTGCATAAATGGGTTAGAGACGATTTCATCCAGAGTCCTTATTTTGATACAACTGAGCCAAATGGCCAGGCACCTGCCCGTTGTAACCTCTTGAACTGGTGGAGACTAAATGAGATGACCCTTGACAGAGGAGGGCACTTGAACACAGTAAAACAGCTTATGTTTCCGAATTACAGCTGGACCCGAAAATATTCAAATAAATCCTTTTATATTTACATATTTTTAAAGTGACTTAAAAATCATTGCTGCCTCATTTGTTTGCAGGAAATATCTAGATTGGAGAGGACTCTACACGGGGTTGCCAGACAATAGCAAGAAAAAAAAAAAGATACAAGATGCCCGGTTCAATTTGACTTTTGATTAACAACAAATAATTTTTAGTACAAGTATGTCCCATGCAATATTTGAGACGTACTTATCCTAAAAAAAAATTCTTGTTTATCTAAAGTTCAAATTGAACTGGCATCCTGTATTTTATCTGAGAACCCTAAACTTGCAAAATCTGTGTGTGTGTGGTGGGGGTGGGGGAGGTAATGGTAGGGGACTGAAAAGGGGTAGTGCAATGCAATTGCAGTCTGTTGTGTAAATTTGGGGGGAAATTTTTGACCCCTGACCCCTGACTCCTTGCTTGGATAGAAATATGGTCACTGGAGAGAAGATCAGATGAGCTTTGTAGTTTTCCGCCATATACTAATATACCCAGGTGCCTGGGGAGCTCTGATGGGAAGAGGATTCCAAAGGCGATACTACATTACCATGTTAGGACGCTCAGCCTAGGCAGGTGTGTTTTCCTACACCGTGCCAACAGGGCACGCACAGGTGATTAGCATTCCTCTGCTGAGGTTTATGGTTTTATTAGAATACTTCTCATCATAATTGAATAGGTAAAAATTCCTGGCTGTTAAATACAAGCCTATCCCTCAGGATGACCAGATTATCACTTGAATTTAAAATCTTTCTGAATTTTTCAATAGTGCATAACAAATATGATTATTTATGCACTTTCTTCTGGGACTCAAACTTGCCAGGCCTACAATCATTTGGAATGCCTTTGGTTTTGATGGGAGGGTTTATATCAAGCTGTGCTGCTCCTTGTGTCTCTCTCCCCGATCCCCCTAAAATATTTAGCCAACGGGTCCCCCTTTTTCTTGTGACCTGGATGAAGCCCATCCAGAATCCTTTGGGGTCCCTAGCAGCGTCTGGCTCTGCCTTATTCAGAAACCCTGGGTAATTAGCAGCGGGGAGATGCAAGGAGCAGTGGCGGTGTGAAGGGAACAGCTGAGAATCCACAGAGCTGGCTGATGAGAAAGTCAAGTGGAGGCCTGCCTGGCTGAAAGCTCTTCAATAGATCTGTAGTCTGGACTTGAACCCTGCCCTCTCACCTCAGGGTCTGATATTTCTTTCTTTTCCTTTTTTTCTCCCCACTGGCCCCACCTTTTCTTCTCCTCCCAGCTTCTCCATCAAGGAGTGATGTTACTGACTGTGAATGTGAGTGAGTGACCTCCACCTGTCCACCCCCACTTCCCTGAGCCTTCTGCTGAAGAAGGCAGGGGGGAGGGAGGTAGAGGGGGAAAAAGAGGGTCCCCGACTTCCTCACAGGTAATTAAAGGGACTGTTTTCAAGGTTGCATGGGCAAAAGACAATTCGGCCCTAATGAAGCATCGATCCGCTGGCACTAAGGTAGAAAGGAGCTGACATTCATTCAAAGGTACCTTTAACGGATGTAAGACACTGCACCGGGAATTATTCGTTCTCTGCTGTCATTGTCGAGGACCTGGGATAGAAAATAAAGGTGGGGGGAGTTTGTTTTAAATTTATTTTATTTCCACATTGCCACAAATATGTGTGCTAGGCTTTCCCTTTTTTTTTTTTTTTTTCTTGTAAAAAATATAACGCATCCAGAAACATTCTATTTGGTGGTAGGGAGGGGGGCCCTCCCTCCCCCCACCGAGGGTAAATTTTCTTCATTAGTCACGTTCAAAAGCCCACCAATCAGGCCCGCCGGTCCGGGATTCATGAGGTCAGTGATGGCAAAGCAAGGACTCCTGGGGTAGGCAGCGACATCGCTGTCTGTTTGGAAACCCAAACCCGTTTCACTCAGCGGGCTTGGCCGCTATCTACTTTGTGCTGGTGTTTGCTATTTCATGGCAAAAGCGGAAACCTCAAGGGAAAGGCGGGAGGGGGGGGGGCGCACGGAGAGGAGGGACAGACCACCATGCAGGGGGCTGATGAGGTTGTGATGGGAATGGAGCGAGAAAAGGACTGAACATGCTGGCTGGGACCAGGTCTTTGGCAACACAGGCATCCAGATGGGGTGTGCCTGTGAGGAAGGGAAGGCAGGCGGAATCCCAGGTGAAGGTGTGGGAGAGCAGCGAGCCCCGCATCACCTCCCAGCCCCCCTGGGAGAGGCTTTCTGGGCGCTTCCTTGGGGCTGCACATGCCGTGGACATGGCTTCTAGTTTTTCTCACTAAGCCTTCAAACTGTGTGCATTTAAAAAAAAAACATCCGAATGATAATACAAGGATATGAAAACGCTAGTCGAGCCAAGTAAATTGGGGTGGATTTCTGGGGAGGAGAGGCAGCATCGATCCCTAAACAAGTTGAGTGTTATCTGAAGAGGCTTAGCCCTCAGCCCACAGCCCACAGCTTGGCTGGCTCTCACAGGAGGCCCCGCGTTCAACAATAGCAGGTCCCTTCAGAGCAAGAAACACAAAGGGAATTTGCTCTGGTTCAGTCTCCACAGTGAGGCCCTTCGGAAGCTGGAGAGAGTCACTTCTTCCCCCTCTGCTAAAAATAAGGAGGGGGGAAAGAATTCTCTTGTACACACTCCCTTATAGACACGCAGGCTACAATGAACTGCAGAAAAGGGGCCCTCTGACGGGACGCTTCAAATCACCGGCTCTTTCTCACGTTTTCTTTCTTTCACGGGATTTATCTTTGTTTCTAGGTTTTGCTGTTAATTTTGGTTTGGTTTTGGAGGGCGGGGGTGGCAGGCTATATTATTTAACTTGACAAACAGCATTAGCACACTGCCTCCCTGCCTCCCTCCCTCGGCCTCTCTCTCCTATTTATTCATTTGTGTTTACATTTCGAAGACATCCCTTGAGCTGAAGGAGGACACTTCCCACATATTGCACTACTGGCCATTAATGCAAATGGATAATTTATTGGTTGCACAGCCTCTGAAGTTGAATTTTTAAAAGAAAAATTGAGGCCCAGTTTTTTGGGTTTGCTGCATTCATGTGTGTTTGGTTTTGTACCTTTCTCTCTTTTATCTTGGAAACAGTTTATAACGTTCTATTTATCAATTTAATGCTATTTCAACATGGCTTTTATTTTATTTTAGCCAAAGAACAGGTTAGGAAACAGAGGCAGAAATTGCATGGAACACCTGCTGAAATAATAATAATTAAAAAAAAAAAAGTTTTCCCTAAAAGCGGCTAAACTGTAGCCCAGCAGATCCTATCTGCATTAATTTGGCTGAACAACAAGATATTGCAGGGGACAAACTCTGAATAAAGCAGTTCCGAGTTCCCAGAATTGGCACAGCTCAGCCTAAACAATGGCTGCTTCCTATTCACCTTAACCCAGCTTTTCAAAAGAACATCCCCAGAAGCACAAAGCATCAGCGGGAAATGGCAATTTTATGAATCCTAATCAATCAAAGGGCTTATTAACTCAATGTGAAGCCAGATTAAAATCTTTAATTATAAATCGTGCTAAAAGGAAAAACAAAATGTACTTATGGTATATTGAAAATTCCGGATATTAACATAGTTGCTATTATCTCTTGCAATATTAAATCACCCCCCTCTCTCTCTCCCCCACCCCAACAACCTCACCTTTTTCTATGACTAAAGAACGGGGCTGCAGGACCCAAATCATTTTCCCCCTCGATTTATTAAAATGTATTCTTTTTCTCCTCCCGTGCATTCAATAGGCTGCTGGGAAGCTGCGTTGGTGGTTGTAGGAAGGGGTATGAGAAATCCCATTACTGAGCCCCGGGCGCCTAGGGCTTCAGTGTGATGCTGGGGGTGGTTGGGGAAGCTGTTTATTAAGGGGGCAGAGTTGGCGTGACAGGGCTGGTAGTTTTGGTTTTGGTTTTCTCTTTTTTCGGGGCTGGGGGAGGACAGCAATCAGACGTGGAGCCTTTCGCTGATGAAGGCGGCACGCGTGTCTGTGCTGGTGGGAGTGACTGGCAGCGTGGGGACGGCCAGCGCCAGGAAGGGCCCTCCTCTCAGTCACAGTGTGAGAAGCGGCTCTGGGTGCTGCTGCTGCTTCTTCCTCCTCCTCCTCTTCTTCTTCTCTTCTTTTTTTTTTTTTATCAGGCAGACATTTGGGAAATGACCACAGCAAATTTAATCACAGTTGGGGGGTGAGGGGGAAGGGAGGGAGAGCAGAGACCGTGATTCACATGTTTTATTTATTTGTTCAGAGTCACGGCCATCCTATTGTGTGTCCCTCATTCTGTCATTTCAGACCCCTCAGACCCACCCCCTACCCCTGCCCCCATTGTTAATGTAAGAGGCAGAGAATATAACCACATTTTATAATAATAACTTACCCCACACTGCAAAAGCAGGAACCTCATCTTGAGAGGGGTCCTTTTCTTATATTGAAATGATTTCCTTTAAAAGAAAGAAAGAAAAAAAAAAGTCTTTCTGTTCTAATGACAACGTAGGATGGAGAGATTTGTTCTTTGTGTAAAAAATTCAGTGATCTTCGTAGCCAGGGTGCATGCCCCCCTTCTCCCCATTTTGCATGTGGGCTATTGTACTGTTCTATTCTTGTATTTACTGAAAAAGCCCTATGTTACCAAATTGGCTTTAAATTAAAAATGTAAAGAACAGAGGAAAGGAAGAAGAAAACAATGCAACGTTTTATGTACAATCAAAGCTAATAAAAGGAATGTATCACCCCGGTTTAAATTAAATCCTACTTCATTCATTTTGTTCAAAGTTCAGACTTCCCTCCTCTCAGCCCCTCTCCTGAAACAGTCCCTTTCTTTGGCTTTATTCCTTTCATTCCAAGAACAAGAAGTCCTCACTTCCAAATTAGGTCTCTTAAGATCCCTGTCACTTTCCTTCCTAACCCTAGAACTAGGTTTTATCCAGGGAGGGAGCAGCGGGTGGGTTCAAAGGGGGAGAAATAGCTCTGGCTGCTGATCCTGATAGAGAACAGGGCTTGATGTTCATAACACAAGGCTGACGTGGTGCTCTTTCCATCTAACACCGGGCCGAAACTCCCACAAGTAAGCCTGGACCAAGAAAGGGACTTGCCGTGGATGGACACTAACCAAGCCGGCCCTGCAGCCAGTCCTGGCCCCATGCTCCCCTCAGGCCCTTACATTCAGTCCACACCATATTCTTGCAGCTGCTACTCTTTCTAAAGTTCAATAAAAAGGCAGGTTTTGATCAATTACTTTGGAACTTCTGAACACAGACAATGCCCAACGTTACTTTCAAACCTTTATTTGCATCGGGCACATGAAGATGTACACCAACGCGGCCTTGGTATCTGAGAGCCCGCGGGCTCCTAGGCCGGTGGCCAGCTCTGTGGCCTGCGTGCTCCTCGTCACACACAGAGCGCTCGGGCTTTTCCTTTGCCAACACGTATGATTTTTGTTTAGCTCGGCCCCTCCTTGATTTTCCTGCCTTTGCCGACTGGTAATTTTGTAGTTGTCTGACTGTACAAATACAGCCGGAGGACAGCGTGAGGAGCAGGTCCTAAATCAGTGTTCGTGGCTGAAGTGCACACAGAGTCCATTTTGGCAAAAAGCACTCAAATGATCAGAATTCCTCTAAATCCTCAAATGCCACATGGCTGTGATAGTCCTTTGAAGACGAGCATTGGACCTAATAAACAGAATACTGGAGGCACAGATCTCGTCTTCTTTAATTCTTGCAGCCGCTCTTCACTAAATTCAAAAAGACCTTTTGTGCTTGAGTTTTCATCTCATTGCTTTTAAATTTGCTAAGCTCGACTTTTGACACTTTGGGTGTTTAAGCCTTTTTTTTTTTTTTAAGTGCAATTATAAAATAAATAGTTGTGTTCCAAAAAGGAAACATTAATCTGTTGTTAATGCTAGTGCACAAACAATAAAAAGTACTTCAATCTTTTGTTATAAATACCCCATATAAATATGTACATTTTCTAAACATCATCTTCAAGCAATAGTATAAACTATTTTTGAAATAACGCATTAAAATGGGTATACACATTGTATACACTATGTATTTATACTCTACTCCACTAGAAGGTGTAAATAAAATTGAAGGAAAAAAAGAAAAGATTAACAAAGCCGAAAAGGAAAGCTAGCTTATGTAAATAATTTTGTAAATAAAAAGTGCTTTCAAATTGCTATTTTAGCAAATTAGATGTTAAATGATAAAAAGCATTTCAAAATTATAATTCTCTATCAAAAATAAAATTCTTTGACTCTGTTCCCTTTGATTTATATTCCCAGTTCACCTCAGCAAATGAAAAATATGAAAGGAGAAAGCTCTCATCAGCCAAAAACTGAAAATAGGTATTTGTTTTTAAAAATGCATATGAAATTTTAGTTACTTCTCAGAAATTAGAAAGGGGACATTTAGAAATTGTTTAAAAGGTAATGCTTAGAAATGAAATTTTCTTCTGATATACTTTTTTATTTGAAGTATTCAGAAGTAATCATACTCTTAGATATGTCTGGATCTAATAGAAATGTGTTTTCCTTTTCTACCTAAAGGAAAATGATTTTAAAATTATTCCACACAGAAATATTATATTAAAATCAATATAAAATGACATTATCATTATTAAATGGAACATAATTCTTTAAACATTCTAATCCACTTATTTCAAGCATTCCAAATACATTTAAAATGTTTTTCATGTATATTTTTATACACATCACAATTCTTACTTGGGCATTATTATTTCACAGGTTTGTATTATTTTTATGTCATGAAGAAAATGACAGTGATTATAGCAAGAGAATATGTACATTTTTCCTATCTTCTTTCGTTTTGTTTCAAATCCAAATAAATAGAAATGTAAAAATGGTTTAAATGGTGATTTTAGAACTCTGCAGGGAATCCTGTGTTTTAAAAAGTATTTCAAGCCTTTTCTAAAGATTTCTCACATCAGTATTATGTTGTTGGTTTCCTTTTGAAAAATACTCTGCTTTTAAAAGAACCTTATAATTTAAATTTATTTCCTATGCATATGATTTTGTCAAAATCCCAATCCAAACACAGAAAATGCCCTGTGTCTCCTTAACACCTACAAAGCTAATGTTTATAGGCCAGCTTAAATCTGAGGAGAAAATATTCACCACAACTCCAGGTTTTCCTTCCTTCCTCCCCCCCCCCCCCCCACCACCGCCTGGATCAGTCAAGCTCTACATTTGATATACAGACTGAATTTTTATTTTCCATCAAAATTACATGAGAAGCAAAAGCCTGGAATCTAAGACTCCAGACAAACTGGGCGGTTCTCCTCACTCCTGTCTTTTCTCAGTGTCAGACCCTATGTTTAGATAAAACAATTTATCTTTATCATTTTCAAGCTGGTCCGACGGGCTAGGGGATGGGAGGTGCGAAGAGGTGGAGGGGTGAGCGAAAAGGTGATTGTTTCACTTGTTGTCAGAGGGCATTGATCAGCCCCGCTGTCGGCTGGTCTCGGAGGTGAGGCCATGTCCCCCAGGAGCACTTCGGGGCTGGGCCGTGTCAGTGCAAAGCTGTATTGAGTCATGACCCAAATGACGGCTTATTGAGGGAAACGGGTATTGGCGTCCAAATCATTCTGAGACACCCTCAGTAACACTTAAACCAGTCCACTCCGTTAATGTCAGGTCACAGGGGACACATTTAGCCCCCTCTGCTGACCATTAGGCCCTTTGATGGAGTGGACGATAAACTTGACGGGACAAGCTGGACCCCTGCTCTTGAGTCTGCCTCTGTTGACGGCAGGCCCAGGACAGCGCTGCCTTTTGGAGAATGCAGGGGTTCCTGAGGTCAGGTCCTCTAGGGATTCTGTCCCTTTTACACCACACAGGAAAAAATATACCTCACGCTAGTTTTAATGTTATAGCGTCAAAGGGAGAAAAACTAGCCACCATGATGCTTCACAAAATTTTTCAACAATGAGGTCAGACACAAATTGTGGATAAAGTGGTCAGGCTCTCCCATTTTGTAATTTTTATTTCTTGCTTTGATTTTTCTCTTTCTTCTAAGCACTGCCGATATAGTGCAGGTATTTCGAAATCCATTTGTTATACCTTGTGTGGCAAAGAACAAAAAGAATTCCTTATTGTTTCCCAAGGAAGTAGAAGAAAAATTGGACAAAAATTCACTCCGCTGTGATCACAGCGTTTGCAAGTCGGTGTTCTGGAAGGAAATTATTTTATTTTGTGTGACCAAACATCAAATATATTTGGGGGGGAGGGAGTGGGAAGCTAAAGTTAATTGCATTTCCCGTCTAGGGCAGCATTAGCCTAAAACAAACTTCAGCTTGAAAATGAATCGAAAGCACAAACTAACAAAAAGCAGGTCTTTGTTAACATTCAAAGGGTAAATTAATAATCATTATTGCTACTATTTAAACAAATTATACCTAAATCTTCTGTTACACGAGAGATCGCTACTGTTCACTTATTCCGCTCTCCCACCAGCAAAGCGGCCTCTGGCTTGATGGAGCAGGTTTCCTGGTATTGCAATGCTTTCATCCTGGTTTTAACACCTTGTCTGGATTCCTCTTGAGCATTAACTGATATTGCATTAGAAGGGGAAATGAGAGGGAATTTTTAAGTGCCCCCCCAATCGAAAACTGAATTCAACAGAAATAGCCTTTCCTTCTTTGAGCACTAGTTGGTAATAAATAATTAGGGGGAAAAAGTTGTACAAATGGTCTAATAATTTGACCAAATCATACATCTGTTTTGTCTTAAAAGTAGAAATCTAATTAAAAAGATAATCCATTTACTAAACTATTAACTACCCTTCTGATAAATAAGGAAGCAGCTGGAGGACATGTTTCACCAAGAGGGAGGGAGGTGGGGACGGCGTCTGGCTCTCATTGTCTGCTTCCCATTAGCCAAACCTGAGAGACTTTTCCAGAGTTCATATGCTTTGTCTCCTAATGCAGTCTGGAATCCTTAGAGCTTGCTAAAATCCAGAACTACTTCTTCTCAAAGGAGTCAGTTTATCAAACCATGCAGGTTACATCTCATTTTCATATTGATTTCAGGACTGTTTCATTCCAGAGAAACTGGGTAAATTGAAACACACACCCACAGCCTGCATTATCATGTCTTGTTCCTGAAGCTCGAAAGTAAGATTCTTGTGGATTCAGAGATTTCAGATGGGTTAAGGGGGTTATATTTTGGTATGCTTTTTGGAAGAGGAGTTCAGTAACTCATTTTCTTCCCATGTACATTTTACAGTGTGTGTATCTGTGCACCAACTATCATCAACATTTGCTAACTCCCTCTTGATGTTTTATGTTGAGCGGATATAAATAATCCCAGCACAGATATATCAGTGAACATGCCTGTGACTGAATGTGTGTGTGTGCATAGTCATGCTTCTCTTACTCACCTCATCCAAACAGACTTCTAACAAGAGCCTGAACTCAAGAAATAAATTGCATTGATCTGGCATTTATAATGGGGCAATCTTGAGTTTTTAGTGGGACGAGATACCAAAGGGAAATTACATCATTGCCAGTAAACTTCTCTCTCCACCCAGCTTTCGGTAATTTTTCCCACCTCTTCCTTTCAATTTGCAAAGCTAAGAAAGTGCGCAATATCTATCATACCTTATACAGCTTTTGAGCATCTAATAAGTGTACTATTAGTAACTGATAAATTAGTTATGAAATCCATATTGTCTAACATTCGGCCATTTCATTCAGAGACCATTCTATCCTGATCACAGTGTAAATTTCTAAGGCAGAAGCTGACAGCCTAAGACATGGAATCCACTAAATTAATAAATTTAGTTTGACTTTTAATACAATTAGAAACTATAATTTCACATTTACATTTTATTACTGCAGTTAGGGTTCCGAATGAAAAATTGGTAGAAATGGGTTCGGTTCTGCACGACTCAAAATCTTAGATATTTTTCTGAGAACTAGAAGACTACATTTCTTTGAACTTTGTTCTCTGGGATCTGAGTGTAAGTGGACGAAGAAAAGCTTTTTGTCCAACAGCAAAAGAACATTAGATGCCTATTTGTCATGTTGCGTTTATATTCCCTTTTATGTATTAAAAAAAACCCCAAACACCCCTTATATTTTCCTGCCCGAGAATGAACTTTCTACCTATAAGATTCTTGGAAAATCACACACCAGTCAACATGCATTATGTGAGGGCAGCTAATTTCTGAATTTTACTCTCTGTTCTTATGATCTAAATCTCCTTGTGATCCCCTTGTGTCCTCAAGCCTGAGTGTTCCAGGAAAACTGTCTTCAAGCATCCTTTGTCACATGCCATTGTACCCTGCTCACTGCCCTCATCACATCACCTGTGAATCCGGCCCAAGGGGTGACCAGTGGAGGGTAATCCACCCATTCATTGGCCCTAGAAGGAACCTAACATGGAAGTTTTACCCCAGTAAAAGAATGTTTCCAAATGTTTTAAATTGATACCTGGAAAAGAAATCTTATAGCTTCATTTCCCACCCTCCCCCACCCCCAGATGGCTGCTAAAAAGTATTCCTTATTTTTAATTTAAGTTTTGGACTTCACTTACATCTCAACACATTTTGAAATATCTCCCTGAGCCTCATTCTCTGTGTGGTATGTCACTAGAGGTCACAACTCAGTAGGCTATTATCCAAAAACATCACACAATACAAAAATATACCTGTTCCATGGTCTCAGCACTGTCATCAGGAACTCTAACCCCATGACCTGAATGCAGGACAGCAAACATGGCCCCTTCCCCATCTAAAGGTGCCTAAGGAGTCCAGCCTGGAGCTCTGGCCTGCCCTCTGAAGCAGCCCTTGGTCCCCAAGATGAAAGTGATGGACTCTGGTATAGTAGAGCCATTTCCCACATAGCCCAAACCATGGGGCCACCTCCAGTGTCACTGTAGTAACTTCTTCCTGTTTATACAGCAGTCTTTAGAGGGCAACAGAGTGACAGGGTGTCCAGCGGAACTGAGGATCCCACTGGGAAATGGCAGAGCAGACCGCAGGTTCTTCACTATGGGGGGGGGGGGGGGGGCGGGGTTGGAGAGGGGGAAGCGGAACCTTTGCTGCTTCCAGAGGCTGGCCTGGGGCTTCTTGCACATACAAGGTGAGGAGTGGGGGGCGAGACTAGATTTTCTCTTTCCATACACCGTGCTTCTTCATCTGGTCACTGAAATGCTTAATGTGGGTTTTCAGGAAAACTAGGGCAGGTGATCCGAAAAAGTGATAAATGGGACCTGCATTTCACACAGTTGTTTATAACAAACTAAGTCTGAACTACTGCACTGGGAGTCAGAGTACAACGGGGAAACGTATGCAGGCAACAGGGAGTTAAGTAAATAAATTTTTTCTCTTCTTTGTCGATGTGTTTAGTTCTCTTCCTGCCAAGATTCATCTCCCTCTGCTATCTTGTGAGAGACACATATGGTGCAGTGAAATTGCCATCCAAGAAAGCATGTCCTGGCCTGTTGAGACAGCATCAAATAAGATTAAAGCAAAGTAAAAATAAAAAGATAGAATGATTTTTTTTCTTTTCCTTGTACAGAGAATGTCTGATGAAAGCCATCGAGGTACTTGAATTGCTTCTAAAGCTTTTGCAGCGATTTCTTTACTTTGGGTGGTTAAGCAAAAGCCAGGAATAACACGACAATATCTTCTTTTCTTTTTCCAAGTTGGTGAAAAAAATGTGCTTTATAATAAACCAGATGTATATGAATAACATACAGCATTGCCCTCGGCGCTGCTGTTGCAAACAGCACTTACACATGTTGCAGACAGCCTTCAGTCTTCACTTTCACTCCTTCTCTCTGGATCCCATGGACTAAAACTTTTCATCACAGCTTTGAATAAAACCTCTTTTTAATGTTAGTATATTCAGGTTTTCTTTTTATGGCAAACTATCTAATTTCTTGATTTTCAGACCCCAATATAGGAAGAATTGAGTTTCATCTTCAGCCAACTGGTGGTCAGATTTCCCTCCTGTTGTTGACGCTCAGGAGATCAATGCACAGGTAACTCCTCCTCCTTCCCAGCACCCTCCGGGGCACGCCTAGGAGGGCGAGTGCTTGCCTGTGAGAGCATGGCCTCTCCTACTCTCATCAGCTGTGCACATGACACTCCATGTCCAGCATGCCAGGAGATTATAAGCCTCTCCACCCTCCACCAGTGTCCCTGGTACCTGGCAACGCCCAGATGGGGAAGTTCTGAGTTGGCTACATTAATATCGTCACCACCTCCAGAAGGCTACACCCAGACTCCCCCCACGTGGAGACCGGAATAATAGCAAACTTCTTTCCTTGCTCACGTTTACTTTAAGAGCCTGCTGGCTTTGGGTAAATGTATGATGGGGGTAAGAAGAGGGAAAATCCACATGCCACTCTTCTAAGTCTCTTTTCTCAAACATGCAAAGCATTTCTTCTTTTTCAGGGGCTTTCTGCCCCTTCCCTCCCCCAGTGGGGTTTCAGGAAGTATTGTCAATTCTTTGAAAGGATGCGGTTAGGAGGTAAACAATACCACGCTCCACATCAGAGCTGGGGCCCAAAGCCAGGCTTTGAAATTAAAATAAAATTTTAAGTGACTGGAGAGGAAGAGTGGCAGGCTGTGAAAGACAGGCACGGCCCCTTCTTCAATTCAGCACACTGTTCTCCGTGATAGGAAGTCGGTTCGCGTTCAGAAGCAGAAACGAGGAAGCAATCTGTGCATCTGTTTGCAAACTGTCCTAGGTAAGGAGCCTTAGGTTTACAAGATCTTGTTTCCGATGTGCGGCCTTAATTGGACCTCTGGAAAGCAACAATGCATCAGTAGAAGAGATTATCGCCGGCCTTAATAAGCTGTTGTTGGCTTTCATAACAGCCACAGCCTAAAACGAAGCACATCTAGCCCAGAAACGATCTCACCAATTGCCTGGAGCAAGGATTAAAAAAACAAGGATCCGAAGGACAGAAAGAAAGCGGTGCAGGGGGCGGGGCGGGGGGGGGGGGGCAGCGCAAGAAACAGGGGCTAATGTAAAATCGTTTCCATATTAACCTTCTTCCCTTCTGACAATGGTCAAGTTCGGATTCAAAATACAAATTATCTCCAATTACTTCAAAAGAGGCAGTCAGAGAGCTGTCATTTAACCTTCACCATCTGTTTGCCTCAAAAGAAAGCTGTACAGGCTGCCACGCTGACCTCAACTTTCCCTCCGAGCCCTGGACCTGCACTGAAGACGGAGGCGCATTGTTCTCTGGAGGGAAACCTACTGGGGTTTTATTGGGGAGGAAGAAGGAGATGGGTAGGAGAGCGGACAGGAAGAAAGGAAAGGTGACATCTAGGGACCAGAGAGGTGACTTAATTCACACTGGGTTGATGTCTCCTGTTGAGTGAGTGCTTGCTGAGCACCCTGCACTGGAGAGTTTGCTTTCGAAAGAGACTGGCTCTAAGAAGGTCTGGCAGAACTGAGACATCTGATGGCTAAAGGATGGGCAGGACGAGTCAGGGTCCATGGCACGGCCGGCCCTCTCGCTGGGCAGCTGCAGCGGGAGGCCAAGCCTTAGGAACACAAAGGCGGTGCTGCCGCCCAGAAGGTAGAGAATCCCTAGTGAACAGAGGTCTTCTGACACAATCAAGACGGTAAGGCAGAGAGAAATGGGGCTTTGGGGAAATGAACAATCTGTTAGCACTGGACTATCTGATCCACAATTTGTGGGCTGGGGGGGAAAACTACCCTCTGCATGAAAAGCCTAAAATCACACCATTCAGGATGGCCAGGTGAAGACCAAAGCCACTCTGGAGTCTCTCAGTGGAGACATGTCAGTTCAAACAAGTATAATCAGCAAACCCAGATGCCATCGCCTCCTGCTTCGGGAAGCTGAGAGCTAAAGGAACGGGGAACATCAGCTCGTGGAGATGTCCCAGAATAAGGCCAAGAGGACCAGTCGGGAGAACAGCTTCCCAACAGGCCCCGGTGAAATAACAGGGTGAAAATTTCTGAAGGCCTTACATTTTATGGGAGAGTTCTAATGTTTCTACCCAGATACATTATATTATTTCCACTGCCTCTGATCTTTATTTTCCATTTTACAGCCCAGTGAATAACAGGTTTCTTCAAGAGGGAAAGAAAGAAAACAGACCCCCTATAAACTAGGACAACGTTGCCTCGTAAACAGTTTGCATGTTCAGGGAGCAGAGGCACCTGGAACTTTCTCCAGGAAAGCACCGCCAAATGCCAGTGCCGTGTGGCGACTGGGCAACTCTTTCCCTTGTCAAATGATATCGACGCTCGAGACCTTTTCCCGTGCCTGGAGTGCCTGCCAGGGCCTTTCATTTCTCGTTGGAAAGGCAGATGGGGACCCATCGATTAGACACAGAAAGCTCTGCCCACCTATGTCAGGGTGGCGGTGGTGGGCGTGAGGATGGCCTGGTGGCTGGAGAGACCACTGTGAGGGGAGAAACATACCCTCTGAGAATGAGCTCTCCGTTCACCACCACTCCCCCCACTTCCGAGGCCCTACCCCCCACCCCCACACAGAAGAAGGCACCTTGCCTCTGTTTCTACTTCCCTCTTCTCCCTTCTCTGCCCTTGCCCTCCCCCAAACCCATTTCCAAATATAAGCCAAGGGCCTCGTTGGCCGATCACTGATGGCAATAGCTGTGTGACAATGGGCTTTACTAAAAGTATCCTCTTTCAGATCTTCTCTCAGGTCTGTGTGTCCTCCCAAGGTCAATGTAGGAGATGATGGGCCACCTGATGAGTTGTCAAAAGAGTGAAATAGGGAAATGAAGACATGTGCGCTTCTCTTGGGTCTGGATGCTGCATCTGACTGAAGCACTGTGTCTGATGGACATCTTCCCTCCTCCCGTCCATGCTTCCTTGCTGGATGGGCCATGTGCTCCGTGTTTGAAACAAACAAAATTATAAAGAAAACATGGCAGAACTGCTGGGAATAAGAGGGCCTTTGGTGGACTCTGGCTCAGCCACCATCCCCTCCATGCTCAGGGAGGCAGGGACAGTGAGAAAACTGTTCCTGAGGAGCATCTGGATCTGGTTAATTGACAAGCTGGGGCATCTGCAAACTTGAGCCTGGGACCAAGTCCTGTGAGCAGGTTTGCGTTCAGGAAGGGAACCGGCTGTTACACTGCATAAGACAAAATCTGTACCTCCTCCAGGATGCTCGTTATGAAAAGCTGGATGTAACAGACGCATGAAAGGGGCTGGTTTCATTTGACATTTCACCCACTGAGGACCCGGGGGGCGGTGAGGGAGTGAAAAGCCCAGCGCCATGAGGACTGGAGCTTGTCTACCAAGTTTCCCCCTTTTGCTTTCACTTGTTTTCTATTGACTGATTTTTGCATCAAATGTTAAATAAGCCACCATTTCTGACCATTTCTCAATTGTGAAAATCTTTCTGCAGCCCATTTCATGGGCCACAGACACGCAAACGGTTTTCAGTTTAATCTCTAGATAAATATCACGTGAGGAATGAGGTCCCTTTCCTTCCGGTCCTCTGCAGGTAGCAGAGGAGACAGAAGCAGAACCCATTATTAGACCCGTCCCTGCTCCAACCAGCTGCAGAGTCCTTTCAAAAGGCAACGCCATTTTATCATAAGGATACTGACCAGGCTGATTTCTTAAATGCTTTTTTGGATGCCAAGATCCCCACTGATTTCATGCTTGCTCTTTACATTTACAGCTATGTAGTTCTCTTCTTCTGTTACCCCATCAAATCGGGACTTCATAAAGCCTGAATTATCCTCACTATCATCTTAATTGCCAGGCACAGGTTTGGAGGAGGTCCAGGTCGGAATGATAAACTCCCTGCAGAATGCTAAGGTGCTAAGGAGTGGTGCTGGATGGGGATTCGGGAGCAGTCTCTGAGCTCTACGTGGACCGACAGCATGTTGTATGTACGGATACTATCTGTCATTTTAAAATAAGGTCCCGCAAGGAGGAGATGGAAAGGCGATATATCTGTGATCTGTGATATGCCTTCTGAAATCTTACTTAGCTGAGCTCTTTCTACCTCATGGTTCCTCAGGTCAGAGACAGGTTGAGTTAAAATGCTACATGAGACTATTCCTCGTTTAAAATACAGAAATCTTGGGAGGTTTGATTAGATAGGTGAAACAGTATGAAATCATTAGGAGAAAGTAATAAATACAATCTAAATATCTCCCTAATTAGAGTCACCAGATAAACTACAGATGTACAATATTAACAGAGAATATGCTAAAATATTTAAGTATATCAAAGTATAAAATATCTATTGTGATATGTCCAAACATGGAACACACACTAAAATAAAAAATAGTTGTTGTTTACCTGAAGTTCAAATTTATCTGGGTGTTCCGTGTTTTTACTTGCTAAATCTGGCAACTCAATACAGAATTGGAACTAATTTGACTTTCAGAGACAGGACACTGGAATTCTAGAATTTTCTATTGACAATAGGCCAAGGCAGGTGACATGCTTGAGTTTCCATACCTGTGCATATGGCAACTATGTGATAAGCTCATTCTTCATGAAACATCTGCGTTTTATAATTATTTTGCATTTTAAACCATCAGTTTCACCACTTTTACTATATATATATATATATATATATATATATATATATGTATATATATATATATATATATATATATATATTAACCTAAATCACCAAATATAATAAAACTCTAAGTGAAAGACCTTTGCAAAGATATACAGATATTAAGTGTTAAATACTTGCATATCACAATTAATTAGATAAGCCCTTAAAAACAGAACAGTTACTTTCATTTACAAATGCTCCATCATTTTTTGGTCATAGTCTATATTTACAAACTTAGTGCAAAGGTAGCAACATCTTGAATTTTCTTTTAACCAGGTCAAATTATTTTGCATTTTATTATTCTCATATTTTACTCAAGACAATTTTCCACCAGTGATCACTTTTTCCTTCAGATTACAGCAAAATCTCATTACCTACAATAGGCTTATTCCTGAAAAGGAGACAAAAATACCAAATTCTAAGACATGAGTTCTGATCAAAAGTCGAGTTTAATTGTCCAAGGCCCTCCCAGTGTACCTGAGACATCTCTGTGGGCTCTAGGGTGACTGAGCTGGGCTGTTGGGGCCTCCTCTGTACCACGAGGCAGGCTTGCACTTCAATTTTGAGAAATGCAAAACAAGGCTCCTAATGTACCTGAGTACCGCCCCCCACCCCCATTTCCTTGGAGTGAGTGGGCTCAGGTCACTTGGAAGGTAGGAGAAAAGTGCCAACATGAGTGAATGAATGAATGAATGAATACATACATACATACATACATACATATATACATATCAAAAAAGTAAAAGAGCAAGATATATATATATACCCTATCTAATAAATAGGGAATATGCTAATTGACCACCATACCCTTGCAAAGATGGCAGTGCCCACAGCCAATAGGAGGGAATGTGCTAACTGACTGCCACGCCCTCAAAGATGGTGGTGCCCATAGCCACAAGATGGCGGCGCTCAGTCCCCTCAGCCCCACTGGTACAGCAGGTGTGGGTCCGGCCTCTCCGTGTGCCTGCCTCCAGAGTCCCCCAGTCCCCTCAGTCTCCCAGCCGCCCAGGGCCGGCCCAAGGCGCAGGCAAGTCTCGGATGGTGGCTGCCCAGCTGTCTAGGGCCGGCCCAAGGTGCAGGCAAGCCTCGGATGTCGGCTGCCCAACCGCCCAGGGCCAGCCCGAGGCACAGGCAAGCCTTGGATGGTGGCTCCAGGGCCGCCTGAGGCTCAGGTAACCAGGGCCAGCTGAGGCTTGCACTGCCAGCAGTGGCAGCAGCAGAGGTGTAATGGGGGCGTTGCCTTCCACTGATCACGGGGTTGCCTCCCACCCCTGAGGGCTCCCAGACTGTGAGAGGGGGCAGGCTGAGCTGAGGGACCCCCCCTCCAGTGCATGAATTTTCATGCACCAGGCCTCTAGTCTTTTGATAAGAGTTGACATATTTGTAAACATCCAAATGAGATATGTCCTTAATGTCCTCTTTCAAAGATAGTTCTGCAAATGTCTCTATTGAAGCAAAATATTCCAGAACTGGAGAATCTGTTTTGAATCTAAGTATTTCCTAGGATTTGCCAGGTTAGCACCTGTTTTAAGAATTTCTCAGTCAAAGTAGTCGCTAAAATACTCTAGGGTGAAGGCGAGCCCAGCAGTTCTGAATTGCAAGGTGCCAGGATGGGAAGCGCCTCAGAAGAGGCCATGAGAAGCATGTTTGTCCACTTGTCTCTCTGGAGAAGACAGAGAAGGCATCTCCCTTTTCAAAAACGGGTTTAAAATGACAATGAGAGGGTCAAAACACAACAGACAAAATGATATATACTTTTTGTAAGGTATAGGCAAATCAAGTGCTTGTGTTTGTAAAAGCTTTTCCATGAACAGGTCCTATTTATTAGCGGTGAAATACAAACCACGTTATCAAGAATCTTAAGGAAATAGATTGCTGTTAAGTGATACTTCAGAATGTACCCCCTATCAATGCTACCGTACCATTACAGGGAGATAAACAGAAAATCCTTGCCTCCCTTAAAGAAGACCTCTGCCTGAAATACTTTCAACCAGAAATTTTCGATCTTTTGCATCTTATGGCACACATAGACTAATGATTAAAATTCTGAGGCACACCAAAAAATGTATTATATTTTTGGCCGATCTGACAAAAAAAAAAGGTATGGTTTTGATTCACTTATACCAGATGGCTAATGTTGTGTTGGCTGCTGTCATTATTTTATTTGATAATCTAAGGGAAAAGAGGTCAGTGCCCCTGACTAAATAGTCAGGTATTCCATATTCCAAAAATTCTTGTGGCACATGGGTTGAAAATCGCTGCTCTAAACTATTCAGTTGTAGTTCTAATGCCAGTGATTAAAAATACTGCTCTGGACATTTTCAGTTAAGCAGTGGTATCCAGAAGGCTTTATGAATGAAGGCGAAGACCAAGACTTGGTCGACAGTGGGAATGTTAAAGAGGGTGATTAGCCTCTGAATGTGGAGTCTTAAAGGTCCAATTTTCACGTGCATTAACGTCACACGTGATAATCTACAGTATTAGGGGTTGTGACTAGTTGTTGCCTGGCTCCAATTCGAGTGAAACAGCAATAATCTAAGTGTAATATCATACCTACCCTCCTCACACCATCCTACATCCTGCTTTCTCCAATACCTGGCTGCAGAAGGCAATTAATTGCCCCTTGGAACCAGTCATGTATCCAGGCTTCAATTCTTAGGCTGTTTCGTTTTTGAGTCCTAGGATTGCTTTTTTACAGTAAAAAAAATTTTTTTTCAAAGGTATACATACTATCCTCAAAGAGCTTCTGGTCTAGGTGGAAAGATGAGGGATATGGCTTAACATGTCATCAGATGAAAACCCCTAAATCAATCCTCAAGTGACTCAAAACAGTTCTTTTTATAAGAACAGAAGCTAGTGGATGAGGTTTTTCAAAGATGGCTTCAATTATAACCCAAAACAGGACACACACTAGGGACAGGTCAAGGGTAAAACTAACAGATCATGTTCATAAGTCAGAGCATGGTTTTGTCACTTGGTCATGGCCAGGATCAGGGTGAGTCAAACATGCATTTCCTACCTGGTCACAAGTCTAGAAATTCAGGAGACTTTTGACTCCAGGTTCAAACTCCCCCGATCCTAAGTCCATGGGATATAAACCTGACAATGCGTCATTGTCTCTGTCCTTACTCTCTATAGCAACCCAGATTTCTTGGACCAAGGATTTGGTGCATGCAGACTTACTAAGCCCACCCTCCTCCCACTAAATAGCAATAGTAGATTTCACCATGCACCTTGGTTTTCATCCAAGTTCCCTTCCAAGATGATAGCCCTCTCTCATCTCCACTATCACCAACCCTTAGTTCTGTGCCTTAAAGATGGGGCTCAGTTCCTCTACTCTCAAATTATATTGAGTATCCCACCACTTGAAAATGTGAGTTCCCACACCATTACTTTAAATCACAGTCTCCCAAGACTGTGGTTCCTATACTCCCTCCTCCGTACCCTTCTCTCTCCATCATCACCCCAGCTAGTTCAAACCCAATACAAATAAGGGTACTGATCAGTTCCAACACCCCTTTGTACTCTACAATCAGGCCCTCTGGACAGTGCCTGTCATTAGACCTTCCACTGGGTCTTTTTTTCCTAGCCTAGCCCTGTCTTCATTCCCATTATTCAGAAGTATACTGCTGAGATCTCTCTATGCCTGGTGGTTGGCCTGCTCAGGTTATAAGAATTAGATAGTAGTTTCTAACTGTCATCTGACATGAATTCTGTCATCTCCACATTGTAGTATTAAATACTGGTAGCTAAGCAATGTATTTAACTTTGGTGTTCCTTTTTGTTCTCTTAGAAAAAAAAATACTGGAATTCATAGATTTGGGGATATCTCTTAGTTCCCATCCTTTCTGAACAGTAGGAAAACATCTACTGTCAAACACTTGGATCTTTTGCTAATTCAAATTAGTAGTGAAGGTCATGGATAATTTATTCAATTCTGTTTTTGTTTTCACATGCTGGCATTACGAAAAAACACTCCAATTAATTCTTCAGTGACCCCAGTCTGTTTTGTAACGTAGAACACTAAAACACAAGAGCAAGTAGCTTGAACACAAGGTGGTGCTAAGGAGTAAAAAATTAACCATGGGTCTGTTTCCCCAAAGGTTACCTCAAATACTTAAGGTTTGCAGGACACCTAATAGTTTCCATATTATTTTCATACCCATTATCCTGTTTATTACTCAGAATTCAAGGAAGAATAAGCTAACAAGTTTTATAGATGAAAAAAGTAAGGTTTCTATGGGTTAACTGACTTGTCCAAGATCATCCATACCAGTCTAGGTCTTCCTTTCTTGTCTAGGTTTAGTCATCTTCTTTACTGCAAGGTTAGTTACTTTTTCATGTAAACAGTCTCCAAGTTTGCTGTCATCAAAATCTGCCCAAATCTGGGGAGTTCTGTGTGCCTAAGTTGCATTATTAGATTAGGAAAAGATGGATATGTGGTGAACCTCTCTGTGTGCTCAGGATTCCTTGGCCAAATTCTATGGCATAGAGTAACAACAACAACAACAAAAGAATCAGTTCTTGGATACCTGGATTTGTGTCCACTTAGTTAGAAGACCCTTTGTGGGACTATCCTGTTCAATCCAGCACCCTGGTCATCCTGGACACGCCCAGAGCACCCTCTCTGATACCAACTATATGTATTTTGGGGCATGCCAGAAGGCCCTGAGTACTACTAATGCCCTAAGAGCACTGTGCCATATAAGCCAGACCAAAAGACCTCTGCAAAGGGCAGATGAAAATCAGATTTATCTCCTATTAGTTTACCTACTTTTAGGCTTAAAATACCCAAAATGGGTGCTGTCTTTCTGGGTGGGTGTATTGGTTTGTGAGGGCTGCCATAACAAATTGTCATCAGTTTGGCAGCTTAATACAACAGAAATTTATTATCTTAGAGTTTTGGAAGCCAGAGGGGTCAAGGTGTCTGCAGGGCTGGTTCCCCTGAAGGAGAATGCGTGCCATGCCTCTCCCAGCTTCCAGAGGCTCCATCAATCCTTGGCCTTTCTTGGCTTACAGACTCATCACTCCTCTACTACCACTGTCTCCACATGGCTTTCCCTCGGTGTCCCTTTGTGTCACATCTCCCTCTTGTTGTTCCTTATAAGGACATTCATCATCGCATTTAGAGACCATCCTAAACTTAGAATAATTTTACCTCGGATCCTTAACTGATTACCTCTGCAAAGGCCTTATTTCTAAATAAGTTCACATTCTGAGGTTCTAAGTGAACATGAATTGGGGTGGGGGGGGGGGAGGGACAGTATTCAACCCACTATATTGTGAGTGCGGCACTCACAATTGTTCTTCCTTTGAAAGATACCATTGTAATTAACCTAGTTATCAATAACAGGAAAGGAACAAAGAGAAGGCCACATATTATAGGCATGTCACAACGGTGTCAGAATTAATTCTCCGTGTTAAGCTGAAGCCCAATTCCTCTTGCCCTGCACTTAAAGAAGGTGGAGAACAGGGGTCCTCAGTCATCCCCAGAGGAGTCCCAAATGCACCTCCCTTGGAGCCCTCTGCAGGTGCTTCCCCTACCAGGATAACACCAGAGATCTTCACCTGCATTTTCTCTAAACAGAACATTCCCATCAACCAAGCTCATTCCATTGAATCGAGGTCCAGGGTCTTCTCTTTCCCCAGATTCCATAGCACAATTCAACCAGCAAGGGAAGATGGAAAATACCTTTTAAAGTTGGAGAGGACATTTATAGTCCTTGTCCGTTTGTTCTGTTTCCATTTCAAGTCAGGATTCACTCCCATATCTTCTGGCCTAAGCGCCCCTTTAACTAAGACATGACTCACAAATCATTTTCATGGCAACAGGTCTCGATGTTATACGCCTCAGAATATTTCAGTAACAAGGCTTAAACAGAATAAACTCTTTGTTTCCATGAAAAATGCTAATTGAAGGAATTTTTTCCCCCAAAGGACACTGAATAGAAACCAACGTATTAAGCAAAATGTAGATGATGCCTCCCCTTTCATCTGCCTTTCCTTCAAACAGAAAACAAAACACAACCCCAAACAAACCAACTGTTCTGGCAGGGAAAAGAAATAGCCTTGATATTTATATTCTCCAACAAAGCAAGTGAGGAAGGAAGAAAGGTGAATTCTGCAAATACCATTCAAAGCCCCACAGAAAACAGCCAGCTCAGTTTCTCTCAGCAGCTGGAAGGAAATGTCTCAACAGCCCCCTCCTTTTTTTTTAGTTACCAAATTCCTTTATGTTTCTTTTCTTAGAAAAGTAACTTTATAGGTCATTAAACAACTATTAAAAACACAAGTGAGCTAAAGCCAAAGCTGGGCCTTTTCCCTTTGATTTTTTTTTTCTAGTTTTCAGAATAGGGTTTTGAGAGTTGGAGTGTTTTTGTTAATGTCTTTGTGGGCATGTAAATAGTCTTTCTATTTGTAACATCCCCTAAATAAGGCAGCTAGAGGAAACCTGCCTCGCATTAGCACACCTGCTGGGCCAAGCCATGAACGTGTATTACCCCAAATGGGACACCTCGTTTGCCAAACAGACCTGAACTTAAAATTACCTGCTTCTCTGGGTTACTACACCCGGTTTTCATCAACCTGCATGGAACTTGACTTTCTGCATTCTCTCTTCCTCCCCACGTTGGACAGGAAAGGCAAAAGCAAAGAAAGAGGGAATGAGAGGAATTTATCTTTAAGCCCATTTAACAATGTCATCACAGGGCTCAGGCATGGTGCTGCCTTTACACATGATGAGATTGAGCTGACTTCAGAGTGTAAGGGTCCCCTTCTCTTGCAAACTTCTTTGGTAGTGAAATCTATCAAAGGAATCTCAAAACATATTACATGGTGCATTATTTCTCGGTGCTGGCCTACTCTCTCTGCCCCACTGTTCAGCTCCAACAGCAATGGGTGAGCTGCTGGTGAAAGCTTGCAAGATAAGCAGATTACAGAATGTCATGGGCCTCGGGCGACTCAACTTCACAGCCAAACTTCTCCAACCCAGGCGGCTCATCTGACTCATGTGGGTCACAGGCTGTTTCAATGAATGTCCCTCTAATGACTAAAGTTTGTTCCCTAATGTGAAAGAGGCAGTAGAAAGGAGTCAGGCCTGGGACCTAAAGCATTCTTGTCCTCTCTCACCCTTTATCTGGGAATGCTGGGTCCCAAGTTGACAAGAAAGGAAGTTGGTTTGGAAAGACTATAGGATTCTTTCAGACAGAAACCTTATATGTCACTTTCTTATCATTACCAGTGCAATTCTGTGAGTCTTCAGTGGCCTATGGGTCCTAGGGTAGTGAATAACAAGCCCAGATATGAAAACAGAATGCAGAAAACAAATTAGCATTTTAAAAATAAAAGCCTGGCTTTTAATCCTATTAAGATCATGGATTTTTTTTTTCTTCCTCCCCCTGCCCTAAAAACTCTGAGATACTGATGTTCCCATTAACATAAATGCTGAAATCAGCATTTCCTTTGAAAGAAGTTGTTAATATTTGGAAATGGTCGGGTTTCCAATCCAAGCTTTGATTGTTATTCTATACTAGCCAGCAAGTGCCAAGGTCACCGGAGATTCACCTGCAGACTGAGCTAAATGAATCCACTTGGCCACAGTGCATGTATAATTTAACATTCTCCTCTCGAGTAGTCCCATGCATTCCTAAAAAATATTTTATTACAATAACAAATTGGTTTCAAAATCATGCATTATGTATTCTGAAATTAGGTCTGCCAGTGAAACCTGGACGTACACTCGCAGGCAGGGCCGGAAGAACACACAGATGCTGCGACTGATGCGTGGATGAAGCTTGAGAGGAACAGTTAATTCCACAAGGAATCTACTGTCACTTCTTTTATTATCTTAATCTGCGTATTTGGAAAGAAAAATAACAAGCTGATGATATGCTGTAAATAGCGGTTAGAATCCTAGTCACCCATCTTCCTTGTATTGTCTCCTCTCTGGAAAGGCAGAGTGTGCTACTGGGCAGAGGTACCTGCTATCCCAAACATAGGTTTGCCAGGCAGCTTTTATGAGCTTCACTTAAAAAACAAACATGCCTTGAATATTTAAAAGTCTCTTTTCCTGTCTACTGACACTTTCCAAGTACACATTTTACACAAACCGGACTTTAAAAAGCTTCTTTGAAACATTAAAGATGAAAATATCAAAAACATCCTTACAAATTTGTGTTAAAAATACACTTGCTCTGCTATAAGCTTTCATTACTGAGTTATCCGAAAAAGTTAACATATTCAGAAACATCCTTAGGATTCCCATCACAAATGCAACCCCATATAATGTTTCCCTGATAGATGCTTGATTCTGCTCCGCAACTTTCTTCAGAAGTTAAATACACATTGATTTAGCATCTCTTACAACATAGGTATGGTTTTCTCGTGCACAGTACATGTGTTTCCTAAGACGCCTATATATAAAACATTTAGATTAAAGTACTCTTCTGGTTCCTTTGATTTTTTTTCTTAGACATTTATATCACCCTGGAAAAAGTTCAGTCTCAACAAATGGCATTAGTGAATTCTAAGAAGGCAAGATTTCCCCCCAAAATGGTGAGTACCATGATGCAGAAGGCATTTGATCTTAAAAACATAAGAAATAAATTTGGTAGAGCTTTCTCTTTGGAAGTTTCTTAGGCGTGAACTTGATCTTTCTATATTAAAAGAAAAAAATATCTAGTTTATTTCAATAGGGGATTTGTTTTTCATTAACTTGCAAGCTAAACGTCATTAGTATGTTTCTATTGGTCTAGTAGCTTGGTGAATAAAACAATAAAATTCCTCAGAGAACTACTTTTAAATCTCTTTAAATTAAAATCAGACTAATTTTTATTATAAGACCAACATCATGATAGGCTTTGTGTTTTTAAGGCAATGCCCAGACCTAAAAAGTCTAATTCCCTGACAAGAGCTTTTAATAAAGACAAATCATGGGTAAAATTAGATGCTGCAACCTTTCCTTCTAAAAAAAAAAAGAAGAAGAAGAAGAAAAAAAACAACAACAACCTGCAGACAGTGTTAAGAAACTGTTTCTCCTTAATTTTATTTTAATGTAGTGATATGACTAGACATATAGCTTTTCTATGGTGAAATTATAAGGAATAATTTTCTCTAATCTAATCAGTATATCTGAAAAAGAGAAATGTTAACAGCATAATTTCTTATTTCTTTTGTATTATAACTTAGACTGACACATTACAGCTTTGCTTTACAGAAGAACAATTAAATTGTTGATAGAAATTAAATATTACTGACAATTGAAAATACACTCTTTCCTTATTTGCTGCATACCACTCCCACCTCCCATCAAAGATAATCTAAGATGAGATAGTATACTAGTAAAAGTAACAATGAATTAAAAACCTTGGTTCTTTTATACTAAACAAAAAGGTGGTTTATATAGTAAGCAAATTCCAGTGTATGTGTATTATACGTCTGTATAAGTAGATATATATGTATATATGTACTTGAAAATCCTCTGAAAATGTCTCATTGTCATCTGCAGGCTGAATGACTAACCTCTCTCTATCCTTCATCTTAGCTGTGGACTATTTTAAGCTGAATACAAACTGCTTTTTTATTTGTTATTAAAGACAGTTCACATCTTATACCACCTTGTGTGTCTAGTATACAGACCAACATATACAATTTAGAAAAAGTATTAAAAAAGAATTAAAAATGGAAAAAATAAAAAGCCTTTAGTAATAATTAAATTTCATTCCTGTAACATTACAACAAACAGTTACACAGCCAGCTTTTCTAACACTGATAGGAAAATCCTAAGTGATAATTCATGGCACAAATTAAAAATGTGTTACAAACCTCTTTTTCAAATTGGGTGTTCCCATCACCATGATGTGTTTTTATGTGAGTTGTAAATACATGAGCTCATATATGATAAACTATATGAGCTCATATATGTTCAAAATTAAATCAGTGGAAGGACTAAATAAAATTACAAATAAGAGGCTCTAAAGTTCCTAGGGAGAGGGCCAGAAGTCAATGCTTTCTGATTCATCTTAAGCAGAACAGGAGTTTAAACACAAGCCTCTCTTAACAGCTACCAAGGCAGGTTTTGAAGAGAATAATTCCCTAATGCCACTTAAAAAAAAAAAAAGGCAATGGAAAGCATCAAATGGGTTTTGAATCTCAATATTCATAAAGAAACTTTTCCCTGCATTGGCAGCTCAGAGAATCAAACAGATAGAATGACAATAAGGTAGGCATAGCCAACATTCTTGGGTTGGTTTGGGGCTGTTTTCTTAAAAGTGTGCCAGGAATTTCAGTTCTTCAAGAGCCACGGCCTGAGTTCAGCTGTCTCCAGCTCTGCCCCTGACCTGGCCCTCTGCCAGAGAATGACACACTCAGGGCCAAAGTCAGAACAGTTTCTCCATGCTCCCCAGACCCAGGCTCCTGGCCTCAGAGTGGAAACCCGTAAGAGTCCTACACTTGGCTGTGTTCAGCAGGGCACCATCAGAAAGGGGGAGGGAGAAGGCGACGTGAGGCTGTCTTCAGCCTCCCTCTCCGTGGGTCTGATGCTGCTTGGTCCACAGAACAATCACAACAATAAAAAGCAGTGTGGCCCGGAGTCCCCTCCGAAAGAATGGAACTGGAAGCCTGTCTGTCAGACTGATGCTGAACCAGAAGCTTTTACCGCGGGGCTCGGGGCTGGAGCCTGGCTGCATTCACAGACAAGGCAGACAGATGCACCACCTTCGACAAAGCTAAGAGATGGGCCTTTCAAAAATAAAATCATCTCCCAATTACAGGGAACCCTTCCTCCCTGGGACCCCACAGCACTCTATCAACCTAAATTGGAATCCTGTCTACCGAGCTGCCTTCAATGCAGCCACTCCAGTATAAATTGGATCAAATGCTCTCAGATTAATTCCTGGAAACCTATATTCATCTTTGTATATCTTTATTACAAAAGTAGCCACAAGACTGCTCTACAATTTTCATTACCAGAACGGCTTTCGGAGCTGGATTACGCCATGGTTTATCCCTCTGTGACCTCAAACCATCTTGTTAGCCCCGTTATTGTATATTCATGCAACACACCTGAGCCCAAGATAATAAGAGTTCTAGTGCGTGAGGGGAGAGGGGCATTTTATTGCATTTATTTATTGCATTTATTACAAGGTTATGTAACCTGCTGCAGGAGACCCCAGAAGTCCATGCCTCACTCCCATGCTCCCTCTGTGTCCCTCACAACCCTCCCCAATTTGAAGGGAAGTGAAGGCAATCTGAGGAGTGACCACCCAACCTCATTTCTAAAACTGGAGCGAAGGTCGGTCGTGTTCTTCTTGGTGTGGTCTGGGTCATGGCAGGGAGGCCTCAGGCCATCTGAAGCCCCAGCACAGACAATCCCTGGCCTCTTCAGGGGAAAAGGGAAGGATTTTTGTCTGCAAAGGGACGACAGGCCTTTCGTACACATAAAATAGATGGTGGGAATAAGGGTTGCCAACGGTTTGGGCTGTAGCTATGCTTGACTAAAAGTGTTTGTTTCACCCTAGCCAGTGTGGCTCAGTGGATAGAGTGTCAGCCGCAGAATGAAGGGTTCCGGGTTTGATTCAGGTCAAGGGCATGTACCTCGGTTGCAGGCTCCATTGCAGCTCTGGTTGCAACCAATGGATGTGTCTCTCTCACATCAATATTACTCTCCTTCTGTCTCTCCCCCTCCTTCCATTCTCTCCTTCTGTCTCTCCCCCTCCTTCCATTCTCTCTAAAAGTCAATGGAAAAATATCCTCAGGTGAGATTAACAACAACAAAAAAATGTTTGTTTCAGTGAAGTGTGGTTCTCGCATTTATGGTTCTCAGAATGCTGTCTGCCACTGGCAGGTATCAAATAATGCTAACTTTATGATGATATTAGATTGCATTAATATATACTGATATATTGGTATTATAGACAACTATAATATGCCTAACTATTTTGTTAGAATTAAATGGTTTATTTTTCATTAGCTTAGTTATTTCTTTCTCTACATATCCTCCTATATAATAAAAGGCTAATATGCAAATTGACCGAACAGTAGAATGACTGGTTGCTATGACACGCACTGACCATCAGAGGCAGATGCTCAACACAGGAGCTGCCCCCGGTGGTCAGTGCATTCCTACAGGGGGAATGCCACTCAGCCAGAAGCCAGGCTCACGGCTGGCCGGTACAGTGGCAGTGGCGGGAGCCTCTCCTGCCTCTGTGGCAGTTGGACATCCCCCAAGGGCTCCTGGACTGTGAGAGGGCACAGGCCAGGCTGAGGGACACCCCACTGAGTGCACGAATTTCGTGCACCAGGCCTCTAGTACACACACATACACACACACACACACACACGCAAACACACACACACACAACTATACTCTTCCCTCATCAAGCAAGTACCTACAGTGACTCTCCAGCCTGCTCCCTCCCTCTTTTCCTCTCCCTTCCCCTTCCTCCCTTCTTTTCTCTCCATCTTCCTCCCTTTCTTTCGAAATAATGCCAGCTTGGTTCTGAATACAGGAAGAAGAACCTAAAAGACTAATCCATTCTTTATACATTCCAGGGAAACTTGAAGATTTCTATTTTCTTACCCCTATCACGAACTGTGAGGCTAAATTACAATAGGCTGATTTCACATACAGATATGCAAACATGAAATAGTCTCATTGTTTTATGGTCTTGTTTTGGTTTCTCTTTTTAAAAAAATCACCTCTTTATTTCTCATTGCTTAAAGAAATGATGTAAAATTTCAACCTGATAGGTTACTGCACCTACATTGTTCTTTGGACCTTAGGTCATCTCAGGATCAAGTCCTAAACATACCTGATTATCAGAGTATCCAAGTCTTGCTTCTCAAAGTGGGGCCTGCAGACCATTCATCAGGAGCTTGCTAGACTCACAGACTCTTGGGTTCCACCTGGATCTGCTGAATCAGAGTCTGCTTTTCAATAAGCTCCCCGGGTCATCATTTAAAGTTCGGAAGCCCTAGGCTAGAGAGCTTTTAATTACCTATTTCTGGATCCTACTTCTTTGAGATTAGAGACCAGTAATTCCATATTTTAAAATTCCGCAGATGATTCTATTAACCAACCAGATTGAAGGCCCACTAAATTAAGGTTTGACTGTATGGCTTTTTTTTTCTTTAAATAAATCTTTATTATTGAAAGTATTATGGATGTTCCCTTTTTCCCCCCATTGACCTCTTCCAGCCCTTCCCCACCCTATTGTGTGTTCATGGGCTATGCATATATACATACAAAGTTCTTTGGTTGATCTCTTTCCACCTACCCACCCTCCTCCACCTTCCCTCTGAGATTCCACAGACTGTATCACTTCTAATATCTGCATGAACAAAGGGTAAGTCATCTCATAGGGGTTTTTCCTCCTCTCGTCCCTCTGTTCCGACTCTTCCATGGGGTCTCTATTACCTCTGCTTTGGGAATCTCAGCCTGAGATCCGGGGTCCTCCAACCAGAGGCCACTTCCCTAACCTGTCTTTCAGCTCCTTGACGCACATCATTCTCCTGCCTCAACCAAGCTAAGAATTCACTAACTGCCCTGATTCCTTATGGCTTCTTCTTTGTCCCTCAGGAGCATGCCCTCTGCTCTCAGTGGTTCACATCTGCCCTCTCCCTCAGGTGCCTCTGGAGACACACCGCCTCCTAGTGGTCTTCTCCACTGACCACATCTTACTTAGGACTCTCCTTTACTCTACTTGCCTTCCATCTTCATGTGTTTCATTTCAAAGCTACCACTCTGTACTTGCTATAGACTGAAAGTCTATGTCCCTTTTATCCTGCTCCCACTCCAGCCTCTCAGTGTGATGGTACTGGGAGATGTGGCCTTTGGGAGATAATTAGGATTATATGAGGCCATGGGGGTAGAGCTGCATGAATGGGATGAGTGCCAATATACCAGTAAGAATCACGAGGGAGTGTGCTGTGTCACCAGAGCCCAAGCATGCTAACACCCTGATTTTGGACTTCCAGTCTCCAGAAGTGAGAAATACATTTCAGTTGTTTTTAAGCCACCCAGTCTATGTTACTTGGCTTTAGCAGTCTGAATGGACTAAGACAGGACTTACTGACATGCTCTTTCATTTTTTTAATATTATTTCATATATATATATATATATATATATATATATATATATATATATACACACACACACACACACACACACACACTAGGGGCCCAGTGCACAAATTCGTGCACCTTGAAAGGAATTGTGGGCCACAAGGCTGTGGTAGGCACAGGGGCAGGTCTTGGCCCATCCTCTGCGCCCCTGCCCAGTCCCTCCCGCCACCACCGCCACTCCCACTGGCCGCTGGCGCCGGCCTTGCTCGCACCCGCTGAAGGTGCGGAGCAATTGGGGCTGGCACCAGCAGTGGGTGTGAGCAGTGCCTGCTGCCCTGTTCGCCCCTCAGGAGCAGGGGGAGGTGGAGAAACCCTTAGGGGCGATCAGGGCCAGCAGCTGCTGCTCACACCCGCTTATGGCACCGAGCGATAGGAACCAGCACCGGGGACTGGCAGGGTGTGCATAGCGGCTCTGGTGCCGGTTGCGGGTGTGAGTGGGGCCAGTGCTGGCAGCAGGTGCAAGGTCCGGGTGGGATCATGGCATGCGGGAGCAAAGAATTTTCAGTAACCACCAGAGGCTCACCCCGATGACAGCAACTGGTGCCCCGCCTTGGACTGGTGCCCCCGCTCATCTGCTCCACTATCCTGCCACAGCCAACACCTGCCATGTTCCGCGCATGCCCCCTGGTGGTCAGCGCATGTCATTGAGCCTGATGGTTCGGTTGTTCGGTTGTTCTGGTTGTTCCACCATTCGGTCTATTTGCATATTAGCCTTTTATTACATAGGATATATGAATTTCAGAGAGGAAGGGAGAGGGAGAGAGAGATAGAAACATCAACGATGAGAATCATTGATCGGCTGTCTCCTGCATGCCCCCTATTGGGGATGGAGTCCACAACCCCGGACATGTGCCCTGACCAGGAATCGAACCATGCCCTCCTGGTTCATAGGTAGACCTTCAATAACTAAGCCATGCCGGCTGGGTGGACATGCTCTTTTAAATGGTCCTCCTGCAGAAATAAAACTTCTTACAGATTCTCCCTTTTCACCTTCCAAGTCACTATTACCTCTAACTGTGTTTTACTCACCACTTAACACATTATGGGTTAACCAATTTTCAGGGCCTTCTTCATGGTACAAGTGAAAGGAGAATAAAACTTCAAAAAGCATCCAGGATTCCAGTTAATTTGTCCCAAAAGGAACCTAGGGGAGGCAGCATGCTCCCAGAGCATTTAAAAACCAGAGGTTCATTTTCAGAAGCTGCGTAAGGGGTTGCCGGCTTAGACCTTCGTCAATCTCCCTGCTCTGGGCCCATGATGATTTGTGCTCCATTTTACTGTTTCTTCTGTATGCTGATTGGTTTTGATTCATTACACAACACGGAGTCCATGAGAAAAGTCATTTTTCAAGTTAACAGGTGCAGAATGAAATTAGCAGGTGGAGAAAACATCAGCATGGGACCGATATAAGAGATCTTGAGTAAGAGAAATATAAGAGTGTAATATATTAAGACTTGCCTTGTTTGGGGCTGTGGATATTTCCCATTAACACGGAAGGGTTTGCAGGGAGACAAATCTGTGCTCCTCCTTCTTCCATCTCTATTCCTGCCAGTTTCTCCCTGGAGCTTTCTTGTCTTCCCCTTTCTCTGGATGAGGGCCTGACTCTGGGGCTTATCTCACTCATGTGGGTGGGGTTCAGGGGCTCTCAGGTCCAATAGACACAGAGCCAGGTGACTCAGGGCTGTGTGAGTGTGTCTCACTGGAGATGCTGCGTGCTCTTCAATTCCTCTAAGTCCTGACTCGCTCAGACCCCAATGATTGTGCTCCTTTCCTGCCCCAGGGTAAAGTATGGCCGGCTTTACCATGGGAGATGTGCACACAAAACATATTTTCAGGATGAAGGGAAGCCAAGTCCCTTCTTCATACTTTATCCACTTCTTTTGGTCTTTTTTTTCTTTTCTGCCTCTTTATTTCTACTTGGTATTTTTCTTGACCATTTCCCTCAATTTTTCTAATTCTCTTTTATACTTAAACATGTACATGCCCACTGAAATGATTGTGGTATCTATGGGGAGGGAACACACCATACCACCATTTTTTTTAAAAGCTTTGTTAAAAAAACAATCCCCTTTTAAGCAATGACAGCCAGGACTCTGTAATCTGTACATACAATTTAATCCTTTAAAGAATCAGCAGGGCCCACATCAATCAAGAGCCTTCATCAACTTGTAAAAACAATATTTTGATTCAATCGGATTCAAAGCCTTGAAATTCTCAGCTAATTAATGCAGGGTCACTCAAGTGCTGTGCAACGGTGGCTGGAACAACGGTCAAATATTTACCCTTGGCACACACAGGTCTGCATCACCCAAGGATCTGAGTGGTGGGCAAGAATAGATGATGCCCCCATGGCTGCAGCCAGTCTCATCTGACACCAATATTTGGATAAGTAATTATTACAAAGGGAAGAAAAAAGAGAAATAATTCTTCCATCATCATAGATGCATGCATGGAAGTAAGTTAGGTAAAGATAAATGGACAGGGGCCAGGCCACCCTGACCATTCTGTTTTAGCATTCCAGATGTCCTAAGCATAGATGTGTTTCATACATACAGTCCTTCCTATAACACTCAAGATAAATAACAGGTTTAAAATCATAAGACAGCACATTCAATCCAGGGGATCTTTTTGTTAGGTCTAGATTCCAATAAATTTTCTTTGCTTTGTGACTTGAACATTTTTGAGACCTTACAGATCTGGGGTGAGGATGGTGTGGGAGCATATGCAAAATCATACTGTATTTGCTTATTTCTAAGTGTGACTGCTGAGTATATTAATACTTTATGTATGCATAAAACATATGATTTACTTATACATATGTAGAAAGAGAAAGCATCTCAGGATGCCTCATTACTGATAATAAAAAGTAATTTGCATTTCTTCTCTTAAAATATGGGAGACAGGTAGGCAATCTGAGATAAAGTTCATACAAAACATCCCTCCCTTTCTTCTTTCTTTTGGCATCACCTCTAAACTCTTCAAAAACTGCATTTTGTGGTCCTGGTTGTAATACTGTACTATACAGTTTCCAAGAGATTATTGGGAGGTACTGACTAAAGAGTATATGTGATCTCTCTGTGTTATTTCTTACAACTGCATGTGAATCTACAATTATCTAAAATTTTAATCTCAAAATTAAGTTTGATTAAAAATCTCATGCATTGTAGGATAGACACAGCACTGAACAGCCTTTTTCTTATGTTGTTAATTAATCACTTCCATTCATGTGTCTGGCCCCTTCCCTTCCCCCCATCCCAACCTCCAAAAAATTCTACTAAGAGAAAACTTGAGAAAACTGTTGACAGCAGATTTTTCTTTCCTTAAGATTGAGGGACGAGGGGCTTGTACCTCTATGCTAAAAGTTCTGAATTTGCCCTGGCCAGTGTGGCTCAGTTGGTTGGGTATCATTGTCCCATGCACTGAAAAGGCTGGTTCAATTCCCAGTCAGGGCACATGCCCATGTTGGGGGCTCGATCCCTGGTAGGGGGAGTGCATATGGATCACATCATTTTTTCTCTCTTCCTCTCCCTTCCTCTCTAAAAATCAATAAAAATATTTTTTACAAGTTCTGAATTTATCTTCAAGGATTATTATAAATCATTTGGTCCAGGGTTTCCCCCCAAGTTTCATAGCTGTTAAATAAAAAAATCAAGGGGAAGGGTATTTTCATTAAGTATGTTTGGGGAAAACTGAACTAAAGAAATTCAATTGTTTGGTAGTTTCTTTGTGTGCTAAGTTCTCAAAGGCTTTAAAATGCTGCATTTGACTCTAAGAGGGAACAAAATAGCAGGTTCTTCCAAGATGACATTCAACACAGAATCATTTTTCTCTCTTGTTTCCCAAGATCAGAGTTCTGAAATGCTATGATACAGTAAAAACTATTTTATAGGTAGAGAGACATACTCTAAGAAGTGATTTGTCTTATGTAAAATACCTCCCTTATATAGAGTGAAAACCAGAATCCAGACCTTTAAATTCCAACTCTAATCTTTCCAACTGAACCACAAAATACATTCATTTTAATTTTCATTATGAAAATTTCAAACATATTAAAAAATAGAGAAAATAGAGCAATAATCTCCATATTCCCATTACAGATTCAATTATTCTATAGATTTTGCTTTACCTATCATAAGTGTGTGTGTGTGTATATATGTGTGTGTGTATGTGTGTGTGTGTATATATGTGTGTGTATATATATATATATATATATATATATATATATATATATAGTGCCCCAGTGCACAGATTCATGCATATTGACAGGAAATTAATTAGAAGGTGGCCTGTGGGCCAATGGGAGCCCAATTGTATTTATTCTTATCTCTTTAGAGAGGATCCTTTAATCTTTGATAGTTTCTTTACTTCCTGGCACAAAAAGTATCTTGTTGTATTTTCATATATTCCCTGCCCCAAACTGGAACCAACTGAAGCTTTAAGAAGCCCTAGTTCCTTTTAATGGGAAATGGTATTTAGAAACCACAATTTGTACACTAGGTGTGTACATTACTTTTGGATTACCATTACTTGTAGGCTTGTTCAGTGGACAAGTCTAAGAAATAACCATCTTGCCTTTTAAAGAAAAATTTTCTCTTTTTTTGGGGCATTAAACAATGGCCAGACTATTGGCCTTTCTAAGCATTTTCAAGAGAAGGCAATTTTACATAACTTAGGCACATGCCTACCAGCATAAAGAATAAACTGATGGCATTAATGAGTGCTTCACCTTTGTTAATGCACATGACTTTGTATGGAATAGGTCAATTCTTCCTAAAGTCCTATCCATATTAACATTTCAACTACAGCAGTTGTGAATTAAGCTTAGTAATTTCTACTTTAATGTATTTTCTATATAAATAGCATACTTCTGAATCCTCACTTCACATCTGAAATTAGACTTGATTTTCACAGAAACAAACAATGTTTTTACATAAATGGACTCGTGTTACTTTAAAATAGGTCCTAGATAGCAAGTTAGAAGTGTTTAAGTTTAATCAGTAATTTTTTAAAAAGTATTACATTTAAATAGTTATTCATTCTATTACAACAATTGTAAAGGGTTAATATTTGCATTACCATCCATGTCACTCACCCAACATAAAACCTAGAACAAATTTTCCACTTAAAATAGTGGACTGGGTACATACATATACTTCCCCTTCCTTTGAAGTCCCCTCTGAAATAACTGAAACATTGCTTTTCACATAAATGATAGCATAATTACACCATGAGACAAGTATGGATTTAGACAATGATGAGAAAAATCCTGGAATATAGGAAGCAAATTGAGTCACAGCTTGTTGGAAAAATCAGAGTAAGAAAAACCATAGCATGAGACCTTAGAAGCCAGAATATCCTTCCTGAAGGAGTACTGGAGAGGTTCCAAGACACAATCAATACAAAGATTATGCCATATTGAAATGGGAACCCTTGTGAATATGTTCTTCACATTTGTTTTCACTCACTTTCCATGAGGTTGTTCATAAAACCAAAGTTCTAATGTACTCATTCCCACAATACCCCAAATGGACACATGTCTGTTTCCTACAAACTTCCAACATTCTTTACAGTTAAGATACAGGAAGATAGGAAATAAGCCTAAATCTAATGATAATTATTTTTGATCCAGATTTCCCATCTGGACCCAACTCTTGCCTTGGAGTAGTATCAAATGACATAGCAGTAGAGCTTAAGCAACCACATAAAATCTACATGCTGACGTTTGAGTATTAGTTTCAGGTATTAACAACTTTGTGAAGCCCCAATCACTATTGTACTGTATTATTTAAAATAAATTGCAGCATTTTTTTAAATCTGATATAAAATGCCATGTGATTCATTTCTTGCACTATTCTTAGGATGTGGGAAGCACCTATAAACTACAGCTCTCCCAGTGGGGCCCGGACATGGTCTTGAAAAATACTTCCAAAAATCTCAAATGTACTGACTGTGCGGATCAAGCCCCTTTCTTTCTCATCTGCTAGCATACCTACACATCTTGGTCCCTTGCAAAAGTGAGCCTATAATACCTATTCCTGCTGAAAGCCCTCCCATTTCAAACAAACCAAGAAAATCTAAATAAAATACAACAGTTTTTAAAATTTACAACTAATCTTATAAGAAAGGAGAAAATCTTGAGGTACTGGGAAGAAACAGTGGGCTGAAAACCAGACAGGTAAACATATGAGCTGTTATTGTGATAGTGTAGTGATGATAGGGGCATGTGTTTCAAATTTAGGCTCCAGTGATTTCAGACTTAATGACCAGGGAGAGGCAGAAAATAAAACTGTATGCCCTGTGTGCTTGAAGTTAAAATACCTCCCACATAATTTAGGATCATCAGAGGGCTCATTCTTGGTAAAGACAGGCTAGAAAGAAATGTCGCCTTCCTACTTAGGAAGATAACAATGAAATTTACCTCTATCTGGGATTTGGGTAGGAAAAAAAAGTTTTACTTGTACAAGAAGGTCCAATTACAGAAGTTAATGTAGTATAAAATCTTTCCAGACAGATATGCCCCAATCTTGGTGACATATGTCCCCACTAAAAATAAACTCAAAATTCAAATTTACAAAATATACCATGAATAAAAAAATCTACCTTAAATGAGAATCAGAAAAACCCATCAAACAGAATATTAAGACTCTCTAGAACCTCTAACAGAATCCTATAAATTCTAATCTGACTCTTATAGAAACTGTGATATAAGTATGTATAAAACTATTAAAACCAATTAAAGAACAAAAAGAATCACTATGAAAATGAGCAAGCAGATTAAACAAGTTAAATATAACTTTTTGAAATAAAATAAAATTTGCTTAGTTACTAAATCTACATAATCAAAGAACAAGCTAAAAAAGCAGATTGGTAATAGATGAAGACAGAATTAGTGAACTAGAAAATATATATGCAGAACTTATTCAAAGTGCAGTACGGTACAGAAACAAAAATATAGAAAATGTGAGGAAGCAGTTAAGAGAAATGACATTTAGAAGGATAAATTCTAACATACATTTTATTGGAGTCCAGGAAGGGATGGAGAGATTGAGAATGAATGAGGTAGAAGTATATTTGAAATAATGGCAGAGAATTTTCAATAAGTAATGGAAGCCAGATTTATAGGGCCTAGTAAAACCCAAGTGGGACATATGACAGTACAACTATATATCTAGACACATCAAAATAAAACTGAGCAATAGCAAAGACAAAGGAAAGTCTTAAAAGCATATAGTTAACTTTAAAAGAAGAAATAGTTTCACAGCTGACTGTTGATTAGCATTAATGGGAGTGAAAATCCCATGGAATAAAATGTTCAATGTATTAAGAAAAAATACATACAGACTTATACAAATAGTAGGGAACATATATTTTAAGAACTAGAATGCAAACAAGAGTAGAGTTTGCCAACATTAGGCAAGTACCAAAGGAAAGCTTAAAGGATATACTTTGAATACTTTGAAAATTATTACAGGTTAAAGATAAAGATGTGCTATATATATGACCGACATAGAGTGGAAAATGTGTGGGTGAATCTAAAGAAACACTGACTTTAAAAATGGTAGCAATATTGTGTAGAGGGCAAGTGCAGTTAAAATGTGTTTAAGGTCTTGTATGATTCAGAGATAGGGAAAAACAATTAATTTTAGAATTTAATTAGTTAACATCTTGTAATTCATACACTCTCACAGTCACAAACACACATGCGCATACACGCGCATGCGGGCGCGCGCGCACACACACACACACATACATGCACACATAATAAGAACAGAGTATGTAATTTCCAAACTAGTAGTAGTGAAAAAAACATGGAGTAAGTACCAATTAATCCAAAAGAAGACAAGAGATGGGGGAAAGTGTATAGAAATGTAAATATAACATACAAAATAAGATGACAAGATAAAAATTATAAAGTTATAAAGTGCAATATAAGGAACACAATAATATGTTGTTTTTAATAGACATATTCAAACATATAGAGAAGTTAGAAGTAAAAAATGAAAATATATAAATGAAAGCAACACCGTGGAAGAGAAAGCTGCCACAGATATGCTATTATTGGCAAAAGTAGATTTTAAGTAAAAAATTAAGTACAGGTAGAAGGTCATTTCATAAGGAAGATTTTTAAAAGTTAAAATATTTATGCACTTTATGCCATATAGAATACATAAAGCAACAATTGATAGAATTATAAGGATAAATAAACAAATTGACCACCAATGAAGATTTTAACTCATTTCTTTCTGTTACTGATAAGTAAAGCAAACATGATCAGTAAGGATATGGAAGATTTGAAAAACACAAAACTAAAATTGACCTAATGGAAATCTTAAATTTTACCACATGGAATAGCTAGTATGAGCTAAAAATTGCGTTTAGTGAAATTGATACCCAGTATAATTTTTACCGTCTCTTAGAATTTATAACAGAATTGGATTCTTCAGTTGTCTTTGATAATTGAACTGTTTTTGCATTTGGTTATTTTTCCCACTATGCAATCATTATGATGTTTTCAAAGGAATTCTATATACTATTTTTTAAGAGAGAGGAAAGGAGAGGAAGAGAGAAACATTGGTTGGCTACCGCCTATATGCCCCCCTACTGGGGATTAAGCCTGTAATGCAACCTGGGCATATGCCCTAACATGGAATTGAACTGGCAACCTTTTGGTGAATGGGGCAATGCTCAACCAACTGAGCCACTTGGACCAGGCCTTTTACTTTTTAATATATGAATTTAAACAGACACAGTACCCCTGAAATGGGTCAGAACATCAGTTTTGTCCTTGGTAATTGCACTGTTAGTTAAAGAGCTATTATTTACTGGTGGCTCAGAAATTATATTTTGGGGATCTGAATCCCAAAGGTCTTGGAGAGACCTAACTCTATTTTGAAAGGTCAGTTCAGAGCCATAGTAGAAGCTAATTTACAAATCACAATTTGAGATCTATGACAGTCTCTCAACACCTGACTGCAATAGGGATGGTAAAAAAAAAAAATAGACAAGTGAGGACACCAACTGATAATGACTTAAAAAACACACACAATCATTTGGAGATATGCCCACCATTTTTAGAGCAAATCATAACCTGAGAAAAAAATCAGCTGAATGACAATTGCAAATGACCTGAACAATGGCTGGATGTTGAAGCTTCCAAATATGCACCAAACCCATAACTACCACCAAAACTGTTCTCATGACTTCATGTTGGACTGGGAAAGTCATCATTTATTATTATTTTTAAAACGAGTTAGATAATGGCAGCAACATCAAATTATCAAAAATTTAAATTATTCATGAAAGATTGATCTAAAAGCACCCCACATTGGTTACCAGACATATTCCCAAACTTTTGTGTGCCAACATTCTATCACACTCATCACTAATTGCCCTAGAAAATATAACTGAATTGGCTATAAAATGTTAGCTGTGTCCAACCTTCTCACCAGACTTTTATCCAATGTGCTACCACCTCTATCAGGATTTGGAATTCTTCCCAATAGACAAAACATTCCCAATGGAGAAGCATTAATTGGAGGGTTTGAATAATTTATATAGTCTAAAAGTGCCAACTTAAATAAAAATGAAATATATCATTTAATATTTTATTCAGAGACAAACTATCAATGTGAATTATCTATATTTTAATTAAATAAAGCGCATGTCTCAAAGAAAAGCAGAATTTTTTATTTGACCTCAAAAAATAGCAATTTCATATGGTATAACTTAAATATATAGAACATTGCACCAAACAACTACAGAACAGAACATGCGTTCTTTTCAAGCACATAAGGAAAATTTACAAAAGTGGGGGATATATTGAGTCATAAATGATAAAGAAAAATTCAGCAAATGTCAAAGAATTAAAGTAATAAACTAATTATATACAGTAGTAGTAGACTACTATTATAGTGAATATTCACACGTTCTCCAACTATATGCAGTTAAACTAGAAATCAATAACATAGAGACAAATAGGTAAATCCCTATAAGTTCAGATTTTAGGAAATATTTCTAAAAAGAACCCTACAAACCAAAGGAAAATATCTTAATAGGAATGAGCAAATATTTACAATTGAATAACAACAAAAACACTAAACCACATTTTAAAACTTACAGAATCCAGGCAAAACTGTATGTAGAAGAAAATATATCATTTTAAATGTTTAGAAAGGAAGAAAAGTTAAATATTAGTGCAATGAGCATCCATTTTAAAAAAAGCAGAAATGGAAGAACAAAATATATCAAAAAGCTCAGAAGATTTTTAGATCTAACTACCACTTTATAAGAAGGCAGGAGGGAGAGGGACATGGTAACCAGTGTCACAGACATGCAATCAGCAATATTCAGACTGTAAACTCTATATGACAAACGACCTATTTTCTCTTTAACAAATAAATCGCTGGAGAAGAGGGGGAAATGAAGAAACTGGTTCATATAAAACTTGATTTAAAAATAATAAAAATAATCTTTATGAGGCAATTGGGGAAATCTGGATATTTATATTAAGAGAATATTGTTAAATGTGTTAATGGTATTATTGTATTATGTCAACATTTTTTTCTTATATTTTAAGTGAAAAAATTTAAAAAAGCAAGTATATTATGCCACCATATACCCAAGAAGGGAGATATGATATGTTATATAAATGAATTTTATAATATAATTATACATATATAGTATATAATGAAAACTAACAGAACAAGTCAAAAAATGAAAAGTAATGGTTATGTGTAGGTAGAGAGGAGGAAAAGACTACACAGAAAAAGAAGTTGTAATGTTAGCTATGATCAGACTTTGCTCTGTGGATTTGACTTTGAAATCTGAAAAAGTATAAAACAACATTAAATTGAAAATGTAATCCTTAAACACTGAATTTATAGTGTGACAATGTCACCTAACTGTGTGACTTGTTGGAAATATTACCCTCAGAGAAGAAATATCCAAACCTAGTAAGTTGACAGTAAACCTTAATAGAATATACTCTAAAAGAAGTCAAACTGCCTTCAATAATCATATTGTTGGTAGCAGTGTTGGTATTGCTAGGCTGAGACTTTTTATATATATTGCATGATAAAGAAAATAAGTTATGCCCAGCTGACATGGCTCAGTGGTTGAGTGTCAACCTATGAATCAGGAGGTCACAATTTGATTCCTGGTCAGAGCATATGTCCAGGTTGTGAGCTCCATCGTCAGTGTGGGGCACGCAGGATGCAGCTGATAAATGATTCTTTCTCATCATTGATGTTTCTATCTCTCCTTCTCCAAAAAAATAAGTTGTCATATTGGTACAGGGATATGGGAAATGGGAGAAAATATATGCACATGTAAATTTGATGACGGTAAGTAAAAATCGGTATCCCTGAATTTGAATTGGAAGCATCAGTGTGAACTCATGAAAATAATTTTTTTAAATATGTCCTAACTTTACCTATTGAAAACTCTTGAAAATCATGACCAACCCATTATCAATGAGCAGGTCTAAAATTGAGATTGTGGTCTCTAATTCTTCCCAACTAAGAGGATCTAGGGCTCATTGAAAAAATAATTGATTCCCAGTCTGGGGGAGAATTGTACCAAAGGAAGATGGAACATCTAGTCATGCCAGAAAGTAAGGAAAGTGCCAATGATGACAATGGCTATATCAAAAGAAAACAAGAGCCAATTTAAAGAGGTTCACAATGGCCCAAAAAGGGAAGACATGAGTACCAGCAATAATGTATAATATATAATATATAATATATAATATATAATATATAATATATAATATATAATATATATAATATATAATATATAATATATAATATATAATATATAATATATAATATATAATATATAATATATAATATAATTTAAGCACATCAAAATTTATCAATATATTTTTAACTCCATGAATTCATGATAATACTTTAGATGGCATTAGTCATCATCATTAGACTATTCTAGAAAACCAACTCATATTTTTTAAAATATATTTTTATTGATTTCAGAGAGGAAGGGCGAGGGGGAGAGAGATAGAAACATCAATGATGAGAGAGAATCATTGATTGGCTGCATCCTGCATGCCCCCTATTGTGGATCGAGCCTCAACCTGGGCATGTGCCCTTGACCTGAATTGAACCTGGGACCCTTCAGTCTACAGGCAAATGCTCTATCCACCGAGCCAAATTGGCTAGAGCAAAACCAACTCATATTTTGAAAACTGGTAAATAAAGAGAAATAATCGAATATTTGTTTTGCATTTCCTATATAAACTTTACCTGTAACTAACTGTTTTCTGAGAAGTTACTGTGTTTTAAGAAATTATCTGGCTAATAAATAGAAGACAAATGATAGAATATTGCCATTTCGCAACCACTAATGGATTAATGGATCAAGGCAATAATCATCCATAGCTATAACATCACAACAAAGAAAATTAGACATTATATATCTCCTGATGGAAGTATATCTCACCCTTACAAAACATTTTTATAAAGAAAGAAAATCAAGCCCGTATCTGATTAAGGCTGTAGAACTATCAATTTACACAAAATAAAGGAACAACAGAACCCCTTGAATGACAAAAAGGGGACGCAAAGAGCAAAACCCAAATCCTAAATAATCTACAAATGATTTGGTTTTTTAATCAACCAGCTTACAAATAAAACGACACAAAGCAAAAACTAGGAAGTAAAAGAGTGACATGAGGAATCCAGAGATTAAAAAGAGATTTAAGATACATATCAATGAATGAAATATGTGAATTTGGACCTTGATTCAAGAAAATGGTAAAAAAAAATGAGAAAATTAGGAAAATTGACACATTAGATATTGGTAATATTAAAGGATTACTGTTAATAACTTTTAGGTATGAAAATGTTACTGTCTACACATTGTAAAGAAGTCCTTAGCTTTTACAGATATATTTAGGTTGTTGCAAATGAAAACATATGTATGGATATTTCTTTAAATATATTTTTTCCTTAAATAATTTGGGGGAGGAGAGCAGGAGGGATACAGAGGAAATAAGATATGAGTTGTTTAAACTGGATAATGGGATCATTAATGTCACACTATTTCTTGTACTTTTATATAGTATACTTGAAATTTTCCAAAATAAAATGTAAACTATTCTTTTAAAAACCACCTGTCCTTATCACTTAGAATATATACTAAAATATATATGAAGAAATGCAGGCTAGCTGGATTATGCACTAAAAAATAATCTAGGGCAGGGGAAAGTGAGTAGGTGAAACAAGATTGATTATATGTCAATAGTTGTTAAAGTTAAATGATAGGTACCTGACAGTTAACTTTACTATTCTATCTATTTTTGCATATGCTTGACATTTTTTTACAATAAAAGTGTTTTTAAGAGAAAATTAGAAAATTAGAGACAGTAAAAATAAGACAAAAATAAATGAAACTTATAAACAAATATGCAATAGAATGACCAAACAAAAACCTCAGTTTTTGAAATGATCAACAAAACTGACAAACATAGGTCAGATAGGTCAAGCAAAAATAGAAAAGATAGAAAAGCAGCCGAAACCGGTTTGGCTCAGTGGATAGAGCGTCGGCCTGCGGACTCAAGGTCCCAGGTTTGATTCCTGTCAAGGGCATGTACCTTGGTTGCGGGCACATCCCCAGTATGTGCAGGAGGCAGCTGATCGATGTTTCTCTCTCATCGATGTTTCTAACTCTCTATCCCTCCTCTTCCTCTCTGTAAAAAATCAATAAATTATATTAAAAAAAAGAAAAGATAGAAAAGCAGTATAATTAATGAAAATGAAGATTATCTATAGATGTGCAGATGTAAAAATGAGTAACAAGAGGATATATGAGCAACTTTAAATCAATAAATTTGAAAAGTTCATAAAACTGACAAATTCTTAAAAAATACACTTAATAAAAGTCACCCAAAAGGAAACTTAAATATCCTATAAACATTAAAAAAAAAAAAAACAATTGAGACAGTAATAAAAAATCCTCCCACAAAGTGCTTCTAAGTCTTCACCTATAAGTTTTATCAATCAAGGAACAAATAGTTTTACTATTATACAAGCTATTCTTAAACAGAGAAAAGAAGGAACATTCTCCCAATTAAATTTATGAGACTAACAAAACTGGATGCCAAAACCTGAGAGGGATATTATAATAAAGAAAATATCACTCAAAAAATATGTTCTATCTAAAGTATTAGCAAACCAAATCCAGCAATATATAAAACTAGAGGCCTGGTGCACGGATTCATGCACAGTGGGGTCCTTCAGCCTGGCCTGTAGCCTCTCACAATCTGGGACCCCTCAAGGGATGTTGGATAGCCAGTTTTGACCCAATCCCCGCAGGCCCGATCCAGACAGGAGTGAACCCAATCCCGTGTGTTGAACGTCTGTCCCCTGGTGGTCAGTGTGCATCAAAGTGACCAGTCGACTGGTCGTTTGGTTACTTAGGCTTTTATATATATAGATGATAATATGTCATGTCCAAGTAGGTTTATTCCAGAAATCAAAAGTTTGTTTAACATTAGAAAATTAATTACTGTAAGTCACTACATTAACAGATTAAAGATAAAAATGGCATGATTTATTCAATAGATACAAGAAGAATTTTATGAAACTCAACATCTATTCAATATAAAAATTGTTAGCAAAATAGGAATAGAATCAGATAACTTTGGCCTGATAAAGGGTATTTACCTCTGTTAAATATCTTTTTAATGCTGAATTATTGAAAGCATTCTATTTGAAATTAGGAATAAGAAAGGATGCTCCTCATGCTCCTATTCAACATTATACTGGAGATCACAGTTAGAGCAAGGAGAAAAACAAAAGGTATGATTGGAGAGACTGAAACAAAAATATTCAAATAAGATATGATTGTGAAGGTAAAAAATTAAAAGGAAATCTAAAGATAAATCATTAAGAGAGTTAGCAATTTTATTCTGAATCAACAATTATATTTCTACTAGTGAACCAGTACACGGATTAATGAACATTGAAAGGAAATTAATTAGAAGGTGGCCGGTGGAGCGCGACTGGACAAGACGGGCTGGACAAGCCCTGGAGCCAACCTCCCATGGTCCCTCCCCAGCCAGCCACACCTGAGGCAGCGCCACGGCTCGAAGGGCATCTGCAGAGTGAGCGGGGTCCCTTTGGCAGGTGAGGTCCCTCAGCCTGGCCTGCGGGGATCGGGCCTAAACCAGTTCTCCGACATCCCCTGAGGGGTCCTGGAGCATGAGAGGCTCCCTCCTCTCTGGTTCCAGGGTGCATCACCCAAGAACCGCTGCTGCCAAGTCACCACAGCTAGGCAGCTCCTGCGTTGAGCATCTGCCCCCTGGTGGTCAGTGTGTGTCATACCTACTGGCCAGTTGGATGGTTGGACGGTCACTTAGCCTTTTATATATAGAGAGATTATTCAATTAAGAGTTATAAAATTAAAATTTAAAAAGATACTATTTCCAATGGTGTAAAAATATAATGTGTCCAGTACTACATCTAAGCCTTTATTGGAATAATTTTTTAAAATCGAAATAAATAAAGAACAATGCCACATTCACAGAACGACTCTAAGTGAAAAAATATCAATTACCTCCTAATGGATCTATAGGTTCCAGGCAATCTCAATGAAAAGCCCAATGAAAAACAATTGAATGGGTAATCAAAAATCTTTACAGAGAAAACTAAGTGTTTCCCATAAACAAAACATATGGGGGGTTTTAGGGGAAATTTATAAGAATAATTAAGATCAAACTAAGATTGGGAAGAGATGGGACTTGTCCTACCAGAATTTTTACAAATCCATATCCATTAGAACAGCAAGATATTAGTGGATAGCCCTAGCTGGTTTGCTTAGTGGTTAGAGCATTGGCGCATGGGCTGAAGGGTCATGGTTTCAATTCTGGTCAAGGGCACATACCTTGGTTGCAGGCTTAGTCCCGGGAGCCTGGTTGGGGAGTCGGCAGGAAGCAACCAATCCATGTGTCTCTCTCACATCGATGTTTCTCTCTCTGTGTCTCTCTCCCTCTCTTCCACTCTCTCTAAAAATCAATTGAAAAAATATCCTCAGGTGAGGATTAGCAACAACAGACATTAGTTGATAGAAGAAAAGTTGACCAATGCAACAGAATAGGGTCTAGAAGCAGACCTAGAAATATATAGTTCTAGACATATGACAGAGGTGATATTGCAGAATCAGTGCAGAAAGAAGTGACTTCAATAAATCATGCTCGGCCCATTAGCTACCCATGTGGCTAAAGATAAAATTGAACTTTGTATTCAGACCATAAATAAATAATAATAATAAAATAATACAACAATAACAAATAAAAATCTTATTCTTGGAAAAGAGAACACATGTTTAAATGTTTCATAACTCAAAAGAGAAACCATAATGAATTTTAAAATACTTAGATAAATATTACATATCAGTATTCACAAAAATTATATGCCAATATTATATACCAATCAGATATATCAAATATATACATATATTATATATTTAGTATATTTTTGGTATATATTTGGTATATATATTTGGTGTTTGTGTCATGTGTGTATATATGTGTGTGTGTGTGCATGCGCGCAAGCGTGCATTTGTATTTTGCAGAATGCAGAAAGAACTCCCTGGAGAAAAATTTATAACCTAAAATGTGTATATTAGTAAAAAGAAGTCTAACAATTGAGAACCTAAACATCTAGCTCAAGAAGCTAGAATAGCAAATGGGATAGAAGCAGAGAGTGGCCGGGAAAGCTATGGAATTTTCCCAACATTTCACCCAGGGGCACGGAATATTAAGCCCACAGTGGGCACATTAGTTTCCTACAACTAGTTACCTGTGACAAATTACCACAAATTTGGTGGCTTAAAACAACAGAAATTTAGTCTCCCACAGGTCCAGAGACCAAAAGTCTGAAATTAAGGTGTAATGAATGTTAGTTCCTTCTGGAGGCTTTGACGGAGAATCCTTTCCGTGCCTCTCTCATGGCTTCTGTTGGCTAACGCAGGCCTTGGTGGTTTCTGATCTGTAGATGCATCACTATTTTTATATGGCTTTTCTTCTGTGTCTCTGTGTGTCTCTAATCTTCCTCAACTTTCTCTAATAAGGATACCACTCTGGACTTAAGGCCACCCTAAATCCAGGACAATATCATTTTAAGATCCTTAAATTAATTATATCTGCAAAGGTCCTATTTCCAAATAAGGTTACATTCACAGTTACCTGAGGTTAGGACTCAGACATATTTTGGGGCCACAATTCAATCCACTATAGTGGGTTGGAAAGGGCAATAAACATGAAGAATAAAACTACTTTCTGCTTATACCCCACTGAGTCCAGCTCATTCAAGAAACCAGTCAGAAGAGCTGTAAGTATTAAAAAGGTAGAGACATACTGTCATTTATTGCAGATGATATGATCATCTGTAACAAAAAACTCGAACAGAACATGACAAACTATTAAAACTAATAAAAATGTTCAGCCCTATTGCCAAATATATAAGATCAACTAAAAAAGAAAATCAATAGCATTTCTCTACCAACAATTACCAACTATAAACTATATCAGAAAACAAGATGCCATTCCCAATAACATCTAAAACTAAAAAGCACCGAGTAATAAACCTACCATAAAGGGCAAAAAGCCCTAAGAAAAACAAGATCTAAAATTTATTAAAGGATACAAAGTTGATCCGAATAAGAAAGAGATATATCCTATTCACTATGCATGATTTAAATGTTAAGGTTTGAATTTTGCCAAAATCAGTCTGCAAATTCTCTCTAGTTCAATAAAAAATTATACCAGAATTTTAAAAGACAAGAACAAAATTATACTTAAATTTATATCAAAGTACAAATTGAATAAAAACGCGGGACTCATTGTATGTATGTCAAAATACAACACAAAGACATGTATAGGGTTGGTACAGATATGGTGTGTTGCCAGAACAAATAACTAATGGAATTAGCATATTGTTTACCAAATGGTTTGGGAAAACTTATTCACCAAAGGAAGGAAAGCCAGGAAAATTCCTATGTCACACCATATTCGAATGGGACATCCAGGGATTAAGAAATGCAAAGTGAAAGATACAAGTGTAAGCTAAAAGAAGAAAAAGAATGAAAATCTTTGTGATGGTAAAAGGGAGTAAGAGAATGAAATTATAAAACAAAAGTATTAACAGGTATGACAATATCAAAATTATATATTTCTATTAAATAAAAGCTATTTGCAATGTCTAAAACCAATGTAGATTTAACATAAAAAATGCACAATAAACAAATAAGCAAATGATAGGAAGCCAGTAAGAAAAAAAAAAAAAGATGGACAAAAGAATATGACCAGGCAATTCAATGAGGGAAAATGTCTGCATGTTTATGAATATGTGAAGATATAATCCTACTAGAAATGTATTTGTGAACAACCATGAGATACAACAGTACACTTATCAGATTGGCAAACATTAGAAAGTGGAATCATACCAAGAATTAGCAAAGATATGAACTCTCACACACTGCTGGTGGGAGCATAAAATGGAAGAGCTACTCATGAGTCCTCATTGGCACTATCTTTATATCTTAGATATGACTCAGCAGTTCTATTTCTCATCAATATTCCATAGAAGCTCTTACACAGGTCGCCAAGGGCACATGTGTGAGGATGTCTGTCATAGGGTTGCTTGTACAAGCAGATTTGCTCAGGATGCCTTCACTGAAAGTAATGAGGCTCATTACCTCCCCTTCTCCACACATAAATAACTTCTGTCTGTGTCCCTCTTTCTGTCAATAACATCACCATCATCCCTTTACCCAAGCTAGAAACTGCTTGCCTGACTATTAATCATCTCATTTATTTCTGCCTTCACTCTCCTCTTCCAGGTCAGCACATCTCATAGGCCAGATGATGGCCTCTAATGTCCCCTTGCAAAGGGCACCAAGAACGTTTTGGGTCTTCAAGCACGTTGCCAGGGCACTCTTGAGTGTCCTCTTTGCCACCTGTCCTCCCATCTCAGCTTTAACATCACTCTCTTATAAAAGCTTCCATGGCTAAGATAAGTGTGTCTGGTTCTTTTCCATCTGACTTATTTCACTTAGCATGATACTCTCAAGATTCATCCCTGTTGTGGCAAACGGCAATATTTCATCTTTTTTACGGCTGAGCAGTATTTCATTGTATATTTGTATCACATTTTCTTTATCCTATTGTCTATTGATGGACACTTAGGTTGTTCCCATATCTTGGCTATTGTGAATAATGCCGCAATGAATATCGGGGTACATGTATCTTTATGAATAAATGTTTTCAAATTTTGGGGGTAGACACCTAGAAGATGGGTTGCTGGGTCATGTGGTGGCTCTATTCTTAATTTTTAAGGAACCTGCATACTATTTTCAGTAGTGATTGTACCAATTTTCATTCCTACCAACAGCATTTAAGACCTCCCTTTGCTCCATATCCTCTCCAACATTTGTTATTTCTTGTCGTATTAACAATAGCCATTCTAACAGGTGTGAGATGGTATCTCATTGTGGTTTTAATTTGCATTTTCCTTATAACTAGTGATGTTGAGCATTGTTTCATAGATTCTTTGGCCATCTGTATGTCTTCCTTAGAAAAGTCTATTCAAGTTCTCTGCTCAATATTTCATTGGGTTGTTTTGTTGTTGTTGAGTTTTATGAGTTCTTTATATGTTTTGAATAGTAGCCCTTTATTAGAGGTATTGTATGCAAATATCTTCTCTCACTTGGTTGATTGCCTTTTTGTTTTGTTGATGGTTTCTTTGGCTGTGCAAAAACTTTTTAATTTGGTGTAGTCCCATTCATTTATTTTTGCTTTTAATAACCAGCCAATGAGGAGCCACCAGAACTTAGCCAATGAGAAGCAACCAGAACCCCAAACTCTCCCTCACCTCCAATGGACTTTAGCTCATAATCACCCCCTCCCAACTTCCTCCATTTTCTCTATAAAAATAAAGTTCCTCTCCTTTGTCCTCTGGACTTGCCTGTGAATTACCATAGTTTGCATGCCTCAGACTACAATTTCTCTGCTATTCCTGAATAAACCCATTTTATTGATAAAATAACTGGCTATTATATTTTTAGGGTTGACAAGAAATAGGCACATAACCCAAATCTGTTCATCATGAAGCACTACTACCCTGGACCTAGGGATTGGACCCAAGTCTAACTCCAGACCTGCCAGCTATTTAATACCTACCATAATGTCCTATCCAGAGTTAGTGATCAATAAATATTTGAGGAAAGCCTCAACATCCTCAGTGATAGCCTTTTTTTCCCCCAAGAAAATATTTAGTGTTTTACTAATAAATATATTCCCATTCTTGCTTTTAAGTATTAGAAAACTCAAATAAATCTCTTGACTCTTAAGCAAATATTGCCTTGAGAAATTTTAAAAGTTTTCACTGTTTTAACTTGCCATGTTAACTTTACTTTCCTTTTTCCTCAATTAAAATTCATTGAGGGCAGAGAACAGGTTTATGATTTTGTACATCCCACATAGCAACCCAACAGAACAGGCATTTAATAGATGCTTGCTTTGATTTCTGGTTCCATGGCACCCTACCATTCTTTGTTCAGTTTTGTCACCTTCACAATATTTAATTTACCTCACCAGCTATTTCTTGACATATACAACATTTAAAAATATATACTTTAATATTTTAAAAAGTGATGCTATCTTGAAAATAATGATAAGTGAAAAGAAAGCAACTTACTAAAATAGATGCTTAATATAGCATGTTAAAACACAGAATAAAAAAATACTGGAACATGCCCTAACCCAGTGGTCGGCAAACTGCGGCTCGCGAGCCACATGTGGCTCTTTGGCCCCTTGAGTGTGGCTTTTCCACAAAATACCACGTGCGGGCGTGCACGTACAGTGTGATTAAAACTTCGTCGCCCATGCGCAGAAGTCGGTTTTCGGCTCTCAAAAGAAATTTCAATCGTTGTACTGTTGATATTTGGCTCTGTTGACTAATGAGTTTGCCGACCACTGCCCTAACCGGTTTGGCTCAGTGGATAGAGCGTCAGCCTACGGACTGAAGGGTCCCAGGTTCGATTCCGGTCAAGGGCATGTACCTTGGTTGTGGGCATATCCCCAGTATGTGCAGGAGGCAGCTGATCGATGTTTCTCTCTCATTGATGTTTCTAACTCTCTATCCCTCTCCCTTCCTCTCTGTAAAAAAATCAATAAAATATATTTAAAAAAATACTGGAACAAACATCTATGGGTAGTAAAAGTATATATAACATGATCAGGAATAAAACACATCAACTTCAGGAGTGAGGGAGGGTAATGGGATTAGGGGCCAGTGACTTCTTATTTCATAATAAAGAAAAGAAAACAACCAAAAATGGTCTGAAGGAACTATGGCAAAATGTTAACATTTTAAACTTTGGCTGGTGGGTTTTAATATGTTAACACATTTTTTTTTTTTTTCTAAACGAATGTTTTAATTGTTTCAAACTGGGAGGCCAAAAATAAAATTTGGTCACAGAGACAAATCTACCTCTTGCCATGCCCAGGCGGCATTTTGCCTGTGTGATCAAATGTAACAAAACAAGGAGTTTCTTGATTTTAAATGACAAAGCAGCAAATGTCTTCCCATTATGAAAAGCAGCCATACACCTAGAGGGCACGGAAGAAAATCAAGGCCCTTTTCTAGCAGTGAGGGCTGCCCTAATATTTCATAGCATACCCCCAAAAGCTTTCAAGAACCATTTACATTTATTTAAATCTTTCATTTAAAACCACAACCTCCATGAATTCCTAATTCTGACTGCTTCCACTTGGCTCACTTCACTTTCCTTTGCAACATAATTTTAAAACATTACCATCTGATGGCCTTACAATTATCATGCAAGTCAGTAAGAAAATGAGATGAATAACTCCCCCTTTAAACATGGGCAAAAGCATGAACCAGTAACTCTCAATGGTAAAACAACTGGTTAATTAGCCCAAAAAATAAATTTAATTAAACCATCAAGATGTTCTTTAAACAATTTATTGTCAAAGATTAAAAAGAAATGAATATCTGAAAGGTAATCAGAATGTGCTCTCGCCCTAATTGGTTTGGCTCAGTGGATAGAGCGCCAGCCTGCTGACTGAAGGGTCCCAGGTTTGATTCTGGTCAAGGGCATGTACCTTGGTTGTGGGCACATCCCCAGTAGGAGGTGTGCAGGAGGCAGCTAATCGATGTTTCTCTCTCATCAATGTTTCTAACTCTCTATCCCTCTCCCTTCCTTTCTGTAAAAAAATCAATAAAATATATATTTTTAAAAATGTGCTCTCATAGAAAGCTGAAAATAATATCAGCTAATACAAACTTCCTGATCTTGAAGTGGGTTTTACCCCTTGTCCTAGTGATACCCCCTTCAGAAATGTCTCCTCCTAAAAAAATTCAGGAGTCAAGACAGTCTCTTCAATAAATGGTGCTGGGAAATTTGGTCAGATACATGCAAAAAAATGAAATTAGATCACCAACTTACACAAAAACAAACTCAAAATGGCTAAAGGACTTAAATGTAAGCCGAGAAACCATAAAAATCCTAGGACTCCATAGGCAGCAAAATAGCAGACATTTGTCGTAGCAATATCTTTACCGACACAGTTCCGAGCAATGGAGACTAAGGAGAAAATAAACAAACGGGACTACATCAAAATAAAAAGTTTCTGCACAGCAAAAGAAACCATCAACAAAACAACAAGAAAGCCCACTGCATGGGAGAAAATATTTGCCAATGCTATTTCAGATAAGGGTTTAATCTCCAAATTTTACAGAGAACTCATACAACTTAACAAAAGGAAGGTAAACGATTCAATCAAAAAATGGGCAAAGGCCCTAACTGGTTTGGCTCGGTGGATAGAGTGTCAGCCTCAATGTTTCTAACTCTCTATCCCTTTCCCTTCCTCTCTGTAAAAAATCAATAAAATATATATATTTAAAAAATGGGCAAAGGACCTAAATAGACACCTTTCGAAAGAGGACATACAGAAGGTCCAGAGACATATGAAAACATGCTCAAAGTCACTAATCATCTGAGAGATGCAAATCAAAACAACAATGAGGTACCATCTCACACCTGTCAGAATGGCTATCATCAATAAATCTACAAACGACAAGTGCTGGCGAGGATGTGGAGAAAAGGGAACCCTCGTGCACTGCTGGTGGGAATGCAGACTGGTGCAGCCACTGTGGAAGACAGTATGGAGTTTCCTCAAAAAGTTAAAAATGAAACTTCCATTTGACCCAATAATCCAACTTCTAGGACTATATCCCAAGAAAAACAGAAACATCAATCAGAAAGGATATATGCACCCCTATGTTCATAGCAGCACAATTTACAATAGCTAAGATTTGGAAATAACCTAAGTGCCCATCAGCAGATGAGTGGATTAGAAAACTGTGGTACATCTACATAATGGAATACTACACCGCTATAAAAAAGAAGGAACTTTTACCATTTGCAACAGCATGGATGGAAATGGAGAGCATTATGCTAAGTGAAATAAGCCAGTCAGAGAAAGATAAATATCACATGATCTCACTCATATGTGGGATATAATGATCAATATAATTTGATGAACAAAAATAGATCCAGAGACAAATGGCAGGGATGTGGGTGGGTGGGTGGGGGGGGAGAGCAACCAAAGGACTTGTATGAATGCATATGAGCATAACCAATGGACACAGACACTGGGGTGGTGGGGGCTTGCCCGGGGTGGGAATGGCTGGGGGGGTGGGGGAGGCGGTATCAGCTGGGGAAAAAGGAGACATATGTAAAACTTTAGACAACAAATTTAAAAAAAAGACACCCCCCAAAAAAATTCATCAAATTACTATAACAAATGGACAAACTAAAACAAAGTATGTAGCCCAGTACTAGTAGAATTACTACAAAAGGTATCATATAACTTTGGATGTAATATTATGCCATCAACATGCTCATTTAAAAATACCCAGAAAAAAGAATCATGCTATACCATTAATTAAAATAAGTATCAGAATAGAAACCAAATATAATATAAGCTCAACATTGTTTAAAATTATACATATTAACCTAAAACTAAAACAAATTGCACTGAAAAAGTACCTCTGGGTGGAAGGATTATTGACATTTTCAGAGTTTTAAAATATTTTCTAAGTTTTCTACATTAGATTACATTTTATAATCCAGGAAAGGGAATATCAAATAAACACAATCTGTAAAACAAAAAGAGAAGTCACTATTGCCCCCCCCCCCAAAAAAAAACACACATTTATGCAGGTGATTTCAAATCTAATTCACTGGAAACACAGGTCAGTGAGTCAGACATGCCATAGCTCCTCCAGTTGCCTTGTTAAACCTTCCCATGACCAGGAGTCACTGGGTTCTCTCCATCTCTTGCTAAGCAGTGAGGGAAGAGTGTTTGACCCATGCCCACTACCACGCCAGTGTTGGCTACCATATGGAGACAATTTCTAAAATCTCGCCTGGGTAGACTGAGGCATATGAAAATTCATTTTTCATCTGTTTGTTTCATATTCCTTCTTAAATCCCCATTCATTTTAACGTGATCATTTGGACCCACCTTCCTGGAGACTGCTGAGACGGGAGTGACCACTCTACCCACTTGTGAGAGCCTGACAAGGTCACACTCTGGCAGCGGTGGGAAACCTTTTTTCTGCCAAGAGCCATTTGGATATTTATAACATCATCCGAGGGCCATACTAAATTATCAACTTTAAAATTAGCTACTATATTTGATCAAACATTTAAGTCCCCCTTAATGCCTTGGCAGGGCCAGACCAATTGATTTTGAGGGCTATATACAGCCCATAGACCCATCCCTGATGGCTACTCCAGCTCTGCTTTAAGGAAAATGATGATTTAGGTCTGAGAGTTTCATCTTCAGAAACATCAACTGGTGGCAGATGTGGTCAGTCAGACCACTTGACAGTTAAGACCCTCTTAAAACGGAACCCATGTCCAGCAAACAGAGTCCCTTCGGTTGTCTCTGTCTATAGACAGTCATAGCCCCCAAAGAGCTTAAAACAAAACAAAACAAAACAAAACAAAACAAAACAAAACACGCTGAATTACTCATCGTGGAGGGCGTAGGGAATTAAACATGATAAACACTTTACCTTGATTTTAAGATATGAGGATATGAGAGAAACCTCTATTGCCAGGGTTCCAGGTTTGATTAAGGCAGGATTCCTGTCATTACTGGTTTGTCTTGAGAGATAAATGGTCAAATAGTATTAGCCAAATTCCTACATACAAAGAGCTTCTCAACTGGTGTGCCAAATATATAAAGGGGAAAAAGATTTGGTATTTGGTTACAGCGTTAATAATCTAACTGGGGGAGGGTAGTAGTCCCGGATAGGAGATAAGGAAAGGATAGTCTAGGGCAGTGATGGGCAACCTTTTGAGCTTGGTGTGTCAAACTTCGCCAAAAAACTGAGCATAACTCGGGTAGTGTGTCACTTTGAGGAAAAAACTAACTCCAAGACTCTAGTCGCAAATGTTTCATCCTCAGGAGCAGCAAGTGGCATGCGGCCACATGTCATCAGAAATGGCTACGCGTGTCAGTGCCGACACGCGTGTCATAGGTTCGCCATCACTGGTCTAGGGAGTAGAATTGGGGGGGGGGGGCTAGAGAGAATGATATAGGGGTTAGCAAACATGTTCTTAAAGAACCAGAGTGTAAATATTTTAGTCTTTGTGGGCTAAGAGATAAAAATGTAGGCTATTGGGTAAATACTCATAAAACTATTTAAAATGTAATCATTAAAAAATGTATAAACCATTCTTCTCTCAAAGGGCCATTAATAAAACAGGCTGGTCTTGGCCCTTGTGGACCCCTAGTTAGGACAATAGATAAAGCCTTCTCTTTTCCCCCCCCCCAACCCCCCCCCCCCCCCCCCCGCTAAGATGCTAAGAGTTGGGGACCCTTAGTACCAGATATCTCCATGGGATTTTAATATAAATCATTTTTTTCTATAAAATTGGAAAAATACCTGGTATCCCTAATTACCCAACACAATTGTTTTCAAAGATCCAAGAGGAAACAAATGTGAAAGAACTACGAACAATTTAAGATTTCTATAGCAACACAAAGTATCCTCATTGTGATCACTGCTCTTGGGGAAATTTACAACTAAGTTCCCTCACAAGAAACCTGACATTGCTTATCTCAACTGGGTAAGGCCACAAAGGATGCAAATACAGTCTCGATCCTCAGATTTAAGACTCAGAGAAAGGTGAGTTTCATAAATGGTGCATTTCATGAAGGTGACACGGGGGAGATGGCATTGCATCCCCACCTACACTGAGGAACAGAGATGGGGAACCTGGCTTGAGGCCTTGAGAACTTCCTTTTGTCCACGAACCCCACATATCCCCCACCCCCATTTTTCCATGTGGTTTTTCTTAAAGCCGGCCCTGTATTTCAACTGTGCATCAAAAACACAAGACTGCACAAAACTTCCCAACATGGCAACTCAGTGTATAAATAATATCCAAAATGGCCCTTGGCCTACTATTACTTACACATGGTACGCACTAAACCCATGTGTTCAATTTAACTCGGCTGACTCTCTGCTTCATGGAAACACTACAAACACGGGCTGGGTGAAATCACGTTTTGTTCGATTTCCAAGATTATTGAAAAGGAAAAGACAACAAAAATATTGCTGTTCATTTTGATAAAATTGAAAATTTTTCTCCAGAGCTAAATATTCGTCAATGCTAATAATCCCACAAAATTTTTCAGATGAAATGTTTTCTTGTGGTTTTTCCTCTAGTTGAAATGACACAATATAACTAATAACTAAGTACATGGCAAGTACTCTCCAGTAAGTTCATGCCCTATCTTGAAAAAAATATAATACTTGGTGTATTTGTCAGCTTCTGTCTAGAAGCATAATTCTTGCTTCATGCCTTTTAGTTCCAGATGTAATAAGCATTAAAAGGTATTTTATAAAACAAAACAAATAAATAAAAACCCCACCCACGTTAAGTGAACAAAATGGAGAGCATGGCCATGAAAACTACCCCCCCCCCCCCCCCGAATATACACATAACTAGATTTGTTGTTAGCATTTCTTAATTATTCTTTTTTATTCCTTAGGTTTCACTTTTCATTTATTTTTTTCTTCCGTACTTACAGATGCCCAAATTTCATAAACTGCAGCAATAGCCACCTTGTTTTCAATGACCCATAAATTTGCTATCAATCTGATGTTTCCTTCCCTCTAAATTGGCACAAACTCCTGTTTTTCCATACTGATTTGCGTAGGCTACAACTTTCATTCTGGTAGAAAAGCAGACAGACGTTTGGAATCACTCTTGCAAAATCTCTGACTTAACGCCATTTCAGAAGTGAGAAGTCATGTGAAGACATTGGATTCGCTTGTCCTCATCAGCCCTCCGTCATTGGATTTCTGCATCATACAAACGATTCCATCCTCATAACCACCAACAGAATGTGCACGTATCACTTGCTCAGTGTTTACTCCTGCTTGTGGAAAATAAATGATCAAGATGAATTTGAATATTTGACACGTCCTCCATTTCAAAAAATAAAAGGATCAATTTGAAGCCCTTCATTACTGTTCCTATAAGGAGCAGAATGGAAATTGAATGTGCTACCAACAATGAAGTTTTCCTTTAGAATGCCCTGATTTAAATAGAGGGTATAAGTAGACACAATTGGAAGCACCTGCATTTTTATTTTTAAATGAAAACTTTTAAGGATTCAGACTGTGGATTTTACCCTTAGCCACTGAGGGACTACTTAACAGGAAAAGCATAGGTACTGTGTTAGGAAAACAAGAAAGGAAGGAAGGAGGGAGGGAGGGAGGGAGGGAGGGAGGGAGGGAGGGAGGGAGGGGGGGAGGGAGGGAGGGAGGGAGGGAAGGGAGAAGAGGGGAAGTAGGGAAGAGGGAAGAAGAGGATGGAGGAAGAAGGAAGGGGAAGAGGGAAGAAGGGAGGGGAAAGGGAAGGAGTGGAGGAACTGTTTAAGATAAAGTTGCTGCCTATATATCAGGAATATAAAAAAGATAGAGAAATGTACACTAATTGAAGAAAACTTTATAGACATGCCAGATGAGGATGGCTATATCTAAAAATTTAAACCTAATCAAGTCAAATCCTAATTTCATTTTAGCAAATTGTATAGAAAAAAGAGACAATATTATTAAATTACTTAGGCTGTGAAAACCTGGGTCATTACTTGAATCAATCAATCTGAAATGTGTACAGATGTATTTAAAATTATAAATATGTACTTAGACCAGGTGTGTGTAGGGAGGTGGTCAGACCCGGAGTGGACAGGTCTCCGAATGGCAGTGCCCCTCCCACTGCAGGAGAGAAGGAAAGAGCAGGGTTTTAATTTTTCTTACGGCACCCTGCCCTTGGATTTTCCCTTGGGCTAGAGTGCCCACATTTAATAGCATTAACTTTCGAGAGAAAGGGGAAAAAAACTATTCAGGGATTAATGGAAAATGGTGGGGGGCTGGAAATGATGGATTCATTTTCACTCCAGAATGAAAATCTGACGCATTCACTCACAAAAGGAGATGATTTCACACCTTCATCACTGTGATTTCTTTCTGGGTGTGTTGTGGCCCTTTTTCTTCACACATGTGTGAATGCAGAATAGAGAAAGGCATGTTTGTTTGGGAGATATCACTATATAGAAACACTGGGCATCCCCCCAGCCTCTGATTTCCACATTTCTTGCTCTGACAATGCTTCACTTTGCTGGGGACAAAAGCGCCTTCTTGTTGACCCACAGGAAAAACAGTCTGTTAACTGAAATACCACATTGAAGGATTAAGCCTGTTAGCAATGAATTTGTAAAATTATTTTTCTTATTCCTCTAATGTTTCTGAATTTATAATATAATTCTATTAAACAATACTTCGTTAAAGAAGCAGGATGATAAATAGAATCTCCCAGTAAAATACATACATATATATATATATATATATATATATATATATATATACACACACACACACATACACACACACACACACACACACACACACACATCTCAGACTGGGAGAGACAAGGAGGATTACTAAATACCTCAGCAGGAAACAAATACAGTTATGTTCTGAATACTAGTTTAGAATTGTACGTATTTGGTTAGAAAAATTTTGGCTTAGATAAATATATTCTGAAACCAAAGGACTGTCAAAAGGCTGGAGGTTGGGGAGCCAAGTGGCCGAATTTCAGGGCTTAGGACGGGCATCGCAGCCTCTGACGACAGAGTCTGAGACAACCTTTCTCCTGCACCTGCTGCAGCCTTTGTCAGCCGCCGCTGGAACCTCAGCTCCAGCTGTCACCCTCGTGCTCGCCTCATAAATCCACATCCACCCTTTCTGTTTGTTTGCCGGGTTTGTTTTGTTTTAGGAAGTCGGGAGGTGGGAGGAAGGTTAGAAAAACAGCTTTGGTTTTTGAGTTTTTGATTGCTGTCCATAAGCTCCTGGGTGGGCAGAATGGTCATCATTCAACAAACCTTTTGGAGGCACGGACTGTGCTGGGGTGGGTCAGACATAGACGTGGGAGGAAAGGGAGTCCCTCACGTCTGGGGGATCGTAGTCTACCCTAAAACCGCCCTGACTGAAAAATAAATTTGTCTTCAGCACTGTATCTGTTTTAAGGAAGAAAGAGCTGTTTCCCCACAAATTGCACATGTCAGAACATAATAGTGATTAGTAATCTTTTGCCTTTGATTTTATTTATCTTTTCCATACGAAATGTAAATTTGTGTGAAAACTAAATAAAATAATATTTTCAAAAATTAAAATTGAACAAAAATGAAACCGGCTTCTGGAAAAGGTGATATTTAGGCAGTCACAAACTCACTGGTCTGTGATTGAAAAGTAAAACACCTCCTGAAATTACCAAATGAAGGTGTGATGAGAAGTTTCTGGCAAATGTGTCCAAACAAAGTCAGGATTCTCAATTATACTTCATTTAAACTGACATTCTAATACTGTATTTTGTTTAATGATCATATATTTTTTCACTCTTCAACGTTTAAAACAAGTTTAATAATTTAGGGTTGTTTCTGCATCCTCTGCCACCCATTTTTATTGTTTTGGAAAAGGAAAATATGATCCTAAAAATGTACATGGTTTTCTTCCTCAATATTCTAAACTCTCCTGGCGAACATGTACTCTCAAATGCATACATACACAGGTATAACTTCTCACGGGGTATGACAGGTTCTCTATCTTGTCATGCCACCTCTGGGCTTTATTATGCGCTGTAAAATAATTCTGTTAACAATGCTGAAAGACAGCGACTGTGTATAACGTTTTTTTAGTTTCTAAACTGAGTTGGATTTAGGTTTGTAAATATTTGAGGCAAATAACTTTAATCACAAACTGAGCATGGTGGAGAATTTTTAGAAACTACAGGCAATTAAAAACTGCATATACATAAAAAAGTTATTTAGGGAGAAATTCCTAGCTAGGCTTTCTGACACTTGCAATGATTTTTTAAAAGGGCAATGTGGTGTTTTAAAATTTTAATTTAGTTAAAGAAAACTCAACCCCAAAAAGCTGCTCTATTGCATGAAAACCTCATGAGGCAAGCTTCAGTCCTGGGCAAACAAAAGCAGCTGCATTTATAAACCCTTGAAAAAAGGGTTTATAATGCAAACGCTGCTGTGACCTTAACTCCAGAGGTGCAAACAGGCAGCTGTAATAGGAAAATTATGCATTAAAACAGAATGGGGTTCACAGAATGTTTTAAGATTTCTATTTGATCATGTTTTGTAGCTTTTCCAGTTTCAAATAATAAACTTATGTAGTTGAATGAGAAGGAAGCCTCTGTTTCCTCAAAACACTAAAATGGGTGAATTGTATGACATGCAAATTATATCTCAATAAAGGTGCTTAAAAACAATTTTTATTGGGGACAAAAAAGGAATTTGAGAGGGTGAGAGGGGATCTTGCCATTGATTAGTAAATAAGTACTGCTTGTCTAGTAGGGATTTTCAAGCTCCAGCATAACTCACAAAATAGTTCTAACATTTGCAAGTGTTAAATGATATGAGCTGCATTCTGAAAGCAAAGAAACACACATTTTAAACATGGTGTAATAATTTGTATTTGATATAATTTTTAAAAGGTAGATTCATTTTGGCATAATTTTCTAAAGTGCTAAGTGGAAACATAAGAATAGTATATCTGAATCTTTTTTAAAAAGGGGGAAAGGAAGGAAGAAAGGAAAAGAAGGGAGAGAGGAAAAAAGTATCGCAAGAGAGAAAATGCAAGAAATGGCATTGTCTTAAAAAACGAAGCAAACTACATAAATTTAAAAAAAAAATAAGAAAGTAAAGATTTAAGACAGTTAAAGACAGGGGGTGAGAGGATATTTTCAATGCAACTTCTAATATTTCAATATTATAAGAAAATAAAATTTAAGACATTAGAAAATGATCTAAGATTAAAGACTAATCCAAATCAAAGTAGAGGATTTCATTCTGTTAGAATCTGGAAAAAAGGGAGAAATAGAAAGTAAGTTTTCATTTATATTAGTAAAAATTAAAATCTAGTTCAGAAGATTAATATTGGTATACTATTTTGTAGACAGCCAAAGCCAAACTTTCAGAATTGTCTGTGGGTCAAACTATTTTCACCAGAATTTGCTAAACTGCATCTTCATTTGAGGAAGATGAAGCTCATATAGAAGGAATCCTGGGGCTTCCACTCAGGACTTTTCTTAATGTTTAAAAGAGAGATAAGCATCTGGACAAGACAATAATAAAGAGATGCTAACTCCTTATTTATTTCATTTACATAAGGAAAATCAAACATGTTTTTAGTTTTTGCTTTTGTTCTTTGGAAGTGAGGCAGGACTGTGACAGTCACAAAGATCCTGGAGCAGGACCAATACAAAGCAGTGTAATATTTAGGCAAGCAGGTGGAAATTTCTAGAAGTGGGTAGTTGTGACTTGCTTTATTGGGAATAAAGGTGATTTTTCATTTATATGGGGTAAAATTGGTACAAATTGCCCTGATACAGGCACAGTGAGACTTTGGTCCTCCCTAAAAATACCTTCTCATATCCATATGATGACCCTGGGACTCCTGAATGGGGGATGGTAGCTACTTTGAAAGGTTTCTGTAGAGCCCATGGATGGAGATTTTGTGCGTGGTTTAACTGGGGTGGTATTCAGGATTGCCTGCATTTGTGCAGCTTGTGGGTGGTATTGTGTCAATAACCTTGGGCCCATTAATCTTGCTGAAACAGCGCAGAATTCTACCCTGTCCCTGCGGCAGGGGAAGGGTACCATCGGAGTACTACTAATGTCCTAATCAAGTCAGCCTCTGGGATCTGAACCCTAACCTATTTGACACCCTGGGCACACTGCTGTTTTCCATTAGAACTTCTCTTCAGATCCAAAGATCAGGCTATCCCATGAACCTGGGCTTCCTGCTACCTCCATCTTACACTGCCTGAAATGAATAACTAAATTTTCAGGTTTATATAATATCCTCAGAAATATCTATGTCTGGCAAGAGAAGATTAAGCATACTTTCTGACAAAAGAAAAGAAAAAGAACGGGTATGAAAAGAAGGAAGACATACAGCAACATTTCACATCTGAACATCTGTGATGTGCATGGGATAATGAAAGTGAAGTTGGTAATGGGGCCTCTGTCTAGTCAGGAACATACCTGACCAGTTATTCAGTCACTTTAAAAATAAAAGTCAGGGGTTACGTGCAATGTGGAAGCACAGCTCAGGTTCTGAACAAAATTTTCCTAGGAGTGGACAGACTTCCAGCCCTGAAACAGGTCCTCTTATTTTAAACACACTATTTCTTTTTCATGTTGGTTTTATGAAAGATCTAAACACCCCTTTCCTGCCTTTTTCTTGAGTAAAAGCTGAAAATGAAAAATAAAAAGATTCTACAGGTGCCATATATCTAAGAGAAATACTAACATTGAAAGGGAGTGCACATTTCCACTTTTATTGCTTTCTCTCAGGCCTTAAGACAGGGACGATTTTAAAGGATCTTATTTCTCCGCTCTGGCTTACATCTGGAACCTTGGGTCTGCAGGAGAAAGGTGGGCAGCCCTGCCTCGCCTGTGTGACTGGGAAGTGAGTCTGCTTTGCTTTAACAGTTTCACTGTTAACACTTTCCCCTTTCAGTCTGAAATGTGGTTCTCTCTTAGAATAAGCCCAACTTATTCAAAAGGGGGCAAAGCTATAAAAACCTTTGGCACAACAAGGGGCACAGTGCAGGAGTTGGATCTAGAGAAGAGGTGTGGGGAAAGGAAGGAATGGGTGAATGGAACGTGTGTGTCCCACGACAACTGCTGAAGATGGACCAGAACCAGAATGGTCAGAGATGATGCTTGTGATAGGGCTCGGTCAGGGACCATGAGAAGAGTTTCCAGATCTCCTGAGGACAGGAAAAGCACAGGTCTGTGGCAAAATTCTGCCAAAAAGAAATGTTCCTGAACCCCAAATATAAACTAGTCCCTTGAACACCAGTACCAGTACAGGGCTGGTAACAAGTGATGGGCAAGCTCCCTTCAAATCTATAAAACAGCAAAGTCCTTCTACAAATGACTTGGGATCCAAGGCAGACATGGGATAAAACTGCTAGCTGCTTACAATTACACGTCAATTACAGGTTCCTCCAAATGACAAATTATCTGGAGTTTGGAAGATATAACCAACACCTGGTGTTAAAAATGTAAATATTCAACAGATGATTCACATCATCTCAGAGCCGGGATCTCTGCTGCCTTTGCAGAGACAAGATTTTATGCTGCTTGGGTTGAGCACAAGAAGTACAGTGATGCTCTGGCCAGTGTGTTCAGTGGTTAGAGCATCAGCCCAGGAACCCAAAGGTCGAGAGTTCAGTTCCCCATCAAGGGTATATACCTTGGTTGGCTCCCTGGCCTCGGTTGAGGTGCATGTGGGAGGCAACCAATTGATGTGTCTCTCTCACATTGATGTTTCTCTCTCTATTTCTCTCTCTCTTTCTCCCTCCATCCCTCCCTTCCACTCTCTCTAAAAAGCAATGGAAAAAATATCCTCAGGTGAGGATTGAAGGAAAAAGAAGTACAGTGATATAAAAACAGAACAAGGACTGACACTTGCAGAAACACCTCCCAAGCATGTAGATGCATATAAAGGATGTAGCAGCACAAATTGTAGCCTTCACTCCAGCTGCAGTTTTATAATCTCAATGCTCACGTGTTCCCTCTATAATGCATTTTAAACTAGCAATATTGAAAAGTTGAAGTTCCAAGTGGACTGCAGGAAGAGATTCCGGTGGTTTCCTACCAGAATGGCTCAGGAGAAACATAAAAGCTACATGAAATTTTAAATGCAATTATTTTAGATTAGAATGTTTGGATGGAAAGATCTGGAGGGTATTGTTTTTGATAAGACGGTCCCACTTGACAAGAGCTGTCACCACTCTGGGGCTCTCTGTTGTCAGCTAAGATGAAAGGCTATCAGAAAGAATTAACATCAGCTTTTAAATAGTTTGAAAATGTCAGAGAGGTCAAAGAAGATATATTTCTTTATATGGCATATTTACCTGAGCTTTTGGTAACACTGTGTTTTTACTTTTCATTCAAGTTAGTCTAAAATCATGGTAATTGATCACAGGCTAATGACAGCTGACAAGGAAACACTATGATTGGCTGAGGTCTGTGTCAATCATAGCTGCTTTGGGTATAAGCAGAGCACACTAGATCTTTTAATAGCAGTAATTGGCAACTATGGAAAAACCCTGCTAGGTCCCCTTTTGCATTTTCTGTAGCCATTTATTTGGTTTCCAGTTACATGGAAGCCAATTTAAAAGCTTTTATAACTCATACCTCACTAGTGGACCTATTATTCGTATGTTCTCCTGGGGAAGCTCAATAGCCATTGCAAAATTCAATTCACACACACACACACTACACAATGCTTCTCAACATTAAATGTAAATATTGGTTGTTTAAAAGAGAGAGAAAAGTAACTTGCACATTAAGTATTATGAACACCTTAGTAAATTCTTTTGAAAGACACCTCTGATTTAATATTATAAGGAAGTTTAGTTTCATTTTAGACATGAGGCCTGAAGCTGATTTTGCATTTCTAATGCGCATTCCTCCTTCTAAAGAGGTAAGTGATAAGTTAAAGCAAGTTCAGGTACTATTGTAGCAAGCTAATTCCCTTTCTCCACATACGACTCAGAGAGAAAGGTCAAGCTGGCTGTCACTTCTCTCTAACGGATGCTCAGAGTCTGTGTGCACTGAGCATGATATATTTAAAAGAAGCCAAGCACGCGTCCATTTTCTGCGTCAACTGTATTAATCATAAGCCCTCCGTCTTCAGCTGAAACGAAAGATCCAGGTGCAGAGGAGTTTGGACACAGCCAATGTGCAGAGAAGTTGTTTCTGCTCAAAACCAAACCCGTTTCCCCACCATTTTGAAATGTAAGTATCCCTCGCAAGTGGGAAAATGGGGCTCTAACCTCAGCTGTAATTTATATGATGGGCATCGAGCTGGCGACCACTGGGCAGCCGCCTCGTCAGCTCTGACAGTGAGGCGAAGGAAACAGCAAAGGGCAAATAAAAGGCACTGAATGTTGAAGACAAACACAAGATGTGAATTTTTCTACAAGAAGGTACTGAAATACACACTGGGACAATGCAGGTAAATGAGATTGTATGGCTAACCACAATACAATGATTTGTATTCCAAATTAATTGTCCTCAACCATTTTTGAGTTATAGAGGATACAACATATTAAAAACATGAAAGACAATACCAAGAAAACTGGCCATCTACTTCAATGCTTTAAACTAGAAAGATAAATTTGTACAACTTACTTAAAGATTAATATATTATATGGAGGTGCCTGAAAATGCGTTTCTTTATTAAAACTTCTAGAAAAAGAAATGCAATCATCTGAGCTGTTATTAGTCAAATGTATTGTCTTTGTTAGAACCTTTTTTTTTCCAGGATAAAATCTTGGGGGGGAAACCCTTATTTATAGCAAATCATCTTATAAAAGAATCTACCACAGGAAGGGCTCTAAAAATGATACCCTGCTTTAAATTTTTAAAATCTCACTCAAATCATTAGAAGTGACGTGTCTTCTGAGTAGAATAACAGTGCCTTCCTTCAGGTACCCAGATGCTACCCTGCCATTCATACAGTCTCACTTGGGTGTCATAAATAAAGCCCTTGCCATTTCTTTCGCCCCCACGGTGGGGCTGCCCGTGAACTTCGCTTGGCTCTGCACACTGGCCTGCAAGGCAATTGAGCCACTTCTTTCTAAGTCATTAACTAATGTTCAGGTACTGTCAGATCACTCACAACGGAAAATCCATGCAGCCCACAGGGCCTCCTTTTGCCTGGCAAATGAATTTGTTACTACTGGACACTAGCAGAGCTGTCTGGCATCTATACTTCAGTCAATAATGATCATCATCATAGTATTCCACATTTAGGGCAGTTCCCCGTAGCTGCATTCAGGCCGTCAGCGGCACGATCGCCATCACTGGCCACTGGTGCTCTTAAATGCCTGCTGGTGATTCTCTAACCAAATTAAATTCCACCACATTCTGGGATTAGAAAATTCTATCCAATTGCAAATACAAAGATGGAGAAGGTACAGGGGATCTTCTGTGAGCCAAGCACTGTGCCAGTTTCTTTATATTTTTTATGTACCTTTCAAAGAATCATAACCCTATAGAGTAGGGGTTAATTGTCATTCTCCATTTACAGATGGTGGTACTGAGGTTCAGAGACATTCAGTAATTCACCAAAGGTGCCACAGCTCATAACCACGGCAAGATGGCTAAGGATCTACCTCCTGTATTTTATGCCTGAAATAGACTCCTCTTGATGAAAGTGGTTTTCAATTTTTAAAAGGCAAAATGAACTCTGCTGAATCTTTGAAGGCAAAGTGATGCCAGGTGTATGCATCACATCTTTGGTAACACCTGACTCTGTCATGGACCCCCATTCATTTTCCGTTGATTGCTTTCTGTAGTTCAGAAGATCGCATTTTCTGAACCTAGGATACTGGCCTAGGAAGTACACGAGGCATGAGGGTGATGGGACTATAACCTGTCACAGCTGACTACCGTGGATAATTTAGAGGATGCTTATGGGGGAAGAAAAAGGACATATTTTAAATCAGGTATACCCTAGTCCATGAAGACATTGACCAGTTCCATATCAATGGATGTTAAAAATGGGAAGCTAAGAAAAATTAAATATAAAAGCTATCTTATGAGAAGGTTCAAGACAAGGGCACCTTTAAAATTCTACCCAAAGCTATACAACAATTAATAAAAATGAGCAGCATGGGGAAAATAAAACTATAGGTCTGTAAAACTCTTGACATTTCTATCAATAGTTTTACATTTTGGAACTCAGATAGTCAATGCTCTTTCAATGGCTCATGATGAATGCCCTACAAAGTGTATTGAGTCCTCTGCTTCCCTTTCCCAGTGTATTTCCGCTTATGCCTGATGCTCAGGCTCAGGTGCAGACTGCAAGACTTTCCTGCCTCCTGCCTCACCTGGGCCTCCCACCAGGAATAGTCTGTACCATTTCTTCCCTACCAAACCCCACCCCACCCCACCCAGAAAACTGTCCCTGGTTCCCACACACTGTTTCCCTGAGAATCCACAACAGTCTCTCTCCGACAACTCAGTGCTTTATCACGTGATGCCTTATAAAGTTTATTATTAGTTATTTCTCTGACTACCCTTATCATCAGGGCTACATCTCTTCTGTACCTCCAAAATACTAAGCACACCAACTGGGTTTAAAAATAGTCATTATCCAATCAATTAATTTAACCTGTAAGCTGCCTTTAAAGTCCTAGAGCTACAATTGCATTCAATGGGTGGGAGCACCCAAGATATTGGGGGAAGGGTGCAGAAGAAGAATGTTTAGTTTTGGCTGCATCTTAAGAAGAAAAGCATAAGTGCAATATAGTACACATCTGTTTCTGGGGTTGAGATTTGTAAATGAAAGCACTGATTGCAAGTGTCAAAGAAACATAAACATCGCTATTAGGGCAATAAATGAAAACCAAAACCAAAAGGCTTTGATGACATTTCCACTGGGTGGCTGTCAGTCACCAACCCCAACCTTCTTCACAAAATTTTTGTTTGGTTTAAAGTAAACATGCAGCTTCAGTAGCCATCAGGGTCGGAAGTGTAGGAGATGTTAGCAACAATGTCTCAACACTTAGGACAGCCTAACAATTTCTAAAAGTGTCTTTGAATAAATAGTCCCTTGTTTGAGTGAATATGAACTTATAGTGCTTTCCTACTCACGCAGTTAAGGTGAATGTACAGGTTTGTCCAACTTCCTGCAGTTTGCTTTCTCCGTCCCAAGTTCATCATTGATCCCTTTCCCCTTAGTGAAGGCAATGCCTTAGGAACCAAAGTTAGTAGATCTGCATCTTTATTAATTGTTCCTTTTTCAGCTCTTGGCAATATATTAAAAAACTATGCAAGGTGCTAGTCAAGAGATTTTAAAATTAGCTGAACATCTACACTAATAAAAGAGAAACATGAAAATTAACCATCACTCCGCTACGCCAACCCACGCCCACCAGCCAGTCAGAGAGAGTATGCAAATTACTCATCAAAAATGGCGGGTAAATTTGCATATGCAGGCAGGGCGGGCAGCGCCAATGGCCTGTCCCTGGGGATCCGGGTCCATCGGGGGCCGGGGGAGGCCTGGCGGGCAGCGCCAGACACCACTGGCAAGGTACCAGTCCATCGGGACCCTGGGAGGCAGGGTGGGCAGCGCCAGACGCCACCCACAGGGTCCGGGTCCATTGCAGGCCCCAGGAGGGGTAACGGCCTGCCTAACCATGCCTGCGGGGCCCTGGGAACATCGCAGCCCCAGGGAGGCGAGGTTGGCCTGCCTAGCCACTCCTGTGGGGCCCCAGGAACATCGCAGCCCAGGGGCGGCATGGCCGGCCCGCCTAGCCACTCCTGTGGGGCACCGGGGACATCGCAGGCATGGGGTTGCTGAAACCCAGACAGGGCCTCTGGCCACAGATTCACAGCTTCATGGAGACCGGCCACCTGGTGGCCATGTGGCTGGGCCACAGGGTGCCCATTCAAGATGTGACACAGAGAGGAGGTGCGGGAGGAAATCCAGAGAATGGGATGTGGGGGTTCAAGACTCACTTCCTTTGGGCTTTGTCCTTCTTGGTCTTGGTTCTTTTCTTTCGGGCCTGGAGCCCAAGCACTGCAGGAGAGAGGGATGGATGAAGGCCGAATGTGGAAGAAGAGGCACGAGGCCCGACTGCGGGGCTGCCTGAGGGGCGGCTCCAGGGCGAGTGCCACAGCTTTGGCAAAGCGGCTGGCCAGGAGGCGGGTGTTCCGAGCAGCACCTCACCATCCCTCTATGAGGACACCCCACACAGGCGCTGCCTTCGCCAGCAGGCTCTGGGCGACATCTGCAAATGCTACTGCAACCTCTAACATTCTGGGCAAAGAACTGACCTTGTGCCCCTCTGGGTACCAGGCTTGTTAGGAGTGTGCTGTCACCAATGCCATAGATCAAAGGCAAAAACCTGGCAAGGCAGGGTGCACCAGAGGGGGCTCGGGCTGGGGCAGGGGACCGGTGGGCAGGGATCTGCCTCGTCTGCGGAGAGAGAGAGGTTCTGCAGTGGCCCCAAGACACAGGTGGGCCCGACCAGGGATCAACAGGCATGGAAGGACACCGGGGCGGAGGGACAAGGACCCGCAGCCCTGAGACGGGGGTTGAGGGGCGGTGCCACCTCGGTGGAGGGGTGCCGCACTGCAGGGTACCGGACTGACTGACGTGATTCAGAGAGTGTCCCAGTGCCTTCACTGAGCTTTGATGGCCAATTGAAATACTATATAAGGAATATGAGGGAAGAAGTGAGAAAGGAAAGGAAAGGCGAACAACACAAAAGAAAGACTGGAAGGAACCTGTAAACCCAATGTCACTTAAATAGTGAATATAGTCAATAGTGTTGTAATGATGGTATGATGCCAGGTGGGTACTGGAAATATCGGGAACACTTAGTAAAGTATATGATTGTCTAACCACTATTCTGTAACTAATATAAAACCTTAAACCAATACAAAATAATATTGAATGTAAAGAAATGAAAATTGAAGTGAAATTTTTATAAATTTCAAAATTTAAATAAAGGCTGTAAAGGAAGGAAGGGGAGAATAAAAATAGTGTTTTTCATTTTACCATTTTATTGTCTTTTCAGTACATGAAAAAGACAGTTGTCTTTATATGGTGCTTTTATACTTTTCTAAGTCATTGTCTCATTTTAATTTCAGGGCAACTTAAAGACAAGATAATTATTCCCTCCACTATTCAAAGAAAGAAAATCTTGGTGTCTAGTCCCAATGATTCAATCGTCAAGCCTTTATTGTAAAGCAGGGTTAGTAAAATTTTCTGTGAAGGATCATATCTATACTAATAAAAGCCTTGGGGGTGATCAGGCCTGCAGGGGAGGGGAGTTGGGAGAAATCAGGCTGGGAGAGGAGCAGTTAGGTGTCAATCAGGCTGGCAAGGGAGCAGTTAGGGGGCATCAGGCAGGCAGGTGAGTGGTTAGGAGCCAGCGGTCCCAGATTGTGAGAGGGATGTCCGACTGCAGGTTTAGGCCCAGTCAGACATTCCCTGAGGCGTCCCAGATTGGAGAGGGTGCAGGTTGGGCTGAGGGACACCCTCCCCAGTGCACGAATTTTGTGCACTGGGCCTCTAGTCTATATAATAAAGAGCTAATATGCTAATTAGACCGAACAGCAGAACAACCATCTGGATGACCTTCCGGATGAAGCCGGCGCTGCGAGGGCTGGCCAGGGCTGCGAGGGGCTGTGAGGGCCAGCTGGGGCTGTGAGGGCCGGCCAAAGCTGTGAGGGGCTGTGAGGGCCAAGCCCCTTGCATGAATTTTATGCATCGGGTCTCTAGTTTAAGAATAAACATTTAGAAACAGCTCCACATGCAGAATTAGTAGATGAGTGGAAGGAAGGAGGCTGAACAGGGAAGAAATGAACCTGATCTTTGAGTGAGGCACAAGCTGGTGGGAACCCAGACAGGTCCTTACATGATCTTAAGCCAACTGTTACATCATCCTGCACCTTGGGAAAAATGGGGTTCTTAGTATCAAATAGCATGGCTATGATTACTAAATATAATAATGAATCTTAGTTGTCTAGCAAGCACCAAAAATCACAGTTAAGTGAGGATGCAAAATTGGGAAGGAAGTTAGAAAGAAAATACTACTTCCATGTGGTCAGCTTTTTGTCCAAAGTTATTACCCCTTATATCTCCTTTAGAACTGACCCCTTGTTGTCTTCTTTTTGTGGAAGTAGCTACTATCCTTCCCCATTTAGAGTTACCAAACTGCCAAATGTTCAGGTCTCGACAACACGTGTCTGGATAAAACAAATATTTCATTAATAGTCTGTTCCCAGGTGCTACAAATGTTCTACCTGAAATGAAAGTAGAAATTCGTTATGGTCTTCCCCTCCAGCGATCTCATTTTCTGGCAAAATAGAGGTTTAATTAAGGTAAAACCTTGAAAGCCATAGCAGAGGATGACTTTAGGTCTATTGAAACAGATATTCTAGTTAATTTGATCTAAATGGTTGTGTTTATTTGGGGAGGGAAGGAAAGGCCTTTAAAAGATGGAGGCTTCTGATTAGTAGAGAATGGGGAAAAATAGGTAACAGCCAATGTTTGAACAACATAGAGCAGTACACTTCTCAGAAAAATTATTTTCCTGAGAATTTAGAAAACGATATGTATTTGCAACAGTTCTCAACTACAAGTTAGATAGCCTATATAATAAAGATGTAATATGCAAATGGTCATTACGCCGTGAAGTGTAACAACAGATCGTGTAACGACCAGATCACGGATCAGCAGGAGGGTGGGGCAGCGAGCTACAAGCAAGCAGTGGAGAGCTACAGGAGGGAGCAGGGCAGCAAGCTATGAGAGGGGGCAGAGGAAATGGGGTAGCTACAGGAGGGCGGGGCAGTGGGCGGAGAGCTACTGGAGGGCGGCAGTGAGCTACTGGTGCACAGATTCGTGCACAGGGCTATTAGTCTATAATAAGAACTATTTGCATACTTTTGATAAAGTCAACACACAGAAGGGTCTTAATCAGCTTGAGGACCCCAAATCTTCATCTAAGAATGAACTGAAATCTTCCACTAAATAACTTAGCAGTTTCAAAGAAAAAGTAATATACAAACCAGAGAAGCAGACATAGTACAGGTAGGAGGACTGTAAATGTCATCAGAGCCAAGTATTGTTTCAGTAAACTCTCATGAAGAAGAATTCTACAAGGCAGGGAACCTGGAGAGATGAGTACACTCCCTTCCCTGGGACTTACATTCTTGCTTATTATTCTTCATTTTCCCTTTGTTTCTGTTTCAAGTTTTCCTCATACTCCACTAGTGGCCCATGCACAAATTCATGCAAGGGTGAGGTCCCTCAGGATTGGGCCCCAGCATGCGCCCCTAGGCTCGCAGCCCTGCAGTCCTGCCTGGCACCCCGCTGTGTCCTGGCGCTGCCTCCTCACCTGCTCCACCATCCTGCCTGTGGGGCAATTGATCGGGCCGGGCCCCTTGCCGCTGCCACTGGTCGCCATCTGTGGGGTGATTGGTGGGTGATCGGGCCCCCACTTGCACCGGTCTTGGCCTGGCGCTGCCTGCTCACCTGCTCCACCATCCCACTGCAGTCCCGTTCTCTTCAGGGCCCATGGGGACCGGCAGTGCCTCTACTGCCAACGCCGCATTACCAACACCCGCCATCTTCTGCGCCGCCCCTTGGTGGTCAGCACACATCACAGCGAGCCATCAAACTCCCAGTCAAACTCCGGAGGGGACAATTTGCATATTAGGCTTTTATTATATAGGATGCTCACCTGGCCTAATACATCCCTTCACCAGGACTCTACAGTTTGAGATGGAACTGTTGTTCCATGCCTCAGACATGCTGCTCCTGCTTGCCAGAACTCTGTTCATAAACTGGATGCAAAGAAAAATAACATCTTATTTTAGCAACAGATCTGGGTTTGGGGGGGCGGGTCTGGTGCTTATAGAAGTTGGAGAATTCCCTATAAGGAAGGAACATGAAGTTAGGTTCCAACATTAGTATTTACTTAAAATGAGAAAATATATCACAACAAAGAGCTGGGATTTTGATCATTTAGATCCTTTCTTCTGAGGCTCCTGCAGGCTCCCTGGCGCCCCCTGGCTTCCATGCCCCCCTCCAAAACCAAAGTCTCCATGCCTCACAATAGTAACTAGGATATAAGGGCACCAAGCACTGAGGGGCTCTGCTCACATCTCAGTGAATCCTCTCCACACTAATTTCCATAAAATAAACACAAGAAATGTGACCATCTTTCCCCATTCTGCTGCCGGTCCCTGGCAGACATATTTTACACCTAAAGATAACAGCCATGGTTCATACTATACCACCTGGTGATGATCTGTGTTGTTTTAACCATGTCCAAAAAGTGAGACAATGGATTACAAAACAATTTGCCTAATTGTAAAATTCAGAGGGGTGTGTTACATTTTTAAAGTGCAACATATTTTTCCATCTAATTCAAAACTATGAATGTTAAACTTAAAGACTCTTTCCAGCTTCTGTTAGTGACAGACAGGGCTCCCCAAGGGGTGGCTGCCTTCAAAGACAGGTAAATGAGGGCCCATATAAAACAGCCAAGTATTGATGTTGTAGTAAAATTCCAGAAAAATACATTGGCAGACAAGTAAATTTGTCACTAATAATTTAATGTAATTTCCCTAAAATGGAGCTAATAGGTACTCAGGGAATACACCTCCAGGGTTTACATCAAATGTGCATGTGGAAAATCGTGAAATAATATTTTTTTAAAATGTAGATGCTTTGTCTGACATGTTGGTTTATGATGAAAATTATTCTTCCAAAATGAAAATGGGGAGGAGAAAATATAACCTCTCCAATACACACAGCCTTTAGCTCCCAACCCTTTCCTGGTGGTGGCAGTTGAGAAGCAGTGACTGACTGGAAGCTGCAAACATTTGTTTGCATTTTATTTCCCCCTTAAAATGATGTACTACAATTACCAAATATTAATGAACCAATCATGTTGCAAATAGTATTTCCTGTGTCACTCTGAGTTATAGAATCTAATATTGGGCTCATTTGAAATATTCCAAAGTTGCATATTTTTTTCCCCTTTGCAAAGTGACAGCTCAAATTGTGTTTAGTTGCATCCGTCCAACCATGAGCAAATCAAGTATAAAAATTTCATTTTGTCTAAGTGTTAATGCAATTTTTAAGCTCATATCCTGGGATGGCTCACTTTGCACTATGCTGTATGGTATTAGATGCTGCTTAAACACTATTATCAATTATATTACATGGTGCCAGAAAATTTTAAAATAGCACTTGTTTGGGACTCAAGTCATGAAGTTCCAAGGAAGAAAAAATACAAAGTAGGGAGAAAAAATTCATTCGCTTTTTCAAGTGCTCCAATGTTTATGTTTTATATTACAAATAGGCTGATTTCCAGCTATAAATCTGAATTTCATTGCCGCTATCATGGGTTTAATATGAAAAAAGACCTGCAGTCGCTAAAACAATAAGGAGAGATGCAGTTGTCATAAGCTGAGCTGCTGGGTGGAACAACCAGAGACCCAAGTCAGGGGCAGGAGGGAGGAGAAGAAGAGAAGGCTGTGAGAAAGAGAGGAGCCCTAAGGTAGAGCCATCAGAATTATGAATTAATATATAAGTCAAAATTATAGAATGTCCATCATTTTTCTATAGAATATTGACAGAGTGAAATGAATTCGGCAGATAATAAAGAATCTATGCCCCAGAAAGAAAGCAGTCAAATATGCCGGCTTCATAAGCACATTTCATCAAATGTGTGAGCTTAATACAACTGCCAGGGAAAAGCTGATCCAATTTCGTAGGAGGTCACCGGCAGGAGTCCCTGGCTGTTAATGTGCCTCAGCATTCCCTGATTTCTTACTCCAGGTAGTGAGGCCAAATGCTACCTCATGCTCAAAGATGTTTTCTTCTTTTCCTAAATCCAATCTCTCACACGCGTACACCCAGGACAGAGGTGACTGTCATAATGAATGTAATGGAGAAAGTGTCCCAATAATGTCAATTACAACCCCATTTTCATGGGCCCAGAGCATGGAAAAATTCCATCTTTCCTATTACCACATTTTCAGAGGCTGTTCTACACTCAGGGGGTGGGGAGGGGCACAGTGATTTTTAGTTTAGTTTAGGTGTCTGAGAAAAATGTCTTTAAATTCTGAAGTCATTTAAATACTATAAGTATAGATGAAAAACATGTGCCATGCTTTTATTTATGTAACGCAGCCATAGCTGGATCTGCACCATTTGGGTTTGTAAATCAGGCATTGAACGTCTGCTACATTTTTAGAAAGCTGCAGTTTGTATACGAAGCTAGTTCTGTTTTCTGATAATTCAGAATAAAAACAATCATTTCAGCAATGGGAAGGCACACATCTCACAGTAAGATTCTAGCTCACACCTGCCTACTTCAATGTGCTCACACTTAATGAAGTTTAAATGTAATAGAATCAACCTGAATTCCCCTTCAAGTTCAGGATTCTGAATGCCTCTCCCGATTGGGGATCCATAAGAGAATTAATTAAGCCCGAATCCTCCAAGGCATCCAGTGTATGTAATGAATTAACTTCTTACCCCTGCATCTAGAATGTACTACTCATGTACCAATTTGGGGAAACTGAGAAAACAGCCTGTCAAATCATTTTCTGGTGTTTTTGTGGTTCAAATGAGGAGCCCTGTGGAGAAAGCCTGCAAGGCTCACACCTCACAGTACAGCCTGCAGACCAGCAGCATTCACATCCATCACGGAGGGAGGGTGTTCAGATGCAGGTTCTGATTCAGTAGGTCCAGGGAGGGGCCTGAGACTCCGCATTTCTAAACGCTCCCAAGTGATGCTAGCAGTCCTGGAACTGCTGGCTAGCAAAGCTCTACAAGCTCCCTGTTCTCCATGAAAGAAAATTCTTAAATGATATTTGTGTAAGACTAAATAATTATCTGACACGCCATAAGAAAAACTGGCTGTGTTTCACCTCATGTTGGACAGAAATATCTATCCATCTCCTACATCTGGGATAGAAGCAGTTCAGTAGGAATCATCAACCCAGACAAGAAGAAAAGGCCATGGCTTTGGTTTTCTTGACTCCATTTGTGCCCCAAAGCAGAAGATGTTCACCCTCATATGCAAATTTACATAGGAAATTGTACCCATATTTTCCAATCTAAAACCAGAATATATATTCCATTTCGTAAATCTAGTTATATGAAAAGGCTTATAAAGATATGAAAATTAAATTACGTTTAGACTTTCATTTGATAAATAGCTTTCATTAAAAAGAATTAAGTGACATGAAATAAGAACCACCTACAAAATCTAGGCTGTATGATCACCAAGGAATAGTCTACTGCCCTTTGCTGCCAGTACTTTTTATTCTCTGTAATATCATCCCTTCTTTCCACCTGCCAAGCACTCGTCCCACCTTTAATGTCTGTCTCAGACCTTTCACCTTCCTCGAACACTCAGCAGCCCTTCCATCCTACTTTGTGATCTTCTAAACCATGGTGATACTTCTATTTGGGACTTTTCATCTTTATATACTATTGCTATGTGTTCTTTTTCAGTTGTTTCATCTAACATACAATTACCATCAACATTCAACCCAATGAATATTTATTTAGAAACTATTTTGTGCCAGGCTCTGTGTGGTGTTCGGGATAAAGAGGGACTTGACCATATACTTTGGATGTAGCAATAAATATATTTGTTCCCTACAACAACAAAATTCATCATGAAAAAAATTGACATGAAAAAATATATGATTATAAAATAGAAGTGTATACAAAGTTTTGAAGGAAATGGTGAATTTTGCCAGGTGGGAAAAATAATTATGAAGAGATTTCCCAAAGGGGTATCGGGTTACGCTAGCCAGTTTTGCTCAGTGGTTGGAGCATTGGCCCTTGGACTAAAGGGTCTCAGGTTCGATTCCTGTCAAAGGCATGTACTTTGGCTGCAGGCTCCATCCTCAGCCCCAGTCCGGGAGTATGCGGGACCCAACCAATGTGTCTCTCTCACATTGATGTTTCTCTTTGTCTCTCCCCCTCCCTTCCACTTTCTCTAAAATCAATGGAAAAAATATCCTCGGGTGAGGATTAACAAACAAACAAAAAAAGGGTATGTGCAAGACATACAAAAAAACACAGATGTAGGCAACAGCAAGGTGACAGGAGCGCCACACAAATTAAGAGTTTATTTTAAACTCCATACAGTTTAGAATTTGGGGACAGGCAAAAGGAAGAGGAGACAAAAATAAATAGGTATTCAGGGTACATTTCATGAAGGGTATTATATGCTAAGGAAAGATATAATCAGATTTGTGTTTCAGCAAGATCAGTCTATTGATAAAGTAGAGAGTATCACAAACTCCTTAGCATCCTTCTCAAAGTAGAGAGCTTGAGATAAGGGAAGAACTCAAAACATTACTCCTCAAGAGAAACTGGACTTTTGATTCTTACGACTTCAGATCCTTTGAATGAAGAATGCTGAATAAACCTGCAGTGAGTGTCTTCCTAAAACTTTTGCTCATATTCATGATCACATCTGGGAAAGACTTGACCTACCTTAAGAAAACAGCTGTTAATGGGAAGTATATTGAGAGAGATATAAAGAAGTAGAATAAGCTAAGGGGGCTAGTGCAAGGTGTCCCTAGAACTATGTGTTTTTTGAGGTCAAGAATTATCTTATACTAGAGGCCCGGTGCACGAAATTTGTGCACTGGGGGGTGGGGGGGGGAAGGGTCCCTCAGCCCAGCCTGCACCCTTGCAGTCTGGGACCCCTCAAGGGATGTCCGCCTGCCAGCTTAGGCCCCATTCCCCTGTTCAGTAGATTTGAGTATTAGGGTTATATTATATAGGTACCCTGATATCCAATGGCCAACACAGTGCCCAGAAGTGGGGACTATTTACTCATTCTACTTAATACCGATCCAAAATATCTACCTCTAACCCATTATTCCTTTAATCCCATACTAGGAATAAGGAAAGCAATTTATAAACTTTCTTTATTATTAAACATATTGTTACAGAATTTACCAGGTGACTGAAAAATATGCAGGAGTACTCAGAGATATAGGAAAAAAACATTTATTTTCAGATGTTTCACATGTACTAGTACAGTGACTCAGGGGGTCAGTTCTCCAAATTCTGAGTAAACCAATATGGAGGAAGCTTTCTCTTTATACCCTTTGGTTTCTTTGTCTCCCATATATGGATCAGACTTCTGGACCTTTCGCAGGCTTTGCAAAAAGCCCCGTGTGTTGGGATGGGGGACGTGAGACCACACCTAAAGGCCTGGCCTGGCGCCAGCACTGATAACCCCCTCTGGGGGTTGTGTATTGTTCATGGTTTATGGCCTCTGTAAAATGGGAGTATTTAGGTAAACATATCTTGCAAGACCAGATAATTAAGGAAGGGGCAGTGACTAGACTATAGGCTAACAGGGATGTGCATTAGGGATACAGAGTCAGGCTGCTAGCAACCCCACCCCCTACAAATGTCTTATTTTCCTCATCAATATCATCTGACCTAATAATAGAGAAACATGTAAATTGACCGTACCTCCGCTACACCCACAGCCAATCAGAGTGAGTATGCAAATTAACCCAACAAAGATGGCGGTTAATTTGCATACATACCTGGGTCCTGGGAACCTCCTCGGCACCCAGGTCACTCCCAGCCGGCCATCAGGTGGAGGCTTTAGGTTTAGGAAGGGGCCGAGCCTGCGATCAGAAGGGTGTGGGGGGGTCCCCCTTCCCAAGCCTAAAGCCTGGGGCGGAGGCTTTAGGTTTGGGCAGGGGCTGAGCCTGGGATCAGAGAGAAGGGCAAAAAATCAATGGAAACATATCCTTAGGTGAGGACAAAAAGAAAAATAAAGAAAGAAATGTCATATTCCATGAAAGACACATCGTGAAAATGCTTAAAGAAAGTTGTCATTTTTTCATGGTGAAGGGACTGGAGTCCGTGTAGATGAAAATACCTTGGCGGCTGTGGTGACTGGCAGTGGCTGGCAGTGGCTGCAGCAGCGGGGTGATGGGGCTAGTGCCTTCCCCTGATCAGCCCAGTCGACTCCCGCAAAGGGCGGTCAGATTGTGGCTTAGGTCCGCTCCCAACGGGGAGCAGGCCTCAGCCATCAGTAGGACATCCCATGAGGGCTCCCAGTATGTGAGAGGGGGCAGGCTGGGCTGAGGGACCCCTCCCCAGTGCACAAATTTCATGCACCGGGCCCCTAGTTATGTTATAATCTTTTAAAAATTATTATTTCAATCTCCCAAATATTTATTTTCATTTCTCTCAAACAGCTATAAAAACTTAGATGATTTCTGGGGTTCAAATTCATGAATCTATTTATCTAGTGAAAAAGCCTCCATTTATAAAGCATCCCTATTTTTCAAGTTTAAAAAAAAAGTCTAACCAAAAGGATTCTGGTCCAAATGAGCTTGTATTTGATTCTAAATAAGATTTATTCACCAACAAGCAAGGGGTCCTGAGGGAAGAGAAGGGAGTTGTAGCATTTGAAGCCTGGGAGGTTAAATTTTCTCAATTCTAGAAACCCTTTTGTGCTCTTTATAATACCATTTACTAGGCCTGATTTGCCTATAGCAGATACTCAATAAATGAACATTTGATCTGAATAAATTTATAGCTTTAGAGAAAATTTGCATCTATTTTAATTGTCCTGAATCATACCAGTAAATGTCTTAATTTCTTGTTGTCTGATGAGAGTCCCTATTTCTTTTAGTTGTTTAGAACCAAATCTTCCTTAAATTTTATTTTTCAGTTACAGTTTGCATTTAACATTATTTTGTATTAGTTTCAGGTGTACAGTTTAGTGGTTAGATATTTATATAACTTTACAAAATGCTCCTTCTGATATTTCAGATACTCACCTGGTACCAGACATAGTTCTTACAATATTATTGACTATATTCCCTCTGCTTTATACTTTACATCCCCTAGACTATTTTGTAACTACCAAATTAGTACTTCTATTGCCTTCACCCAGTCCCCCAACCTTTTCCCCTTTGGCATCTATCAGTTTTACAGAATCTATTTGAATGCACTCCTAACCCGGCTGAAATGGGTAGGATCCTGTCACTGACTCAAGGGGCATTGTGCAGCACCCGGTCCCACAGATACATAATTGTCCGTGCACCAAGTAAGCTCTGGAAAGAAAGGGTGTGTGACTGTATAAATCCTGATCCAGGAGGACAATGAAACGACAATGCACACACAGCCCACACCTGCTGTCACACACTGTAATAAACCCCCACTGGTGCTCCTGTGACAAAGTTGATCCCAAAGGATAGAGAACAGTGATGGGAAATATAAATCTGTTTCAATAGCCAGCCATTCCTGCCACCCCCATGTACCGTATGTGTGTGCACAAACAAGGCCGCCGATACGTAAATACTGCGAGAGGTGCAATCCATCTCTTACTGCACATTCTGTTTCTAGGCATGCTCTGTATGTTGCCTGGATTTCATATAGTATTCAGAAGGAATGAGATTGCCCAGCCTTTGTTCAGAGGAAGTGAGCGGCAGGGTGGGGGCGGGGAGAGATCTGACTCTAGCAGAGTCAGATATATTTTATTTTCCTTCCCTCTTTGAAAAAAAAAATTGCCTTCTTAAAACTGCATTGCTGGTGTTTATGATTCATATTACAAGCAGGGCAACCTCTACACCCAAGTAAAAATTTCATGTATGATATTGTGGACTTAATATGAATGAAGGCCTAGTGTTTTCCAAGGCACCAAAGAAAGATGCACCTGCCACAGGACTAATCACAGAGGGAATGAGAAGGGGAGGCAGGGTGAGGGTAATAAAAGACAAAAGCAAACCCCAACGCCATAAATTGATATGAAGTAAAAAAGAAATGAAAAGATAAAAAAGCCCTAGTGTGTCCGTCACTTGTGCCTGGGAGATGGACATAAAGAGGTGAATTTAAGACATACTTAAATCCCTGCCACTTTCCTCCTCTAGCCTGGAAATCCTACTGGCTAGAAAAATGATTGGGTGACAAAAAAGGCACTGGGAACAAGACAGGTTGCATACTAAATGCAAGGCACACAGGGTGGGTTGAACAGATAGTTTCTTTCAACCGCACACGAAAGAGGTAATGGAGAGAATGGTACAGGCTTAAGCAGGCTCTTGATATAAATGAAAATAAAAACCACGAAAACTTTTTATATCTTTGCAGCATTTGGCTAATGAGTCACTAAAACCATCCCCAGCACATCCATCATTTCTATTGCAGAGACTCAACCACTCTCTCTCTCTAATTGGTCTAGACAGGTGTCATGATATTTCAGCACAGTGAAAAAAAATTCCAGAGGTTTTCTTCAGTGAGAGTGAAAGGTAGACACTTTGGAAAATGTTAGTCTAATTTCAACCTTCTTTGAAATAGTCTACTTTTAGCAATGAAATCAACGGAAAGAAATAAGAAGACTCACCATATAACAAGAAATTCAGAAGTTTACTGGTATGATTCAGGACAATTAAAACAGATGCAAATATTCTCTAATGCTATAAATTTAGTCAAATCAAGTGCTCATTTATTGAGTATCTACTGCAGGCAAGGCAGGCCTAGTAAATGTACTATAAGGAGCACAAAAGGGTTTCTAGAATTGAGAAAATTTAACTTCCCAGGCTTCAACTGGTACAACTCCCTTCTCTTTCCCTGGGACCTCTTGTTTGTTGTTGAAAAGATCTTGTTTAGAATCAAATACAAGCTCATTGCTCATTTGGACCAGAGTCCTTTTGGTCAGACTGTTTTTCTAAACTTGAAAAATAGGGAGGCTGTATAAATGAAGGCTTCTTCTTTAAATAAATAGATCCATTAATTCGAACCCCAGAAATTATCTTGAGTATATATTCAACAGATTATTTTAATGCTTAGTTTTGACGATAATGAGTTTGAGGGGTCTGGGAACATCCAGTTGGAGATGTTAAGCCAAGGAATGAGATCTGGTCAGGACTTTCATTATCATATAAGAGAATTGAAATGATCAGAGTAGATATGAAGTTATGGGAGCAGATAAGCTCACCCATTGAAAGTATATAAAAATGGTAAAGAAAGATAAAATGGGATGAGGAGTGAAAATAAGTTATTCAATTTCATTATTCTGCAGTCACTGGTGATGAAAAGAGGAGCTCCTGGGAATAGACCGAATGCCATGCCTCATAAGGAGAGAAGTCAAAACACAAGAGAATTCAGGGAGTACATATCCAGAAAAGCAGATGCCAATATAAACAGCTCTTTTGAGTTGTTTCATGGTAAAGGAGATAGGCTAGTTGTTTCAGCAGGAAGAAGAATCAAAGGAAAATATTGTTGGCAGCCTGAAAAAAAGGTTTGAAGACAAAAGAGAAGGGGAAAAGTTGGTAGATATGAAAAATCAGTGGGAGTGATGGGACAGTCATTGGTCAGTAGGAGACAATTCAGATCACAGAGGGAGCTTTTAGCTTTGGAAAGGAAGGAGAAAAGAGGGACTATTCTTCTGAGGTAAGAGAAAAGAAAAGGTTCTTCTGTTTTCAACCCACCATTGTAAGCTTATCACAAGCCCCGAACATGAGCTGCACACAATTTAATAGAACAGTGGGCCATACTTGTGCTCATATGTGTGTGGGGGTGAGTGTGTAAGTGTGTATGTGTGTGAATGTGTGGGGAAAGGGCCACTTTCTGGGCTGAGAACCTGAGCAGCATGCAGTGCTGGACCTCTGGCAGAAAGTTGAGTAGTTTCTCAACAACTAAACAATTCACTCACCCAATAGCTTGAGCTGACTGCAGGAAAGAGGCACTTCCATCTCCGCTAGAGTACAATGTAGGCCCATTACCACTAGCAAAATTCCTTGGGAGTTCTCTACCTTCTCTTTCTAATTGTACCCACAAAGACCTTGGCCTGAATTTCTTCTTAGTGAGGAAATTTTGACAAGATTACACAGGAATAAAACATAGTTTTCAAATATGAGGTTTCTCCCCTCCACTCTATACCTTAAATTATTACTTTTATGGTTAAAATTATCTTTATTGACATAATTAAATGTCTCTTTTTTGTTAATCCTCACCCAAGGATATGTTTCCATTATTCTTTATTTTTTTATTTTTTTTTAGAGAGAGTGGAAGGGAGGGAGAGAGAGGAAGAGAGAGAAAAACATGAATGTGAGTGAGACAAATCAATTGATTGCCTCCCACAAGTGCCCTGATGGGCGGGGAGCAGAGGATCAAACCTGTAACCAGGTACAAGTGCCAATGCTCTACCACTGAGCAAAACCGGCCAGGGCCATTAACTATCTTAAAGCCATATTAAAAGTTCCAAGATTTTATAAAAGAGAAAGCAGTCCCTCTCCTATTTCTTCTCTATCTTCTTTGTCACCAAACGCTGCCTTCACTGACTTTCTAGAGGAGGGCTTGCTTCCTCTAGAAAGCTCATTCGTTAATTTTCAGAGAGTGCTGCACCTGCCCTGTGGGACTGTGGGTTGGTTGTCCTCAAGACATATTATGAAAGAGACCTCTGTGCGGCCTCTCAATTGTAGGACCAATACTGCAGACGGCTAACTGGTATGAAATTCTATGAACATAGTATCTATACTTGCAAAAACGGTATCTGTAAAAATCTGGAAAAGTTTAAATATTAAAACATTAACATTTTAATGATTAGTGTTAATGACATTCTGACTTTTATAGTTAAATATGTATAAATATAATGAGCTGAATTGCCTTCCCCGTGACTATAGTTTTCCCCAGTACAAAATGACAAACTCACTTCCTAAATTTTGGCTAACTCTTCATATGAGCCATTTTGAAGTGAAAACTTCTCTGAGGGAAAAAAGTTTATATTTTAGTTCACTCATGAAGTATAATTTCCCAATTTCACATAATATATGCATTTCCTTTTTACACTATTTACATCATACAGTGTGTATATAAGTGTGCAAATCTAAATTATATATAGCTACATATGTCTACATACAGACATATATAGCTAAAGATATATTTCTATCAATATATAAATTACAAATCTATGTACAGAATTGTTATGGTGAAACCCTGGAAACAAAAATAAGGTTGCCTGATTTTATCATTGCTATTTGGAAGTTCCGCCAAAGCAATAAGAAAAATAACCAGGAAGTGTGAGTATTGGAAAGAAAAAGGTAGAGGCATCATTTTTGCCCATGTTATAATTGCCCACCTGATAAATTTTAAGAGAGTCAGTGAAAAAAACTATGAAAACTTAACTATTCAACAAGGTAACAAATTATAAAACTCAGGTAGTTAAAAAAGGTCAATAGCTTTCTATATGTCAACAGTTAATCAGTTAGAAAAATAATGGTAACATCCCCTTCATAATAGGAATTATAAAGTATAATTATTAGAAATATATTTAATAAGAATTGCATGGTAACTATACAGTAAAAACTGTAACATTTACTGTGAAGCATAAATAAAGGTGTATATATGGGGAATTTAATGAACAAAATAAACTGATAAACAAAATAGGTCCAGAGGCATGGATGCATGGAATGACAGACCTCAGAGGGGAGAGGGTTGGGGGGGGGGGGGGGACTGGGATAAATTAACCAAAGAACAGATATGCATAACCCATGGACACAGACAATAATATAGTGAAGGCCTGTGGGGGTGGCGGGGGAGTACTGTGTGGAGGGGAATAGTAGGGGCATGGGTGACATCTGTAATACTGTCAACAATAAAAATAATAAAAATAAACATTTTGTAAGAAAAAATATGTTCTATCTATTTTTAATGTTTAATGTTAAAAAGAGATATATTATCTAAGAATAAAATGTGGGAGAATAAAAGAATTTTTTAAAAAGGTGTAAACAGATATAGAGACAAAGTCATGTTTGTAGCTATATGGAGAAAAATATACAACTATAAAGCTATTAACCTCACCTAATGAATCTATAAATCTGATACAATTATAATAAAAATCCTTAAGTTTCTTTGAGTGGCTTGAATTTGATAAAGTAACTCTAAAGCTTTTTGAAAAAGTAAAAATAGGATCTTAACTAGAAATTTGAAGGGATAAATGAAGTGGTAAAGAAGGATCGTTCTTATAGATATTAAAATGCATACAGCATACAGCTATAGTAATTAAAGCAATGAAGTTCTAGTTTGAAATAGGCATATTAATGGAACAAAATAACTTGTGAAGAAATATACTTAAATATATACATTTATATAATTTACTGTGGCATTTCAAATCAATAGAAAAAGTAGCCAATATAAAACAAATACATGGAGATCAGTGGCTATTTGGGGGAAATAATGAAGTTAAAGCCATATCTTCTGTCCTCACAACAATATGTTAAAAAGAGAGAGAGAGTTAAAGTTAGGTAGTGGGTGCATGGATATATGGTTTTCTGAATGTTTAAAATATACCACGATTTAGAATAAAAAAACAGAGGAATCCATCAAGCAAGAGATATATAGATCAGCCTAACTAAGATATAAACCTCACATGTTAAAAAATACAGTTAAAACAAATTGAAAACGTATTAAGCATCCTATATAATAAAAGGCTAATATGCAAATCGACCAAACAGCAAAACAACTGGTTGCTATGACATGCACTGACTACCAGGGGGCAGATGCTCAACGCAGAAGCTGCCCCCTGGTGGTCAGTGCGCTCCCACAGGGGGAGCACAGCTCAGCCAGAAGCCCTGAGCCAGGCTCACGGCTAATGAGCACAGCGGCGGTGGCCAGACTACAAGAGGACCCCCCTGAGTGTACGAATTTCATGCACCGGGCTTCTAGCACTGCATAAAAGACAAAGTCTGCAAAATGTAAACAGTGCTTACACATAGCATGAAACGGTGAGCACTAATAGAAAATAAGACAAGAACCAGCTTAGGCAATTTTGTAAAAGAATGTTAATTATAGATGTAGAAAACATATGAAATTGTTTTCAGCTTCTCTGGTAGACAGAGGCTTGAAAATAATATACTGACATGTTATTTTTATCTGACAAATTGGTAAATTTTTAAGCTCTAATAATAATTAATAACTACAAATACCTGGGTAAGGTATAGGAAAACTGATCTTCTCATATATTGTTCTCATACACTGTTCGTGTGAGTACAAACTTATACATAACATCCTGAAGACAATGTAGAAATATCCTTTAAGAGTTATAAAATTATCACACTCTTAGATAATTTTATTCTATGGAAATAATCATGAATGAGAAGTAAATCCACACTAATAAAAGAGAATATGCAAATTGACCGTACCTCCACAATGCCCACCAGCCAATCAGGAGTTAGTATGCAAATTAACCCAACAAAGGTGGCGGTTAATTTGCATATGCAGGCGCGGAGCGGCGGGGCAGGACACCAACTATGAGGAGGAGGGCGGGGGATGGAGGGAGCTACAGGAGCGGCGTTCCAGCTGGAGCGGAGAAGACTGAAGGCAGTGGCCAGAGTGAAGACCTGGGTCCCGGGTGCCGGAGGAAAACCAGTGCCGGCAGCCAGGGGAAGGAAGGCCTATTGCACGAATCTTCGTGCAACGGGCCTCTAGTATGTGTATAAAAATGTTTAATGACAGTTGGATTTTAATTTTTCTCAAACCGGAAAGTAATAGAGCACTGATTTGATTTTAGGCAAGTAACTGATTTAACCTGATATTTATATTTATTAGAAGGTCTGATTGCTTTATACAGTATGTAATGTCAAGAAGCAAGAGTGAGCCCAGCCTGTGTTGCACAGTGGTTGAGTGTCGATCCATGAACCAGGAGGTCACCAATCAATTTCTGGCTAGGGCACATGCCGAGTTGCAGGCTCGATCCCCAGTAGGGGGCGTGCAGGAAGCAGCTGATCAATGATTCTCTCTCATCATTGATGTTTCCATCTGACTCTCCCTTCCTTTCAGAAATCAACAAAAACATATTTTAAAAAAGAAGAAGCAAGAATGAAACCAGACCAGTTAGCATTGCAAACTGCAAATATGTTATTTAACAGGTTGGTTTTCTTTTTTTTTTTTTTTTTTCAATTTTTTTATTAAGGTATTATATGTGTACATATCTTACCATTGCCCTCCCCACACCCCCCTCCCATATATGCCCCCACCCCCCAGAGTTTTGCATCCATTGGTTATGCTTATATGCATGTATACAAGTCCTTTTTAATCTTTAGGCAAATGGTCAGAGGACTTTCACTTATACTCTCTCCTCTAGGTTCTTCCCATGACTTCAAATGGCTTTAAGCCCTTTGAAGGGTTCTATTTTAGATGTTAGCATTTAGTATATATTAAACATAATATGGCTTTAATAAATGTTTGCTGAATGCATTAATAAACATCTATTACCACAACTGCTAATATTGTTTTCTACTAAACTTCTCTCTGAAAGCAGGGTCAATGACTTATCTCTATATCTCCAACACAAAGCACAGTGCCAGATACATATGAGGCATTCAACAAATACTTGTTGAATGAATGAATGAATGAATGAAGTAGAAACTCAATTTATCTCTCCTAACATGGACTCGTTATATCTATGTTCTAAAAATTTGGTGTAAAAATGAAGGCATCTGAGCATAGATCATAGGGAATGGGCTTTAACTTTGATGAAAGCTACTGAGGCTTCATTGAATCCTCTTGAAAAGAGAAGAGGGAATAAAAGAAAAAAGAAGGAAGATTTATACATTAGCAATTAGTTAGACTTCCAGGCACACAAATGGGTGATCTTCCAGTCTGTCGAATAGAAGCCATGAAGAAAAAAATACCAGGTAATCGTCCTTTGCAAGTGGAGGGGTAAAATTATCTTATTTTTTTACTCCTCCTACTCTTCCTTCCTATCCAAACACCTACTCCAAAATATCTTAGAACCTCTATCAATAGCCCAGTCAAGTTCACAGTAGCATTTTCTTTAGTCCTGCTAAATCTGCAAGTTCCAGCTCCCATACTTGGATAATTTACACTGGAGTATATTTTTTATTTTGTTCATTGTTGTTTATGCAAGCAACGTCATTAATGTCTTGGAACCCATTTATTCACAAATAGAAAATTCCAAACCAAGAATCTCTAAACCATGGGTTTACAGTAGACCCACGAGACTCAACAGTCATTATAAAGTTCTTTATTGGCTTGCTCTTGAGAGTCAAGTGGTTTTAATCATATTCTTTCTTGAAAGTTAATATTAAAACAGAAACATGCCATATTACGGGACTGTGTTTCAAGTCAGGAGCAAGGTCAGAATGAGAAATAAGAATTTCTCTACTCTCTTAAAGTAGGAGTGAGTTTCCCTGTGCAAATCCAATGGCATTAAAAGCAGGTCTAAAAGCAAAGTCTCATAGACTTCCAGTTAAACATGGGAGACTGAACATGTGTTTATCTCTGCTTCCTCTCCCAAATCCTATCAAAGTAATGAGAATAAAAAGAAGAAAAGAATAAGAATGGTATAAACTTACAAGGAAAATGGGAAGGAAGACAACAGTGGATGAGAAATATCAGCACATCTTTGTAAGAAAGCAAGCCATGGGAAGAGTAATAATTGCCTTAGTAGAGCGGACAAAGCTGACATAAGTTTCTGCAGGGGAATGAGAAGAAAGCTGACTCTCCTTGCAGAATCCTAAAAAGGCTAAAAATAGGCGGATTGGTTGAGAGTTTGTGGAAGGAGCATTAAGAGCTCTTTGTTCCCTCCTTCATCCTGCCAGGACACAACTCCTGTTTCATTTCTGCAGAAGATGGAAGGTTTATTTAGGTAGTATTTAAGCTGAAATGGCTCTAGATCCAGAGATTCTGGGCCCTGGAATGAAACAGGAACATTGAGCAAATGTTGCAAACTGAACAGTGTTGCTCCCAGCCCATATCCCCTGCCAGGCTTCCAGATTTCTTCCAGCTAGGATTAGACCCTTAAGGCAAAGAATTAGAGTTTCCTAGAGAAACTGAACAGCACAACCATTTGGGAGTCCCCCAATAAAAATGCTCATCCTTGCCCCTCCCTACAGTAGACAGACCCAGCCAATCAATGTTTTAGTGCCTCACTCTTGAATTCAGGAAGTCAAAGAACACACATATTTGGGGAAACGGAATGACAGGGACTGAAATAAACTGCTAAAAAAGAACTCCGAGGAAAAAGAAATGATTTAGGGAACAAAAGAAAATTTTTAAAAATAAGTAATATTGTTGGAAAGATAAGAGAAGACATTGTATCTATGAAACAAAACAAAATGTTATATAGATATGAACATTCAAAAAATTAGAATGCCGTGATATCAGAAATGTTAACATCTAGTCTAATAGCTGGAAGATAAAATGAGGAAATTTTCCTGAATATGTCCAGGAGGGTCTAGCTACCACATTTTTTTTTGTTGTTGTTAATCCTCACTGGAGGACATTTTTTCCATTGATATTTAGAGAGAGGGAGAGGAGCATCAATGTGAGAGAGACACATCGATTGATTGCCTCCCACACCCTCCCCCTCTACCGGGGCTGGGGATAGAATCTGAAACTCAGGTACATGCCCTTGACGGGGAATTGAACCCACGACCCTTCGGTGCGTGGGCCAATGGGCTAACCACTGAATTACACTGGCCAAGCAAGAAGGATCTAACTTCTGATTAACAAAAATCTCTAAAAGAGAAAAAAAATGAAAACAGAGGTAAAAAAAAAAAATTGTCAAAGAAATATTTCAGGATAATTTCCCAGAACTAAATAACACAAAACCTTCAGATTAAGTGGTTCTAATTAGGTCAGTGAATTTAAACAGACCTATGTTAAGACACATCTTTGTAAAATTACAAAACATTGGGAACATAGAGAAGATTCCAGATGTTTTCAGAAGGGGACAAGCAAGTCATAAAAGCAACAGGAACCAGAATGGCACCTATCACGTCAGCAGCAGTATTAGAGGCTGGGCAGCAGGGCAGTGCTTTAAACAATGAGACAAAATTATTTTAAAACTAGAATTTTATGCCCAAAGTATCAATCAAGTTTGAGGTAGAATAAAGATTTTTTTTCAGATATTTAAGTTCTCAAAACAGCTATTCCTCAATACTTGTTCTCTGAGGAAGTTACCAGCAAGGTGCCCTAACAAAATGAGGGATAAAATTAAAAATGAAGAAGGCATAAAATCCAGCAAGAGTGACCAAAAACAGGAAAGAAGGCAATGGTGTTCTCAAGGTGACAACAAAAGATGGAGAATAGAAGTAAGGGGCCCCTGAAGTGATACCCACACTAGAGGAAAACACGTAGGGCTCCTGAAAAACACAACTATTATCTGATAGGTACAACTGAATCAAATACTTAATTGGGAATGTGTTGGAGCAAATGGAAAAGGCACTGAGAAAATTAAGATAATTAAACAGGTGGAAAAAAAAAGTTGTATAAGGAAAGTAATGTAACTAAAGAACACACTGTACTTGAGTTAGAGTCTATGGAAGTAAATAAACATCAAAAGAGACGGATAAATGACTGGAAAGATGTACCCTGTGGGGAATAGAATTAGGAGTAGGAGGTGGATTATGGAACTGCTATTTGTATTTCTAAGCCTTTTAGTATTATTTGACATTTCAAAACTATTGCATGCATTACTTTACAAAAATAAAAGTTAATAAACAAGTCTCTGCAAACTGGTCTGTCTGCAAAGTCCCAGAACCCTTCTGCCTATAGGTTCCTCCTTGTCAAGGCAGCTGCTTAAGGAGGGAAGGGGGTCTTTGGGTCTGAATGGTCATAGGGCTCTGATTCATGAACTTGAGGTAATTTCAAGTCACTCATGCAAGCAGCTCTGATTCCCAATGAAACTCCATTTTCCTTTATTTTATCAGATGTTTCATCAGACAATTCCTCCCCTGTGCTTGGTCCTTTGCCTTCAGTTCTGCTCTAAGACTTTGCCAGGATATCCTAGTAGATAGAGGCTCTCTTTTTTTACCTTTTGCGGATTCTACTTCCTCCTTCACAGCCTCACACTCCTAATTCCATAATGCCCTCTTTTTACATACACCATATTGATTTCAGTGGGAAGAATATATGTCCATAGAAAGATATATGAGTATTCAATCAATGGATATACTCCTCTACATATAAAGGAATTTTGTATGTGTTCAAAGACACAAGCTATATTTACACCCACACAAAATATTTATATATACCAAAATATTAAAGGCTATATAAAAACATAATATACACACCATTCACGTGTTTCTTTGTGTGTCAATATATTCTATAAGTACATCATACATCCTGCCCCCATAACCTATATTAAATGTGGCACAGGTTTGCACATTTCCACGAAGGCACCCTAGAATAGAGCAGCCTGAACAGACGCTGTTTTTCCTTCCTGACAAACAGGCATGAAATAACAGGCTGACATCTGCCTCTGCAGGTCATTCAAGTCGGCCTGCTACATGTCAGAATTCAAACTGCTCCATCCATCAACAGCAGACCCAAAATTAACGTAGCTTGGAAACTCTGCAGCAAGACAGTAACAGCCCAATTCAAAGCCTGACCTTCGAGGAGTGGTGGGGTAGGATGGAAAATTATTTCTTGCCCTGCACCAAAGCCAACAATACAATTTGAAGAGATTTTCAGTTAAATTAATTTTAAAGAAAAATCCCCCAGTGTAGCAGTTTAACTCTTAGGGTCATGTAAAAGGAGCACGAGGACAGAGGTTTTGCTATCTGGAGGCTCTGCCAGCACCTTCTGCAAAAGAACTAAAAATATTATTTTAGACAAAATAGTGTTAAGACATTTGCACTATAGCACACAGTAAAAGTCTTTATCAGTAAGTGAAGAAATCATCAAGATATTTAGTTCTTCATATAATTTTTTTGAAAATGACTATCGGTTAAAATTGTAAATAAGATCAGTTATTTAAGATTGCAAACACAAATGAATCCTTTTCTGGAGATATTTTTAAAAGGTAATGATTTCCCTCTGCTCAATTGTAATAAAATTTATGCCTAGAGACTTTCTAAACGGTACCCAAAGACGGCTATCAACTTAACAAATGAACCGGACTCTGATGCATCAAATTATTTTGCCTACTGCCTTGGCTATGATGCAAAGCACAACACAATTTTCTTAAATGCCATTCATTTGTAGCCAGCGACAATTTGAATTATGCTTTAAATTCATATTCCATTAAGGCGAAGTTACCTTTTTGCCCTGCTTAAGACTGTTTCAAAACTCAATATGAAAATTTGTCCTAGTGTTCCTTTCCAGCAATTCCACTTCCACTAACACGGGGGTCCAGGCTAAGTTGAGGGAATGTCTTGTACGTTTGTTAACAGAATGCCCAAAGCCCCCAAAGGGAGTCCCGTCTCCCTGCTGCATCTATCTCTTCATCACCTTTTTTCTCTCTAGCCTTTTGCCTACCAAAGTTCCCACTAAAACAAAAACCCTTACTTGGTTCTACCTCTCTCTTGACTTGTGCCCCATATGCTCCTTCTCTCCTCACCTGCATCCTTCTAGAAAGGACTATACACATTGTCTCCCTTCAAATCTACTCCAAATTGTTTTGCTATCTGGCTTGCATCCTTATCATCACACTACAAAAAAAACAAAGATTTAATAGCCAAATCCAATAAGCTGTGTTGAGATGGGTTAATTGAACTCGCTACAGGTTGGACCATGCCTCTAATCCAGTCATTACTTGTTCTTTTCTAAAGTTCACCCACAGGATGCATATCACAGATTAATGTTTCGTTTTCACATAGATGTTTTTCTCCCTTCCTCTCTTTCCTAAAATCAATAAAATCATCCTTGGGTGAGGATTTAAAAAAAAAAAAGAGATGATAAAATGGCCAAAATTCCATTGCTATAATTTTATTCTAAAGAAATAGTGAACTAGTTAATAAATACATTCACTGTAACATTGTAGTGAAAAATAGAAAACTGTATGCCCTGGCAGGTGTGGCTTAGTTGGTTGAGCATCATCCCGTGTACCAAGAGGTTGCCAGTTATATTCCCAATATGTGTCAGTTGCGGGCTTAACCCCTGGTGGGGGCCATGCAGGAGGCAGCTGATCAGTGTCTACCTCTCACATTGATTTTTCCCTCTCCCTCCCTCTCTCTCTAAAAATCAATAAAACATTTTAAAAAAGAAAACTGTATATACTTCCAAAATTAGTTGCTGAATTAAAGAAAGCATGGTATGTTTTTATAATGGAACTAGAAGCCCGGTGCACGAAATTCGTGCACGGCGGGGGGTTGTCCCTCAGCCCAGCCTGTACCCTCTCCAATCTGGGACTCCTGGAGGGATGTCCGACTGCCCGTTTAGGCCTGATCCTGGTCGGATCGGGCCTAAACAGGCAGTCGGACATCCCTCTCACAATCCAGGACTGCTGGCTCCCAACTGCTTGCCTCCCTGCCTTCCTGATTGCCCCTAACCGCTTCTGCCTGCCAGCCTGATCACCCCCTAACCACTCCGCTGCCAGCCTGGTTGATGCTTAACTGCTCCCCTGCCAGCCTGTTTGCCCCCAACTTCCCTCCTCTGCCAGCCTCGTCACCCCTAACTGCCCTCTCCTGCAGGGTTGATCACCTCCAACTGCCCTCCCTTGCAAGCCTGGTCCCTCACAACTGCCCTCCCTTGCAGGCCGGGTGCCTCCCAACTGCCCTCTCCTGCTGGCCATCTTGTGTTGGCCATCTTGTGTCCACATGGGGGCAGGATCTTTGACCAATTGGGGGCAGCTATATTGTGTGTTGCAGTGATGATCAATCTGTATATTGCTCTTTTATTAGATAAGATAGAGGCCTGGTACAGGGGTGGGGGCCAGCTGGTTTGCCCTGAAGGGTGTCCCGGATCAGGGTGGGGTTCCCTTGGGGCGTGGGGCGGCCAGAGCGAGGGGCCTGTGGTGGTTTGCAGGCCGGTCACGCCCCCTGGCAACGCAAGGGGAGGCCCTGGTATCTGGAATTTATTTTCCTTCTACAATTGAAACTTTGTAGCCTGGGGCGGAGCCAAGCCTGCTGCTCCCTCCAGGGTGGCAGCCATTTATGTGGCAGTTAATTCACCTTCTACAATTGAAACTTTGTAGCCTTAAGCGGGTGAGCCCGGCCAGGGTGTGTGGAAAGCTTTGCTTCCCCTGTTGCCGCCGGCAACCCTGGCCTGCTCTCTCAAGCTCCATTCTGCTGCCATTTGTTTGAATTTGTTTACCTTCTATAATTGAAACTTTGTAGCTTGAGTGGAGGCTTAGGCCTGCAACAGCTATGGAAAGCTTGGCTTCCTCTGTTACCTGGGAAACCTTGCTCTCTGTGGCTGTAGCCATCTTGGATTGGGGTTAATTTGCATACTCGCCCTGACTGGCTGGTGGGCGTGGCTTGGCTGGTGGGCATGACTTATGTAGCGGAATGATGGTTAATTTGCATATTACCATTTTATTAGAGAGGATGCTATCAGGAAATTTTAAATAATGTAGATAAACATTTATTGACATATAAAGATATTTGTAAACTCAAACTGAAATTACAAACTAATTAGACACAAGACAATAAGAGTTCCCACTTCAAAAATCTCAGAGATGTGACCACAGTGGTGCACAATTCAAAATTTATAATTTGTATTTTATTTCATAGAAAATAAAACTGATAAACTAATTGAACATTCCATTTATAAATAATAACAAATTTGATGAAAACAGAAGTGGATAAATTATAAAATAAAAATATACTACATTTGATATACAAAATGAAAAGATCTATAAAATTGACAAATACCTGGCAAAAAAGAGATATAGCTAATTGTAGGAAATAGAAAAGGTACACATTTCCACATTTGCAGTAGCTGAAATGATATACTTATAAGGTAATTGAAAACAGATGTTCATGCAATTATCTACACTAATAAAAGAATAAGTGCAAATTGACTGTACCTTCGCGATGCCCACCAGCCAATCAGGAGTGAGTATGCAACAAAGATGGTGGGTTAATTTGCATACACAGGCGCCGAGCAGCCGGGGCGTTATGCACTGCCCCTGGCTGCTCCGGGCCTCTGGGCAGAGTGGGAAGGTGGAAAGGCAGCTCCGGGCTGGAGCACAAAGGCGGCTCCAGCTGGAGCGAAGGCGGAGCTGGCAGTCAGGGGAAGGAAGGCCCATTCTTGCACGAATCTTTGTGCATCGGGCCTCTAATATACCAATAAATTTCAAAACCTAAGTGAAATAGAGTATTTTCTAAAAAATCGTAATATATAAAAAGTCAGGGGCCGTCACATGTAAATGACCAGACGGACGACCAAACAGCAGGCTGCATGGGGTGACCATGCCGGCAGGGGTGTTAGTGAGAGACAAGCAAATGACTGAACAGCAGGCTGCGTGGAGCAACCAGGCCAGCAGGGGGGTTATTGAGAGACGACCAAACGACAAAACAGCAGGCTGCGTGGGGTGACCAGGCCGGCAGGGGGGAGCAGTTAGGGGCTATCAGGCCAGCAGGCAGAGGCGGTTAGGGGTGATCAGGCTGGCAATCGGACATCCCCCAAGGGGTCCCGGATTGGAGAGGGTGCAGGCTTGGCTGAGGGGACCACCCTCTGTGCATGAATTTCGTATATATATATATAAATTACCAAATTTTCTCAAAAAGAAGAAAAAAACTGAATATACGATAACTATGCAAGAAATTGAAAATGTTGTGAAAGCTCTGCACTCTCAAAATTACAGGGTAAGGCAACAGCAGGTTTACAGTTGTTAGTATGAAAAACAGAGTTTATTCTTATATTATTATTTATTGATTATTGTGTTATTTTCCATATAAACAATTGTAAACCTACTTTTGCCCCAACCCTGTAGCTTGTTTCATAAGTGAGCTCCTCCCAGGGGGACCACATAATTTATCGCCCAAACTGGGACACTTTGCAGAGTGAAAGACAGTACTATTGCTAATTAAGCAAGGACAATGTGAGAAACAGAACTGTTTCAGGCAAATTGGGACAAATGTCTATGCTCTTTGTACCAAGTTTCAAAGAATAAGTCATTCTAAAGTTATGAGTACTTCTTCATAGTTTAGAAAAAGATGAAAGATTTTCTGATTCATACTCAAGAAAAACAGAAGAGGGGGAGAAAGGAAGAAAGAAAATACTAGGCCTCCTGACACATGTTTCTAAACAAACAAAATGCACATATTATATACATCTTTAAAGGACACTTATTAATTAATAAGGAACAAACAACACAATAGAAAAATGATCAAAAGATGCATATTCAGTTCATAGGAAATAAATATAAATCCACCATAAACACAAAATTTGCTCAAACCTACTACTGATGACGGAAAGAGAAATGAAATATAATGTGATATTTTATATTTTAACCCATCTGATTGAAAAGAACTGTTAATAATGACATTATTATGTTAATTATTCTATATAAAAAAGCCTAATATGCTAAGTGTCCGGTTGGCCATTCAACCAATCAAAGCATAATATGCTAATGATATGCTAAGGCCGCTCAACCACTTGCTATGACATGCACTGACCACTAGAGGGCAGACAGTCGACTGGTCGACCAGTCACTATGACATGCACTGACCACTGGGGGCAGATGCTCCAACCTGTAGGTTAGCTTGCTGCTGGGGCCCAGCTGATGGGAACTGAGCAAGACGGGCCGGACACACCCTGGAGCCCTCTCACAGTCCTTCCCCGACTGGCCAATCTCCCGTGTTCCTCCATGCCCCGATCGTGCACCGATGGGGTCTCTCGGCCTAGCCTGTGCCTTCTAGCAATCCAGGACCCCAAGGGGGATGTCGGGGAGCCAGTTTTGGCCCAATCCCGCAGGCAAGGCTGAGGGACTCCACTAGTGCATGAATTTGCGCACTGAGCCTCTAGTCTAATCTAATAATAGACAAATATGCAAATTGACCACACCTTCGCTATGCCCAAGCCACGCCCACCAGCCAAGCCACGTCCACCAACCAATCAGGACAAATATGCAAATTATCAAAACAAAGATGGCGGCTAATTTGCATATCGCGACAGCATAGAAAGAAGCCAAGAGCTGCATAAGGGAGCAAAGCTGCAGAGAAGCAAGCAAGCCGGGGGGCGGGGCTGGGGGAGAAGGGAGGAGCAGAGGCGGGGCCAGGGGAGAAGGGAGGAGCGGAGGCGGGGCCGGGGGAGAAGGAAGTTGAGCAGGCGGGGCCGGGGGAGAAGGGAAGAGTGGAGGCGGGCCGGGGGAGAAGGGAAAAACAGGCAGGCTGGCAAAGAAGGCGGCCGGGGGAGAAGGGAAAAACAGGCAGGCTGGCAAAGAAGGCGGCCGGGGGAGAAGGGAGGAGCGGAGGCGGGGCCAGGGAAGAAGGAAGGAGAGCAGGCTGGTGGAGAAGTTACAAAAGCAGGGGGGCTGGCGGAGATCGCGGGGCGGGGGACAAGGGAGGAGAGCAGGCAGGGTGGGGTAGAGTGCAGCAGGAAACCCTATTGCAGGATTTTTCCTGCAACGGGAACGCTAGTATCTTAATAAAGCTGGAAAAGTAATATTAAGTGCCAAAAAGTGTGGTCTGTTGTAAATTCTTGGTGAGAATGCAAACTGGTACTACCTTTTGGAGGGTAATCTGGCAATTGTTTATCAAAATGCATACTCTTTGATACAAAATTTTCCCTGCTAGGAATCTATAGTGCAGGGACACTTCATCAAATGCCCCAAGACATGTGTAAGTGTGCCCAATGCCATACTGTTTCAATAATAACAAATAACTGGAAACAACCTAATGTACTAATTTCTCTGGGAATGAAACACTCTCAGAGAAATTAAATAACTTGTTATAAATGGGTATATAGAACTAGAAAAAGTTTTATATTAGCAAGGGCTTCAAAAACCGCAGGGCAGTTCACTTATATAAAACTGAGAATATTATAGTTTGACTTGTCCCACTGATGGACAATTTCCATTCTAATGTTTCCATAGTTGTTCATAATCCCTTAATCAGAAACACACTAACTTCTTTGCTCAAATGAGCTCTCACCCTCCAAAATCACCTCTACCCTTGGAATGAATAACTGTGCTCTTCAACATTTTCCTATTTTCAAATATTTAATAGAAATAAAGACTACTTTTCCAGGGTTTTCAAGTGCTATGTTAAAAAGTCCCCGAGATGAAAATATCTTTATATTTGGACATTATGGTTATCATTTTCAATGTTATATGCTTCAAAATAACTACTATGCTCAGAAGAAGTTCAACAGGAACAATATGTCACAATAGTTCTTAACCACACGGGAGCATAACTACCTCTGCTTCAGCGAGAACAAGCATTCTCTCTTTACAATGCTATTCCACAGGTAAGTAATGACTTGCTGCATAATATTAGAAAATGTTTGGGAAAAGATGTGCAATACCTTAGGAAAAGCTTCGGGTTGGATGTCCTGTTGCTTTCTGGCTTTGATCTCAATCTATACTGTTCCCTAATCAACACATAATCATTGTTAAGGTACCTAATACCATGCAGTCAAAACCTAGCTACAAAACAGCATGCATGGCATGATTCCCTTCTAGAATATAAATGTAAATATAAAGTGTGTTTATATGCATAGAGAGTTTGGAAGGATTTCCAAATGATAGTCTTTTAACTGGGCATAATGACAGGTATCCTCTACTTTCTTGGTTTTGCTCATTTATATACTCTGATATTCTATAATAAATATGTGTGAGTTTTATATTAAGAAATTGTCTTAATAAACTTATTTGTGTTCTCTCTATGGACTTTAATAGTTATAAAGAGTTTGGGTCAGTATTATCTGATATAGTGCAGAATAAATTAGATTCTTTATAACATCTATGGAACATAACCTTTCCTAATGTTTACTAATTAAATTTCTGGAACCAGAGGCAGAAAGCTGGGCAAACCCCAGGAATATTAGCCAAAGCAAAGTGGTAAAATCACATGGGCAGTCAGAATAATTTTGAACCTGCAAGAGGACATATATGCATGATTGAAAGCACAGGTTGTGGTTCAGACAGATCTGGGTTTGAGCTCTACCTCTTAAAAAATGTGTAATGATAAGCAACTTATTTATCTGTGCCTCAGTTAACTCATCTTCAAAGTGATTGAAGCACACCTTGTGAGGACTAATGAGTCCCACCAAGTAGAAGTTGGAATCTTAAAATGAGAGGCTCTGCTCATACATCTTCTGTCCTTGGCTCTGGACTTTCTCCCAACATTGAAGAACAAGGTTTGTTATTCACAACCTGAATTGGTGGTTCAGATAAGAGCCTCTTAAGAAAAATTCAGGCTTGAAACTTCACGTTCTGAAGGCTAGGTTATTTGGATTAATCCTCTCATTGAAAATAATCACGAATAACTGGACATTTAAAAAAATTAACTTCTTAAGATTATCAAAAATATGATAAGGTAGTGCAAATATTAGCTCAAAATATCAGAGAAAGCAGAAACCAAGAGAGGGAAGCAGAGCACTAGAATTCCTTTTGCCCTAAGGGCATTTTTTAAAAAAAACCCAAACTTCTGTAAATTAAACTGGATTCCCAAAGGCTTATACCCTCAGAATAAGAGTTAACCAGAAGTAAACCCACCCAGATCTCCTTCACTCTCAGGGCACTGAATTAAAGTTGCCTGGGCACTAAGTAGAACTGGAAGAAAATAACAACATTGAGAAAAAGCAAAAAAAGGTATCCTCACTTGGATCTGAAAAATAAATTCACTTTGGCTAAGTAATCCAAAAAATCCTAATGCCAAACATTTAATTTAGGGTGGTCTTAAAGTTAAATCTCTTAGGTTTCTGGCTGAAGCAAACTGAAATTACCTATGGAGGGAACCTCTTTTATCCTAGGTCTCAAATAATACCTACAAATAATTACTCTCAAGGATAATAATAAGCAGCTTAGATTAAAAAAAATATTCAACTACATAAGGGAAAATGGCATCATAGCAAGGAAAAATGATTTTTTAAAAAACTATAAATTGGAGTTATTAGGCACAGATAAAACACCTATGCTTATCAAGGTTAAAACAATAAAAATAAAGATTGAAAATATATACAAGCAACTATAAAATATATTCTAATAGGTTTGATAAAATACAAACTAGAACTTCTAGAAATAAAAAATGCAATAAATGAGTACAACAGCAGATTAGAAACAGCTGAAGAGAAAATAAGTAAATGGGACTATAGATCAGATGAAATTATCTAGAGTGTAGCACAAAGGGGAAAAAAGGAAAATATAGAAAAAATTAGGAGTCATAGGATTATAAAGTGAAAAGGCCTAACATATTTGATGGGAGTTCAAAAAGAGAATGGGAGTCGAAGCCGGTTTGGCTCAGTGGATAGAGCATCGGCCTGCGGACTGGAAGGTCCCGGGTTCGATTCCGGTCAAGGGCATGTACCTTGGTTGCGGGCACATCCCCAATGGGGGGTGTGCAGGAGGCAACTGGTCAATGTTTCTCTCTCATCGACATTTCTAGCTCTCTATCCCTCTCCCTTCCTCTCTGTAAAAAATCAATAAAAAAATATTTTTAAAAAAAAGAGAATGGGAAAGAGAAAATATTTGAAGAGAGAATGACAGATTTTTCTAGAAGTGATGATAGACAATAGTCCATAGGTTCAAGAAACTGTTCAGATCCCAACCAGTATTAAACTAAAAATAATAATAAAGCAACACACACTTAGAAACATCATAGTGAAACTACAGAACACCCAAAAGAATGGGTAAAGATCTAAAGAGCAGCCATTGAAAAGAAATACGAATTACAATTCATGGGCCATAAATTAGATGGACATCTGACATCTCAACAGCAACACTGGAAGCCAAAAGACAGTAGAATTCTTCATTATGGTGACATAAAATACTTATAAAACTAGAATGTCAATAATCAGAGAAAATATCTTTTAAGAACATCTTGGACATACTACTGGGAGACAAGATGGACCCTCATTGAAAATTTGGTTTGGATGCTGAGACCAATGCCACACACAAACACACACACACACACACACACACTCACATCAAGAAGTTATGAAAAGGTTTATTATTAACTAGAGGCCCGGTGCACGAATTCATGCACTGTGGGACCCCATGGGGGTGGAGGTGGGGCCGGGACATGTTCAGCCCTCGATGCAGGCAGTGGGACATCCTTGCCACCCCAGGATCCTATCCTGCTGACATTCACGCCAGTTGTCAGGAGCCACCTGGCGGCCGCTTTTATATTGTTTCTTCCTTGTGGAGTGTCTAGGGAGGGGAAGCGGCCACAGTGTCAGAGGCCAACTTCCAGGAGGCCAGCAGCACTGTCAGGATCGTTCCTGGCCTATTCTCTGGAGATTGGACCTGCAGGACTACTGAGGGAGTGAGTGGCTGCTGCCGGGCTGGTGAGCTGCTGGGCTGGGTAGGTCAGCTGAGTGGTGCTCCCTCTGTGGGAGCACACGACCACTAGGGGGCAGCTCCTGCATTGAGCATCTGGCCCCTGGTGGTCAGTGCACATCATAACGGGTCGTTAGGTCACTTAGGCTTTTATATATATATAGATACTAGAGGCCTGATGCATGAAATTCATGAAAGGGGCTCGGCCCCCACAGCCGCGGTGGCTGCCTTGGCCCTCATAGCCCCAGCTTCGTCCAGAAGGTCATCCGGAAGGACATCTGAAAGGACGTCCGGAAGGTCATTCGGCTGTCAGGTCTAATTAGCATATTATGCTTTTATTATTATAGATAATTGAGGCTTTCTGGAGGAAACATGGCAGGCCTCCTAAGGTAGTGCAAAAATGGCTCAAGAAAGCAAGGGAAGGAGGCTGGCTTGGAGATCTTATTGTGGTAGGAGGTAGCCCAGGGTGAGGGGTCCTAGACACAGGAAGGAGTTTGTGTTGTTTGAATCTGATGAAAAACAAGAGAGTACCTAGTCTTTTTTACCAGCTTACCCAGATGTGGGCAGAGGGGAAAAGGAGGCTTAAAAACTGTCTTATGTACCCCCAAACTGCAGCAATTATAATCTTGCAATACTGAATACTATTTCCCTCCTTGAGATCAGAAAAAATGAAAAAAACTCATTAGTACTTCATACTCAGCATTGTGGTGGAGGTTACAGGCAACATAATAAAGAATGAAAAAAATATATAATGATTAGAAAGAAGAAAAGAAGGAATGGTCATTATTCCCAGATGAAATAATTGCACATGTTGAAAATCCAAAGTAATCTAGTGACATATTATTAGAATTAACAAGAGATTATAACAAGTTTCCTGATATAAAATCAATCTTCAAAAATCAATTATATTTGATACATCACCAAAATAAAGGTAGAAAATAAAAATATACCATTTATAGTAACATCAAAAAATGTCATAAAACTAGACATAAATCTAACAAAAAGTTTACTTTGAAATCAAATACATGTAAAGATATACAATGTCATTAGTAATCTCCATTATGCAAATAAAAACCATAAAATGATACCATAATCACTAAATTGGCTAGAATTAAAAAATCTGACATTACCAAGTGTTGAGGAAGCTGTTAAATAATGGTAACTCTAAAAACAACTTCTAGTGAGATTATAAATTTAAAAAATAACACTTTGAAAAACCAATTTACATTTAATAGTCAAGCTGAAGATGCCATATCCAGTGACCCATTATTCCTCCTCCTAGGTATACTCTAGAGAAATCGTTGCTTACTTGCACCAAAATATCTATATAAAAGTGTTAATAGAAGCATTTTAGGTAATATCCCAAACTGGTGGAACCAAATTTCAATCAAAAATGAAACTAGATAAATAAATGTTGGTATAATTATGGAATAGTATGCAATAACGGGAATGAATAAAATGTGGCTTTGCAATCATTAAAATCAGGTGTTGGCAAACTATAGCTTCAAATCTAGTCTGTTTTATAAATAAGATTTACTGGAATACGACCACTCTCATTCATTTACACTGTGCATGATTGCTTTCATGCCACAACAGCAGAGCTGAGGGGCTCTGGCAAAAACCATATGACCCCTCCCCCCCAAAAAAATTTTACTATCTGGCCCTTTACAGAATAAAATGTCTTTATTAAGACATGTTGTCTTAAATGAATCTTGCAAGATAATGTTGACTAAAAGAGACAACAGTGAATATATGCTAAATTATTCCATTTATATAAAGTTAAGAACCTGGAAAAACTAAATTATATTGCTTAGGGATGCATATATATATTTGGTACAATTTTAAAGCAATGCAAGGAAATAATTATCTCAAGTAGAGTTATCTTTGGGGAAGATGGATGGGTTGAGATTGGAGCGGACACAAAGCGGGCTTCAAGGGAACTGATAATGTCTTAATGTGGATAATAGATACATAGGAGTTTTATTGATCCAGTAAACCAAGTATAAGATATAGTTTTCCTTCCATTATCTAATAATTTTAAAAATGAAATTTAAAGTACTATATTCAAATTTAAATGTGAAAGGCTTAGTACTATATACATTTTTAAAAATAATAATTGATTCAAAGTTCTCATTACTTTTTTCTCACTCTTTCTAAATTTCAACATGATTTATATTAAAATATTCAAAACAGCCAATATAAAGAAATTATTTGGAAAGTTTCACTCACAAAATAAATTATTATTTCTGTTACAACAGAAATGCAAGTTCTAGACTAGAATGTCAATATGCATAATATATTAGCTAGACTGTTAATGCAGTAATTTCACTATAGCCAAAATATCTAAGCAAATGATAGTGTTTTTTCCCAAATGTAATTAAATTTTTTCTTTGCTCATTAGTATTTAAGATATACATATGCAAATACAAATCCTAATATTTTATTACAGCTTTATTAAGCTATAATTTATATACCATGTAACTTACCCAATTTAAAAGGAAGATTCAATGGATTTTAGTATACTCACAGAGTTATACAACAATTGTCATCATCCCTTTAGCTCTCACCACCAAACACTCCATCTCCTCTTTCCCCCAGCCATAGCAACTTCTAGTTTACTTTCTGTCTCTCTATATTTGCCTATTCAGAACATTCCATATAAATGGAATCATATGTGATCTTTTTGTGTCTGTAATGTTTACAAGTCTCATCCAGATTATACCATGTATCAGTACTTCATTCTTTCTTGTGATCAAATAATGATCTACTGTATGGATAGACCACATTTTGTTTATCCACTTATCAGTGAATAGACATTTGGGCTGTTTCCACCTTTTGGCTATTATAAAAAATACTGCATGAAGATTTAGGTACAAATTTTTGTGTGAACCCACTTTTATTTCTCTTAGGTATATATTGCTAAATGGAATTTGTCTTTATTTTAATATTTAACTTACACTTGACTACAAAAAAAACAACAACCAACCTGTACAATTAAGTTAAATTACATCATCTCTTTATTACTTCTGGGAAGCTGGTTTTGTGAAATAAACTTTTATTTAGTTTTCACTGAAAAGTCCATATATTTTTTACTGTGACAATACAGTATTACAATTAACATGACCTTTATTCTTTGACCACTAAAATTAAATATGTTCAAATATAACTTACAAATTTCAGGAAATAATCGTCTTTTAACACATGGAAAGTTTCTCAAAATATTTCTCACACTGAGAATTTTCCAGGCTAAAATGAAAATCTTTTCTATATAATCTATCATCCCACCTGTATAATCAGAAACCACCTAAATAAGTCCAAATAAGTTAGCCATTTTTAATGATACCAAATCTTCTGCAATTTAGAAATATTTTTAGTTAGACAAAAACAAATAGACAATTCAAAAATTTAGTACAAAACTATTAACTAAGACTAAAAGAAAGTATTAAATGAACCATATCTTTGTTCAAGAATTACCTATTTGTATAACTATAACAACCCAAACTGAATTTTGGCACTATAATTATGATAAAAAGTAAAAATAAATGGATAATTCTATATTTACTATTAACTATTTTGTTCAAAGGTAGCAGTAACTTTCCCAAAAAATCCACAAAGATCCTGAGGTAGGTAAACAAAAGGAAATGACAGCATTTTGAGCCTCTCTACTGCTTTCAGAAATATAGATTTTAGAACTAATAGCTATCTGCTAAAAATTCGAAGTGAAAAAGAAAGCAACAATTAACTAGAAAGAAAGAGAAATATGAGAGAGGTTAAGAAGCATTAAGGAGATTAGGAGTTAAAGGGAGTTAAGGAGAAAGGCAGAGAGAAGAATAAAAGAAGGCAAAATAAACAAAAAGAACATTTGGTTGGATTTCACTGATGATGAGAAAATCTGCCCAAATATTCATGATTTCCACAGTATGCACTGTAGCTGGATCTGCAATTAATAGACAAAAACCCAGAACAGTGATACAGCAAGACAAAAAACTGAATATCATATTTGGCCAATGGTTCCCAATGACAGAGCAACATTTTTGCAGCTAAGTATGGATTCATGTGTGAAACAACCAATGCATCTGCTAGAGGGTTCAGGGAGAAGAGGGGCTCTGAGCAGCTTTAAAGAAAATCAGCATCATTCAGTCTAATTAAAACCTACTTTTATTTCATTTGTATAAGGGTGTCAAGTGCGATCAGAGGCCACATACAATTTGGCTCTGAGAAAAATGGTGGCTTTCTTTCATGATGAAAAACAAAGGAAGAGAAGTAATTCCTAAATGTTATCATCAGAGGTTTGAGGGGCAGCATGCCTACTCACAAGGTCACTCGTGTCCCAGGGGAGGGGCTAAGGGTCTGTTGTCAGCTGTAGGGAAGGATTTCAGCCCCCTCTGAAATAGAAATATGGTATCCTGAGTTAACTGGATACACAAATTCATTAGGCAAGCAAAGAATAGCAAATTTTACCCTCAGTTTGCAGTTCTATGCCCCAATGGGAGAAGACCATAACTGTATTCGCCTTCGGTTTCTGTTTATCTGTGTGTACTCATCTGGGTGTGTATCATGTAACATGCCTTCTTATTGTAGGCAGTTCCAAAATACTTAAAGCGAGCTTCCTTGTTAGCAGCAAGTGGGTCTGTTGAAGCTTAAGAAAGCCATTTAATAAAAATAAAGCCACCCAAATGAACATGGATTGAAAAAATCTGAGATTGATGGAGCCAGGATGGTCACTGTAATTACGGAAGGTGTATCATTTCCTAAGCTCTCTTTGCATTAAGTGTATGCCATACATTTATCAGACATAATTAGCACTTTAGGTGACAATGATTTGATTTCTTCCCTTGTAATAAAAGCTCTCTGTGTTGGCATATACATTCAGAATGGGAAATGTAACACTGTTGCTGTTTATTCCCCTGAGGCAAAATTTAGGACAAACTGGGGAAATGTGAAGAGGGCTTACAGAACAGCCCTTTGTGAATTTTGCAAACAGAAAAAGGAAATAGTTCAATAAAAGCTTTTAAGGATCACAGTCAAACGCATGCTTTTTTGAAAGCAAAAAATATGTACGGAACGTTTCTCTTCTTTCAAAGTCAGCATTTAACTTTCCTTTAGATGTGAACAAACCCACACTAAATTGATTCATAGGCACAACTGCAAAACTGGACACATTTAAATGACTGCATCAGAACCAGAAAAGTATGTATGCTGCCTTCTTCTCAGAAGGGAACAGAAAAAGAGAACCGTTTTAAAAATGATTTCAAATAATTATTGATCCTTCTATATACTTAATTGCCACAATTAAGAATCATGTTAACCTACTCTTCTGGAGATTAAAGTATTTATATAAACGTTAAGAATTTTTTTTCAAAAAGGACAATGGAAAAACTGCAATGCAAGTTGCTGACCTATTGTCTATGGCTCATAAAGGATGCTACATCCTGTTGAAATCTAGCTCCATGAGAAATGCTGTGAAAACTTACGTTTTATTTTTTATTTCAATCTTCTTGAATTCTCTTCTCTTTTTCATAAAAAAACAGGAGGTGCAGTTGGCTTAGTTAATTTCTTTGTTTGCAGAAATTTAGTCACAGGCCATTATTATTAAAATAATTATTTCTAAAATAAATCTAATGGCAATAATTAACTTAATGTAAACCTTTCCACTGAAGCTGAACTTGCTGACTTTTGCTGAACCTAAGATTTGTTCTACTTAGGTGCTGATGCACAGAGAGATAGTCTGTTAAAGCGACTTGCATGCCACCCTCTATTCCAGAGATTCTGAAATCTTACAATATCGCAATAATGGATATGAGAGATGCTCACACCTCACATACCACACCAATTCCTAAGCATATTTATTTTATATTTTCTTAAACTCATCGGGACCTCTTCCTGACCTAAATAAGAATAGCTTCACAGAAAGGGTCCTGGTTTTTATGAGTTCCTATTTAAGAAATGTATAAGTAATAAACCAGAAACACACAATGAAAACCTTGAAAAATTAATATGAAGAGAGTAGGTTGTGGCATAAACACATTTTGCTAATATTGTAAAAAAAAAAAAGAAAAAATGAAGTAACTATTGAGAGCATTTCAGAGTTAGCTTATAATTCAGAAATGATTTAGAAATGTCTACTCATGAAAGAAGTTCAGCAGTTGTATGCATCATAGTTTTCTAAGCATTGGTTTAAGCAAAGGATATGGGAGACAACAGTAATGGTTTAAAAAATAATTTCTCTTAGCTAATATTTAACTTGAGCCCAGTGGAGGTGAAGACTACACAAAGAAAGACTGTTTATGTATTCTCTCTGATAGTTGTATATTATGTTGTTTTCTCAACGTAAGAGTGATTTGGTTTAGAGACTCAAATTTGATTTCTGCAGGCCTGCACCTGTAGCCTAGGTTTTCTTGAGGATAGACACAAGAGACCAGAAATAAACAGAAAGGAATGAATCATGTTACGGGAGAGCCCAGAGTTACCAGACAAGGCTGGGCTTGACAGAATGCGGCTGCAGGTGATGGCCAATGTTCTCTCTCTGATCCTGTGTGCTTATGTGAAAGAGTCATATTAAACTCCAGAAATTATAATGTGATATAATCACGTGTTACAGAAATAATACTTGTTAAAACCAACTAGTTACTAAACAGGGTTACAACCAGTTATTGTTAGCTCAAATGCAAAGCCTTTCCCTGGATATTTGTTTGCTTTTTGCATACAATTTTTGTATCAGTGACATGAAACGTTTTCATGTGAAAATATTCAACAGCCATGACCTATGATCATGAAGTTCCCTATTATTTCTCATTAGATGATATATTTTACCTTTACAAACATATGCACATATACTCATAGCATACATATGCAAGTCAGAAAACACGTTCATTTTTTCTCCTATACTCCCCTAGGACAATGTAGGGAACCTCGTGTCAAAAACCCTCACTTTAGAACAATAAATAAATAAACTAGCCACAGCCTTCCTGAGGCTGGCCAACTCTAGCATAAGTAATTCAAGAGGCTGAGAGATGCCAGATAAATTTGATTACTATAAAAGATGGGAATATGTTTCTTTCCTTTGAGAATTCACAAAAAGGGGTCAAAAACAAAGCGATGCTGAAAGCGAACAATTTCATTTCGCCTGCAATTCAAGGCGAAAATTCAAAGGCAATTTTGCAGGAACATTTTATCACAATTTTATAGACCCTCATTTCCTGCACACATCACAATCTTTAATTTCTGAAAGAGGAAAGCAAGAAAAGGGGAAGTGGTGGGGAGAGAGGGTGAGGAGGCTGAGACCAACCGCAAGGGGCTTTTTCTTCTTCTTCTTTAAGATATAAATGCAGATATTTATAAAGCAGTAAGAGATTTGTAAATCTTTCTTCAAAGCTGAACCTGCTGCTGGGATTGTGATTTGCTAAAAGCTGCTGTAGGCATACTTCAGAACTCAGCAGGGCCGTCCCTCCCCTTCCAAAAATAAAAAAATAAAAAATAAAAGAAGTGGGGAGAGAAAAAGCCACTGATTAGTAGTGTCTCGACAGATGTGAGTTTTAAAAAACTGTTTTCATTTTATACCTTCTTGAATCACTTCTTTTCCTTTCCAAATATTAAAAAAAAATTACAACTCAATACTTTGCTTCCCATCTCATAGTCTAATTGGACTCTCCTTGATTCTGTCTGAAAATGGCAGGTCATTTCTCAAAGACAAGCTGTTAGGGGTCCTTTGGAAGGTCACAATCCAAGGACAGATGCAAAGGCCAAGACCCAAAGGGTACCTTGCCTGCCTCCGCTCCCCACCCCTAGGTCTTGTCTGGGATAATAAAGGGTGATGTTAGTTAGCTGGGAGCACAAAGATATGGTTTCCAGTTCTAATCTTGCCAATAACTTCATGTGTGATCTCAGAGGAAAGCCACATACTCGCTCTCATTTCCTAGTGGGGATAATAAGCAAGTCCTACTGAATAAGTAAGTCCTACTGGCTTCCCAGGGTTGTAAGGATAAGGAAAAACAGCAAGGGGAAAGCACTCTGCTCATTTTGAATACTGATGCATCCCCAAGACCCAGAAAGTGTCTGGGACAGAGAAGGTGGTGAGTAAGTATTTGTTAACAAAAGAATGAAGAGAGTTTGGAAAGCATACGCCATGAACCACAGAGTAAAACTACAACAGTGGATACTGAAGGGAAAACAATGAAGGAACCTGTGATCTCAAAGAGGGCACCAGACTGGCTTAGACTATAGCAGGTATCTCTTCTCTTGGAGAAATTAACCACTATTAGCTGTACCCACCTCCCACCCCAATCTCACATCCTTACACACCTATCATCTGAACTCAAAAGACTCAAGAGGCTGCAGAGCCTGGTGGGACTGCAGAGAACATGCCCATTTGGAAATGTGGCACAGCGATTTTGCATTAGTCTCTAAATAGACACACTGATTTCAGAGAGAAGTGGATAAAAATAATTTTACTTTGGGAAGGGAAGGTGGTTTTAAAAGGAAGAGGAAAAATGGGAGAAAAAGAAAATCCTTGGGAAAGTCACTGTTTTCCAAACTGAACCAGATACTGCTGCCAATGAGAGGGAATGTACCATTGCCAAAAGGTGTTGCTGATCTGGAGTTCTGGCAACCTTGCTTCTGGGGGAAATTCCTTGGATGCCCTGGCACTGTTCTGTGCTGACCTAAATTCCCATTAAGAACAAAGAACCACAATAAAGGGAGGAACTAGATTTTGACAATTGCATCAATATATAATACAAAGATCCAAGATGTTTAAGTTAAAGGCTCTATATACAGCACAGTACTATATAGATGGTATATATAATGTCTATGTAATGGCCACAGTACTATATAGATGGTATACATAATGTCTATATAATTGAAATCCTTGCATAAACCTACTTTTTAAAATGCTATTCCCCGACTCAGTCATTACGATTGGTTAAACAAATCAATCAATATCTACAACTAGCCACAGATTTCTACACAAAATTCCACAGTATTTGCCATCTTGGACTTATCATCCTAAGGAGCACTCAGGTTCATTTCCATGTCCAGAGCCCACCCACCAGCTACATACTCGGTGCTAAGATTAGACACAGCACAGACTGTACAAAAACACTCATTGGAAGGAGCTGCCACCTGGTTACCTCCAAGCCAATAGAAACAGACAAATACACAAACCATGCACCAAAAAGGAAATTTTAACAGAACATTCAGATATGCCAAAAACAAAAATAATTGTATTGTCCTTACCAATAATCTGCAGGTAGACAATGCGTAAATGTAGAATGGTAAAAACATGTAGTCAGAAACACAATTGGGGTCCATTAGGGATGGCAGATGCCCTTAATTTATTCATTTATTCAACAAATATTTCACTAGTGCTGCCTGTCTGCTGAAAATACCACAGTGAAGAGAAGCATGGTCCCATAGAGCTTATGGTCTAATGTAGGAGATGAACAAATAATTAATTAAATATACTGTGACAAATGTCATGAAAGGGGACATGAGTGCTTGGGGACCAATGAGATGATCTCTCAGATCATCATTTTCCCCTTAACTTTTGAAAAGAGAAGCTGAGACCCAGAGAGAGGGCAGGCAGTTTCCCAAGGTGATCCAGAGAGACCGTTAGCAAAGTGAAGAATATGGAAGTGGTAGTGTGGCCCAGAAAAACAGATAAAGTTCAAAATAACTGCTTTACTGAAAGGAGCCACCTCAAATCCATTTTAGAAGCAAATGAGATATAAACAACTTTTAAACAATAGATAAATACATGGGTGGTTTTGCATCATTAAATAACAAGTGATGTTTTCTTGTACCACATAGTGAGTTTTATTGTTTTTCTTCAATAACCTTTAAGCATCATGAGTGGAGTTTGGAGACAGCAAACTGGAGTTTACTCATATCTGGAAGTGGATGTGCAGATGGGTTTCAGGGGTTCCAATCTGCACACCCTGTAAGGCCTGTAGATCTGTTATTCACACTGCCAAGAAGTTACATGGGTTTCCATTATGTCATACCCATATCTCAAAAGAACTACCTATTAGTCAATCTCTTAAAGTAGTGTTTTTTTATTACATACAAAATATGTGTGTTTCATAGAAAGCTCTTACCATCTCTACCAAAATTCTGAGTTTAAAAAATTCCTACAAGGGATGATGAAGTTTATAAACAAAACCTCTTAAAATGGAGAAGATGCTATTATGTGAAGAATTAAAGATTCTACCACAGGCCACCAATGTGGGGAGGTCATGATGTCAGACAGGTAAGCATCAGACTGCTGGTCACTTCTTTTTAAAAGTCAGGGTCACTGAAGTATAATTTACCCATCCTTTTTAGTGTAAATAATTTTTTGTCAAATGCATAGTTAGGTAACCACCAGAATACTGAAAAGTTCCATTACTCCCTTGTACTGTTAGTCAAGCCCTCCCCCGAGCCCCAGTTCTTTACAACCACTGATCTGTTCTCTATCGCTATAGATTTGCTTTTACAGAATGCAATGTAAATGGAATCTACAGCATGGAGATTTTTGAGTCTGGCTTCTTTCACTTAGCAAATATGCATTTCAGATTCGTCCATGTTGTGTGTGCATCAGTAGTTCATTCCTTTTTATCGCTGAATAGTATTCCATTGTATGAATATAGCACTGTTTATCCAATTATCAGTTGAAGGACATTTGGGCAGTTTCCAAGTTTGGGCAATTACAATTTTTTTTTTTTGTAATTGGATTACAAAAAATAGAGGATTTTTTTTTTTAAGCAAACTACTTAAAAGGTTAGGCCCTAGCTGGTTTGGCTCAGTGGACAGAGCATTGGCCTGCAGACTGAAGCTCCTGGGTTCAATTCTGGTCAAGGGCGCATGCTTAGGTTGCAGGCTCGATCCCCAGTAGGGGGCATGCAGGAGGCAGCCGATCAATAATTCTCTCTCGTCATTGATGTTTCTATCTCTTTCTCCTTCTCCCTTCTTCTCTGAAATAAATAAAAATATATCTTTTTAAAAAAGGCTAGGAAAGACCAGTAAAAAAATAATTCCATGAAAAACATCTTAACGGGAATGGCTGAATGCTAAGAAAGTGAAGAACATTACTCATGTATGTTTTATCTGCATTTCCTCTTCCCTGGATCCAGAAAAAGATATATTAACTACTTTCACTTTTGTTTCAACTGAGCTTGCTTCCTGGTCTCTCAGATGCCAACTCACTGCTGCTGAGTCCATGGCAGCATTCTTGGGAAATGTCATAGCCGAACCCTAAACAGTTTTGATGGAGTCTCTTTTTAAATCTCAGAAAATCACCTTTTATACCTTTCTTAAAACTGTGATCTTGAGCTAAGCTGTTGTACTTCACTGTGTCTCTTTAACCTAGGGAACTCACTGCCAAAAAATAGTATTGAGGCCAACAGCTTAATAAGTTTTATAGAAGATTAAATATTTATATGAATAAAAATAGCACCTGCAGTGACACCAGGAAGGATAAAATTACATGGGCTATGAAATCTTCATGCTTCAGGGCATAAATTGCTTGCCAGCTGGAGGAGGCAGTTTTCCTCACAGAACAACACTGCTAAATGTGTCTTCCTCAGAGGTACCTCAGTGCTGACCACTTGAAGGACCAAAGACTACAGCAGAAGGACCATTAAGCTCTCAGTGTGTACCCAGATCGAGGTTGTTCAGGATTTTAGGAAATGGACATGACACTATACCAATTTAAAACACAAAAACAAGAATCAAGAGAGAGGCCAAGACCTGGCTGGTTTGGCTCAGTGGATAGAGCGTCGGCTTACGGACTGAAGGGTCCCAGGTTCGATTCCGGCCAGGGGCATGTACCTTGGTTGTGGGCACACTCCCAGCAGGAGGTATGCAGGAGGCAGCTGATCGATGTTTCTCTCTCATGGATGTTTCTAACTCTCTATCCCTCTCCCTTTCTCTCTGTAAAAAAAAAATCAATAAAATTAAAAAAGAGAGAGAGAGAGGCCAACAACTCCATTCAAACTGAATGTGAGTAAGATAGAACAAAATTATCATACAAGATGAAAGAGCTTAAGAACAGAAACAGTTCCTAATTTTGATAGCCAGTAAAGAACTGAGGACCCTAAATCTTAAAGTTAAGACAAAACAGGAAAGGAGGTCATCAGTCAGTTACTTAGGCTAAATCTTTTCTTTCTTTAATATTTTTCCCAGAGTAGAAATGGAACATGAACATTATTAATAAGACCTTATTCTTCTAACCTTGCTACAGCAAAGGTCAACCCAACATTTGACTGGAGAGGAAAACAACATGGAAAACATAATTAAATAAGGAGAAAAACCAAGAGAAATTAACAGAATATGGGCACCAATTTGTAGATGCCAGATCTCACTTCTCCCAGCACCAACTACACAGTGGCATTTACAAATGATTCCTTTTTCCTTATGCATTACAGGAACAATAGTAAATATCAATTAATCCATTTTATAAATAAAATATTCAACAAAGTAAAGAGTAGCATCCAGCCAGGCAAAGTATGCTAATAAGGGTAATAACATATTAGCTTTATTGAAAATTCACTTGACTTTGCAAATTTAGATAACCCAACATGCACAAACATTCTATGGTTACTAATACAGCTTGATGTTCAGTTACCTAATTAGTTGCTTTATACAGAATTATTGAAGAAATAGCGATGGGATCAGGAAGATGCTCTTGTGCAAAAGAGTATTTGGAAATGCATGATGGGTGGCCCTCAGAATGACTAAATGAACAAAGGGCTCCTGTGGATTTTAATAACACTGATCCACTTATGAATCATAAATCAAATGGGAACCTTCTTGCAGTTCAAAGATTTCCAAGATTTCTGGGGAGAATGCTCCAGCAAAGCAGCATGTTATCAGCCAGGATTAATCACATTTGCTCACATTTTTTACAAAAAAAAAAAATAGTGTTTTGCACTCTCAGATAGGTGCTGACAAGGATTGGCAAAAATGCAATAGTGGGACAGGCGAGGAGAAGAGGGCAGAGCAAACATTAGGGCCTGTGCTGGGTCTTTTGGAATTCTGAGTTTTGTCCAGAGATGGCCAGAAAAATGCAGGCTGATAAAGATGAGCCATCACAACTTCAGCCAGAGACAAATAAATGGTTGGTATCAACAGGAGCCCTTTCTTATTATTTTTAGAAAAGGCCTTTAATTTAATGCATATTTTCTTTGCTGTAAAGGAAATAGTGATATTAACAAATTGGTTTTATTTCTAATCTGGCAGGCTGCCTGCAGTGAAATGTAAATACATGTACATGGGAGCCAGGATTAGCATTTGCTGGAGAAAAAGAGTAGTCAATATTTTAATGAGGAAGTCTAAGAAAGCAATTGCATGAAACACACTCCGATGTCACAGGGGAGCTTTTTAAGTTAAGCCAACTAGTTCCAAATTACTACTTTTCTCAGCTTTCCTTTAAGAGGAGTTTAGACTTACTTAAAAAATACAACTGTGGCATTTAGTCTTAAATATCATAAAATAGCTATAATATTCATCTCTATAAATACATACATTAACCTATATACATCTCTCTCATTATGTATATGGAAAAAGAACGTCTGGTATGCCATTCTTCAGTTAAATGGCCCATTTAACAATGTCATCTCTCTGTTTTTTTCAAAGTCAGAAATATTAGGTGAAGAAAATTGATACTATCCAAAATGGGAGATAGATTTGAGGGGGGAGGGGCAAAACGTGTGATAAGAAATATGGGTAACCAAAATGAATAAAAATCAATAATATTGTTTAAGGACAGAGTCGTGTATATAAGATAGCCTCATATAACAGATAAAATCTATTAGAAAAACACTATGTATCATAAAATTTATAATATGGCATCCCATAGGAAGCTTATTTCCATCTTAGAATCTGATTTTATCAAGAGCTAGGAAAAGAGAAAAGAACAAGAACATTCTGGGAATAAGGTGAATGTGGTAAACCGAGGAGATAAATAAAAGGCCTAAAATATCATCAATATCTTAGAGATGATCATACATGCTTTTTAAAAAATATATATTTTATTGATTTTTTACAGAGAGGAAGAGAGAGGGATAGAGAGTTAGAAACATCCATCAGCTGTCTCTTGCACACCCCCTACTGGGGATGTGCCCGCAACCAAGGTACATGCCCTTGACCAGAATCGAACCTGGGACCCTTGAGTCTGCAGGCCGACGCTCTATCCACTGAGCCAAACCGGTTTTGGCTGATCATACATGCTTAAATGAACTCAAATGATTCTAAGTGTAGTAGACTTCGATTTTAACATTTCGGAACTTCAGGGTATTCGATAGAACCAACTACTTTAACAACACAAATTAAAACAATATTTCCTATATTATTGTGAGTGCTATCAAGAACATTTTATGTCTGACAAATATGTAAGCATTTTTTGTTCTTAAGTTGGCCAAAATTGACCTTACCCTTCAAAACACAGCACCAACATTGAATAATAAAGATAAGCACAGAAATTAGTAAAATAAAAAATAAACATCATAGAAAATGATCAACAAGGTCAAAGTTATTTTTTAAAAGAACCATAGAGCTGATAAACACATGATGATATAGAACAATAAATGAAAATGAATACATAATCAACATTAATATCCTGGAGACATTAAAATTATCACAAGACCTTATACTTACTTATACCTTATACTTTTATATATTTATAATCATATAGTTCTGTATGCGGTATCTGTCTATCCAAAATAAATTGCTACACATGAAAATTAGAAGAAATATACCAAAATATCCAAAGCAGTATTATGTTTATTAAACAAAAACAATATTGAAACAAAGATTTTTTTAAAAAGAGGAGCAAAGATATATTAAAGATATAAAAATAAAGACATAATATTAATATTAGATAAAGAAAAATTCAAGGAAGAAAGCTTTTATTAAGGAAGTACAATTCAAAGCAAACAGAGAATTTTATTTGTCAAATAATTCTGCACTGTCATAGAATGCACATATCTCTATAAATAAGAGTTAAAGAAAAACAAGGACAAATTAATAAGTAACTTCAACATCTCTCACAATATGTCAAAGAATATCAAAGCAGACAGCAAGAGCACTATGATATAGAAGAGCTTGATAATATAATTAGTAAGATTAAATTCTCTACTCTAAATAAAATAACTTTCATCTCCAGTGCCCATGAACTCCTTCCCAAAGATGATATTATATACTCTTCCATAAGAACAATGTCAATAAAATTCAAGTAAAAGTCATAGCAGGTATCTCTCAGAGACAATTAAATAAAACTAGAAATTAATATTAATAGATGAAGTCTTAAAATTCAACTACTTTATATTCTAAAATTACTCTTTTAAAATAATTTTGAGTCATAGAGGATATCAAAATGGTACTTCAAGCTACTATACAATGAATAAAATAAGAATACAACATATCAAAAGTTAAACAATGCAGCTAAAATAAAAATCAAATATTTTATTTGTAAACAAACAAAAAATGATAAATGAACCAAAGATGCAACTTAAAAAGCTATTAAGAAAATAGAAAAACTATGGAAATAGTAATTCAATAGCTAGTTCTTCAAAACTACCTATGTCATAGCAAATCAAGAAAAGGATATCTCATATTAAGAATGATGAAAATGATTTAACAATATATTTTATTTTTAAATTGTAAAAATATTTTATATGCATCTATATTAACAAATTTAACATCTAGATGAATTGATATTTTAATAGGGAAATATAAATTACCAACGTTAGTTTAATAAGGGATAAAAAACAACCTAAACATTTAAATATCCTTGAAAGGAAAGTAGAGGTTTCAAAGAATTTACCCCTCAAATGACCCAGACACTGACATTAATTCCATCACATTTAATGAATAGGAGGGGTCACTACCACTCTTTGCTATTTAAACTGGTCCAGGGCATGGTGTCGGCGTAGGAGAGGTAGGGAGGATGGGAAAACCTTGTTATTATGAGGCCACAATCACCCCTGTTCAAAAAATTAATATAAATAGAACAAAAAAGATCTTCATAGATATCACTTAGGAATTATATGAAGAAACTCTAATAGAATATTATCATGTCTTAGGAAGGCTTGTTTCTGGTATTCAAAGATGAATCCATGTTAGAAAATCCACCAATAAATGGAGAGACACAGTATGTTCATCGATGGAATGACAATATTATAGAGATACCAAGTCTAGTCCAATCATTGCTAAAAATCCAATAGTCATTAAAATCCAACACAGATAAAGCAATACAATAGCCAAGAAATTTTTGAAAAAGAGGAACAGAGGGAACTTTAGCATTACCTGATAATAAACCAAAATTACAAAAATCACATAAACACTGCAGCAATGACATAGGAAATTATTTACATTATCAAACTTAGAAGAAAACCTACATATTGACTGTTCAATAGGAATGGGTAAAACTTCTTAATGTTACACCCATGTAATTGAATAGTACACAGTAATTAAAACTTACATTGTAGAAGAGCATGGAAAGGTGCTCAAGTCTTATTAGTAACGGAGTAAAACTTTACAAATAAGGTAATAGAAAAAGTTTTTTCTAAATAATTCCATCTAATCACAGGTATATAAACCTTAAAAGATATATACTAAATGTAAACAAAGAATATTTTTCCATATTGACTTAAATAATTTTACTATTTGGTCTCTTCAAGTTTTCCTATTTTAAAAAACAAATATATTTTATTATTTTCTTAAAATATTATTTTTTAAAGGTCAAATCCTCTAAAATCCAGAATTCTCTTAATTTAAATATACTTATACATGACTGAAATTCATTTGGAAGCCTGTGCTCTTTCCCAATGGCAAGCATCTGGATATGACTCACCAAAATAATTACTATATGTCTGAAGGAAATATTAAAACAAATAGCCCAGCACTGCAGTGATTGCATAGAACTGTATATATTCACTCTGTGCACTGGACAGGAATTTTTCATTTCATACATCATTTACAACTTGCTGCAGTGATTCTGCGAAATCAGTCCATACCATTAGCACACACAAAGAGAAACACCCAATGTTCTCATTTTTGGAAAATTCAAATGATTGGGGCTTTGATATGTACAAACACCAGCACTCCATCTAAGCAGATGTTGCTCTGATAACCAGGATGAGGGCACCAGGTGACCAGGTACCACCGTTGGCATCAAATATCCTGGGTGAAGCACATTGACTTTAAAATCTATAGTCTAAGTTTAACTTGTGCTCATAAATATACTTAATTTTAAAAACTACTTGAAATAAATGAAAACAAAATGGTGAAAGTCATAAGCAATTCTTCCAGAGGGGTTTATTTTTTTTAATGGGAACCAGCTTTGATTTCTAAAATATTTTATCAAGGCATTTGATACAAACCATCTGGTTTACTCAACACCTCATCAAATGAATGTCTGATTGCATTCACTCAAATCCCTGCTCTTTCTTAACAGTATCACTATTTTCAAATCATAGCACGGAGAAGTATATTTCCCCAGCAACAGAAAATCTTGCCTTGTATACCAAAGAGAAAGTTGTTTTGCTGTATAGTGAAATACTCCCCGGGTCAAAAGTGTTCTGGGATAGTAAAGAGGCGCAGGAATGGCAAATATCAACTTGGTTCTGCTTCCAACATGCCTTGACTCTTAAACTCTTCTCTTTCCTAATGTAGGAAAACTCAAACCACAGTTTTCTGGAGAGTGTATTTGCCGTGTCTTCAAGTCTAGCTATAGCCATGGAAATGAATTCCAAGAAACACCCGATGAATTCCAAACAACATCCTATTTCACTACTCTGTGGACTTTCCTATCATTGCGCTTCATTCATTTCTACAACAATGTGGATCCAGAGTTATACTCAGTCTCAAAAAGGAAAGCATCTATGAGCCATCCACATGGCACTCACCAAGACCAGCTATCACTAACCACAGAAAATATCAGATCTCATGACTTAAAATGACAACATCTTCCTTAGAAACCACAGATTGCCCCTACCCATATACCAACAGAATCTTTAGCAACCAGACTCCCTGTTTCAGGACTATAAGCTTAGTAGGTAAGTACATCTTAGCGTGCAGAGGGCATCAAAGCTCTAGTAACAAAAGTTTAATTCATGGCGGAATATCAGAAAACAACAATAATCAGAGTTTGGGAAGTGAAGCTGTTAATGTCTAAGTTATTTTTATGTCACATATGTTATAAATCATTAGGTCTAAGAAATCATACAGGAGAACACCCTCCTTGTTGAAATCAACCTTCAACTATTTTGAGTAAAACAAAGTAATCTGAAGAAGACTGCATGAGTAATTCTGGGGCATCCCAATTGGATGTGTGTACATACCAAGATAGGAGTTCTTCTTTGATTTACTCTCTGATTGTTCACTGAAGAATTCAAGAGATCCAGAAGCCTGTAAACAAATTAAAAAAAAAAAAAGGTTTGGTTTAAGGAAAATATCCAGAAATTAGCAACCAACACGATCAAGAAGAGCTGAGAGTTTTTGTGTGCTCGGCTAAAAACGAGGCATTCTGAGTGGGACGTTGATAAAAATCTTGCAAGCCAAGGAGTTCATGGCCAGAATGAGCACTGACTGCTTTACCACATCTCGAAATGGAAGTACTGTTTCCAACTGAAAAGAGAGCCTGTGAAGTATTATTCATTGCCCTTCCCTCCCAAAAACGATGATAATAGAAATTCATTTCACATTAAATAATAAGTTACTAATGATGGATACATTTTAATTTGTTGGTAGTTTAAGTACTTACTGAGGACAAGACAGAAAGGAATTTATGATTTTCTCATAGGTCTCTATCTGGGTAAAGTACAAAGCAAGTAACAGCAAATTTTTTCTCCAAAAATAATTAGAGAAGAGTTCTAAACTGAGGATGAAACTCGGTGGTAGGAGTATATTGTGTAACACAAAATTTTAATAGAAAAATAGCCAATCTAAAGTTATATCATTTTTTGGCAAAATATTTGAATTTAAGCGTACCTTTGCCTCATTTTTGTTTCTGTGGAGGAATAAGTGCCTTAGATATTGTATGGATACTAGAATAGCTCATGTATTTTCACCAGCATTGTACAAACAGGCTCATATAGAGCACAGGTAAAAGATATAGTATGTAAAGAGCAACTGCTAGGGAAGAAAATAAAGTCCAGAAATCAAACAAGAATAGCAAAAGCAAAAAGTGACTACAAATATTTTAGTTATTCCACACAATGTTAATCCAGAATTAGATTACTTCTCAGTGCATTTCTGGTCTTATGGGAGAAAATAATGTATTATTTATATTTAAGTAGAAAAATGAAAGTTGAGGTGATCAAAGATGGTAGGAAATGGTTCCATAACAACCTTGCCATTATTCCCAGACTAAACTGGGTATGTTAAATTAGGAGAGCATGGAAGAAGAAGGCATTTTAAGTCAAGGTAACTTGTTTTAAAAGAGTGATAGTCTGGACAATGATTTAAGAATCAAGGTAGACGTGTCTCACCAAGTGAATAATGCAGGGCTAGAGTCAATTTATGAAGTTAAACATAAACCTGAAAAGTTATAATTACTGGAAACATATGGAGAATAAGATTTAAGAAGGGGGGGCTAACCAAAAATGGAAAGAGAGAGAGCCAAGGGGTAGAGAATGACATTTACTTCAGAACAGTCAGAAGTCTGAAGCAAATGGAGCGCTGGCCTCTGGTTAGTGTTCCTGGGTCATTATAAAGATGAAAACACCTTGTGGAATATTATTCAGCCTTTTAAAAAGAGACAGCAATCCTGCCATTTGTGATACCCTTCATGAACCTAGAAGACATTATACTATGTGAAATAAGCTAGTCACAGAAGGACAAATGCTACCTGATTCTACTTATATGAGATCTATAACATAGTCAAACTCATAGAAGCAGAGAATAGAATGGTATATGCCAGGGACTAAGGACAAGAGGAAAAGGGGAATTGTTTTTCAATGGGTATGCAAGATGAAGAAATTCTAGAGATCTGCTGTATAACATAGTACCTATAGATAACCATAAAGTATTGGTATGTGCACTTTAACGTATGTTATGAGGAAAGATGTCATGTTAAATGTTCTTATGAAAAAAGAAAATACAAAAGAAGCCAAGGAAATTTGTGGAGGTGATGTCCAAACTCATCAAGATGTATATATACATTAAATGTGTGCATTTTTGTGTATCTGTAATATCTCAATAAAGATTTAAAAAAGAAAATTCCTTGCTAAGTGCTAAGCCTAGTTAGTATTATCTAATTTAGGTACTCTCAGCTAGGAGGTGCTCTATGACAGGCAACTCATCCTGTTTTCCAGATTCAATATCCAATGCTTCCCTCCACGTACAAACTGCATTTAAAATTAAGGTTTTTAGTCATAAGGCACACAGGAATGTTGCTGTAAAGAAAGAGTGCTCAAAATGCAGAAAGCCTTTAGAAGAAAATTCAAATCTACTTCATTTGGAATGGTCACAAAAAATGCCATATACACAGTACATAATTTATGTTATATATACTGATTTTTAAAAAGTAAATAACAATTGCATGATTTTTGGAAACAGATTATATACTCTACAGATGCCCAACAATTTTACTCTCACAGGTGTCTTTTATTACAATTTTGTCTAGTAAACAAATGGCATTTATTAAAATGTAGTTCCGTTTTTAAACCACCAAGGATGTACATTATGGGGGAGTGATTACCCTTAGACTTGTAAAATGTTAAGAGTAGCTCAAAGCCCACAGTCACTTGCCTCTCAGACTTCTAGTGACTGAGCAGAGGGGAATGTAGGGTGTACACATGAGTGGCCAAGGTGCTAACCACCCATAAATAAAACCTAATCATTGTTTAAGCCAGTGTATAACCTTTTGGAGATAAGTAGATAGAATCTGACTTAATAAAGTGAACATGACATTTTATTTTCTCAAGTGGCTTATATTCACACTGTCCCAAGTTCCCTGAGCTATTTTACAGCCCTCTACTAAAACCAAAACCTAAGAATGACAACAGAACTAACTGTGCAACATGTTTCAGGGATCAAGCAACCAAACTACTCTCTTTGCATCAAAGAAAGAGACAGAGCAGCACACCGTTAAGCCTCTGAGCATCTAGAACTGGAGCTGGTCTTGCCATTTAATCACGAGGGTCCGTTAAATGTGGAAGAGGGAAACAGAAGAACAAGAACCAGAGAGTTGGAATCATGACAAAGACTGGGCTCGCTGTGCTGGCTGTGAATATGAAAGGGGCCATGAGCCAAAGAATAGAGGCAGCCCCTAGAAGCTGAAAAAGACAAAATGCAGAAATCCTTTAGAAGAAATCCTGCCCTTTATTTAGGATGAGCTTCAGGGCTCGCCCTCCGCAGGGCATGTCTGATACACTAACTCACTGTACTAACCATAATAGTGGGCATGCCTGTACTCGTGGGACACCCACTGAAATAACTATTAAGTTTAGAGCATGTATTTCTGGATTCAAAGCCCTTGCTTTAGGAGCGTCCCAAAGTCTGCAGCCTTACCACAGAGGAAAGGAATATAACCGAGCCAATTAATCATGGTGTCTTAGCCTTGGCCCACCCTCTCTGTTCATCACCCTGGCCATAAGAGAGCCTTTTTTGTAAATCTCTGGAGAGGAGGAGCTCAATTTTTAGCATCTCTATTTTGAGGGGGGAAAAGGGATGTTACAAGAGACATACTTTACCTTTTTTTTTCCAAGTTATACTAGTACTTTTTATTTTAATAGGTTTCCAAAAGTCTGGATCTTTTATCAATAAATCTATACTGTATTGTTAAATGTCAAGAAACAAAATTCAAGCTACAAAATGACTGTATAGTATAATTTCTGTTCATGTACAATGGAAAGGGAAATACCATCATTAGCATCCTCTAAAGACTTAGTAACTGTTAATATTAAAGATCATTCTTCTATTAGTCCCCCAAATTTCCGAAATATGTGCAGTTTTGTCTTTAAGATAATTAGAGTTTTTCCCCTAATTTAAAACCCAAAACCTATAAGAGAACATAACATGTACATTTCAGGACCTGTGACACTGTGGCAAACAAAGTTTAGTGAGTTAATGCAACCCAATCCATTTACTAGTAAAGTGATCCAAGAAGTATTTGCTAAATGTTTCATGGGTGTTGTTCGAAGACATAAATTAAACCAAGAGGCTCAAATTTGGGAGAGATTATCTTGATATTACATTTCTTTTTATTCAAAATAATATCCAGTTACTTGAATATTTTAAGGTTCTATTTCACAATTATGCATAACGCCGTGATCTCACACTATGTGCCATGGGACAAGATGATTTTAGGACACTCCCAAATTTCTAAATTCACTCAAAACATCCCAGGGAGCAGCCACATGGTCATACAGATTGATTTCCTTTGGTCACTGATTTTGCAGCATATCTGAGCTGCAAGGTCAAGATAAACAGGAGTGAGAGGGGATGCAGCAGGCCGCTTCTCTGATCTAACAAGTAAGGGAGCAGGCTAGGTGCCATGCAGAGGCTTTGTTGGCTGTAGCACAATGAGGCCTGTGTTCCCACCTCCCTACCACTCCTCCCTGACTCACTAAGCATCTAGCTAGCTGTCTCACTTAGACATGGCGCTAAGAAGGTGGGGAGTCAGAGAGAGACGGGATAGGCACAGCATGGCAGCTACCTGGGAAGGCCATATCAGGAGTTCTATGTTGTAAGTGAGATGGAATAAATGAAATTTCTGAGCGTTTCCTGGGGTTTTTAATTTTCTTAAGAAACCGTGGAAAACCTGACTATGAAGTGTCGTTAGCAAGCTTACCCAGATCTGGAGACATTCGGAATTTAAGAAGCATAAACAAGGCTTTTGCATCTACCCAATGGTCCCAGGCTAGAATTGCAAACTCTTAGATCTGTTCACATCTTAGCCTCCATGTGCAGGGTCTGTGCATTAAGGTTCCCATTATCACCAGCAAACTCCATGTGGTCCGCTAGTAACCTGCTTAAAGCAGTTACATAAGCAGCATATTTCAAATCAATTCTGTGCCAGATATAATTTTGAGTTGCAAACCCCTCAAGAGATTTTTCAGGACTTGCTTCCCTCCTTGCAAACATGAACTTGCACCTATCTTCCACACTGTGCTAACTGTTGGCAATGATGGCCCCAATGATTCCTCCCATCCTTTTCCAAAACACGCCCCATTTGCAATGTGACTTTCAGCGCCCCTGTCAACAAGTGTAGACAGGGGGCAGCTCCTACATTGAGCGTCTGCCCCCTTGTGGTCAGTGCACGTCATAGCAACCAGTCATTCCGCAGTTCAGTCTATTTGCATATTAGCCTTTTATTATATAGGATAACTGACACATAGACCCATCTTTCTTCCCATGTTAGAGTAAACATTGTAAAAAGAAAAGCACCTGCTCTGGCCAGTGTTCTCAGTGGTTAGAGCAATGGCCCTTGCATCAAAGGGTCTTGGGTTTTATTCCAGTCAAGGACATGTACCTGGGTTGCAGGTTCTCCACCCCAGTTGGGGTGCATGCAGGAGGCAAGCAATTGATGTGGCTCTCTCACATCAAGGTTTCTCTCTCTCTCTCTCTCTCTCTCTCTCTCTCTCTCTCTCTCACCTCCCCCCATTCCTTCCACTCTCTCTAAAAAAAATAAATCAATGAGTAAAATATCCTTGGGTTAGGATTAACAGAGAGAGAAAGAGAGAGAGAGAGAGAAAGAGAGAGAGAGAGAGAGAGAGAGAGAGAGAGAGAGGAAGGGAGGGAAAGAGAGAAAGGATGGAAGGAAGGAAGGAAGGAAAAAGAAAAGAAAAGAAAAGAAAAAAGAAAAGAAAAGCACTGAAGAAACCGTTGACCATAAGCAATTAAAGGTTTCTCACTGGATCGCCAGCATAGATCACCTGGGGTCTCTGGGTTATCAAACACGAACTGGAGTGGGTTCTTGCTGCTACTATTCTGGTTATATAGCTTAGGTAATCAAAACAAGTGTTCTCTAAAAGTGGTCCGCTATTTTCTAGGAATTAGTCTAGAAAAATCTGCTACATCAGCAGACCTCAAGAAGCTCTATCATCTTCTTCCCCAACTGACTTAAAAAGCCTAAAACTCGAATAAAAACCAAGTGCAGTAGTACTTCTATCAAAACATTGCCTGAAAGAACCCAATGAGTTTCAATATTACTACCTATGAAAGAGTAATATTACTTCCAATCTTAAAGGTGCAAAAGTTAGGGCTATGGGCTTTTTGAATAAGATAGACATGGATTTAAATCTTGGCTCTTACCATTTAATAGCTGAAGACTGAGTATTAAAATAGTTATAGTAACAGATAACATTTGTTGTCTATTGTGCACCATTGTACCTAATAATCAATATCATGTACTCCTTATAATAACTCTATGGGGTGGTTCTATTAATATTTCCATTTTAAAACTGTTTAGAGAGATTGAGTGACTTTGAAGAAAACATACCTGCTATGTGGTAAAGGCTGGATCTGAACCCAAAGAACACTTCTTTACATTGACATGCTATCTCTTATGTTATGTGACCAAGTCACTCATTCTTCATAAATTTTTCATTTATTGAGTTACTGATTCATTGATTCAGTCATTCTAAAAATATTTAAGAAGCACCTCTTACATGCAATGGATTTGAAGTGCTGGGGAATCAATGGTGATATGGTCTCAGCCATAATAAGGTTTCAGGTTTAATGGGCAAAGGAGATTATAATCAAATAACAGCCTCTCCTTGTATCAGCATACTCCAGACCCAATTTTTAGACCAACCTTTTCCTATTGATTACACACTCCTTTGCCTAGAATCCTCCATGACTCTGGTAGTTTTAAAATATATACACAAATTATTTGACATTTCTCCCCTCAAGAAGTAGAATTTAATTCTCTCCTTCTGACTGTGGCTTGGGCTTAATGACTCACTTCTAATGAATAGATAAAAGTGACAATGTATAAAGAAGGCATGGGTGGGGGGCAGGAGATAGCATGTCTTTCCTGAACTTAAAGAGTTTCATTTTTTAAGAGATTACTAGACATCAGTGTAATCTTCAAATAGCAAGCTACAGAGTGGGTCAGGCTGGAAGTTGCATTACATTCTTTTTATATAAATGAATCCATATCCACATGGGTAACCAGATCCCAACTTAACTTGTCTTCTATTGCATCTCTTAATTATGGCAATTCTAGGATGTGGAGAGGAGAAAGGAAGGGACTAAAGAAAGATTTAAAGGAGGAAACTAGTTTTAAAGGGTCAAAAGATTTCAAAGCAGCAATGGTCTCTTCTCTATCTATATATATAAAAGGCTAATAATATGCTAAGTGTCTGTCTGGGTAATGACATCATGTAGCAATGCCCAGCTTCCTCTCCCTAGCAACTAGCCTCCTTGCAGTTTCTTCAGCCCAGGAACACGACTACTTTATACCCAGGTGGAAACATTTTACACTTTAACCAAATGTCTGTGAAGCATTTCCCTGTGCCTCATCTCATTTGATCTTCCAAGAAGTCCTGGAGTAGGTAGATAGGAGACTCAGTGGAATCCTATTTTCTTTTCATTAGCCGGAAAATGGATATTTAGAAAGCTTAGAAACTTGACCTGACTGAAAAGAAGTAAGAATTGGTGGACCTTGAAAGTAACTTTAGGTTTTCTCACTGAGCAGAATATAGTCAAACACTGCTGCAGTTAAATATTTTACCCTTTGTTCTCACTGCGTGATCTACAATAATAATCTGCTTCATGTTGATATTTACTGCTGTGTTGCTGATAATTACCTGAAAGAGAAGTTGGAGTGCTTCACTGGGCTGGAAAAAGTTTAGCTAAATCAGAAAGCAGGTCTAATTAAGCAAGTTTATTCTATATCTATAAAAGGCTAAGTTGACTTATACATGCGCGATACATATACAAGTAAAGCTCTCACTGGTGCCAATCGCATGCGTGTGTTTCGATCTGTCATTGTCAATCATGAATTTGGTTGACACTTCTATTATAGAGAAAGGGTGAATAGCGATATTAAAATATTTATTCTAATTAATTTCCTTTCAATGTGCATGAATTTGTGCACCAGGCCACTAGTATATAAATATTGGTGGAACATCATGCAACTTTATTTACTCTTGAAATCATTATAACAGAATCACAGATTTGCATAGGTAATGGCTGAATCCATAAGCAAACTGAAACGTACAGAAATGTCTCATTTGACCTCAGCATATTGTTAATTAGAAGAATTACTCTTCCCTGGGAAAAAAGTAATTACTACCATTGCTTAATTGAATTACAGTACCATACCTTTGCCCAGGTGCAAATACTTTGGGATCTATATGTTAGAGTTCACATTGAAGTGCTTTACCCATTTAATTTTAAGGGGGGATATGAATTGGACTAGATATTTTTGTAGGTGAGAATTTCAATAAAAATATGAAATGCCATTTCATTTCCAGAGCATCAGCACTTAATTGTCTAATTATTCCTGGCATGAAAGAAATGAAGTTAACATATGATCAAAGCAGAAAGGCAAGCCGACTGAGCTCCAAATGAAAAAATGTTTTGAATTGTATAAATAGTTTTAAACTAGGCTGTTTTATTTTGGCTGGCAAACAATAAGATTCTTAACATGTGAAATTAGACCCATTGAAGAAACTAAAGAGGATTGCAGATGAATGCCAAGTGTTCAGCAAGAAATCACAAAAAAATTGGCAAGAGCTACAATTCTCTTGAGGACGCCACAGGTCTCAGAAACTAAAGTTCGCAGTAACTGGTCAGCAACCAGGAAACATAAGAAGGACTTCTACAAGGAAGGGAGCCCTGGAACTCTGTCAGCTTATAATAAATAGCATTTCAAAAGTAGCACTTTTCAGAGATAATATATAAATTTTTAAGTAGTGAAGCGTAGGTGTGGGCTGTTTTCTCCCATACCACGTCCAGAAAATCTGCACATACTCATCAAATTCTGCATCTAGGGAATCTGTTTTATTGTGATGTTTGCATTTTTAAACAATGTGCCTGACCTATTTGGGGGGTTAATATAACTAAGTGGAGCCTATTTGCAGTTTATTATTTATAGAAGATTCACTTTGGATTAGGGCTTTTCAAGACATTTGTGTTTGAGTTGCATCACAAAGTGTTCCTGGATAGCTCCCAACACCATAGCAGGCAAGAAAATGACAAGTGGGAACATGGACAAGCCTGCATCCCACATTATAAAGGGGAAGGTGGAAGTCGGGCTCTTCCCTCCTCACAAAGGCACACTGGCCTCTGCCTAATAAGCACAAACTCAGGCTCTTAGAGTCACACAAAGGAAAACTCTGCAAATCAGTGCAAAATGTTCTTCTCTTCACTGAGGGTCCCAATTACAATATACAAAATGAAATGCCAGTCTTTTATTTATGAGATTTTCTTAGAAATCTTTTGCCCGTTTTGCAACTACTTAAAGAAGCAATCTATGAGTCTGCATGTCTCATGACTGATTACAAAACACCTACAAATGGCTCCCGAGGTAAAAAGAGACAGAATTAACAATGAATCAGTGCCAAAGGGAGCTCTGTTATCAACCGTGTCTATCTTCAGGCCAATTCTGGACAAGGTTATGGCTCCAATTCTGCAGACTCAACAATGAATATATTTTTTAATACATATAGTTGCAGGGGTTTTTTGTTAATGGGATACATGCTGAGAGCAAGGATGGCCCCTCTGACCAGCTTTCCAAGGCCTGGTGCTGGGAGTATGAACTTCTCTCAATAGAAATTGACCCAGTCACCCACGGATCTCTCCTTTTCTCCTTATGGTAATGAATGCTGGGAGCTTTCCAAAATACAAAGCCAACTTGACAGTGACAAATATGAGGCTAAAGGCCATATTGTGATTAAGCCATTTCTGACCAATGGAAAATACAGCCATGACTGACCCAAGAGTTGGAAAGCCAAGTATTTCACTAAACTGAGGCAGTTCATGGTGTGGCCACTACAAGTGGCAAAGGCATCTTGATTGGATACACAGCTCTGCCTTGTTACTGCAGAGCTATTTACACAAGTGATGATTAAAAAGTCATGAATTTAAGAGTAAACTACTTTTTTGCACCCAGCTCCATCCCCTCCCACCCATGGATTGGTCCCAGCTGGTAAACAGTCTTCAAGAGCCCTTTTAGCCAAATATATCTATACTAAGTTTTTTCTCCATCTCAAACTGGCTAAGACTAAATAAAATGTTTTATAATGATAATCACCGCTTACTTGTTACTTCTCATTTGATAGATGAGAAAATAAGTCCAAAGAAAGTAAACTACTTGCTGATGACCACACAACTAGTGAAAATAATATCCTGGATTCAAACCCCGGTTTCCTGGTTTCCAGTCTAGGCCTTTCTCTAAAAGGGCATAAGCTTAGGTTCCAAACCCAGTTCTATTCATTAGCAGTCTTGTAACCCTATGCAAATCTCTTAAGCCTTCTGCATATTAGTTTCCTTCATCTCCAAAAAGGGATACCACCACCCACCCCTGTCCTTCCAGGGCTGTCAAGAGAATGAGATGAGATCATCTTTGTAAAGCAGTTAATTCAGTCCTGTGCCTGGTTCACAGAAGGTGCTCAATTGCCCTGACTCTGTACCTATTTGTTTCAGCATCTTCACTGTCTTCTACCCTGCTCATCTGCTCATCCCCAAGCTCTCTAGGAAGAAACAGCTGGACAAGAGGCCAGAAAAACAAAGCAGACTTACAGGAACAGCAAAGAGGAGGCGGTAAGGGATTTGGAACCTATCTGATGCCAAGATACAACTTAGATTTTGTCTGGCTACAGTTTAGGTTCTCCCAGAAGCTGACATGGAGACAGGGTTTGATTACAAGTAGTTTATCAGGGAGGTGATCCTGGGAAAATCCAGTAGGCAATTAGAGAGTAAGTCATGGGAGGGGAGGAGGCCAATAAGGGTGCATTATCAAGTAAGTGGGTAATTGGAGTTTAAACCCACTAGGGACTTTGAGAGTTAATGTATTTTTGCCTTTATACCAAATAAGAGAAGAAATCAGGCATATACAACAAATCACATTTGTCATTGGTTGATGGTTGCTTCTGGTGGTATCAACTCTGACAATTCTGGCTTGCCCTACATGCTGGCTAAGGTGAACATGCAATCAGAAAAAATATCCTCTGGCAGAGAGTCACAGCCATTCTCAATAAGCACCCTTCAGTATCAAAAGGTCAGTTCCCACCCTGGCCAGGTAGCTCAATTGGTTAGAGCATCATCCCAATGCACCAAGGTTGCAGGTTTGATCCCTGATCAGGGTACATACAAGAATCAGCCAATGAATTCATAGATGGGTGGAGCAACAAATTGATGTTTCTCTCTCTCTCTCTAAAAATCAATCAATAAAAAATACTTAAAGAGGTCAGTTCCCATAGGATATGGATGGAACATCATCAGGGTCTGCCATAGTGACTAACTTGACTTTCAACTAGTAAAGCGGTTGATATAAGGAATAGCAACATGAGCTTCTTCCTGAGGGTGACATTATGGCACTAGCCATTTCCTTGATGGCTGTTGGGATTGCCATTAGCCAAGGAAAAAAGTATATGTTGAGTCAAGAATTCTGACTCCAAGAGCCATTGGTAAAAGATGTGTTAAGCTATCTCTAATTCTTCCGTCTGGAAAGCTCCAACAATTTGGTTTGTAAGACACACCAAAAGGAACTGAAAGTAACACATTGCTCAGCTCTAAATTCATTGCTTCCCTTGATGTGGGTTTGTGTGTAATGTCAGTTCTATCAAAACCATCCGTTTGTGAACATGGCAAGTGGAAGTCTGATTTATTCCCCAGCCACTTTCTTCCTCCCACAGCAGTCCCACACAAAAGTTCTTCCTTAATTTCCACTTATTTATTTAGCTTGTGGCTTTTCTATCCTCAATCTTTCCAGAGACTTCTGGAAATAACGAAATGACTATTTAAACCTAAGTTGTAAGGTAGGACTAAAGTGTTGGTAAACTCAAGCTTAAATTGTAAAATAATCAATAGTGACCATTATAGCTATCGTGTAGTACAAAATGCTAATTGCAGTATTTGCTTACAGACCATTAAAAAAAGGACAAACTTAGTTAATGTAGAAAACCAAAGGAGAAAAGAAAAACAGGTAGAAAAACAGGAAGGTTTAATTATTTATAAAATTTTTTGTGGAGAAATAAGGAATAGAAAAAAAGTGCCATAATTGAATAAGCTCTTTAAAAAACCAATTCTGAGATCACTTGTTTCTGGTATTTCAAAAGAGAATTATTCTGTGAGTTTAGAGAAAAAAAAATGTCTATTTCAGAATTTTTAACTTTTTACTAGTAAATGTAAATACTAAGAAAAACCAAGGAAAATGGATGGGGCCGCATCAGGGTCTGTCATAGTGACTAAGGTGACTTTCAACATGTAAACATGTTGAAGCACATAGTTGTTTAAATTATGAATAAAATTTTGGAAATTATTAATTTTTTCACAATTCATGTATATCCACAGTTTCAAAACAGATGCAAAAATGTTTTGTTCACTACATATAAACATTAAACTGTCACTTAATTATTAAAAATCCTCCCAATTACTTATTACATTTTATTAGATAAACTAGTGGCCTGGTGCACAAAATTTGTGCATGGGGAGGGGGTGTCCCTCAGCTCGGCCTGCACCCTCTCCAATGTGGGACCCCTCAGAGGATGTCCAACTGCCTGTGGGATCGGACCTAAACCATCAGTTGGACAGCCCTCTCATAATCCAGGACCACTGGCTCCTAACCGCTCACCTTCCTGCCTGCCTGATCACCGCTAACCACTCTGCCTGCTGGCCTGATCGCCCCCAACTGCCCCTCCTGCCAGCCTAATCGCCCCCAAATGCCCCCCCTGCTGGCATGCTCACCCCCAACTCCACCCCCGCTGGCCTGATCACCCCCAACTGCCCTCCCCTCTGGCCTGATCGCCCCTAACCACCTCTGCCTCTGCCCTGCCACCATGGCTTTGTCCGGAAGGTCTCCAGGCAGGTCTCCCAGTCTAATTAGCATATTACCCTTTTTTTAGTATAGATAATTTGATATTGTTCCCAACTTGACAAATACCTGACAATGGAATTCAAGGTGAAGCATCACCAGGTCCCCAAGTCACTGATGTGCGAAGATTGTGAGAAAGTTCTATTTCTGTTTCATATACCAAAGAATCAAGACTATCTAAAATCCTACAATAGGTTCATAGTCTAACTCTGGATATGTGCTGAATTCCAGATTAAAATTTTTCTACTTATAAAACATACTAATTGTGTTCTTAATAGACTTTCACCACATTTCTTCTACTTGTCATTATAAAACACTTAAGAATCCATAAACAAATATAAATGTGGTTAAATCCATGATCAACCTCTATTTGCTGAGATGGCCTAGAAGCAAGGATTACATAGTAGAAGTGAGTACAATTATAGTCTAGATCAGTGATGGCGAACCTATGACACGCGTGTCAGCACTGAAACGCGTAGCCATTTCTGATGACACGCGGCCGCATGCCGAGGATGAAACATTTGCTGCTCCTGAGGATGAAACATTTGCGACTAGAGTCTTGGAGTTAGTTTTTTCCTCAAAGTGACACACTACCCGAGTTATGCTCAGTTTTTTGGCGAAGTTTGACACACCAAGCTCAAAAGGTTGCCCATCACTGGTCTAGATCTTGGTGCCTAATTACCATTATCTAACAAAAGGACTCATGGCTCCTTAAGCCCAACAGGAATCTGTAACATCTTGTGGTGCCAGAGTAAGAAAGTCCTAAAGTAGGATGGGATTATGTTGAGATAACATAAGAACCAACCTGAAAGAGTTCCCAATGGCCCAAATTGAGATCATGTGAGCAAAAATACAAACAAAAAAACAAATTAACAGTAGTACTGGCTTATCATCTGTTAATATCTATTAATTTATTTTGGTATAAATAACTGAATAAATAAAAAATAGTAAGGACAATTCTTGCTTTCAGAAGAATTCCAATTATTCAACATGGAAGAAATAAGAAAAATAGAAAATCACATTAGAACATCAGAGTAATAATTGTTGCAGGTAAGATTCAATGATGGATGCTAAAATTAGTAGGTGAGAATTTGAGAAGAAATAGAATATTTGCATAATTTAAAAGCAGCTCCCTTAAGATGTTTATCTTGCTACCACTAAGGGAAAAATAGTAAATTTGCATTGAAGAGAGCAGTTACCATGTTAATCAAGTAACCAAAGTTAACATCATCAGTAATAAGACATATCACTGATATGATAAACTCAGGGTACATCACATCTGTGGTGTTCTTACCAACATTATATGACCTCAATATAATTGGAATTATATCATAAAAAATTTTAGAAAAACCCAAATTGAGGGACATTCTATAAAGTAACTGATCAGCACTCTTCGAAATTGCCAAGGTCATGGAATTTAAAAAAAAGACTGAGGAACTCTGACAAATTAGAGGAGACTAAAGAGACTTGACAACTAAGTGCAATGTGCAGTCCTAAATTGGGGCCTGGAACAAAACGAGGACATTAATGGAAAAAACTGTGAAATCCAAATAAAGTCAAGTTTAGTCAATTGTCTTCTATCACTGTTAATTTCTCAGTTTTGGCAATTGTACCATGGTCATGCAAAATGTTAATATTAGGGCATGATGAGTGATAGGTATACAGGAACTTTCCCTACTATTTTACCACTTTCCTCTAAGTCTAAAATTATTTGAAAATAAAAAGTAAAATAAAAAAAGACATGAGCCTTGAATATAAAATGACAGATTAACATATTTCACATGAATAAAAGAGCTCTGTGTGTGGACTGTCTTCTGGATTAGTCACTTCCCCAAGGGGTTTGTGTTTCTTTACTGGCTTCACTTTCAAAAGTTTTTCATAGGTAAGTCAAAATTTAGATTGCTGAGTTTTTATTACAGGCCTTTAATAGAATATTTCGGTCAACATCTGTCTAGGGAAGATGCTCATGCTCTATAATCACAAGTAATCAGACAGACTCACTAGCGTTTATTAAGTACTTAATATATGCCAAAAAATGTTGTAAGGACTTTGTATGTATTAATTCACTTAATGGGCTCAATAACCCTATGAGGCAGACGCTATTATTATTCCTAGTTTTATAAATGAGAAACAGTTAAGTCACTTGCCCAAGGTCATGCCGCTTGCCTGTGCTTTTAATTACCACTAGGCTTTGCCTATAGAGTAATGTTAGGGCCATCATACTAGGTCAATTCTGCCTCATGTTTGGAGCACAGAGAAAGACCATAGGATAAGAAATTTCAGGTTAATATCCTGATATAATATTCTGAAGGGCATCATTACATAGCATGTATTAAAAATTAAAAAGCATTCCTCTCTTCTGAAGCATTATGGTTCTGCTCTTCCTAAAAGTTTTATTCCAAAGCCTACTAGATATGTTTAAAGAAGTAAAACATATGTGATCAGAGACTAAGATAAACCTTAACTGCCCTGGCTGTTGTAGGTTTGATTCCTGGTCAGGGCACATGCCCTGGTTACAGGCTCAATCACATGCAGGAGGCAGCAGATTGATGTTTCACTCTTACATTGATGTTTCTCTCTCTCTCCTTCTTCTTTCCTCTTTCCAAAAATCAATTTTAAAAATGATTTAAAGATAAAGATAAACTTAACAGGTCTTTGCAAGAAATTATGACCTTTCATATGATCTAGATAATTCCTCAAGTGTGTGTTCTTTACTCAATGAATGGTAATGAGTTCTGCTATTGAAGAAAACATATTTAAATAATTTGTAGGATACATGTTATTTTCTTAATATATCTGAAGTCCATAATGTAAATTCCCAGTATTTTTTTGAAACACAAATTATTTACCCAATAGGTTAGGTATTTAATGAAGAAGCTATTACAGACTATTGGACAAATAGATATTTATACCATTCTCAATCAATTATTTAAAACACATGACATTAAAAGTTTATATCATGATTATATTTGAAGAACCACCATAAAGATAATTAAAGCAATCAAGGTAATATGAAGACAATTGAAATCCTATATAATAAAAGGTTAATATGCAAATCGACCGAACGGTGGAATGACACACACTGACCACCAGGGGGCAGACACTCAATGCAGAAGCTGCCCCTGGTGGTCAGTGCGCTCCCACAGGGGGAGCACCGCTCAGCCAGGAGCCCTGAGCTCACTGCCACAGCGGTGAGTGCAGTGGCGGTGGTGGGAGTCTCTCCTGCCTCCATGACAGCACTAAGGTTGTCTAACTGACGGCTTAGGCACACTCCTCAAGGGATGTCAATAGGATATCTCCTGAGGGCTCCCGGACTGTAAGAGGGCACAGGCTGGGCTGAGGGACCCCCCAAGTACACGAATCTCGTGCACCAGGTCTCTAGTATAATAATAAGTGAACAATTTGAATTCTAATAACTGCCAAGTATCACCCCAAAGTGCAAGATGTATTTTTTATTTTTTAACAACTCAACTTAAATCGGCTCAAAACACCAACTGAATTGGCCTTATGAGACAAACCTTTAGTGACAATCAGTTTTGTGAAATTGCTGACTTCACATTGAAAGCTTATGAAAGAACTTTGTAAGCAAAGAACTCCACATGTTTACATTTAAACTTGCCCTCACTGTTTTATTTTACAACTGAAGGATGATTGGCATTCTGCAGCCTCTCTTTTGGTTTGGGTATATCCATCCCATAGATCAGATCTCATATCTCACCCACGGGAGATGGAGAATTGTAGATAGAAAGGAAAATAATAAACAAATACCAGAAGTCCAATAAACCTCTAAGATAAACAAACAAAGGAAAATCACCTATTATTTCACCAAAAATAAATCAGGATTTTTTATTCTTATTACAGAGTCAGCATATCTTTAATTTCAATAGCTTTTAAGCAATTGTCAAATGTCTTAAACTGTTACTTGTGAACATGAAAAAAAAAGCACACAAACAAAAGATTTTAATTATGTTTTTGTTTAAATCTCCAAAAATGTTCTAGATATAAAACTCAAAATTTCTGTGCCACATTTTATCCTGAAAAAAAAAAAAAAGAAGATAGTTAAATTACAAATCCTTGAGAAATAGGATTGATAATGGAAATGCCCACAGAAGGCAGGCTGCAATTGTCCCGCCACTGTAATACAATCTATTCCAGAATAATTTTTCTTTTTATTATTTCATTAAGTTGTATCTCACTAAAGTTCCTCTTAGGATCTCTCGGCAGCACCAAATTTTTCATTGAGAAAACGATAAATCACTGGCCTAAATTACAATTTAATTATAAACGCCTTTGCCTTCTAATGCTGCCTGGGACCTTTTACCCTGCTACATAATTCTAAAAAATGACCCCTGTCATAATTTCCTTCACTAGAATAATATGGGGAGATCTAATCCTGAATCCTGCTGTATTATAATTTAATATAAGAGGTAATTATTATTCAAAAGATAATGTTGCAGATATTGAAAATATTCTGAAGTTTGAGTCTTAAAAAAAATAGGAAGTCTTAGGTATGTAGGAGCTTTCTATCCCTGCACCTATCATGAGAAACAAGAGGAAAGAAGCAAAAGGGTTTTTAATGAAAAAAATATTAGCATTTATATACAGCTGGTGTCTTGCTTTGTGTGAAATGCATTTATATAGTCTTCAAACCATGGTTAGAAATGAAATGCCTCATTTCCCAAACCAAGGAAGCAGAGAGAGCAATGCTGCCGTGAGCGACAATTTTTTTTTTTAAGTTCGGCGTCTGCTTTAGTGCTGGGGTAATAAAAACCGCACCCGCGTTTCACCGTTTCAGGAGGAGGATTTGGGTGGTAAGGACTGCAAAAACAAGGGCGCGGAAAGAACCCAAGGGGCCAGGTGGCAGAGTCCTGAGGTGGGGTGTTAGGATACAGCCCAGAGAAAGGCTTCGTGGCGACATTTTATTGGGAGCACCCCCAAAGCCTGAATGGGATACAGACCTAAAACAATTTGGCTTCCCTGGACACTTTTCAACACTGTGCTGAATGGTGGGGTTTTCTCTCTCCTTCCGGAATTCACACAGAGATAAGCCAACAACAAAGAACAGGTAACAGGAGGTTTGCTGAACCTTCCTCAAAACTGACTGCTCTTTAACTCCCAATAGAAGGAATATAAATCTCATTCGATTGGTGCTCATAAATTGACAACGGCCCCACCTGTGCAGGTGTCAGCCCCCCTCCCCCCCCCCACACACACACATACACACAACGTACTTCAATGGCACCAGTGAAAAGTCAGCGTGTGGGTGGGAGATTCCTGTTATTCTGTGACCTGAAGGGAGGGGGTAGCACAGAATTCAAGGAGCGAATCGCATAGACAAAAGCAAGTGGCACTTCAGTGACAAACTGAATCCAATGCTCTCCTACCTTTCCACAAAAAGGGGGGAAGACAAAGGGTCTCTATTAAATTACAAATGTCCTTGAGATCAAATATCTAAGAGCTTAGTCCACTGGGCCTAACTGTCTGAAATAAAGGGGCCCCTCTTTCACCTTGTCCCCCCGAATCTTAACTATGATTAAATGAGCCATCATAACTATCCGAAGACATGGGTATAATTCTAGGAGGAACGTTTTGATTGCTCAGTAGAGGAGGTGGAAGTAGTGATGGTGGTGATGGTGCAAAAGGAGAAAGAGCTACGGGTAAACAGAATACAAAAAAGTGACCCAAATGAGATGATAACTCTTGCCTACCAATCTGAGACTAGTCAGCAAACCCCTATACAGTTCAATGAACATCAAACTAAACAGGAGGCACAGCTTTACTGCCCTTTTGTTTTGTTTTGTTTTTGCTTTGGGAGCAGTTCATTTAAGATGTAATAAATTGCAAAGCTACTTCCCCCACCACCCACAGTCCCTCCATAAATCTCAGGACAGTGCAAATGAGTTATGCCTCATTATGGACAGAAAGAAAGGACCTCCCCAGGCAGGGACATCCTCGACTACCATTAAAGCAATCATTAAAAATAACAACCCACCTAAGGGAGAGAAAAAAGTCATTCTTTTAAAATATATATATTAATTATCCAATAATATTAAAAATAGGTTCCGTGGGTTCTAATAGGAATTGAAATCCAGACTGTAAGAGAAGGCAGGAGAAAGGACGTGGGGAGGAGAAGGGGAAAGTTTATAGGACAGAGGTCTGTAATTTCCAATAGCAGTAGCAGAGAGAGCCATGAAACGGTATCCATAAGGAACTAGTAATAAAGAAGTGTGCAGAGATTGGTAGACTGTGCCTACCTGAATCATTTCACTAGTAACAAAGATTTAAGGTTCCCAAGAGGTTCGAGGCAGACAGTGGAGTGGACGTTCCAATAACTAAACAAAAGTACATTAAGGCGGACACACAGGTAGATGGATAGAAAAGCACAGACAGGCAATCTTCAGGTTTAAGATGCACTAAAAATTTTCTGCCTCACTGTGGTGAGTTTTCAAGGGACCCCAGTTGAGACAAGGCAGAGTGAGTGAGTTAACAGTGGGAAGATAAAAAGCAAGATCAAATTGAGCATTTCGTGGCCACATCAAGCAGGCCGATTCTGTCTTCACTGGCTAACACTCCTCACTCCCACCTATGCTTCAAAATACACAATGGAATTAAGATCTTCCTACAACTGTTTTAAAGTTGTTATGAATACACTTCCTACAAGCTTCCTTCTATTGGGAGTTAAGCCATATTGTTTTAGGTCTATATCCCATTCAGGCTTTGGGGGTGCTCCCAATAAAATGTCGCCACGAAGCCCTTTCTCTGGGCTGTATCCTAACACCCCACCTCAGGACTCTTCCACCGGCCCCCTTGGGTTCTTTCTGCGCCCTTGTTTTTGCAGTCGTTACCACCCAAATCCTCCTCCTGAAACTGAATCGCGGGTGCGAACTGTGAGGTGTGAGCTGAGTACATGCAAATTTGTCTCCTACTAGCAGTCACAAAGAAATGTAAATTATATAATTTCAGATTACACAATTTCAGACTGAAAAAGGGATAGCCCTTTGCTCTTTGGTTACTTAAAAAACATAAATCCCAGTATTTAGGGGCGGGGGGGAGGCACAGGCAGTTATTAATTGGCTTTCTCCCCACAGCAATACATGTCGGGGAATTGGAACTCATAGCCCCTGAAGGATGAACAATTATTGGTTCACCAGACTATCCTCCAAGGAATAAACAAGAAATAGTACTTACAGGGGGCTTCCTAGCATAGAAGAGAGGAGATATAAGGTTAAAAATTAAAGCGAGGTTGGAAGCCAACTGTTTTAAAGTTGTTATGACTACACTTCAGAGAGAGAAGAAATATGTTGATGCCAGTGTCTAGTGGGTCCTGCATTGAGCTTGTCCTCCACCTGCCAAAGGACCGCCACCCACTGGGTCGTGGGCATCTGTTGGCCTACCTTCTCATTTAGCCTTATCAGAAAGAGGGACCATTCTGTTATTTGTCTTAGTTGTGACTGTCCCAGAAGCAGACCTTGACACGAAGAATTTAATGTGTAAGTAGCTTATTGTAGAAGTGGCCCAAGAATTATTGGGAAGGGGTAGAACAGTGATGACAAAATGATTTGTCATCAAGGAAGTTACCAAGGTGAGAAAACAGACCAACTCCTATTGGGGAACTTAGCCATTGTAGATTTGCACCTCAGAGTTCTCCCACCTGAGGGGTGAAAGAGCTTTAGTATTTATTTACCAACTAGAGGCCTGGTGCATGAAATTCGTGCATGGGTGTGGTCCCTAGGGCTGGCCGGCTATCGAAGTGCGAGCATCTGGCATGAAAGGGCAGGTCCCAGCTGACCTCTGGGCCCTGGGCAGCACCTGGGCCCCTGGGCTCCCGGGCCCCTGCACGCCCCCCTCCGTCTGAGTCACAGAGCCCAAGTCCCCACACGGAGATATGGTGAGCATGGCAGGACACCGTGGGCCGGGGCATAGCGTGGTCCTCTGGGCCGCTCAGCAGTGCTGCACAGAAGCCGGGCAGGCAGCACACTTTCTCCTGGCCAGCCTTGCAGACCGGCTCCTGCACAAACCCATGGGGAGCCCGAGTGACCCTGCGGTCCTGGAGGCTGCAGTCCGGCTCACCCAGAAGGTACTATGCAGGTGCGGGGCGGGCTCCTCGCAGGGGCCGGCAACTGAGTGCAGGGGCTTCCCCGCACAAGAGCCCTGGAATCCCCAGGGAGGTTAGCAGGGGGAGTGAGAGTGAGCTCGGTGGACACCCCACATTCTCACCGCACCTCCGTCCCCACAGAGGTTGGTCACCACCACCCACCCCCACTTCCCTGTCCCAGCTGGCCGCTGGTTGCGGTCTGCAGGAGTTGGGCTCCCCACCCGGCTCCCTAAGCACCTGCAGACGGTGCTGCAGGGCCTGGCGCCACCCGCTTACCTACTCCACCATCCCACCACAGTTCTGCTCTCATCGGGGCCCATTGGGGCCAGCAGTGCCTCCACTGCCGCCCACTGCCAGCACTGCATCACCAACGCCTGCCATGTTCCACGCTGACCCCTGGTGGTCAGCGCACATCATAGAGAGTGGTCGAACTCCCAGTCTCCCAGTTGAACTCCTGGTCAAACGACCACCCAAGGGGACAATTTGCAGATTAGGCTTTTATTATAAAGGATTCAGGAGTGTGCTGGTAATCTTGAACAACCAGTTGTCCAGGAAGGGTGGGAGGGGGTTGAGTGACCTGTAGCATCTGCTCATTTCCATGGTGTAAATACTTGCCCACCATGGCTGATTTCAAACCATCAATATAACATCATTGAATATAGTCAATGAGGAAGAGAGGCCCAGCAGCCACAACTATACAGTATTGCTGACTATAGATACATAAGATGAGAGCATATGGAATTGTAAAATGTAGTAAAATAATTATAAAGTAGTGGTTGATTACCTTTACTTTTAATAAAACTTACTTAATTGTAAGTGCATACAATTTAATTTTTAACAAAATTCCTGAAAATATTGAACAACCAGATCTTGAAGCCAGTATGAGCCAACTCCAACCCACCATTGTACAAATCCCCCTCGGTCACTGGTTCAATGGGGAATTACATCCCTGGCACTTCAGGTCTGGGGTGCGGGCAGCAAAGTAGACCCCAGAGGCTAGACAAAGCAGGTGCCAGCAGCTGGATTTTCGGCCAGCATGCACTGAAATAATAAAGGTGAGAGAATACGAGCAGATACCAACAGTCTGTTGTTACTCTATTGACTCACAGATTAGCCATATTTCCTAAAGGCCTTGAAATATCTCTTCATGGCTTTCTGTGATGTTGCTTCTTTTCACCTGGAGCAATTGAAGCCTTTGCCCATTCTCCCCCTCAGTGATTACTAAGTTCTAACCCCATAGTCTTGACTGAGTTGTCCTGTTTTGTGCTTTAAAATGGAGTGTTTTCAAAACAATTTCATCCACTCTGCTCTCCCCATCCCACAAGTTATCACTCCCGGTGCCATCCCTATTTGTTGAGGAACTGCTCTCCTCCTAGTAAGCCTTCCCTGACCCTCAACTTTTGACTCTCTCTTGAACCCATATCCAATCAGCTGTCCTATTCAGTCAGCCCCCCAAAGGGTCTCTCTCAACTGCTTGTGACAGTTCTCTCTCAACTGCTTGTGACAGTTCCTTTGACAGTAAAATGGGCCAGGTCCGTGTTGCATCTCACACAGACCCTGACAAATGCACGCCAAGTCTATCAACGCTTCCAGCCTCCTATGGTTCCAAGCCACCTAGAAGTCACTTATGGGTAATCTTTCCTATAAACCTTCAAGAGCATCACAATGGCTACCAAGGAGCGATCTTAAACAAGCATTAAAGGCTCTGTGTGGCTTAGGCTAACCTATTCAGCACTATTCCACCTAATCCTCTTCATACCCTGGAAGGTCTGGCAAACTAAACTGCCTGATAGCCCTGTAACAATACCTAGAATTTCCTACCTCTGTTCCTTTGCCTAAGGCTGTGGTCGGCAAACTGCAGCTCCCGAGCCACATGTGGCTCTTTGGCCCCTTGAGTGTGGCTCTTCCACAAAATACCACGGCCTGGGCGATTCTATTTTGAAGAAGTGGCGTTAGAAGAAGTTTAAGTTTAAAAAATTGGGCTCTCAAAAGAAATTTCAATCGTTGTACTGTTGATATTTGGCTCTGTTGACGAATGAGTTTGCCGACCACTGGCCTAAGGTGTTTTCTTTATGAGCAACATAGTTCTCGATCCTTCACAAACTGTTTCATGTACCAGATGTTCAATGCACCATATCATATTCCCCCAACACCAACCCAGGATCTCTCTCTTTTTTAAAGATCAGAATGCTTTCTCATCCCACCTTTAGGGTGCTTTTTCTACTGGTATTTTAGTTACTTGTCTTCTGCCATTCTTACTTTACAATTTCTTCCTCCGCTGGGGTACCTACCACTGTGTATGCACATAGTAGGAGTTTAATATTTGTTGAATTAGTATGTTTTGTCCATTTCAATCCAAACAAGTCAGTTAAGACTGAATTTGGAGTTTAAAACATAATTCAGCAGCCAATTATATCTTATAATACAACTCATGTGTATTGAATTAATCAAAGATTTTTTAAAAATTTAGCAGTTGTCATGCTGATTTATCAAACAAACAAACAAAAAACACTTTCTGCCCAGTTTTCTTAAGATTTGCTTTTCCCTGGTGATTTAAGCTGTAACCACTCTACATGTTGTGACCCCTTTGCTGAGAGCCAGTCCAAATGTGTCTAACCCATGCTCTGGAGAACATGATGGCAAATTTAGTTAGACAACAACAGGCCTTTGGAATACTCTACAGTAGTTAAAGCAGTAAACATATAAACATGGAGGTATTTTTAAAATGTAATGAGGAGTGAAAAAAGCAAGTTACAGATTTGTACATACAGTGTGGTAACATTTATGTAAGATGTAAAAACAAGCAAATTAAAACTATATGCCATTTACAGTGGCACACATATGAACATAAAAATTCAGGGGAGTGGTCAATTCTTGTGAGAAGGGAAGAGGGGAAGAAAAAGCAATGATATTAAGGAGAGGCACACATGGAAATCTTCAGACGGACTCAGAACATGGTATATGTTGAAAAACATAGGTTGAAATAAATGTGGCAAATGTTCAGATTTGACAAAGCTGGGTGAGTAAAATAGATATTAATCTCTATACATTTTTTTGGTACAGTTGAAATATTTTGTAATTTGAAAAATGCATTTACTTGTATTGGAAGAGTTATCAAATGGTTACACAGAGATTTGTAACTTAACAAAGAACTCTTGCCTGGCATAGGGAAAGACTTATGTAAGCAGGATGGCTGTACAAGTATTTGAAATCTCAGTTTTATCAATACTTTTTGATCTTTTAATCTAACTAAATTGATTACAATCATCTGGTTTGGGTTGGTTACTCAATTTTTGCTTTAATTAAATTACTGACCTCCTAGTTAACAATATATAACTGATTTAAAGCAACAATTTCCCCCAATAAATTGTAAGGTTAACAACAAAACCCCTAAATTATGCTGGCATAACATAGGGTCATTAAAGGAAATCTATGTCTCCAGCAACAACTAGTGAGGGTAAAACAAAGATTTCTCATGAACTCTTCTCCTAGAACATTGTCTTATCCCAAGAATACTCTAATTCATCCTCTCTTAAGTAATAGAATTACTAACAAAACTGCAATCATATATTATTCCGTCAGTAAAATAATAGTACCTCCCACAATGGGGTTGTTTTTAGAATTAAATGAGTTAATACTTTAAGCACTGAAATCAGAGCACATAGTCCATACTGTTATTATTGCTAATTACCCTTAAAATGGTAATGAGAATGTGACTACTTTAAATGAGACTTATGCCCAAAGCCCACAGCAGAAGCCGATTTTTATTCCCAACTCTAACTTTTTAGATGTCTGGTCTTTCACCCACATAACTATTTGTTGAGGAACTGCTCTTCTCCTAGTAAGCCTTCCCTGACCCTCAACTTTTTTCTCTCTCTTGAGAGAGAGAAATAATTGCCAAAACCAAAGTCCAGTCAACAGCTAGTGCCCAGTGTGGCAGCAGAGGAAAGATTGCAAAGAAAACTGGGCCTTAGCAAGTGAGGTGCAGGCCCTGGGACCCATGAGGAATGTGAAAGGAGCCCCTGAGCCTGGCTTCCTACACTGACAAAGGTTACATTTCCAGAGAGATCCAGGCCGGGTCTCAGCCTGTCCTCTGTCTGCCACGGGCCCAGGCCGCTCAGTCCTGCTCAGTAACGGGGCATCAAACAAGAGTAATTGACAGCTTCTCTCCTCCAGCCTCCCCTCTCCGAGCAGGCAGTTTCCCCAGGAGCCGCCTCGTACAACCTCAAACACTTTATTACTGGTCAATTTGGGTTTCCTGCCCACTTTAAGTGGCAGTGCTGAGGGTCTGCAACTCTCTCTAGCCCTCATTGATCAATATTAACAGTCACTTTCACAGCATTTCCCTGCTACTCAGCAAGGCTGGGGACTGGCTGTAAATTACCACATAGCTGGTCATTACATCCAAAGAAATGCTGTAATTCAAAAGTGAGGGCTAATTGTGAAAATAATTTCTTTCATACTTTTCAGTACCCGAATCAGAGAAGGTGAGAGAATGTGGAGCCTGTCCATTTTGGAATCGCTGGATTAACTAAACTGCCTGACTATATTCACCCCTGAAGATATATTCTCCAGCTGGAATTTATGGATAAGGGTCCAACCATTTCCAATACCACACAATCAGCTCTCTGGAGGTGTGTGTGTGTGGGGGGGGGGGGGGTGTCACGGGGAAACCATCCTATAAAGTTTAAATATTGGGTTTACAGTCAATGCATTATAAATATAAAAAAAGAAATCAGGATTAAGCAATTATTGGCTAGGGCTGACATAGTAATATTTGTTTATGAGGTAAAATTTAACAAGAAACAAACAGCCAGTGTTGTTTATAAGCAAATGTGAGCTGTTTAAAGGCATAAGAGAGGCTTTATAAATGAAAATCTCAGAGCCTGGCAAATAACTAAATGGAAACTCCCTGCTGCTGGCAGCTGACTCAGGCATGTTGAAGGTGACAGAGCAAAAAGCCACCAGGAATCTGCCTCCCAAAGGAGGGGTGCAGAGACACAATATTGAGGGGTATTAGGGGCACCCCTGTGAGCTGCAGAAAGACTAAGCCTAGAAACCACATGCTGGGCTCTCGATTTGAAAGCAAGACTAAAGTCTAAGTACAGGAGAGAGACATACATACCAGAGAGAGAGAGAGAGAGAGAGAGAGAGAGAGAGAGAGAGAGAGAAACAATCATTATTTTCAGACTCAAGAGGGCCCTTTTCCTCCAAAGATGGATTGGGTGTGTCACCAGCTAGGTTGTTTTTCCATTGCCTTCCAAGTGCTGCCCCAGAAGGCTCAGGAGAGAGCCCTTACTTTGGCTGCAAAGAAGAAATAACAAATCTATAGAGAGGCTCTTTGGCAGCTGCCATGTCCCAGGGAAATCCCCTGTGGCCCTGTCAGTGGCCACACCCCTTGGGAAACCATGTGCTCAGTGTCGGAAGGGAGCGAAGGCAGGAACCTGCCAAGCACTTAAAATAACCAAGTTATTAAAAAAACAATCATTCTGCCTACTCTACACACAAGGCTCCTGTGGAAGTTGAAGAGTGGTCAGGACTGGTCATTCTACCCAAAGAAATGGGTCATTCTACCAGGGCCTCAGTTTGTTACCCCCAAGTTGGTGAGGGGGAGCTGGAGCTCAACGAACCTGTCACGGTTTTAAAGCAAGAGGCCTGTGCCTGCGCAGAGGTGCCACGGCTGCCTCTCAGCCACCATGCCATGCCTTGTGGTGCCAAGTCCAAGCTGCCCCACTACCTCTGGGGTCAAAGGCCCCCTCCTTTTGGCCTTCTCCTCAGCATGTCATCAGGAAGAGTATCAGTGCAAACCCAGCTCACTGAAATCTCCTGCCCAGGATGCCGTCTGAAGGTGCTATCCGTGCAGGTAGCACAAGCCCTGTTTGACCCTTGACTCTTGAGAACACGCCTACTTCTCCCCAGCCTTTCAGTGCTCAGCGGGCCAGTTGGAGCAGGCGGCCAAAAGGACACAGCTGGGAGCTGGTGGACAGCGAGCTTCTCTGAAGAACCAGCCCTCCCAAGCACATTCTCCTCCTGGAACAGAAGCAAACCAGGTCCGGGCTGATACTCAGAGTCGGTGTGCTCCAAACTTTGCTTCATCTCCCACATGCATTTCCCCCCTTTGTTTTCACCTGGAGAGAGGAGAAGTAACCTTGGCTGCTCAAAAACACAGCATAAAAGACTCCTCAGTTCCCAGGCCAGCAACAAGAAATAGCTTCCCTCCATGAGGAAGAGATTAAGGGCACGGGTGCTAACTCTTGGGGCTTGCACATGGTGGAGATGGAGGGCGGGCGGGCTTCTTGGGGTGCTGCACAGTATTCAGAACCCTCTTTGCACCCATGTGGGGACTGGCCACCAGCCTGGTGATCAGCCTGGCTGATCTCCCAGCTCCAGGACCCAAAGGGGAATTAGACACCAGCCACCCCACGCTCCCTATTGTTTAGGAAAAAGGAGAGAAAGAGAGAGAGTGAAAAATAAAATCCTCAATCGTTTAGTACAAGTCATTTTACATGCTGGGATAATGAAGTATAAAAATGCCTTCAAAGAACTGATTTCCTACTTTTAACTCACTGCCAGCCAAGCTCTTTGTGAGGCCTCTCTGGAACATGCATTCCCGTCCCACTCAAACAAAAGAGCTGCGAATTCATTAAACTATTTAATTATGCCTTTTTATTTTTCTCCATTAGCAAGTCCTACCAGCACAAAGTAAATAAAGCCACCATGGTCTTTCCCCAGCAGACACACTGACTGTTTTTATTCTTTATTCAGTTTACAATATAAAGGGCTATTTTTCCCCCTCCTATTCTTGGCGAGTTTCCTAGTACAAACCCTGCAAATAGAAGCACCCAACTGTACATGCAATGCATGAAGCCGGCGCAGGAGCATTCAGCATTGCGAGCACATACCCTAGACAGCTTTCAAAGTACCCGCAGCCAAAGGCAGCCAAACAGCACTTTACAGCCAGGCACGGAAAAGATATTAGCTTTTTTTTATACTCTAGTAAATTTGCTTTTTACATCTATTTCTTTTCAGAAGGGCTTGTTATTGAGCTCACTGTCCACAAATTCCATTGATCTCAGGCTGTGACTCAATCCATATGCTCACGCTTTGACACCAGCACAGCAAGCAAGCGATACAAATCCTGTTCAGGCTACAAACTTATTGATTTTATAGATTTCCCCCAAAGTTGTGATAATGATATATCATTGTTAAATTTGGTAGAACAAACTGCTTTCCCAATCTGTCAATGCGAGCATGAAAACCAATTCACAGCCTTGTTTAGAAGGCTTTCCCACCAGGAGAGTAAGTACAGCCAAAGGAAGCAGACCACCGGTGCCCAGCGGCTGGCACCAGCTTGATGTACGATTCCCTCCACACTGCCCTTTTCCGACCTGCAGCACACTGGGCTGCCAGACTGTACTTACTGGCTACAATTATCCACAGTGATTTCTCCCCAGGATGCTCAGTATTAATTATTAACCACTGGGAGCATGCTGCTTGGGTGACCCACATCAGTAGGTTTTAAAAGACAATTTTGGTAATTTTAATATGCTATTCAGATGCAGTTGGATCCATTAGGATCCTAGGATTGTTGACTTTAATAGGTCAATTTTTTTCCCCTTTGCAGTTGCTTCCTCTTCCCTACCTTTAGGAATCAACGCAGCTGCTTCCAGCAGGGGGCAGACATCAGACATTTCCTTTTGAAAGGATGTGCCTTCACTTCCTGACTGTGATGAGTTAGGTGACTCTGTTTGCCTCCACTTTCTCTACTCATTTTCTACAGGTATGGGCTAGATTTTACAGTTCTACCCATCTGGTAGGATTCCAGTAACTTTATTCCTTCCTAGGGTACTTGTAACTCTTTCTCAAGTATGTCCCCAAGTATCCATCCACCTGCCCTCTAAATCACCCACTTTCTGAGTCACCTTCTGCTTGTGCATGGAGCTATCTGCCTAATTCATTTCAACAGGTGTGCTACCTTATACTCCCAACTTCCCAATCAACTGGAACAAGTTTTCCTTGGGTCATGATGATTGTGGTTATTTTTTATTCTTTCCAATGTGTTCACTTCCCTTATTTAAAATGTTAGTCTTCACGTAGTCTCCTTTTCTCCCTGTTCCACCATCTGCCCTTCTGCCCTTTCCTGTTTCTTACTTTCTTACTCATGGTTCACACAGACTCCTCTCACTCACTAAGCCATTAGTCCTCTTCCCATTAATTTAAACACAACAGTTGGAATCTCTCACAGTCCCATTTCCCAGATAAAGTCCAAGTCCGTCTCTCTCTCTCTCTCTCTCTCCCTCTCTCTCTCCTTTCATTGCCTTCTGTTTCTAGTGCCTTCTGTTTCTCTGTTGCCTTCTAGTGCCTTCTGTTTCTCTGCCTAATAGTGCCTTCTGTTTCTCTGTTGCCTCCACTGAAATTGCAATGATCTCTGAATTGAGGATGCCATGTCAACCCCCGTCCACCTGCCTGACTCAAGCTGGATGCCACGAGAAATGTGGTTTTTTGTCAGATGGTGATATTCGGCTAAAATTCCAACTACTTGAATAGCCACAATTTCACTTCCCACTCACATATATGATCAATTCTAACATGGGTTAAAACCTAGTTTTCTTATAGTCCCATGTTCCATGAATATGGACACTTAATAAATAGTGTCCGAGGCCAAATGTTATCAAACATGTTGGCATTGTATGACCATGGACAGACCCACTTGGCCTTCCCATTCAAGTATGCTGAGGCCTGACCTTATCTTCTTTAATGCTAATAATATTTTATATGACGCGAATGTTTGCAATGGATTTTCACAAAACTTTCTCACAACCTGTAAGAGAGCCTAAGGATAGACATCACCATTCTCATTTTATGGATGAAGACACTGAGCTAAAATGTGCAATGGGTTGTGTTGGTAAGTAAGCATAGCTCATCCTTACATGTAGGTTTTCTGGTTTCTAAATCCAAAAGGTATTTCCAACAGAGCGGATTTCTTCTCATTCTTAGTTATTTAAACAATGAACTATAAAAACCTTTGAATTTCAGGTACTCCAAATCTCCAACCCATCAACTTGTACTTCATGGCAGTAATTAATTTAAAAAATGAATTAATTTTTTCCTGCTAGAAAAAAAGGAAATCTAGCAGTGGCCCACAAGAATCAGCACCATGAAAATGACTCCCATTCCCTTTATAATTCAGGAGTGGGGTGGGATGGGGTAGGGTGAAAACGAGTCATAATCTTACAGAACAAATAGTTCCTAAAGGAACTTGTAATATATTATCTTTTCAAATATCAAAGACGAGAGATTTCTATCATAAAGAAAATTCTGAAACAGCCAAACCTACAAGGTTGTTTACAGTCATAGATCCAATATGGAATTCCAAAATCCCTGGCAAAAGAATTTCCAGAAAAGAGCCAGAACAGTAAGTCCCCGGCAAGAAAATTAACAATTAAATATGCTGCCTATTCTCCTCAATCCACCCATTGAAACTTCCAAAGGGTTTACTGCGGAAACTGGACTCCAGGCACTCCCACCTTCCAAGGACAGATGGAAGGATGTACCTGAGAGACCTGGACAATTAAAATTTTATGATGAGTAAGTTCCCTCCTGCCCTCAAATTCCTACTCTGAATTGTGTGCATGCGTGTGCGTGCGCGCGCACACACACTCACACACACACACACACACACACACACAGATGCACACAGACCAAACAAACCACCCTCCTGCTCATAATTGCACTGGTCCAAGTGTGCGGAGCCTTCACACAGAATGATGGCTTCCCCTGTCTCCTGCATTTGTTCGGCTCCTTTGGGAGGAGCAATTTACAGAAAGCATTATCGATTTTTGCCATAATAGGTACAGAGATGCCTCACCGTCCCTACTCAGCCGGCTGGCTCTCCGCATCACAACTGTCAGGCCAGTTTGTGAAGCCCCGTCATTATTTTTTTTCAAGTAAATCCATCACAAGGCTGGGGTGGGGGAGGTGAGGGAAGTGATGAAAATAAAATTATTTTCACCTTGCCATACGAAAGAATGTTCATGTCCTTCGTTGGAAATGAGTGCAAGCACCATAGACCTGCAGAAAAAAACATTTTAAAGGGAAAGGAAATTTTCAGTATCTCAGAAAGAAAAGCAGATGAAAGACAAGGCGATCTAGTTGGGACCTATTTGAAATATTTTTAATGCAGTTGTACCTGGGCTCCAGCTCACTGTCATTCTTCCTCTGAGAGCGAAGGCACCTGCAGACATTGTATTTTGTGGGAAATAAAGGGAAAATGGACCTGTATTTATTTGGTTGGTTTTTTTTTAAATCTACATGAGTGCATCAGGGATTGAATCTGCCTTGACTGCCTTTCTCAATAGACCACCCACCTTTAACAGAGACCCCCACTTTCCATTCTACTTCATTTCTTTGTGCCAGAGATTTCCAGACCTCCCCCAACACAGACACACACACACACACACACACACACACACACACACACACGGTTCACCAAAGGCTATCACCATTTGGTTTCTGATCAGCATGTGAATATAAATGCTTTTTACTTCAAATATTTCCTAAAACCTGAAAGAACCTCTTAGAAATCACATGGAAAACAAACAGAGGGGAGAAAATCACACTAAAAGCACTACTGCCGCTCACACAAGCCTTTTGATATTCACATCCCGACTTCATTCGTTGGTGGTGTGCTCTTCAAGCAGGTCTCTAGGCTCAGTGAGAAAGGTCAGAGCTTATCGCCCTTCATCCCACCGTCCAGGCCTCCCCATCCCCCCAATTCCTATACACGGTCCTATTTGAGGCTCCGAAGATTTAATCCCAGAAATGGCTCTGGATCTCATTCCCAGTTCTGCAGTTCATTAGCCATGAAAAGTGATAGCTGCTTAAGATTTTTATGAGACATTGTTCCAAAGGCAGACCCCCCCCCAAAACTGCACAATTACACAGCACTTTGCATACAGCCCGCCAGCCTCTGGCTCAGACCTATGCAGCTCAACAGCCATCAAACTGTAGAACGAAAAGTGACTGGTTTGCTCACGGTAAAGGGTGAGGATTTGGTGACATTTTGTTCCAATTGGTGCTTTCTTGAAAGGACACACTTATTCTGATATAAATTCGACACCTAACATGTTATCCTTTCTCCATTATTCCCAGCCCCCTACCTCTCCATCCTCCGAGGACAAGAGCCAACCCTTAAAAGTGCACAAGCCCCCTCCTCCCTCCCTCACAGCTCCTATTTGGCAGGAACATTTGCAAACAGACAGTTAGAGGGACTGAGGTTAAGCTGAAAGAGCCAGATCTGGAATCTACTTGGACACTCTACTTCTGTGGCTAGACCATGAACTGAATTGTGTTTAAAAACAAAAGCAGCCCTCCTGTGTTAGACCATATTGAAATCAGGACCAATAATGGGATTAGTCCCATAAAAATTGTAATTCTGATTGTGGCTGCCCGATTCTTTGTCACCCTTGATGCCACATGCTCAACTACAACACTGCAGTGCACACCAGATTAACGTATACAAACTTGTGTAGCAAAAAGGAAAAACAAGAATCTTGGCAATTTTGAACTTTCACTTTTTAACTATATTTCAATGATTCCATCTTAACATGGGATCTGAGTGATGTTATCCATGCTCTAGATATCTACCCCACCCAGGAGAAGGTTAACTGTGAGGCCCTGGGAGAGACCATGGCAAAGAATCATTTGCTTTTGTGAAATATGCAGAAGAAAGATACACTGGGTGACTCTTTGCAGGTCGACTCTTTTATACTTCCTTTCTCATCAGGTGGCACCTGAGTGGTCACCAGCATTTGGGGAATCTGATTACAATTTAGAGATATATATTTATGTGAAGTTCACAGTCATGTCCATAAACACCTAACTCATTGCTAACCAACTCAATATAGGAAAAATTTCAGAAACATTTTCCTTCCAAACCAGTAGCTGATGGTGCTGGCATAGAGACTCTCATCAGTGTACCAAGAATGATTTGGATGATAACTTACTGCAGTCTTGAATGGGTCAGACACTATTCTGTTAAGGGTATTAAAGACACGATTTCATTTAATTCTTACAATAGGTGTTTTCTGCTTCCTGCACTGTTTCATCAATGCCTAGAACAGTACCTGGTACATAGTAGCTGTGTCATAAATATGTGTGAAACTGATGAATAATAAACAGAATAAAGGGTAAAAGCATTAAAATAAGATTCACAAAGAAGAAATATAATGCACCAATAATTACTAATAATTAATGAAATGGAAAATAGAACAAAAATAACATTTTCTATCTAACACACTGGCAGATTCATTTTTTTAGTGACAGCCTCTGCTATAGAAAGTGGTGCACACATAGAATGCAAGGGTATAAATTGGTACAGCTTTTCTGGGTGACAATCTGGCGATATTTGTTAACACTCTTAAAAAATTCATGCTGTTTGACCACAAATTTCAGTGTTAGGAAATTGATCCCAAAGTTGGGAGAATTACACGTAGGTGCTATATATGAAAAAAAAAAATCACAATATCATTTAAAAGAGAGAAAAATAATATATAATCTAAATGTTCATTTCAGTGGTTAAGTGTTAAATGGTAACAAAATTTGGTCCATTCATATGATAAAATGTCATGTAGCCACTTAAAATCACGCTTTTAAAGTAGCATTTAATGACATAGGAAAATACACTAGTTATATTGAGTTAAACGAAACAAATTATATGGTGGAATTTCAATTTTGTACAATTCTGTGATGACTATATGTCTGCATGGAAAAACTCTGGAGACTACATTTAGAATATAAAGAGGAGTTATCTTCAGGTGATACTATTACAGGTAATTTTGTTTTCTCCAATACTTTCCCATTTTTTCCCAAATTTTCTAAAAGGGGCCATTTATTTTTATAAATGTTTATTGATATAATATCTATGATATAGTGCTCATTTTTATTCTGATTATTCAGAGAATAGCAACAATTTATCTGTTTTCCTTCCTTGTTAATATTGTTAACTTTTCATCAGGAAAATAGGACACTGGATTCACGTTTTTGTGGGGTTTTTTTTAAATAACAGTGTGAAAGCCATGTATGGTCCAAGACATATTTTGTTTGGCAACATGGTATTTTCAAAATCTGAGTACTTCTGGGCAGGGTCTATCTATAGCAATTTGCCACAGTCCTCATTCCTCCATAGTGTATTACATAATCCTATTTCAGGTTAAATTCCCAATCCTTGGATTCACTGACCTAAAGTGCTCACCTATTTCAGTGAACCAGGCTTGCCCTCTGTGATTAACAGAAATCCTAACGCGTGCGAAGCTCCCTTTAGCAATCTTCCTAACTGGTGCATCCACATGCACACTATCTACCCCTTACCTGTACATACTCTTTATGTGGCTTCTTTGAAATCAGGGCCTTACAGAAATTTTTAAAGGCTCTCTTGTGCTTTATAAGTGGCTTGGTAAACACAGTGTCATAATCAGTGTGGGCTGCTATAACAAAGTGTCATGGATCAGGGAGCTTATAAATAAATTTATTTCTCACAGTTCTGGAAACTGGAAATCCAAGATCTATAGGGCAGCATGGTGGGTTTCTGGTGAAATTTCTCTTTCTGTTTGCAAACTACCTACTTGTTCTTGTATCCTTGTGTGACAGAGAGCAGAGAGGGGGAGCAGACTCTCTCATACGTAAGTGCACCAATCCCCATCAAAAAGGTTCTACCCACAGGACATCATCGAATTATAATCACCTCAGACCCCACCTCCTAATGCCATCACATCTGAGGGATAAGGTTTCAGTCCATAACATATAGCTTGTGGTTGTTGCTATTTATTGAATGTCTATAATATGCTAAGTGTTTAATAAGCATCTTTATTCCTCCTGAGAATCACAGAAAATTACTTTTACTTGCATTGCGCAAATGGTCAAATAAGCACAAAAGTATTAGATCATTTATATAGACATACATTTATTGAGTACCTATTATGTGCCAGACCCTTGGCCAAGGTCTATGGTGACAAAACCTAGTTTTTTCCTCTGTACCACACTGCTCTCTGCCACAAAAAGGTCCTCTATTTTATGACCCTTCAGCTCTCCAAATAAGTGTAACCTTGTTCAAGAGATGGCTTAGTAAACTAGTATTCAATTCTAATTAATTTATTAATTTATTGTAATTCTTAAATAGGCCTAGAACAATATTAACTAAGAAGAATGATTTGGGTTAGGGATAAATGTAGGATACACAGTCCCTCTTGTAAGACAACTCCAAAACTTAAACACATCATCTTTCTTTTTATTGCCCTCCTTGTTTTCTAATTGCTAACTACATGAAAGAACTGAGAAAGGAAACAAAATGATCAAAGAGGGCAATTTTACCATTACTATAATACAGAAAATAGTCAATAAAAAAGATACCCTCAAAATCATAAAGACATTGAATAATTCTAGTATCTAAGGCTTCTTGCATAGTGTATCTTGGTACCCAAGCACAGAGCAAGCACTCCAAGGCATAAATAGTACAGACAGGCTATGTTCCTTTGGAACATCACTCCCTCTCAGGCCACACTTGGTCACGGTGTTCCCACTTGTTCCTTCTAAGGCTTTATTTCTTCAGGGGTTCTGAAGATGCATGCAAGGAGATGCTCTTTGGTTTACCTGCTGTAGACCCAGTCTCCATGAGAATAACCTGATTCTGGAAACTGTGCATAACCAAGGGAAATTATTATTAGCTGGCATAAATACTGACTCTAGTAAATTACCCAGTTTTGATGGTTTATTCGTTCATTCACTCCCTCAATAGCTATTCAGCCCTTCCCATCTGCTTAGGGCTCAACTAGGTACTGAGCCTATAGCTATGAACAAAAGAACAAGGTCCCTGCCCTCATTGAACCTACATGCTAATTTAGCAACAGACAATAAACATGTTCCACTAAGAGATAATAATTCAAAGAACCAAGAAGGAGGATGTCATACTCAACTGGGTGACAGTGCTTTGGGGCATTGCTCATTAGGACTTTTGAAAAAGGTAGAGTGAATTAAACAAGTTCCAACGATCAGAATTCAATTTCAAGCTACCTGGGACACCAACATTATTTTCCCAAATTAACCTTGACTTTATGAACCAATAAATTTTCTCACACTTGGTTCTGATTCTTTGGCAGCAAAATTAAACTTCTTTCAAATGCATAAGTTTTTTTCTCTCATCTCCATTCAGAGAAGATAGTTCAAAGTGCAGTAGGCAGAATATTCCACGAAATACAACTGCATGAAAATTAGATATGCCCAAATCTATAGAAAAGTGGTGTTTTTTTCCCTAAGAAAGAACTAAATTGTAAAGTGGCCCGTGTACTGAGAAAATTCTGAATGGGGATATAAACCATGACATATTTAATGAAATTGCCTCCAATAACCTGGATAAGAAGGGCTCACAAGGAAGATTTCCAACATTCCTATGCAAAATGGATGTAACACAAAAAGATTCTAAATCTCTCTACAAAGGATACATTTTAGAATTGTTTTAAATCTATTAGATAAAACTGGAGCTAGGCATTTCCTATCACTTTCCAAGCATAATGGCTGAGTCGTGCGTACTTACATTCCCAACTGTCTTAGTATAGAACTTGTCAATACCCACAGGTTTCCTGACACAAAGTTAAATGCTGAAGCTAGATGACATAGTGCAAATGTTCTCCCTCCCATTGATGACACCAGTATTTGTGATCCATTTTAACAAAATGGCTCAATGTTGGTTCAAACTGATTATTCAGATTGTAGTTCCTACAGCTACAATGATATTCATTCTAGTGCTCTTTGGAAAATTCAAAATGAGAAAGAATATGAATATACAACCAAAAACATTAAATTGTGCCAAAAATATGTTAGTCAGCCATTAAGAAGTTTTGTTTAAGGTTATTGAGAAATTAAAAATATTCACAATCTATTCTTGAAGTGAAATACAGAAAGAGCACAGACAGCAGGATCACAATCAAATATACAATTAGAAAAAAGATTGAGAGGGTACACTGAAATGTTCATAGGGGCATCACCTAGAAATATAACTGGGGCAATATTTATTTTCTTCTTTTTGTTTGTATTATTTTTATAATTTAAAAAAATTCTCATGTGTGACTTAAATAATTATCGTCCCAGTTATCAAGCCAATGAGCTAGATATAACCCATGAAAAAAATTTTTCAAATGTAGGTTTAAATGATCTTTAAGGTTCCTCCAACTCTAATGAGCTATGCTTCTTTTAAGGGACAGAGCAATAGACAGCAAGAAAGGTGGGGAACGTGACAAAATCCAAGAACATCTAATGGTGTAAGTAGTTGAAGAAAACAATGTATGCTGGTCTCAATAAGTAGGATAACTTTGGCAATGGTCCATAGATCACCACTGGTCTAGAAAATTAGAAACAAAAGGATAATTTGAAGATTTTTCCATGAATTTATTCATATTCAAAACTGCCCTTAAGTCTGAGATGGTATCCTTCTTACTCTTTTTTGGGAAGTGTATGTGTGTAGGGGTTGGGGGAGAGGTGAGATTATTTAAATATCCCTTTTTTGATAAAATATTGTGGTGATGGTAAATAATAACAGTGTCTATTTAATACCCTTACATAACTACAATAATAACAAAGCTGACAATTCCTGTGTCAAACTCTTAAAAACATTTTACTAGTCCTGGTCATTCAAATTTGGGAACTACTTATCTATACACTAGTGGCCCAGTGCACAAATTCATGCACATTGAAAGGAAATTAGAAGAAATATTTTAATATCGCTACTCGCCCTTTCTCTATAATATGTGTCAACCAAATTCACGATCGACAAGACAGATTAAAACACACGCATGCAATTGGCACCAGCAAGAGCATTATATGTATTGCGCATGTGCGAGTCAACTTAGCCTTTTATATATATATAGAATAAACCCGCTTAATTAGACCTGCTTTCTGATGTAGCTAAACTTTTTCCAGTCCAGTGTAGCACCCCAAGTTCTCTTTCAGGTAATTGTCAGCAACACAGCAGTAAATATCAACATGAAGCAGATTATTATTGTAGATCATGCAGCGAGAACAAAGGATAAAATATTTAACTGCAACAGTGTTTGACTATATTCTGTGCAGTGAGAAAACCTGAAATCATTTTCAAGGTCCACCATTTCTTACTTCTTTTCAGTCGGGTCAAGTTTCTAAACTTTCTAAATATCCGTTTTCCGGCTAATGAAAAGAAAATATGATTCCACTGAGTCTCCTATCTACCCACTCTAGGACTTCTGTGAGGAGCAAATGAGATGAGGCATGGGAAAACACTTCACAGACATTTGGTTAAAGTGTAAAACGTTTCCACATGGCTATAAAGCAAGTGGCATTCATGGGCTGAAGAAACTGCAAGGAGGCTAGTTGCTAGGGAGAGGAAGCCAGGCATTGCTACGTGACATCATTACCTTGTGCCCACAGCAACCATTTCCGGGCTGGGCTGGGATGTGGGCCGCATTTTGCGCCATGGGGTCTGGCAGTGTTGGCTGCGATTTGGTGGGCTGTCACTCCGGGGTGGTGGCGGGGCCTGTGTCCCACTTGGGGGAAGTCAAGTGTTGCTTTGTGAGCACCAGGTCCGTGTGCTGTTTCTTTGTAAATGGCCAGTGCGCATCATGGCAGCTCCTGCGGTGAGCGTCTGCCACCTGGTGGTCAGTGTGCATCATAGCAACTGGTCAGATGGTTGGACACTTAGCATATTAGCCTTTTATATATATAGACAGTACATTTCTATTTACACACATTTTGCTACAACCAAACTTGTAAATCTGCAAACCTCTGGCCAAATATAACCCATAGATGAATTCTGTTTGTTAACAACTGGGAAAATTCTCATGAATATCCTTTTATTGGACTCACATCCCCATGGGGCAATGAGGGGCTATAGTTGAGGACCTGTACTATTCCTCTGATGGGGCCTGGGGTCTCCCATTAGCCACAATGGACAGTTTTGCTATCTGCCTGGTCCTTGTAGACATTTGAGTCTTCCATCCTTTCAGGAAACACACTAATTACTTGTTTTCTGGAGAGAACTTTAGGGGATTATAGAAGTCATGTTCTGTTTGGTAGGATTGTTGAGAAACCAGCTCTAATTCCTCTATACAGCCACTTCTTGGATTATGGTCCAAGAGCTTGGCCTCAATCATCAAAGTTCTAGCAGTGGCCTTTCAGCTGTAGCCAGTAGCCAGGACTGGAAAGCAAACCAAATACAGAAAACAAACCTCAACTGTTCCTTGTATCCCTCCCTCCACCTCCACCCCACACTACCCCCTTGGGGATGACTCATTTAAATATTTTCTTGCCTTGGCTTTCTCCTTGGAATCACTCACACCATAAAAACAGAGCAAGAAAACACCAAGAATTTTAAACACCTCAGTCTGTAATGGGATTAGAGCATCTGTACGGTGTAAAAAATGATTTCATTGTTTCCTATAAACTGGCTCCATTTTCACCAGAAAGGGCTCCAGTCAGGATGTAGAAAGCAACTTTTTAAACAGCGTATATTAAATCTGACAAACATCTGGTCAATCAAATTTACAGCGATACATAGGGTCTAATAAAGGTTTATTTCTTCTTGAAGAACAAATTTAAAGATTTTTAAAAAGCGCATATGTGTGTGTGTGTGTGTGTGTGTATAGATATAGATATATGTAGATATACATATAATATATGAAAAAAAAAAACTAGACCTGCATTTTTTTTGCCCAACCTGATTTCTAATGCTCCATGCTTTGCCAGGCCCCAGCCACAGGGTTCTGTTTCCTCAAGGCAGTGAGGGAGGTGTGTGTTCAGGCCTGCAGGCCAGCAGCTCCCCTGTATCACACTATCACACTGCCCACACTGTCGATGACGAAGCGTCTAGGATGGCCCAGCAAGTGCTAAGCTTGGAGCTGACTGTGCTCCTTTTTAGCAACATGGCATAGAGCCCCAAGGAAGCAGACATCTTCCTCCTATCAGCACAGTTTCTCATTGCGCACGTGTGTGTGTGTGTGTGTGTGTGTGTGTGTGTGTGTGTGTGTGTGTGTTGGCGGGATCAGAGAATGGGGTGGAATATAGACTTATGGTCAGAGGTAAGAGAAGGGAATAGTGAAGCACTGAGGAGCTACTTAAGTCTCTCCCTTTTCTCCCTACTCTAATTCTCTCAAAATAAGCAGCTATTAGGAACAAGATTAAGGACATGCTTTAAGCTACTTGAAAGTAGGGATGGGCAGTGACACTGAGAATGAGTGATTCCCATTACAGAATATGACAGCCACTCAAACACCATACCTTTCCGTGCCTGACATACCCTTGCACCATATGCTCGATGGTAACTCTGTAGTAACCCTATTAGCCATAGCATGATGGGGGTGATATTTTGAAAATATTAAACCATTTCATTTTTCCTCTAGGTGGATTCCTCTCACCATCCATTAAATGAAAGGGTTTCATTGTTTCAAGGGAAGGATGGATAGGTAAAAGCTTCTCTTGACAGAGCTACTAGGTGTACCAGTTAATAATAGCGGATTTTGTAACCAAAAAAAACACACAATAATTTCAAGAGAAACATCAAAAGTGCTTTATTCAAAGTAATGTCCATCGCTAGCTACACATTTCCTCCATCTTTCAAGTAATTTGTGGATACCATCCCAATAGAACTTTTCTTGTTTTAAGGCAAACCATTCAGAGACCCAATTTTCAACTTCTTTGTATGTTTTGAAGTGCTGCTCAGAAAGTGCGTGTGCCATCGATCAGAACAAGTGGTAATCTGAAGGAGAAATGTCTGGTGAATACGGTGGGTAGGTTAATACTTCCCAGGCAAGATCTTTTAACATGTCTTTAACTGGTTTTTAAGTGTGTGATGGTGCATTATCATGAAGCAAAATTACTTTGCCATGTCTTCTGGCACATTCTGGTCATTTCATGATCAAAGTGTGGTTCAAACTGATTATTTGTTGTTGGTAGTGATCAGTATTAATGGTTTCACCTGATTTTAGAAGCTCATAATACACCACATCAAACACAGAGCATTGTCTTCTTTCTGAAGCGATTTGGCCTTGCAGTTGATGTTGATGGTTGACCTGGATCAACCCATGATTTTGTGCATTTGGAATTCTCAAAATAAATCCACTTTTCATCGCCAGTCACAATTCAATGAAAAAAAAAACACACAAACACTTTCGTGCCATTGAAGCAACATTTTACTGATGACTTTTCGGTTTTCCATTTGTCTTTCGTTCAGTTGATGTGGCACCCATTTTCCTTCAAAATCTTTCCCATTGCTTGTAAACGATCGGAAATTGTTTGCTGAGCAATGTTTAATCTTTCTGCAAGTTGTTTTTTGAGTCTGACATGCATCTTCATCCAATAATGCTTGTAATTGTTGGTCTTCAAACTTTTTCTGTTGACCTGGATGTTCTTTGTCTTTCACATTGAAATCATCACTTTTAAAGCGTTTAAACCAGTGTTCACAAGTATCTTGAGATGGAGCATGTTCACCATAAGCTTCCCAAAGTATACGATCACTTTTTCTTCAAAATAAAGTAATGAATTAAAACTTCCCGCAAATGCTCTTTTTTTTGGCACGAAATTCGACATTTTTAAGCATAAATATATCTATGATGTTAACACCTTCAGCAAATTTGACAGATGAAGTTTTGAAGCTTGCTGTCAATACAACAAAATAGCATACATATCAAATAGCATATATATCAACATATGTGTAACTCCATCTATTGAAAAAAAAATCCTCATTATTAACTGGTACACCTAGTAAGCCTAGGGCACCCATATCCATTAGCCTTGGAGCGAGTAAATATAGGATATTATAAAGAGGAAGCAAATGATAAATCAGATACAAGTACCTTCAATTCCTCTTTGGAGTCAATATTCCAGAGAAAGACTGGGACCAAGGGCTGACAGAAACCCTCACTTAGGGTGGTGGTCCTTCCAATATGATGGGGCTGCTTTTTTATTCTCAGGGTAAAGGTCAGGCAAATGGAAGTCCTCTGAAATAGTACCTACTGTAAGCATGGTGCCAAGAGAACATGCTACTGGGAAAAATTGTTTGGAAATGGTGGAAAAAGGTGTTTAAAAGGATGGACTAGAAGGAGATTTTCAACCTCCGCAATATGTCATTTTGGGCTAGATACTTCTTTGTTGCGGGGGTTATCCTATGCATTATGGAATGTTTAAAAAGCATCCTTGGCCTTTGCCCACTAGATGCCAGTACAGAACCCTGCTCCACAAGTTGGGGCAATAAAAAATGTCTACAGATTATACCAATGCCCCCTAGGGAGGGGCAAAATCACTCTGTTGAGGAGCATGGGAGTAGAGGTAGCACCCTAGTTCTCAGAGCCTGTGCCAGAATATGAGCAACCAAGAAGGACCAGATGCTTCCAAGGGGTAGATGTAGAATTGGTAAGGAAAGTAGTAGTCCAGAAAACACCACACATGGAGGGAACCAAAGGTAAGTACCAGACGGACACAATACCTGGAAAAGCCAGCTATATCGGCTGAACCTCAATGGGCATCTACACCGAATACCCAAGGCACCCATGTCATAGCGGAGACCCACATACCGAGGAACCTCTCCAGTTGTCTCCTTTGAGAAGATACATTATTCCCCATGTACCCAGAGGCTACTGGGATCAAAGAGGTGTGGTAGGATTAGACAGTCTAAAAGGGGAGGAAAAATCCTCCCTGAAAGGATGTTTGACTCATACATTAATCCAATATTTACCCTAAACAGGATTAATCTAACCAGAGGTTGTGGCAGCTCAAGAATAAGATAAGACTATTTATAATCAGTTTGTAACAACTATCCAGGACTGTCTGCACTTTAGATTTTCTTCTGTTCCCATTCAGCTTTTAGGATTCAGCCCCTGACTCTAGCTAGTGGCTCTACTCTTGATCTTCAACCTTGAGATCTGCTTTTCTGTGTCTTTCAGCCTTATATTTCACTGTTTACCCAAGAGTCATGGCTCTTTCTGATATGGAAAATCCCAAGGACACAGCTCATGAGCTGGTATTCCAATTGAACCATCCTTGTTCTGAAGTCTGTTTGGAGGGAAACCAAACTAAAACACCGTAGCGGAGTTGGCAGTCTCTTCCACAGTCTAGACACACCAAAGGATAGGAACTGAATTTTACACACCAATGTTTTATGTCTTCTGACACCTTTATACCTGAAAACCCGAAGGCAGGCTCCTTTACCCTAGGAACTATTGCATCCCATAGAAACAGACACTCAAGAGAGAAGAAAGCTAGAATTACTTCCACAGCATAATCTATAGGCTTCCTTGGCAAGATGTCTCATCTGGCCCCTTTTAGGAAAGAAAAACAAGGTAATTTCTAGAGACAAACTAGACAGATCAGTATCAACACCTAGAAGACTAACTCTTCTGCATGGTTAATATAGAAGGCTTCCATGAAACAAACTATTTTCTGACTCTCCACAACAAAAATGTTTTTGTTTTTTTTAAACTTGATGACCATTTAAAGGACCCTCATTTGGTGATATGCAGAGAAGAGAATGTTCAGTAGGGAAATGAGAATAAAAGGTGATTGCCTGCACCATAGCAAATGGTTCCATTCATGATTCTGCTACAGTTCAAACTGAAGTACAACAAAAATTAATCCGCCATTAATTCTATGTAATAAAAGGCTAATATGCAAATCGACCGAACAGTGGAACGACTGGTCGCTATGATGCACACTGACCACCAGCTCAATTCAGAAGCTGCCCCCTGGTGGTCAGTGCACTCACACAGGGGGAGTGCCACTCAGCCCAAGCCATGCTCACGGCTGGTGAGCACAATGGCAGTGGTGGGAGCCTCTCCCACTTCAGTGGCAGTGCTAAGGATGTCCGACTGCTGGCTTAGGCCTGCTTCCCGCAGGGGCTCCTGGACTGCAAGAGGGTGCAGGCTGGGCTGAGGGAGCTCCCTCCCCCGCCCTTCCCCGCCCCCCCCCCCCCGCCCCGAGTGCACAAATGCCATGCACCGGGCTTCTAGTCCTTATATAACAGCAACCCTTCTTTATATATATATATATACACACAGACACACACATACATATACATATCAGTGGGTAGCTTACTTATGTCACATAATATCTAGTACATTATACATAAAGAAGCCAACACTTCCTTTTAAGAGATTTGACTCCTGGAAGCTGAGAAGAGTAGGCAAGTACTCAAAGACCCCTAAATTCCATAGGATTTCTGCCTATCTTGAAAGTTGGCAACAAGTCCCCAATTGTACTCTTCCCAAGAGGCCCACTCCATGCACAACTCAAAGGAACTTAAGCCTCATTCATGCTAATGAGGCTCTTTATTAGTCCAACAAGACAGAAAAACATTGAAAGCTTGATATTTCCAGCCAATTTTTTTTTTAGACAGAGACCAAGTGCCAGTTAGTAGGGAACTCAGAGACGACATTCATAGCCACTGTTTTTGTACCATGTGAGAAAAATAGGCAAAGAAATTTCAAGAAACAAGACACAGAGCTTCTACATGAGACTCAAATGAGTCCTGGACTCTCTCCATAGGTGTCGCTGTGATCCTGTCCAGGGCTTGGTGGAACATTCCATATCTCTGAGAGGAAAGGCAGCTAGGGAGAAGAGTGAATACTTGAAAATTGATGATGTCAGTCTGTCTTCATATATCAAGCTAATTTGAAAGGGCTTTAATTTTCTTAAAGGATAAAAAAAGGTTTCTTTGCTAGATTAAACTTGCGATTGTCATTCATATATTGTTTATAAGGTAGTCATCTCTTCGCGGCTTATTTTTTTGTTTTTGATTTTTGTATACTAGTTAGCAGTGAAGACTTGTCTGCGTGTATCAGAAAGAATAAAGAGAGAAACGTCCTTAACTGTCACTTTTAATAAGAGGAGTCAACATGCCTCTATTCAGGTTAAATATTGTCCTGTCACATTTCAATAGAGTCAACAGATTTTTTAAAAAGAAAAGTCAAAAGCACTGTGTATGCAAAAAAATCCTTCCTGTCATAGAATGTCAAAGCCCTTCTTTATCTGGGGGTGGGGTGTGGAGGTAGGACAGAAAAATCTTTTGTAAAATGTGAAAAATTACCACTCATAATTGGTACTGACATAAAAGGGGCTTTTTTGTTAGAAAAACAAAGAAAATCTCTAATTTAATAATCACCTGCAAAGTGTTATTGTGATGGGAACAAAAAACACACAATCAAAGTCATCTCTTTTTTTAAGTAACTACAGTGTTTTTAAGCAATCACTGTACTTTACAGCAGCTCATACACATAAATCAATGATGTTCCGAATGGAAAAAAACTACTCCAAACTCCTCAAGGAAAGTTTCTGAAATAGGGAGTGACAGGCTACAATAAGAAAGTGCAAATGGGGCATTATGTTCAAAATAAAGCCAAACAAAATGTTTAAAATCCAAAACATATTCCTGTAAGCAAGAATCATGTAGGCTTAAGTTGCAAGAGAAGAACCTTTCTTTATAAGAGGACTGAAAAAAGGGTAAAGACAACATTTTGGGGATGATGCACTAGAGAGAACTGAGCACAGTTTGTAACAATTTATAAAATAGATTAGCAGGATAAAATCATTTTTCTGTTTCAAGCGCTTCCTGATTGGTTAAAAATGTGAACACTAGTTAGAGTTTTCAAGAGTTGATATGTTTTCAGTTGCAGCAAAAACTATCCTCTCTAATAAAATGGTAATATGCAAATTAACCATCACTCCGCTACATAAGCCACGCCCACCAGCCAAGCCACGCTCACCAGCCAATCAGGGAGAGTATGCAAATTAACCCCAATCCAAGATGGCTACAGCCACAGAGAGCAAGGTTTCCCAGGTAACAGAGGAAGCCAAGCTTTCCATAGCCGTTGCAGGCCTAAGCCTCCACTCAAGCTACAAAGTTTCAATTATAGAAGGTAAACAAATTCAAACAAATGGCGGCAGAATGGAGCTTGGGAGAGCAGGCCAGGGTTGCCGGCGGCAACAGGGGAAGCAAAGCTTTCCGCATACCCTGGCCGGGCTCACCCGCTTAAGGCTACAAAGTTTCAATTGTAGAAGTTGAATTAACTGCCACAGAAATGGCTGCCGCCCCAGGCTACAAAGTTTCAATTGTAGAAGGAAAATAAATTCCAGATACCAGGGCCTCTGCTTGGGTTGCCAGGGGGCGTGGCCGGCCTGCAAACCACCACAGGCCCCTCGCTCAGGCCGCCCCACACCCCAAGGGAACCCCCACCCTTATCTGTGACACCCTTCAGGGCAAACCAGCTGGCCCCCACCCCTGTACCAGGCCTCTATCCTATCTAATAAAAGAGTAATATACAGATTGATCATCACTGCAACACACAATATAGCTGCCCCCATGTGGTCAAAGATCCTGCCCCCATGTGGACACAACATGGCCACCACAAGATGGCCAGCAGGAGAGGGCAGTTGGGAGGCACCCGGCCTGCAAGGGAGGGCAGTTGAGAGGGACCAAGCCTGCAAGGGAGGGCAGTTGGAGGTGATCAACCCTGCAGGAGAGGGCAGTTAGGGGTGACGAGGCTGGCAGAGGAGGGAAGTTGGGGGCAAACAGGCTGGCAGGGGAGCAGTTAAGCATCAACCAGGCTGGCAGCGGAGTGGTTAGGGGGTGATCAGGCTGGCAGGCAGGATCGGGCCTAAACGGGCAGTCGGACATCCCTCCAGGAGTCCCAGATTGGAGAGGGTACAGGCTGGGCTGAGGGACAACCCCCCGCCGTGCACGAATTTCGTGCACTGGGCTTCTAGTAATTTTATAAGTTTTCTAAATGAATAAAACTATTTCCATTTAACAACCATCTCTACCAATTAGGTCAGTGTAAAAAATATATACAGCTTTCTAGACTAAGAAATATTCAGAAAAATCTCAATTTGATAATATCGAACTAAATAAGATCAGCTCTCATAAGAATGGCAAGGAAGGCTGACTCAGAATTTCCACATTTGTTTGTGGAGAAAAGAATGCTCCAAAGAGTGCTACCTTCTGTGGAGAATCACAGTAGTCCTGTCATGGACCATAAGAGAGTAGTCTGTGCTCTTGCTACTTTAGTGTATGATCAGAACCTACAACTATTTATTTAGTTTGATATTTTATAATGCTTTTTAATTTTGCAATAAACTCTTTAGGCAGCGATGAGCACAAAACAAAAGCCCATGTTTGAAGAAATTTTAAGTTGTGAATTTCTACTTTAAAAAGTTGATGCAAGCTTGTAAGCTACACAAAACATATATTGACATTTACCATTTACCATGAAAGGATCTTAGTGATATCATTGACTACAAGACAATCAAAAGACATGGATCTGCTGAAGAAATGTCATCTCTACTTTAAATGCTAGTAGTTATTCTAAGAAGACTATACCAACGAATGGTGGTTTGATATGCAAAGCTATAGAGGTTCAATTGCATATCATTCTACCAAACATGACTTTTCATTTAGATCAAATGACTCTTTTTCTTAATTTCATTCATTTTAGATTTTAGTTGAAATAGATGTTAAATTTTACATCTTATATACTCAAAATTAAATTAATGAAGTTCACAGATTTTATGACTAGGCGCATATAAAAATAACTTTTAAAAAGAGTTTTACCATGCCTATATGATTTTCCTTTCTTTGTTGCTCATCATTGATTTTTTTTATCAATTAGGTTTTCAATTTGAAATATTGAAGAACTACTTTATAAATTAACTTAGGTTCTACAGTAGTATTAACTTTGTAAATAATTAAGTCCTTTGAGTTTTGGTTGCATTTTGTTCAAAATCAGTTAGACACTATTAATCAAGTATTCAAGTGCAAAAACTATAGCCTGAAGAATTCAGTGAATGCCAGTTAAGTGGAAACAAAATTTGTATATAAGAGTTCGTTAAAATTTATACTAGAAGAAGCATGAAAGAAATTTAAACATATTAAATGATGAGAGCTCAAATGATGTACATTTTATTTTAAAATTCTATATATATGCCGTAGAATATTTCAATTTGTACAAAAAATATTTTGATGGAGTTCTTCTTTAAAAATTATATAAATTCACATTTTTACTGGGATGAACTGAAAAGACATCTTTCTCCAAAGTGTGAGGTCTCTACTATACATCTGTGTGTCCAGAGGTATTCTCTTTAGAATGACCTCACTATGTGGCTTTGTACAGTAACAACTTAACTAACCAAGAGTATGGCTGCTCCCAGCATCTCCTTTCCTGCATGGCTAAGAGTTAGCATTGTCCACAAGTGACATTTTGTGCAAGACTTAAGGCAGAAGTGAAGTAGCAATCCTTTTTTTTTTTTTTTTTTTTTTTTTTTTTTTTTAATGCTCTGAAGGTTAGTGTTATCTGGTTGGGTACCAGGCATAGCAGCAGCTCATATACACTATTGGGGATCTGCTGGCTCATCCCGGTGATGTGCAGCAGAACTTGAACTCAGTTCCTCCAGCTCCTGCTGAATATGCCCCTTCAACTTCTCAGTCCTTAGCCAGATACACACACAGGTCCATGGTAAAGGATGCTGTTTTCTCTTTCCAGTCATTGGTGGTATTGAGAGTGGAAGTGGTCAGAGACACGTGGGGAATTCAGTTTATGTTCATGGATTCAGTTATTCTTGTGAGTTTCTAGTTCATCTGGTCCACTTGGAGCTTTCCTTACTAACTGCTGGTCTGACCAATGGTACCTTCAGTTCCAACACTAGATTCAGAAGCTGCAGCCTGCATGGGTCAATCTACCAGCTCCCACAATTATGTAAGGTCTAAACCCTAGAACAAATCCCTTATTCTCATCACTCATGATGGGTCTGCTTCTTGAATTGAACCTTGGCACATCATCCTAATTCTTCAAATCCAGGTGGTTCCTGAGTTTGATTTTATAAGCCACCTGCCAGATACAAACACTGAATTTCATAGCTACTTTGATGTTTAAGAAATTGCCTTCAAATCATTTCTGGCAAACTGAAATAAAAATGAGTGAAGGAAATAAAGAAAGGAAAATCAGAAAATGCGCCGCTTTTCTCTTTCGGAAAGAGGGAACCCTATTCCTCCATAGGGAGTAAAGATCAAAGGGAGGGGTCTCTGGCTCCCTCGCAGGGACCAAATCATACGCCAATTCAACTGTCCCACCTTATGGGTACCTTTCACCTCGTTTCACCTTTGCACACTTTACCAGCCACTCTACTCATTTAGGGGTTCATTCTGGAAAAATGGGAAGACAGTCATCTTTAGCAGGCCATAGGTACAAACAGAGGTGTTACCATAGACCAAGGGTGGGGAACCTTTTTTCTGCCAAGGGCCATCTGGATATTTATAACATCATTCAAGGACCATACAAAATTATCAACTTAAAAATTAGCCCGCTATATTTAGTCAAACATTTAATTAACTCACCCTAATGCCTTGGCAGGACTAGACCAAATGATTTCGTGGGCCTTATATGGCCTGGGGGCTGATGTTCCCACCCATGCTGTAGATCTTTTTTTCCCCTTCTTTTTTGTCTTTTTTTGTTAATCCTCACTGGAGGATATTTCTTCCATTGATTTTTAGAGAAAGTAGAAGGGAGAGAGAGAGAGAGATAAACATTGATGTGAGAGAGCCATATCAATTGGTTGCCTCCCACATGCCTCTCAACCCGGATGGAGAACGTGCAACCCACATATGTGCCCTTGACTGGAATTGAACCCAGGACCCTTTGGTTCATGGACTGATGCTCTAACTACTCAGCAATGCTGACCAGGGACCTGCTGTAGATCCTAAAGAATAATACTAAGTGAGACTTCTAAGAGATCTCATGTTCACATCAACATATGCTTTATTCATTGCCAGTTCTTCCAGATCCATACAGCTTGGGAGATACAGGGAAGGGTGGCAGGGACTAAGATGTGTAAGCAGCCAGCGATGCTCTGGTCTTTCTCTGTGGTACCTGTGACTCCATTTTGGATAATGAATAAAGAACTTGGCAAATACAAAACAAAACAAGAAAATCAATTTAACCTTGTCCCCAGGTTCTTTCTTATTTATAGTCATCTCTAATGGGATTAAAACAAACATCATCACCCAATTCTCAGTTGTCTTGAAGTTTTTTAAGAAAATGCCTGGGCACTTTACCAGCATGAGGAGTAACGTCAACAACATTTATAAAGATGAACAATTAAAAATCTTTCCCCAGAAAACAAATGTCATAAAAAAAAAACACTATTCAAAGCTTCAAAGCAAGGTTCTATAAAGGCCCCATATATTTGGCCCATTTGAGTTATTTCAATTTACTTTAGGAAAAAAGAAAAAAATTCCCACAAAGCTGACATTATATAGTAAAGTTTGAAGGATATGGGAGCTATTTAATCATTTGTGTGTTACTCTGGCTTTTTTGCAGTCTCTTTTTCCTGTGGTTTTGTTCTTGTGCTGCTCATTAGCACCTCCCCCAGAGAGTGGGCAGGAGAAGGAAAAAAGAGATAAAACTCAAATCAGACAATTTTATCAGTCAGCCTGTCAACAAGTTGAATATATTGAGAGCCCAGGGGGTGCAGAGGCACTTTTTAGTAGCTCCGATAAAAGATTTGGTGGGGGAGGAGGTCAAAACTAATGGCAACATTGAAGATTTTTTTGGATCATCAAGGGATTTTATTGATTTATGCCTTCCCTGTCTCCATCAGTGCAGATAATCAAAAGTGGGGCAAAAATAATTAAGCATCTATAGAACTTTTTTAAAGACACTTAAAAATCTATCACTTTTATCCTTGTGAGTTTGGGGACCTGTTGGGCAGTTCAAATAGAAAACAAATAAATTAATTTCCTTTGCTTTGTCTAGATTCTTAAAATGTCATTGTAAGAAAAAAGAATCCCATTACAGCAGGTTCCCTAGCTCCCCAACAACCTTCTTCTGTCAGCCAGACTCCAGCTAAGAGGGGCAGGGCCCATGGAGAGGATACATCTGAGTGAAGCAAGAAGCAAGGTCACAGCCACCAAAATAAGTCAAAGCCTGACAATGAAGGGTTGAGTCTGCCACAGACACAGTAAAATTAGCAATTTGTGCTCTGAATGTAGACATGGATTTGCAGTGAACCTGCTGTCTGCACAGACAGGGAACTCTCCACCATGTCCTAAGGCCACTCAACACGTGAAGTTTGCCACTTCTAATGCTGAAGGAAAAGGAAAGTCGGTCTGCCCTCTCTTTCCTAAGGGCATATTTTCATATTTTTAAGATGATGACCCATAGTGGAACAGTACCAAGTATAAAGCATGACTCTTGGAATGGTTGCTGAAGGAAGCCATGGTTCCCTCGGCTCTGATGTTCCAGAAAGTTCCCAGTGCATTATGAGGGTGTGCGTACCAGTTTGGGCCATTTTACTCATCCCCCTTCCCTGCAGCTGTGTTTCCCAGGTTCCTGTGTCAGCTGCCTTCCTGCCAAGGCTCAGCTGCTAGGAGGCCCTGATGGGAGACTCCATGATGGAAGGAAAGAAAAATCAAAGTATTTCTCCCCCTTTCCCTCAGGTTCTACCTCCAGATGCTTGCTCAAGCCCGGAGCTCTAGCTCCTACTCAAAGTGAGGTTCAAATTACCATGATCCCTAAACAGCAACATCACCTCCTCCCTCCCTCAGGAATGGCAGTAGCTTCCTGCTGTTGCTAATCTTGCCTCACTCTTCTCTCTGCTCCCCAGCCTCTCCAATGCCTGCAAACTGAATCTCTGAATTGAATTTTCTCCCTTTTGAATACCAAAATGGTTTCTACTTTCCTGGTTCAACCCTGATGGACACACTGGGGCAGTGCATTTTACAAATTATTTTCTATCTTGGTAACTGACTCGGTTAGCTGGAATCCACTATTTTGTGATCTCATCTGTTAAAATAGGGTTTCTCAACTTCAACACTGTTGACTCTTTGAACTTGATAATCCTCTGTTTGTGGGGGGCTGTCCTATGCAGTGTAGGTTATTGAGTAGCATCCCTGAAGTTTTTAAATACATTTGTATTGATTTCAGAGAGGAAAGGAGAGGGAGAGAGAGATAGAAACATCAATGATGAGAGGGAATCATTGATCGGCTGCCTCTTGCACGTCCCCCACTGGGGATCGAGCCAGCAACCAGGGCATGTGCCCTGACCGGGAATCGAACTGTGACCCCCTGGTTCATAGGTCAACGCTCAACCACTGAGCCACACCAGCTGGACTCCCACTCATAATTAAAAAGTATATATATGCCCAGACATTGTAAAAAGTCCCTGGGATGGGGAAAAAATATCTCCCCCAGTTGAGAACTGATACTGTTGCCAATACAATGGCTAGAACTCTGCTCCTGCCCTCGCACCTGCTCAGTAAAAAGGGACATGGGGGCATGAAAGGCAGGAGCTCTGATCAGCAAGGCCCTTGGTGTCCTCGTCACTCTAATGACTACCATGGATTCTCAAGAGCGTGGGAGAAAGAGCACCACAGTTCCCCAGTTGTCCTGAGCCACGTTGACGCTGAAGACTAAGAACTAGATTCCTTTCTCACCGAGGCACTGCTGGCCTAGTCTGGACTGTGGCTGTAATAAGGCCCAGAGATCCTCACTCACCACTTCTCTTCCTGAAGGACACGGAGAGAAGGTGAGACAGGAGCCTCCAGGTATGAAGAAAAGCGGTGCTCGTCTCCATGCTCCTGAGCTCTCACACGCCCACTTCCCACTCGCGTTTTTAAGTGCCAACCAGCTAACTGTGCGCTAGGCCTTGCTGTGCTTGGTGACCAATGGAGTTCCTTCTTTCAGGTAGGGCACAAAGGTACTGCCGGCACTGTCAACTCAGCATGCCAGCCTGGCTCCTTGTAATTTAATTAAATGTCAACCCCCAGGTATTATATTTTGAATGCAAATAACTTGGTAATGTAATATTGTGGCTGACACTTTGTTTTAACTCAAGGAAATCAAGAAAATCAAGTTAGGGTCACTCCTAGAATTAACATTCCTCTACACATTCCTTTGGGCATAGGGCTTGCTTTGTGTTCCTAGCTACCGTCAAAAACAGTGAGGTGACTGGGCATTCGCTGGGCAAGCTGGGGAAGTCTTGTGTCTTCTCTATTAAAACGAATATCCCTAAAACTGGATTTCTGCTCCTAGAATGGAGGCTGTTGCTCAGAGCTATGAATTATAGATGGGAGAGTTTTATTCTAGCCCAGATGCATTGCTACCTAATTGTTCTACATCTCTCTTTGGGCCTTAACTTCCCAAATCATAAAAAAAAAAAAAAAAATGCCATTTACTTCCTTTAGCAAGATGCTGTCCACAATAACACAGTAGTCATTTTATTGTGCTTTCAATGCCTTCAAAAAAGGCAAAATATAAATGCAAAATACTTTAAATGTTACTTTATTTTGGAGAATAAACAACATATTTCTGTTGTCTTCTCTGGACTGAGAGACTCAACCCTGCCTTCAACCATGTCCGTCATCATGATCATGGAACACAAGGGGGTTGAAAAGTCCAATCACTGGGAAGAAAGACATCTTCCCTGGAAGGACAGCCTGGGTTTGCCTTATCTTGGCCATGGTTGATCATGACCATAATTAGAATTCTGAACCAATTTTTTAAGTAAGAAATTATAAAGGGTTTCCATTGTACTGGTTTCTGAAATACTCTTGTAGGTAGGGTGTGAAGGAGCAAAAAGGAGCCATCGTCTCATCAGGTTATTTTAGAAGTGATTACAGGCAGAAATACCAAATTCGTGAAAATATCCACCTTTAAAGTCCAGTTGGGATGTTATTCTTGCCAAAGTGGCATTTAAGAGAAGGACTTGAGTTTCTGAATGCTGAAAACTCCATGTCCTCCATGCCCCAGCAGATCTATAAGTTCCCTTATAGGTAGACAGAGTCTCTACAACTTCCTCCTTTCATGCTCTGTGCATAACTATGACATGGATGGAAGAGGTGGAAGAAACTGTCCAGTTATTCCCAACTGTACCACAGCCAACACCGAGCAGCTTTGGGCAGCGGGCAGCCTTGTTTCTTACAATTGCCCTCGACACTCCAGGCTACACAGGAGAAACTTAGCTCCTGACCCTCATCAAGTGAGAGACAAAATGCCGTCCTTTCCAGGACTATTGCACTTATTTCCTTATCTCTATATTTACTTATATCCTTCCCTGTTCTTAAGACTTACACCTACTTTGCAACGATACATCATAATGCAAGGCAACATAAGTGAGAAATTGGGAGGGAAGAAGGAGAAAGAAAAACTTGAAGAGGTATAAACTGGACCCAGGAATAGATGAATGCAAAATGGCCCCAGGGTTTCTGTGTTTGTTCTGAATTGGACCATTGATTTGGTTCTGAGGCTCTCTAGCAACAAAGCCAAAAGGGGAAAACTCATTCATTTTTTGACATAGTGCCCCAAAATGAATACAAACCAGGAGACACCCAGCAATTCCAGATGCTGAGATTAAGTGGGTCCCCATTTAGCTTGTGTGTATCACTAATATTGTGATCATCAATCCATAACCCACTAAAAATTTCAACATATCCACCTGGAATGACGTTTCATTATTCAAATTTTTGAAGAAGAAAGCTACCTTCCAAGTATCATATTCTCACTGAAGTTACAACCACTTTTAAATGTGCATATGGACACAAAGTATAATACTTGCCAACATAGTTTCTCCAGTTCACCAATTGTAGATAGCAACAAAAATAGAGTTAGTGGAATGTCTCTACAAGGGAAGATAGCCCCTAAATTATGTACGAAATGATGACACACAAATACTACAGGATTTCTTGGAAGGGTGGGAGTGGGTGTGATTCACCAGGTTTGTGACTATTTCTTTGAAATGTCAGTCCTAGGGAATATAGTATATAGCAGTACCTGTCATAATGTGGGCTTAAGCATAGAGAGCAAGTAGCCACTGTAAGAGATTATGGTCACACTAGAGCCCGGTGTACAAAAATTGTGCACTCAGGGGGGTCCCTCAGCCCAGCCTGCACCCTCTCGCAGTCTGGGAGCCCTCAGGGGATGTCCAACTGCCACCGAGGCGGGAGAGGCTCCTGCCACTGCTGCAGTGCTCGCCAGCAGTGAGCCCACTTTCTGGCTGAGTGGCACTCCCGCTGTGGGAGTGCACTGACCACCAGGGGATAGCGCCTGCATTGAGCGTCTGACCCCTAGTGGTCAGTGCGTGTCATAGCAACCAGTTGTTCTGCTGTTCAGTCGATTTGCATATTAGCCTTTTATTATGGTCACCCTGGAGGCCTGGTACATGAAATTGACAGGGTGAGGGGAAGACTGTCCCTCAGCCCGGCCTGCACCCTCTCCAATCTGGGACCCCTTGGGGACATCCCTCTCACAATCCGGAACCACTGGCTCCTAACTGCTCACCTGCCTACCTGCCTGATTGCCCCTAACCACCTCTGCCTGCCGGCCTGATCGCCCCCTAACCACTCCCATGCTGGCCTGATTGCCCCTAACTGCTTGCTCCCCTGACTCAGCCCCCTCCACTGTGGCTTTGTCCAGAAGGAAGTCAGACGTCCGGAAGATGTCCAGTTGACCCGGTCTAATTAGCATATTACCCTTTTATTAGTATAGATTATTGGGGAAGAGTAAGGTGCCTTTCTTTCTTTCTTTTTAATTTTTTTATTAAGGTATTATATGTGTACATATCTTACCATTGTCTCCCCTATCCCATTCCCATACATGCCCTCACCCCCCCAAGTTTTGCGTCCATTGGTTATGCTTATATGCATGCATACAAGTCCTTCGGTTGATCTCTTATCTCCACCACCTCTCCCTAAGTTTTCCCCTGTAATTTGACAGTCTATTTGATGCTTTACTGTCTCTGTATCTATCTTTATGTTCATCAGTTTATAATGTTCTTTATTATCCATAAATGAGTGAGACCATGTGGTATTTTTCTTTCATTGACTGGCTTATTTCACTTAGCATAATGTTCTCCAATTCCATCCAGGTTGCTGCAAATGATGAGAATTCCTTCTTTTTTATGGCAGCATAGTATTCCATTGTGTAGATGTACCACAGTTTTCTGATCCAGTCATCTGCTGACGGACATCTAGGCTGCTTCCAAATCTTAGCTATCGTAAATTGTGCTGCCATGAACATAGGGGTGCATATATCCTTTCTGATTGGTGTTTCTAGTTTCTTCGGATATATTCCCAGGAGTGGGATTACTGGGTCAAATGGGAGTTCCATTTTCAGTTTTTTGAGGAAACTCCATCATACTGTTCTCCACAGTGGCTACACCAGTCTGCATTCCCACCAGCAGTGCACGATGGTTCCTTTTTCTCCGCATCCTCGCCAACACTTGTCGTTAGTTGATTTGTTGATGATAGCCATTCTGATAGGTGTGAGATGGTACCGCATTGTCGTTTTGATTTGCATCTCTCGGATAATTAGTGACTTTGAGCATGTTTTCATGTGTCTCTTGGCCTTCCTTCTGTCTTCTTTTGAAAAGATTCTATTTAGGTCCATTGTCCATATTTTTCTTGAATCATTTATCTTCCTTTTATTAAGTTGTATAAGTTCTTTGTAGATGTTGGAGATTAAAGCTTTATCAGTGATAGCATTTGCAAATATGTTCTCCCATAAAGTGGGCTTTCTTGTTGTTTTGTTGATGGTTTCTTTTGCTGTAAAAAAGCTTTTTATTTTAATGTAGTCCCATTTGTTTATTTTCTCTTTAGCTTCCATTGCCCTAAGGGCAGCGTCAGTGAAGAAGTTCTTTCGGCATATGTCTGAGATTTTGTTGCCTGTGGATTCCTCTAGTATTTTTATGGTTTCCCGTCTTATGTTTAAGTCCTGTTTCCATTTTGAGTTGATTTTTGTGTATGGTGTAAGTTGGTGATCTAGTTTCATTTTTTTGCATGTATCTGTCCAATTTTCCCAACACCATTTATTGAAGGGACTGTCTTGACTCCATTGTATGTTCATGCCTCCTTTGTCAGATATTAATTGAGCATAGTGGTTTGGGTCAATATCTGGATTCTCTATTCTGTTCCATTGATCTATATGTCTGTTCTTGTGCCATTACCATGCTGTTTTCAGAACAGTGGCTTTGTAATACAGCTTGAGGTCTGGTATTGAGATCCCTCCTACTTTATTCTTCTTTCTCAGGATTGCTGTGGCTATTCGGGGTCTTTTGTTATTCCAGATGAATTTTTGGAGAGTTCTTTCTAGGTCTGTGAAATATGCTGTTGTTATTTTAATGGGGAGTGCATTGAATCTGTAGATTGCTTTGGGTAGTATGGACATTTTAATGATATTGATTCTACCAATCCATGAACATGGTATGTTCTTCCATCTGTTTACGTCTTCCTCTATCTCTTTTTTCAATGTCCTGTAGTTTTCCGTGTATAGGTCCTTTACCTCCTTAGTTAAGTTTATTCCTAGGTATCTTAGTTTTTTTGGTGTGATGGTAAATGGGATTGCTTTTTGTCTCTCTTTCTGTAAATTCACTATTGGTGTATAGAAATGCCATTGATTTCTTAGCGTTAATTTTGTATCCTGCTACATTGCCGAATTCATTTATTAAGTCTATTAGGTTTTTGATGAAGTCTTTTGGGTTTTTTATGTACAATATCATGTCATCTCTAAATAAGGACAGCTTTACTTCTTCTTTTCCAATTTGGATGCCTCTTATTTCTTCTTCTTGTCTAATTGCAATAGCTAATACTTCCAGTACTATGGCAAACAGGAGTGGTGAGAGTGGGCATCCCTGTCTTGTTCCTGTTCTTAGGGGAAATGGTTTTAGTTTTTGCCCATTGAGTATGATGTTTGCTGTGGGTTTATCATATATAGCTTTTATTATGTTGAGGTATGATCCTTCTATTCCCACCTTGTTGAGAGTTTTTATCAAGAAAGGGTGTTGGATTTTGTCAAATGCTTTTTCTGCATCAATTGATATGACTATGTGATTTTTATCTCTCAATTTGTTTATGTGATGTATCACGTTTATTGATTTGCAGATATTGTACCATCCTTGCATCCCTGGGATAAATCCTACTTGGTCATGGTGTATGATCTTTCTTATGTACTGCTGGATCCGATTTGCTAGAATTTTGTTGAGGATTTTGGCATCTATGTTCATGAGGGATATTGGCCTGTAATTCTCTTTCATTGTGTAGTCTTTATCTGGTTTGGTATTAGGGTGATGCTGGCTTCATAGAAGGAGCTTGGAAGTGTTCCTTCCTCTTGAATTTTTTGAAATAGTATGAGGAGGATAGGTTTTAGTTTTTCCTTGAATGTTTGGTAAAACTCTCCTGTGAAGCCGTCTGGTCCCGGGCTTTTGTTTGCCGGAAGCTTTTTGATGACTGCTTCAATTTCTTCCATAGTTACTGGCCTGCTGAGCTGTTTAGATTCTTCCTGATTGAATTTTGGAAGGTTATATTTTTCTAGGAATATGTCCATTTCCTCCAGGTTGTCCAGTTTGTTGGAATAGAGTTGTTCGTAGTATTTTGTAACAATCCTTTGTATTTCGGCGGGGTCTGTTGTTATTTCACCTCTTTCATTTCTGATTTTGTTTATTTGGGTCCTCTCTCTTTGCTTCTTGGTGAGCGTGGCTAGAGGTTCATCAATCTTGTTTATCCTTTCAAAGAACCAGCTCTTGGTTTTGTTGATCTTTTGTATTGTTTCTTTCATCTCTATGTCGTTTATCTCCGCTCTGATCTTTATTATTTCCTTCCTTCTGCTTACACTGGGCTTTTCTTGTTGCTCTCTCTCTAATTCTTTGAGTTGTAGGGTTTTGTTTTCTTATCCAATCTGTTACCCTATGTCTTTTGATTGGGGAATTCAATCCATTTACATTTAAAGTTATTATTGATAGGTACTTATTTGTCGCCATTTTTATTCTATACCCCTGTGTTCCTTCTTTGCTTCCTTTTTCCTTCTTTCTTTCTTTCTTTCTTTCTTTCTTTCTTTCTTTCTTTCTTTCTTTCTTTCTTTTTTTTACAGCAGACCCTTTAGCATTTCTTGCATTGCTGGTTTGGTGGTGATAAATTTCCTTAGTCCTTTTTTGTCTGTGAAGCTCCTGATTTCACCTTCAATTTTGATTGATAGCCTTGCTGGGTACAGTATTCTTGGATTGATACCCTTCCTTTGCATGACTTTGTATATTTCATTCCATTCCCTTCTGGCCTGATGAGATTCTGTTGAGAAATCATTTGTTAGTCTGATGGGGGTTCCTTTGTATGTAACTTTCTGTCTCTCTCTGGCCACTTTTAAGATTCTTACTTTGTCATTGGTGTTTGCCAACTTAATTATAATGTGACTTGGCGTCGGTCTTTTGGGGTTCATTTTGCTTGAGTTTCGGTGAGCTTCTTGGATTTGTGTGGTTTTTTTCTTCCCTATATCAGGGAAGTTTTCTGTCATTATTTCTTCAAACAGGTTTTCTATTCCTTGCTCAGTTTCCTTTACTTCTGGAACCCCTATTATTCGGATGTTGTTTTGTTTCATGTTGTCCCAAAGTTCCCTTAGGCTCTCCTCCTGCTTTCTAATTTTTTTTTTTCTAGAAGGTGTTCTAGTTGGGTATTTTTTTCCATCTTTTCTTCTAGCTCAATTATGCAGTCCTCTGCTTCTTCTAGTCTACTCTTGATGCTTTCTATTGAGTTCTTTAGAGCAGCGATGTCATTTTTCATTTCTTCTTGGTTCTTCTTCATTTCCTCTTGGTTCTTACTCATATTGTCGAATTTGTCTTCCATTCTTTTCAGCCACCTTATGACCATTTCTCTGAATTCTTTCTCTGATAAGTTGCTTGCCTCTAATTCGTTTACTTCCTTTTCTGGTGACGCCTGCTTTTCTATCCTATGGGGGCTGTTTCTTTGTCTCCCCATGGTCTCTCTTCTCCGGATGTCTGGTTATGTAGTTCTCCCTCTCCTTATCCCAGGCGAGATCTGACCTTTCCTTGGTGCAGTGTAGAGTTCCTTTGAATCTGCGTGTTTGCGCCGATTGGGGACCAGTGCCCTGGTACTCACAGCTGTTCAGTGTTTGCCTTGTTGTGGAAAATCAGGCTCCGATAAAATCCTCTTTCCCTTGCAAGATGGTGAGGTTTCCCCGTCTGAGCCCGCAGCTCCGGGAGGGGACCCAGTCGCTGTGGGTGCTGCACGGTCAGGGGAACCCTGCCTAGCATTCCCCCACCTTCTCCTGGAATTCAGCTGTCCCTTGCCAACAGACACTCCCTGTGCGAACCTCAGCTGTTCTTTCTTTCTGTTCCAGGACCAGGCTCGGAACACATCCGCCTACGCTGCCACCATTTTCTCCTCTAAGGTGCCTTTCTTTCTGCAGAGCCAGGAATTAGGTCTGAGCTGGTCTAGTACCCAGTCTCTCCTTATCTATGAGATACACATTATCATGAGGATTCTTGATGGTGAATATGACTAAATAAATGAAACTCCTAAATGCACTCCCATCCGGGAAGCTTATAGGATTTTTTTTTCATAATTACAAATTTTTAAATACCATCCCTCTTTCGTCACTGTTATTTTTTTTTAATTCAGAGATATATGTCATAGGAAATGAGGGTCCTTTATAATCCCATCCTCCAGAGATAAACACAGGTAATGATTCAGTGTCTATTCATGCAGAATTGCTTCCATATGTGTAAGAATGTCATTTTTGTTTACTTAAGTTTTATGTAACTTGCTTTTTCCATTTAATGGTATATATTGGGTCTCTTTTAGGTCAGTTCTTATATGCTTGCAAATGCCATACATTGTATAGGCAATCTGCTGCACTCTGACCATTTCATAGCAATAGACTGCAAAGACAGACAGTCCACAGCTGATTTAACCACACTCCTACTTTGGGAGTGCCTAACTGTCGGAATGTCTGTATGTCATTACAAACTACAATAGATAATGCTTACAAATACAATGCACTCTTATGAAAGCATTTCCATTAGAGTCCTAAAGGAATGCAGCAGCCAAAGGAAACACACATTTTTTAATGCAACACCCATTTCCAAATTTCCCTAAAATAAAAAAGTTCCATTAATTTAGGCTACCAATTAAGCATTTAAAAGAAGGCCTATTTCTCTGTTCCCTAACCAATACTGACAATTATCTATACTTTTAATATAGGAAAGTCTGATAGCTGAAACATTTTATCTGATTTTTTATTAGAAAGCACACACATACACACATAACTCACAAGACACAAAAACAAGTACCATTGTATTCCTAATAAGAGTGACTATAAATCCTTGTGGATAACCACGTCCTTATTATTCCAATGAAGTATTATGCTCACCATTTCTACTATACACTGTTATCCAGAAATAAATGATGGGCAGTCATGAAAAGCTATCGGGGCCACTGCAAACAGTTGCACTTGCTGCACACTCACACAACTCTAGGGGGTGCCATTCATACAGACTACATTGTGTATGAATGAGGGTATAGCCTGCACAACTACACACAGTAAAGTGTGAGAAACTGCTTCATTGAGAATCCAGAATGACATCACTATTAAATTACAGTCTTAAAGCTCAAAGTTAGAACTCATTTTTTCTTAGTTCAACACACACACACACACACACACACACACACACACACACACCAAATCAAGCCATGTTGCATGCGATGTCAATTCAACAAAAAAGTTGGGCAAATTAATCCTTGCAAGACACTACTCATTAGTATCTAAAAGATTTTTGTCCTATTTGTTCACCCAAAGGGCATAACATTAGAATGGCATGATCTCTTATGACGTGCAAAAGTAGTTATTAATTTGCACTCATTAACTAAGGATGTTTACCCCATAGCCTTTGGATACATCTCGGGTGTGCACATATGGTGCTTGACAGAGAAGATCCAGGGAGTTGCCAATGACTACAGGTGACACCATTTAATTCTAACAACTCATCTATAGATGGAGTTTACTCAGGGTTTCAGATGCAATTATTCAGTTGGCAAAACTGACAGGCTGGAAGTGGAGCTTTCAATTATCTATTTCAGCTAACGTTCTCTGCTATCTCACCCTGATATTTCTGAAATGCTCTCGTTCAGGCTAGATCGTGTGCCTGGGTCTAGACAGATATAATACTCTGATGTCTCATATGAGAGTGACTAACCAAAGAACGAACGTACATTCATTTTCCTTATTTTGCTTTATTATGCATATCTGGTTGGCATCTATACTGCCCTGTTTTTTACGGCATCAATCTGGATAACTCCCTTGTCTCATTACCACCTTGATTCACAGCACAAAACCCATTTGCTTCAAGATCAGCCTATATTTCTGACAACTTTTGCATTCCAAATGTTACTATTTCTTTTCTTTTTTTCAATTTCCTTCGGTTATTTCTTCTTTGTGACAGAATATTTGGCATTGACCTGTAAAAGAGTGTTGCAGGAATCCAATTTTTCAAGGACTGCCTTAAACAGATTGGATTAAATTTTGCAATTAGCTCACAATTTGCATTTCATATGAGGGAATTCATGGTTGCAACTGCAACTTCAGTGGACTCTATAGAATAAGCTATTGTTGAAGTAATTCCTGTAAAAGGTCATATATTTAAACCCTTCAATTTTTTTTGACAACCTCTCAGAAATGAGTGATACAGTTGCTCCAGTGTCCAAAAAAAGCAATAATGTCCATAACACTTTTCTTTATAGGCAGGGTGGAATATTATTACCCCATTCATCATAGACTATTCTGTTTATAAAGTATGTTTCTTGATATTTGAGAGATCTTTTTCTTTCACTGTCCTGAAAAAGCTGAGGGTTTCTACACTGGGTGTCAGTCCTGGAGGTTTTCTTCTAATATATTAATTTCTTCAGTGTCTTCTGGACAATGGTGACATTTACCAATTTTCACTGAATTTCATCCTCTTACGATCAAAGAATGAGGAGGCTAGTTTAAGTCTTTTCAATTGGGAGTCACTCCATGGTCCTATTATAAGCAGGGGATGGATTTATGGTTCAAACACAAAGGCCTTCATGGGCTAGGAGTTAAGGTACATATGTGTGAAAGAGGCAGAAGATTATAGGAAGAGGCAAAGCCCTGTGGTGGGCTGCACTCTGAAAATCTCCCCTGAAAGCATAAAAATTCAACTTGATAAAACAGTGTGGTCCAAACCAAGTGAACGTACAGCTAGATTCACCCTCTGGCTTGTGCCGCGCCAGCACAGCCAAGGGTTTGGTGAGCCTGAGCGGGGGGAGGGGGGAGGGGGGGGGCGACGAAGGATGGAGAAATGATAGACAAAGAGAAAAAGCTGGGTCTAGGTGGATCTTCTGTGCCTTGCTGAGGCCACAGAACAGATCTAGACTGCAAAGCTGAGGCTTTATTTATAATCAGGGACAAATAAGGTAATCTACAATGTTGTTGTAAGTTTCACTTGTTTTGGCAGCACTTGCTGCCCCTCCCACAGCCCACTAGCTACCCAGGAAAGATCTAGGGAGCAGCTACAAGATCAAGCTTTATGCTTAGAGGACTGTGCCCTCCAAGCTGGGACTTGTTTGCAACTTTGCCAGCAGGTCAGTCCAAGGCTTAACCCTATAACCGCTTCCTACACTGGCTGCCATTTTGAAGTTCTGGATTAGGACTTCTTAAAAGCTTTGCTTTTTACAATGCAGTCCACAGTTTTCAAAGCACAGTAGAGTTTGTTTCCAGTGCCTCCACTTCTGTCTTCTTGCCAACTCTGATCCATCAATGTTGGTTTAAATCAAGTTATTGATGTCCTTTAATGATGTCTCTGGTGTCCCAACAATTCATGATTGGCTTAAGAGTGAGGCAGGACGTAGAGGCCTCTCTTTCTGCCTCTTAGGTTACTCAGATTCAAACCAAAAATTTAGTGGAAACATGTGTATGACAATGTTCCTTGTTTTCCTTTAAACTTTTGGCACAGACTTCTCATACTTTCTGAATGAGTGTTGCTTGTGGACATTGGGACTTTACCCCTGCCAACTATTCAATTTCAAATTCCCTCCACTTAGTTTTCCTTAGGTACAGGTAGAAGGAAGGGAGGGAGGGAAGAAATGGTGGTTTGGGTGGGAAGAGAGACAGGGAGAGCCCAAATCAAGAATGTCATTTGATTATTGCATCAATCCTGCTGCTGTTGCTCCACAGTCTAATAAACTTTAGTGGCCCAGAGTTACTCAGCTGAACACTATGTTACTCTTACCATTATCTAGGGGAGTATTTGTCAGATTCATAAATTGTTCTATCACTGAACAGGGAAAGGTAGGCAGAACAAAAAAAAAAGGAGGATAATAGCTTCAGAGTTCTCTTTGTCTCTAATTTATGATATTTGTTATAAATCTCTTATGTATAGAAGAAAAGCAGGCTGGACGGCACATAGTTTTAAACCATTATCAGGTAAAATATATAAATACAGTATCTTTGTAGTCTCTTGACAGAATACTAAATACAGCTATCTTTTAGGGCCAATGCATTAGAGAAGTCCCTCCAGAGAGCACATGGCTTATTTCCAATCCCATGAGATGTATGTCCTTATGCTAAGTCAGGTTTCACTGCGGAGATTATTTCCTACATTAAGTGTCAATTTTCTATAAATATAAAGGCAATGGAGGGGCAGTTATCTAGACCGTGGCACGATTCTGTTTGGGCTCCCAACATCCAAGTTATTTTACCAAACTATCCAGAATTATGAATCATTCCTTGGGCAAGATAACAAATGCCCCAAAAATGATCATTTATGAAAAATAAAAGAGACCAAAGTCCATCATATATATGATTAACCAGGTTCTACACTTATCTATGATTAAGAAACCACTTTTTTGTTTTAATTGCCAAAGTACATACTTTTTAACAGAAAGATTAGGTTCTGGATTACCTTTCAATGAATTCTAAAATACAATTTAAAAAAATTTTATCAAATTTTCTATGTTATTTCTATACACCAATAATGAACTTACAGACAGAGAGATTTTTTAAAAATCCCATTTACCACTGCACCAAAAAAATTAAGATACCTAGGAATAAACTTAACTAAGGAGGTAAAAGGCCTGTACTCAGCAAACTACAGGACAGTGAAAAAAGAGAAAGAGGAAGTCATAAACAGATGGAAGAACACACCATGTTCATGGATTGGTAGAATCAACATCATTAAAATGCTCATACAACCCAAAGCAATCTACAGATTCAATGTACTCCTCATTAAAATAACAACAGCATATTTCACAGACCTAGAACAAACTCTCCAAAAATTTATCTGGAATGAAAAAAGACCCCAAATAGCTGCAGCAATCCTGAGAAAGAAGAACAAAGTGGGAGGGATCTCAATACCAGATATCAAGCTATATTACAATGCCACTGTTCTCAAAACAGCCTGGTACTGGCACAAGAACAGATATATAGACCAATGGAATAGGATAGAAAAAACAGAAACTGACCCAAACCATTATGCTCAATTAATATTTGACAAAGGAGGCAAGAGCATACAATGGAGTCAAGACAGTCTCTTCATTAAATGGTGTTGAGAAAATTGGACAGATACATGCAAAAAAAATGAAACTAGACCACCAACTTACACCATTCACAAAAATAAACTCAAAATGAATAAAAGACTTAAACGTAAGATGGGAAACCATAAAAATCTTTAAGAAATCCATAGGCAGCAAAATCTCAGACATATGCTGAAGCATATCTTCACCGATACAGCTCCTAGGGCAATGGAAACTAAACAGAAAATAAACAAATGGAATTACATCAAAATAAAAAGCTTCTGCACAGCAAAAGAAGCCATCAACAAAACAACAAGAAAGCCCACTGCATGGGAGAACATATTTGCCAATGTTATCTTCAATAAGTGTTTAATCCCCGACATTTACAGGGAACTCATACAACTTAACAAAAGGAAGATAAACAACCCAATCAAAAAATGGGCAACGAGCCAAAACCGGTTTGGCTCAGTGGATAGAGCGTCAGCCTGCGGACTCAAGGGTCCCAGGTTCGATTCCGGTCAAGGGCATGTACCTTGGTTGCGGGCACATCCCCAGTAGGGGGTGTGCAAGAGGCAGCTGATCGATGTTTCTCTCTCATCGATGTTCCTAACTCTCTATCCCTCTCTCTTCCTCTCTGTAAAAAATCAATAAAATATATTTTTTAAAAATGGGCAACGGACCTAAATAGATACTTTTCCAAAGAGGACATACAGAAGGCCAAGAGACATATGAAAACATGCTCAAAGTCACTAATCATCCGAGAGAAGCAGATAAAAAGAACAATGAAGTACCATCTCACACCTGTCAGAATGGCTATCATCAATAAATCAACAAATGACAAGTGCTGGCAAGGATGTGGAGAAAAAGGAACCCTCTTGCACTGCTGGTGGGAATGCAGACTGGTGCAGCCACTGTGGAGAACAGTATGGAGTTTCCTCAAAAAACTAAAAATGGAACTCCCATTTGACCCAGTGATCCCACTTCTAGGAATATATCACAAGAAACTGGAAACATCAATCAGAAAGGATATATGCACCCCTATGTTCATAGCAGCACACTTTACAATAGCTAAGATTTGGAAACAGCCTAAGTGCCCATCAGCAGATGAGTGGATTAGAAAACTGTGGTATATCTACACAATGGAATACTATGCTGCTGTTAAAAGGAAGGAACGCCTACCATTTGCAACAGCATAGATGGACCTGGAGAGCATTATGCTAAGTGAAATATGTCAGTCAGAGAAAGATAAATATCACATGATCTCACTCATTTGTAGAATATCATAAACAACATAAACTGATGAACAAAAACAGATCCAGAGACAGAGAAGCATCGATCAGACTGTCAAACCTCAGAGGAAAGGCAGGGGAGGGTGGGGGGAAGGGGGAGAGATCAACCAAAGGACTTGTATGCATGCATATAAGCCTAACCAATGGACACAGACACCAGGGGGATGAGGGCATGAGTGGGGCGGTTGGAGGGGCAATGGGGGGATAAGGACCCATATGTAATACCTTAATCAATTATATATATTACATATGTGTCCTTACATATGTGTATCATACACACACACACACACACACACACACACACACACACATATATATATATATATATATATATATATATATATATATATATTAAAAAACAAAACCAACAACAAAAAATTGAAGAACAAATAGAAAACAAATGAGTAAATCTGGGTAGATCCAGCACTGCTGCTGGCAGAATCCTACAGTGGCAGGAATTCAGATTCCTGAGATCCTTGCTTGTAGAAGAGCCCCTGCCCAGGACATTTGTATCTGCCTCTGAGTAAGGAAATATAAACCTTACAATATTGAGCACTAAGATTTCCAATATTTGTTTGTTTCTGTAGCAGTGCTTAGCATACCCTGACTAATACTTTAGATAATCTAACCAGTGTTATGGACTTAACAATAACAAAAAAATTCTGTGTTAATTATTTTCAAATGTGTGTTCCAGGCCAGCCAATCCCCCACTTCAGGCCAGCTGCCCCCCTACCCCAGGCAGAGATAGTGACAGAAATAGAGATAAAGATAGAGATAGGTATAGAGATAGAGATATAGAGATATCTGTACACACACACACACACACACACACACATACACATCCACATTTCTAATTTGATTTTTCCACTTAGAGGGTAAACAGGCATCTTAAATTTAACATTGCCAAAGAAAATCCACTTTCTTTCACCAACCACACACGTGCACAAAAAAACACCACATGCAGTAAGAGGGAAAATCCTTTATAATAAAAGGCTAATATGCAAATTATCCCCTTGACCAGGAGTTCAACTGGGAGTTCGACCAGGGGGCAGGGCCGGCTGGCCAACCACCTGAGACCCCTCCCCCCGGCTGGTCCAGTCCCCAATTGCTCCCCCCTCCCCCGGTCAGGGGCGGGGCCAGCCACCCAACCACCCATGGCCCCTCCCCCCAGCCAGCCTGGCCCAATCAGCCCCTATTGGGGCGGGCCAGCCAGACCCCACCCATGCACGAATTCATGCAAAGGGCCTCTAGTATAGGTATAATATTCTACCAACTGGGTTGTAGGAATCACTTAGAATCACTGTTTCAGAATCTTCTTAGAAAAATCCAAACCCTAACATTTGGAAATTTCATAGACACTTTCCATTATATAGAAAGAGCTATAGACACGTGTGACTATGGGCTAAGGGATAATAACATTTGTAAGGTTGAACTATTGTCAATTTTGTTATCTAAGCCCAAAATCCAAAATACAGAAGCTAACCACATGCCAACCATAATGAAACAGATCTCTCTGGGTCTATTCTCTGATCGCTTCAATCAACCATAAATTTAATTAAATCTTTCTAAGCTACAGTTCATGCAGGGCATCCTTTCTCAAAAACCTGAAATAGCTTCTCAAGACCACATAAACAAAGTTTAGATTTCCTAGTCTAGCTTTCAAGATACCTTTCCAACCTCAATGATGCATTGTCACTCTTCAAATGTTTTTTGAATATTTAGGCTATTACTGTTGTAGTTACCTATTTGAAGTATTTAAATGATGGGCAATAACAGCCAGTGGCTTTAAACCAAGGGAAAATATGACAGAGCAAAGAAGTCCCACAAATAATGTATCCTATAACAAAAATGTGTGAGCTTCATTGTAGAGTGGCTGTGAATTCATAAGCTATCTTGAAAGTTTTAAAATTTAATTGTGCATAAGAACTTCACTTACTGCTTTCCAGATGCACTGTGTGTTTTTACCTGTTCATCTCCTTTGCCTAAAATATCCTTATACCAAATTACTTTCATATAAATTCATGTTATTCCCCTCCTTTATACGGATGCACATGCAGTTCCCTATGCTTAGTATGTTCTTCTCAACATCCTTCAAGACCAACCACTCCTGCCTCCAGGCTCACCCCACACACATTCTAGTTAGTCTTTCTAACATGCAAATCTAATCCCAGCACTCCCATGTTTAAAAGCCCTGGGGCCTACAGAATAAAATGCAAATGTCTATGCCTGCCATGAATGGCAAACATAATCTCTCCCAAACTCTCCTTTCCAAACTAATGGCTAGCTCAAATCTCCCAGTCTCCCAAATACGCTCATTCTGGCCATACTGGACCACTTACTGCTTTCCAGATGCACTGTGTGTTTTTACCTGTCCATCCGCTTTGCCTAAAATATCCTTATGGCTTTGTTTGCCTAGTGAACTCTATTCATCTTTCAAGCCTCATCTGAAGGATAATTTCTGAGCTTTTTCTGTTTATATCACTCCCTTCCCACCACCCCAGATAATACTACCACTACCTCCAACTAATCTCTGGAGCCACAGTATTGCAGACATACCTCATCTGTAATACTTTCTCAAAATTTGTTATAGCTATTAATTGTGAAGGCCAAGTCCATGTCTTTTATTTTTTTTGTAAGTTATTATGAAATATTTAAAACACTCAAAAGTATATAGAATAACACAACAAAGACCAACCAGTGAAAAATAAATTCTTACTAACACAGTTAAAATGCATGTGGTAACCCTTCCTAGTGTTACACTATGTGTGACTATGTGGGAGGGGTCCAGGGAAGAAATAAGGATCCTAAGGCAGGACAGTAATGCCACATGTACTGGAAAGCATTACATGATGTAATGTTTGACTTTTCACACAGTAGATAAACGCAAGGACTGAGTTAAAAGCAGAAATGCGAGGTTTGGTCTTGAAGACAGCAGAAGCTTCCTACTTAAAGGGCAGCCTGACACAGAAATAAACTTGATTGCCCAAAGAACACTGCAATTTACATCAAGCCACCAGGAAGTCTCCTTGGCTTCCCAAGCCACATCTACTAACCTCAGGGCAGTAAGCAGCCTAGTGCCTGAGAGCCTCATTCATTCACTCTTTATTCATTTATTAATTCATTCACCCATTCCACAATTGGCAATCTACAATTTTCTTTGTGGGGAGGGGGAGTCAGGGGATGTACCTTACCTCTGAGATGGAACTGGAGAAGAAGGGACCCAACAGGGAGAAAGAAACCAAGGCTGAACGATATCAGCTTCCCCTAGGTTTGGCAGATTGCATTTTAAGTTCCCCTGTATAGAGAGAAGTCTGGTGGATTCTTCAGCATTGTCTGTCACAAGAAGTAAAAACAGACCCCCAAAGCAAACCCAGAAATGAGTGGAAATTGACAGAGCTATGAAAGGAAGTCCGGAGTGTACCATCTGCAAAAAATACAGAGCTTTACTCTACCAACTTTATTAAGAATCAAGAAAGAGAGGGAAAGATCTTATTGCTATTATCATGATAATCGCCTTTGCAGATGACATTGAATTGGGAGGGGTTTCCAATAGCAGTTGAAGACTGGCACACAATACGAAGCTATACATGAATCTTAGTAATAGATGTCAAAAGTAACACAAAGAGGCACTGGCTGAAAATGCAGATAATCTATCTGGGGATGAATACACTTAAAGATGGAATTTAATTCTAAGGGGATTCCTGGATGGCAGTAATAGGCAAACAACAAAATAGTGAGTTAGTGGTAAAGAGCCATCAGGAGGTTAGGCAAGTACTGCAGTTCAGCAATTCTCTGAGCTAGTAAAATGTTTAGCCCTGCTCACAGGGGGATTCCAAACCACAGCTGAGAGTCTGTGTCTGTGTTCAACAATGAGCCCAGACTTGGAACACTGCAGGCAATTAGGGGTAATGTGATGCCTCAATGGGAATTTAGAAAAGAAAGGAAAAACAAATCAAAGGGGGTGAAATATGAGGAAAGGCATAGGCGATAAAATGAACATAATTTGACTAAATAAGAACCTAGGGGACCTATGATAACCATCTACAGAGTGTAAAAATCCAAAATAGGGCCTAGAGGTCTACTGGTCGGGGCGTTCTTCTGAGAAATATCTATAGTCACATCCGTTAGAAAATGCAATAGAAAGACAAGGTTTTGCATCCACCTAATTGAAGCATGGAGACTCTGTTATGGATAATAAACAGACCTGGGTTCACAGAAGCTGAGTATACCTCAAAACCATTTTCCAAAATTGTGGACAGAGGACCTCTGGGACAAATTCAAGAGCTATTGCAAGAAAGTCCTTGAATCCATAGGCACAAAGCCACTCAGTCTTGCATCCAACAAATGTGTATTGAACAAGTACTGCATGCCATACTGTATCTGGCATTGAGTACAATGTTTTAAATAAATAATGTCAATATATAGTTATACACTAGATTAGAGAGCCATGAATAGAAAAAGTAACCTATACTGGAAAACCATTGAAGGGTTTTAAGCAAGTATCATAAATCCATTCTGATTTTTTAAAACACACACAAATACTCTCAATAAATGGATAACATTTTGTATCAGCTTTCAAAACATCTGCCCTTGAACCTACAAAATTGCAAAATAATGTGCATATATACATGTGATGCCTCAATAGGAATTTAGAAAAGAAAAACAAACAAATCAAAGGAAGTGAAATATGAGGAAAGACATAGGCATAGTGTAGGTGGGTGTTTATATATAATTATTAAGTACACATCATATATATTATACACATACAAACATATGTATGTATGCATTTAATTTCTTAAGTATCTATGTACAAATATACTGAAAATGTTTTTTAAATAAAATAAAATTTTAATATACATGTATATTTTTGTAGCCCCATCGTCTCATGTTCAAAAATAGAAAGTTAGAAGTCCTTAGAGAAAGGTAAAAATTGAGCTATCTTTTGAGCTCTCTGGCTTCTTACTGCCACAACCTTGAGTCTAAATGGCCCATCTGACTCCTGAAACTTTCTCTGATCTAGCTTCATGAATATCAGAGAGGTCTATTACTGTATCCACACAATCATTACTTCTGATGCTCTACAGCACTTGCTCCTGAGAAGGGTCCTAATCTGAGGAAAGAATCTAGAGGCTGCTCTTATAAGAAAAGATAAACCAGGCCATTAGGTTTCCTCTCTCAGGGTTTTCGAACTAGGATTCTGATAAACTGGGCTGGTTAAGACACTGGGAAAAATATTAAGAGTCGAGGTCACTATACTCAAGTCATGACCAAAATTGAAGCAGAGAAAGAGAGAAAGGAGGATGGAGCGAGGATCCATAGAGAAAGATTGATAAGCAAAGCCATGCAGCCCTTGATACACAGGACAATTATCCTAATTCCTGAGTTGTCAATTTCCAAGTCCAGCTTTCCTGAGGCCCAGTTAACCTTCTTGTGCTTGGATTCCATGTGAGTTTCTGTGGTTTGTAACCACTTCCTTATTTATTTAAGCTCCTTTTAGAGGGTATCTGTCCTTTACTCAAAACCTCGACACTTGGACACCTATTTACTACACTGGTCTTTTAGCTGTAACTCAAAATATCTGAGGAAATAAAAATGCATTCAAATGAATTGGCTCATGCAATCAAAAAGTCTAAATTTCATTCAGGCATGAGTGGATCCAGGTTCTTTTAAAAAATGACACCCACTTTCATCTTCCTTCTGTTTTTCTCTCTGTCCCTCTTTTTACCATGTGTTGGTTTTATTCTCAGACAGGATGACTCTTCCTGGTGGTTCCCAATAGCTTCAAGATTTGTCTTTTTGCAACTATGAATCTTGGCAGGAAAACACTTTCAGAGATGACTCTCATTGGCTAACTCTGGGTCATGTGCCAACTCCTTATTACAATCACAATTGCTCAAAACAACAAAACATCCTGATTGGCCAAGCCTGGGTCACAGTCCACCTGAAGTTGGGGAAAGTATTGGCCCCAGGCAAATCCTGTAGGTTGAGTAGGAGGAACTATTTCCTAAAGAAATATTGAGGTGATACCAAAACAAGGAGGAATAGGCTCTGGGAGGGCACAAATAATATATGTCCACTACTCCAGTTCAAGCTCATCTTCCATTACTCCTTGATACAGACATCCTTTGAGCCTAAGGACAGTCTTCTCATATCCCCAGTGACACAAAATTATTCCCATCTCTGCATATTTTCTTGGGGCCCCCTACTCTGAAAATATTTTATCTAACTCATATGTATTTCCCAAGAAGTAATAGTACAGTTTTCATTAATTCAATATTTTCAGGGACTTTATAGAACACTAGGGGCCCAGTGTACAAATTTGTGCACCTTGAAAGGAACTGTGGGCTGTGAGGTTGTGGTGGGCACAGGGACAGGTCTCAGCCCATCCTCTGTGCCCCCGCCCGACCCCTCCTGTTGTGGTCCCCCACCCCCGTCCCCTGTCTGCCCGCAGCTCCGCTCCTGCCACTGCCACTCCCACACGCTGACAGCACTGGCCCCGCTTGCACCTGCTGACGGTGTGGAGCAATTGGGGCCGGTGCCAGTAGTGGGTGCAAGCAGCGGCAGCTGCCCTGATTGCCCCTCAGGAGCAGGGGGAGGTGGAGAAGCCCTGTGGGGCGATTGGGCCAGCAGCTGCCGATTGCACCCATTGATGGTGCTGAGTGATCAGGGCCAGTGCCGAGTGCTGGCAGTGGGTGCGAGCAGGGCCAGCGCTAGCAGCAGGTGCAAGCACCTGGCAGGACCACGGTACACAGGAGCAAAGAATTTTCAGTAACCACCAGAGGCTCGCCCCAATGACAGCGACTGGTGCCCGCTTTGGTCTGGTGCTCCCACTCACCTGCTCCACCATCTGGCTGCGGCCAATGCCCGCCACGTTTCATGCTCTGCTGTCTGCTGCTGAAGACTGCCATGTTTTGCGTGAGCCCCCTGGTGGTCAGCACACATCATAGCGACCAGTTGTTCAGTTATTCCGCCATTCAGTCTATTTGCATATTAGGGTTTTGTATATATAGATAACTACCACAAATAACAAGAATCAATTGTGTGTCCCCCAAATGTTTCATGTATTTTGTCTTTTCCAACACACTGTAAACTCCTTGAGAACTCATATCACATGTGCTCTGCATACAGCAAGGTACATAGTAGGTACTTCAAAACACTGATGTATGGGGGTATATTGATCAATTACAGAACCCACATCAATTCAATTCAACTCATTCAATTGTTTCCATTCAAATAAGATAGTAGATTTCCAGAGCGTAATCTACTACCTTATTGTTTATAGACTCTCCTCTCTGGATGTATTATAGTTTTATTCAAATATGGTACCAACCCCAAACCGTTTTTTCATTTTAATGGCAAAGGGGAGTGAAGAAGGCAAAAGAATTCAGTGTTAAAATTAAGTTCTTCACCCTTGGTAGAGAGATGTTTGCACATTTTGTGTCCCAGCAGTCACACACCATTGCTACTCAATAGACATCTCTCTCTCTCTGAAACCCCTGAGAATTGCAGCATATACCTGCCTCTCTGTCTTTTCCTCATCCTTTGGCAGATCTTGCCAAACCAGGTGCCACACATTCCTCTGTGCACCAGAATCTTGTTGGTAATAAGACAGAGTATTATATTAGACAATAAAATGTTTCCTTGATCTTACTTTTGTGCTTTCACAAGACTTTTGCTTTTGATCAACTTTGGCTTTATGAATCTGATTTCAGAGTAAGCTTTTCTACATGTATTCTGTTTCAGTTGAAGGAACAGGCAAATTTGACATCAGGAAGCAAAATGTGAGAAGAGATTATTGAGAGTTTCTAAAAATTATACAATAGATGTAATTTACTTAAGAAAAGGTTCCCTTGGGGTCATTTCTGCTTGTAGCTCTGAGCTCCTGTGCAAATTTGGTAGACTCCCCACAAAACTCCAGGAGTTTAGACTTGATGATGATGGTGATTGATGATGATGATGACATTGATAACTTTCATTGGATGTTTACTATGTGAACACTTTATATACACAATTTCATCTAATCTCCAAAACACCCTTACAAAAGAGATGCTATTTACCATCCCCATGTTACATGTGAGGTCACTGCATTTCAGAGGTGCAGTGTGTGGCAAAGTGATGAATTCGTCTGCACTGAAACAGCTACCAAAGTCCTGGTCTGAATCCAGACCATCTAACTCACTCAATCACTCATCTATACTGCCTGATTAATCTCTGAGGTCTCTTTCTTCTAATATTCCCTATGTTATTTCCTAATATTTCTCCCTTTTGCCAAACAAAAGTCTTGCCTGAGTCTAAGATCTTGGCCTGTTTCAGTTGGATATAATGACATATATAAATCTGAACTGGAGAAAAGGGAGTAGAGAGAAGGAAAAAACGGTAAGAAAATTCTGAGCTCAAACTCTCTAATGGTTTCAGTAACTCTATAATCCATCCTACTAATCCAGTTTTAATTATATCAATAAGTAGATAGGGCCTGGTCTATTTTTCAAGACAGAGCGTAATGTGTGAGTAATTTTTCACACTGCTTCTTTCCTTTAAAAAAATCCTATAAGAACTTTGGAACTTATTAGTATGAACAAATCAAACAATGCCTTTTAAAAAAATAAATCACTATCCTTATAATAAGATTTAAAGGGGTGGTCTGTGAAGTTTGGGGATCCTGCAGATACATCCTGGGAATTCTCCTGACGGCTCACAGTTGGCCCAAGCCCTTGACTTCAACCAAAGGCAAAGATTCAAACATCATATGAAGAAAAGCAGGAGCTCGGGGTCCCGCCACTTATCAGGAGTCACAGGACCCCACACCCATGATATTAGCATGAGATTAATCCATAAATCAGAAATAATTTTAATTTTTAAAAGGTAAAAAAAGAAAGACCTACTTGAAGCAGACAAGCCTCCTCATCAGGAAATTACGGCAGAAACTGCCGTCAGTGGGGACTCTCCTTTCCCCTGCCCGACCCGGGGGTCTGGTGACAGTGGTGGCTGATGCGGGGTCCTGACAGCACATGCCCAGATGAACTCCTGACCACTGTCCACTTAAAGAGGCTTACCAGCAACTAAAATTAGATTGGCTTCTATTCCAAGCCCAGGGCTCCTTCATGGCCGACTTTCTTTTGTAAGAGTCTGTGATGGTGGCTTGTTTGATTTAAAGAAAATCAATGAAAAGTTACATGAGAAGGAAAGAAACAGAAGACCAGGTATTCCCAGGTTAAGATAAAAGTCCAAATGAAGGGCACAGCACATACACTGTATCACTCTCTTTCTCTTTTCCTCAAAGCAAAGAGAATGAGAGGCCTTTGAGATAAAGTGGAAACAGGTTTTTGTTGCAATGGTAGCATTTTCTTCATCTTTGGAGCATAATCTGATAGGCCTAATCCAGCTACTCACAACAGGATGACTAACACAGGATAGAATAGATGGAAAGATATGTGATCACAAAATGCAGCTTTTGGTGCTTGCAGGGACTGAGGTCACTCATGCAACATGAACTTGCTTCTCCCTTCATTCCTTTCCTGGTAATAACCGGAGGCGGGGTGGGGGGGAGGGGGAAGGCATATACAGGACAATAAAAATGCACAAACAGATTGATCCTCTTCCCCTCCTTCCAAGGGAGAGAAACTATGCAGACCTTGGCCTCTGACCAGGTAAGACCCCTCGACTGAATAATCAGGTTAGCTGAAATGGAAAGATTGTCACAGACACAATGACATTTCCCTCCAAGACTGAGTCCCGAAATCCCAAAGCTTCCTAGGAGCCACCCACTCCCCTGTCCCCCATCAGGAACCAAAGCATTTCCATGAGTCTCCTCAAACCTCTATTGTGTCTGTTATTTATGATCTTGGTGCCTTTTCTTTTCAGGGTATTGGTCCATAATAGTGCCGTCTGTGTTATTTATGACCCTAGGAATAACTTAAACCACATTAGGAACCACCATATTATAGGGACTTTAGAGAGCTACATTTTTCTAGTTATGGTTAAACTACTGCAGTGATAAATCCAATCATAAGAGTGCAAGAGGGAATCCACAGGACAGGTGCTCCCCATTAGTCATGGTAAGGAAATGCAGGAACAAACGCTGGCACACAGATGCTTCAGTATCTCTTCCCAAGTAGAGCTGTGGGAATCTAAAACGGTGAGGGGCAGCAGATGGGTGTGAAAGCTAGTAATGAGAAAAGATGGGTAAGGCTATGGTGGAAAGGGAAGGAGGGAAAGTGATGGAGACAAGTTGGCAGGCCACTGTGCAGGGGACAGGGGGGAAAGAGTGGTTCACAAGTTATGTCTATTTCAAAGTCTCATCTCACATAAATTCTGTGGGATTCCCCCCTCATGTCTATGGACAAGCTTCTACCATGGATTGGAAATCCACAATGAAATACCCAGAAAAGAGGCACACCTAGAATGCCAGCTATGGACATCAGTTCTATAACAGTTCCTCTTTTTCTACAATTTAGTTTATTCATCCATGAAAATCAGAACTAGTTCCCTCTTTATCTTCCCATAAATGCCAAGGCATCCTTAATACATGGTTTTCATCACATGACCCAGAATGGCAGATCCCAATTCCATCTTCACATTCAGATTCAGCCAGTAGAAAAGGAAAAAAGGAAAAGGGAAGGTATGTCCCTTTCCCTTAAGGACATGACCTGGAATTTGCCTACATCCCTTCTACACACATTTCATTGGCCAGATCTTAGTCACATGGCCATGCTTGGCTGTAAGGGAAGCTGGGAAATGAACACTGGAAAGTCATGTACCCAGCTAAAATTTCTTGTTCAATAGAAAAGGCTGAACAGCTGTCTCCAAAACCTGGCTTCAGTTGTTACAAGTTCCCATTAATAAGGCAGTAGGAGAAGTTGCAGTGAAGTAGAAGGGGGAAAATAAAATAGATTTTAAAAAAATAAGAGACATAAATATCAACTAGTATAGGTAAGCTAAACTCCTCTTCTAACACTCTCTACCTACTCTAGTCTTCCACAATCCTTCTCCTCAGGATTTATTTCTGGAATGGGAACTCTGACTCTCATGAACCATTAAATGGAGGATACTATGCTTTTTTGCACCATGGTCGCTATTCTCTAAGTTATGCCCTTCGCATTTTGTGACTGAAGGAAGAGCGCCAAAAGGAGGTAGAGTTCACTTTCTGGATGCAGAATAATCTTGAGAAGTTGATTACCAAGAGCATAATTGATGTTTGGGTTTGTCTCTGTCTTATAGGACAAAAAGTGGACTGCCCTCCCCTAAGTATCTCTTCTCACAGGTATTAGAAGAGAAATGCCCCCGAATCTCTTTATATTGTTTCAAGTTCTCATATATTAAGTCTTTTAAAATGGAGACTTTTACAAAAACAAACTAGAAGTCTTTCATGTTTAGGGCACAAGGTTTTAAACTATAATTTCTTAATTACACAAAAAATTACCCCTCTTTGAAATTGATTTATCATGTGCTAAAGGCTTGAGAGAAGGCTAATATTAAACCTTATCAAATCTTTAAAACTCTAAGGCATTCATAAAATAAAAGCAATTTTAGAAAATAGAGAGTGTAACTAATAGGCTTGAGTGAGATGTATAGTTATAAATATATTCTAATTAATTCCTTCCCGTTTCTTGTTTATTATCCACATGAACCCATTTAAATAAACTCACAAACTAAAGTAATGCAGACTCTTATGAAAGACACATCTTCCTGTTCCTTTGACCACATTGTTTGCTTAAAAAGACAGAGTGGTGTTGAAGATGAGGTTTTGGAGACCCTGCGCATCTTGAATAATTGATGAGCTATGAGATGGAGGGCTTATCCTTTGATGACATCTGATGAACCACACTCTCATATAATACTCTCCTTTGAGTGGGCCTGGAATCTATTATTTGCTTCTAATATAATATGGCAATGGTGAGGAGATTTTGCAGATGTAATTAAAATCTCAACAGGCTGGGTATGACTCAGTGGTTGAGCATTGACCTATGAACCCAGAGATCGACGCTCAATTCCTGATCAGGGCACATGCCAGATTGTGAGCTCTAACCCTGGGCATGCAGGAGGCAGCCAATCAATGATTCGCTCTCTCATCACTCATTCTCTCTCTCTCTCTCCCTTCCGCTATGAAATTAATAAATATACATATAATTTTTAAAAATAGAAAGCAGGCATTGACAAACTATTAAAAAAATCTCTTAGCAGTTGACTAAGTTAATCAAAAGGGAGATTATCCTGGGTGGGCCTAACCTGATCAGAGGAGTTCTTTAAAATAGTATCTAGAGGTAAGAACCTACAGCAAATTCTCTTTCTCTCTTCCTCTGGCTTTGAAAAAGCAAGCTACCATGAATTCTATAGATGCAAGAAAATGAATTATTCAAACAAACTAGGATACCCTTAGAAGCAGATTCAGCCATTGTTGAACCTCCAGATGAGAACACAGCCCAGCCAACACCTTGAAAGTAGTCTTATGAAACTCTGAGCAGGAAACCCAGCTAAGCAAAGCCCAGACTCCTGACCTACAGAAACTGTGCAATAATAAACAGATATTGTTTTAAGCCATCACATTTGTTCTAATTTGTTATACAGAATCCGAAAAGTAATAACACGACGTGATTGCTCAACATGTGCCAGTGGCTGAAGGGACAGAGAGGTGCAGAGCTCTTTGGAAGCACAATTTTAATCCCTGCTCACTTCCCACCCCAAAGCTTTTGCTCTTTGACAATGCTTGCTGCCATCCTGCCTCCAACCTCAAATCAAGTTTCTGCCTATGATTCAATCTTTGGCTCCCTAGGAGAAATCTCTTTTTATATAAAATAATATATAAATAAATTTGCTCTTGGAGCAATGCAGTATGGAAGAGAACCTGCCAGGCTAACGTTCATCACAAAGAAAGATTGCAGAGGGGAGGGGAAAGGCAGAGCTTTATCCTCCACAGGGAAGCAGAGAATTCATAGTGATCTTATTGCAGATGTAAAATTAGGTCAGGGGCTCTATAAACTGATTAAAGCTAATGCTTCACACTTCCAAGGAAAACAGCCCATACAGAAGGGGATGATCTCTGGCTCAGGATAAGACAGAAGGAGAATCTCTATGCTCAGTCCTGCCATGTCGGATACTTGGCCAAATTGAACATTCAGGAAAGGAGCATCCAAACAACAGCTGGGAAAACTTCTAACAAGTAAACAGGAGACAGCCTACATACACACACCCCTAAAAGCAGGATTAAAGTGAGCGCACCAGTACTTGAATGTCCCAAAGTTCAGGAACTTTAAATCACCCTGCTTTTCCTCAAATTAATCCCTATCTACAGCTCTTAGCCCTCTGGTACCTTGTGTTCTGATACATGTTTTATAGACAGCTGGTTTGAAGTATTCTGTTCTGTTTCCCCCAGTTTAAGGTAACTTCAGGAAGCACAAACACAGTTCTAACACCAGGCCTCTTCTTCAATCCCCATTTTGCTCCAGGGTGTTACCCCAGCCTCTTTATTTTGTCCTCTTTCCCTTTCCTTGATGTTTCTTCCTCTTGGTTCATTCTCAAAGTTACAGAAAAGCCATCTTTGTTTCCCTTATATCCTAGCCTTTCCCTCCTGCTCCCAGGGAAACTTAAACAAAACAAAACATGGTCCACATTCTTTAATTTATCTATTGGATTCCCCAAGCAACCCAAGTCACTATAGAAGGGTTAAAAAGACAAAGATTCTCTCCAGGCAGAGTAGGAGCAGCTTTTGCAATTGCAAAGGTGTCTGATTTGAATTGGAAACACTTTACTGAGTACCTAAAATATCTTTACTATTCTTTTTTTTAAAATATATTTTATTGATTTTTTACAGAGAGGAAGGGAGAGGGATAGAAAGCCAGAAACATCGATGAGAGAGAAACATCGACCAGCTGCCTCCTGCACACCCCCTACCGGGGATGTGCCTGCAACCAAGGTACATGCCCTTGACCGGAATCGAACCTGGGACCTTTCAGTCCGCAGGCCGACGCTCTATCCACTGAGCCAAACCGGTTTTGGCTCTTTACTATTCTTGTTTGTTTGTTTGTTTGTTTGTTTTTAGAAATGTGTATATATGGGGAAATAACAGATTGGTAAAGAATATAGCAATTCTGATTCTAAATACTGCTTTAACTACCTATGGAGGAAATTACCTGATTTACATATTGACTTACACAGCGTAGAATGAAGAGTTGTGGGACTGGGTAAGGCTGAGGATCACCTGTTGATGGCTAGTGAGTCAAACTCCTTAACTTGGACTTTAAATCAAACATTAGGGAAAGACACCTAGGACTTGAATCAGTTACATTTTCATTTCAGTTGTGACTAGAGTAATTCAGTTCATTTTTGGTTCAGGGCCAGTTACTAGTTCAAACTAACTTGGGAAAACACTGCCCAGATTATTTTGTCCACATAGATCAGAAAATAATAGGTCTAGTTTGAGTTCCATGAAAAATAATGGGTTTAGTTCTGGTACAATTCTCTGTGAAAGAAGTTCAATGCCAATGAAAAGTACCTGGTTTTCCTGCACAAGGATGAATGTTCAGAATGGTCCATGTGCCTCTCCTACACCTTACACCTCTGGCTCTGGCCAGGAGGGTCACATAAAATGGGCTGTTGTGGATGAACTTTATGGATGGTGCTTAGGATAAAGCTCTGGGGTTACTCTCAGTCCATTTTGATAGGGTTTCAGTTTCCAGACATTGTAAAATTTAACGCTCCTGACTTATCTAGTCCCTATAGCAGAATTTCTTCACACAGGTGCATCATATGACTTTGAAAAAAAGGCACCTCAAATCCTGATTTGCCTAAGAAAATTCTTTATGGTAAAAAAGCACTCACTTTCAATGTCACTTTAGTCCCCTACAGTGACAGCATGAATAAAATCCAATTTTATAAAATTAGCTAAAATAAAACCATGCAACAGCAACTTTCTCTCCATTAATGAAACCCAACCCTCTTCTCAGAAACCTGTTAGTTCATTGTACACTACTCTAAGGTATTCTGACTTAAAATTTCTTCATCTAATGAACCAGAGTAACTGCCTACATATCCTCTACTGTAGCAATTAGGACACACTGGATCTTTTGGGTGCCACCAAACCCTGCTCCATTCATGAACAAGGGGTGACATCCTCCTCCTGACATCTGTGCCATGTACCTGCTTTGTCAATATCACCAATGCTTCATGGGACCACCAATGGATCTCAGCCAGCAAGTGCCAATGGGAATAAAGCAGGAACTTAGCAACAGACATGATTCAAGAAGACCTGTTCATGAAGCAAGCTGATGCTTTGGAAAGATGTGTTTGGTAGGAAAAGAGGGAAATTTGAGTGAGCTCAGGATGATAAAAGGCTAAACAGAAACAAAATGGTCAAGAAAGCTGTCCAAAGCATATATCACTCCAGAGAGAATGCAGGTCAGAGAGTCGTGGGTCCCCCCTTGCTATGCCCAGGTTAACTGGCATCAAAGAAACTCATGGGAAATGGCCTGATCCTAGAAAGTGACTTAATTCCTAACCCATTCATTATTATTCCAGACAAAAGAGGCACATGATGTTAAGTGTGCTACTTGTAAAAAACTAGAGTACCTTCATGCTAGGCAGAAGGACCTTCTTTTTAAAAGGTAAAGTTATTTGAACTTCAAGAACAGTGATTACGATGGTCAGAAGGTACTGGATGCAGCATGTTCTCTAATACAGAGCACTAGGCTGAGAATCATCAAATCTGGGGGTTATCCCTACTTTGTCATTTGATTCTTTGTATTTGAAAGACTAAAAAAGAAGAGGAACATAAGAATTCTTATTCTGACTTTCTTAAAATGGAAAAAGACATAATAGATGGTCATGTGGGCTTATTTCTTCAGAATATTTTCCAGAGCAATTAAGAAAAATATATTCCAACGTAATTCCTCTTCTCTCCCATTTGTTTCAGATTTACTTGAAGATACTAGGTCTGAGTCCCAGTTCTGCAACTTATGAGTTATATGATCTTGACTTAACCTCTGTGAGCCCCACACTCTCGCAATAATCAGCTAATAATATTACCCACATGTACCAGTCAGAGCCCTGGCGGGAAGCAGATGGCATACTCAAAATGAGTAATTGAGATGAGTTTAATAATGAGGCCAACTATAAAAGTGAGAGCAGGGCTAGGGAAACAGGGAAGAGCACAACACCTTAGACCTAGCAGCAACAGTGATCTATGGCTATCCCTAGATCGAAGGGCACAGAGAGGGAATACTCGTATCACCTGGGGCGACAAGCTGTAGGAGGAACCTGCCAGAATGGGCCTGGGGTCTTTAGAAAAGGGAAGCAGCCAAAACTTGGCCACTTTCTGTGAAATAAATACCCATCTCACTCTCCTCCCACTCTCTAATATCTTGATTTGGAATTGTGAAATACACCTGGAAAACAAGGGATCCCATTGACATGGTCCATGCTGGTTGGTCTCTTGGGGCACAAAACAAATGGAGGAAGGAAGGGGAGCAGGTATGAAAGGAAAATTAATAATATCCAACGGAACATCTCATAAATGTACTGAACCAAACCCTCCAATGGTTCTTTAGTGTATAAAGACCCTTCAACTCCAGCAGTATGTGAAATCCTACCTTCCATTGCAAGCTTTCAATAGGAAAAGAGAGGTATTAAGTGTCACCTTAATCCTTCCTGAGATCCACATTTAAACCAATCTCTCTACAGTTTGCATATAACCTTGTGTTTGTAGGCATTAATACACACCTGTTATTTGTTTTTATTCCTACCTACACTATGGAAATGTTATAGAATCATAGAATTTTAGAAATAGAATGAAGATAACATTAAATTAGGGATGCCAGCTACTCTTCCATTCCACAAATATGTACTGAGCTTGGATTTTATCATCCATGCCAATTCTAAGTGATTGGCAGTGACTACCTAGATCATCATGTTGAGAAAAATCAAAAGCCGGACCCCCACACAGTAGGAAACATGTTTCCTACAGCTGATGAAAGGGGAGAGTGACAACGTACACACTCAGCTGAGCTACTTTATCTTAATACAAATACAGGCTACCTAGCTAAATTTGAACTTCAGACAACCAATGTATAATTTTTAGTTCAAATATATCCCATGCCATATTTTGGATCATATTCTAAAAACTTATTCATTGCTTATCTGAAATTCAAAAATAGTCACCCTGTATTTTTATTTGCTAAATTTGGACAACCCTGGCCCTGAATCTGGATGAGATTCTTTGCTAACTTTGACACTTGGTAGATGAGGCACCTGAGGCCCACAGATATCAAGAAACTTTTTAAAGTTACACATCTGGTTCAAACAGAATCAGGACCACTAGCAGAGTTTTTAACTGTCCCATGCTGTGCCCCTCTGCCTTAGATCAGAAACAGCATCAGGATTTCAGTAAATCTGTAAACCACCTTGCAAACTGCCAAGCCACTTGGGCCCTAACGAGCTCTTTTAGATTGATTGAAAATATAACCTGGAAAATGTCATAATGACATTTCATAATAGTGTTATGTTAGTCTGTAATGTACAGTACATTACACAAATTCATCAAGTGCTCACAGAATTAATAGCACCATGCTACCATTCTTATTCAAATTTTAATGGGCATCAGCATGTATATTTATACTCGGGAATTCCAGATCAGGCAGCTATTTGGTTTTCCATAAAGACAGAAAATCAGTGATAATCCAAAAATCTATTACAGCTAAAAAGTGACTTAAAACGTGAAATGGAATTTCCTACCTTCTCAACCACTGAAACTGCTTCTGAAACTAAAATATACTTAAAAGGACAAACAGTTTTTGCTGGAGATTTTCTGATATATGAACAAATCAGTTATCCTACAAATATACCCAGGGTTGGAGAAATGAAAGAACACCAAGGTGTTCATACTGCCCTATAATACCACGGAATCACTCCTTCTTGACCCATTTATTTGGCTCCAGTAGTCAAAAGAAATATCTCCAACACATAGTTACAGCTCCAAAGGCAAAAGATGGTTTATATGTATGAAAAAAAAAGTTTAATGAGATGTTACAATTTATTACCACCTGTGATAGGCAGAGTAATGGTTCCCAGGATTATGTCCACATCCTAATGCCCAGAAACTGTGAATTTTGATATGTTTCCTAACAAAGGAGAATTAAGACTATAGAAGGAATTAAGATGGCTAAGCAGATGATCTTTTGATAGACACATTATTCTGGATTATTGGAGTGAACCCAATGTAATCACAAAGGTCCTTAAAAGTGGGAGAGGGATGCTGAAGAATGAGTGTCAGAGTGATGTAATGTGAGAAAGACCCCACCAGACAGTGCTGGTTTGAAGATGGAAGAGGGCCATAATAAGTGAAGGAATAGAGACTCCACAAACTAGAAAAAGCAAGAACATTAATTATCCCCTAGAGTTTCCAGGAAGGAATGATGTTAGCCAGGCGAAACCCAGCTTTGACTTCTGATCTCCAGAACTATAAGATACTACATTTGTGCTGCGTTAAGCCACTATGTTTGTGGTAATTTGCTAGAGCAGCCATAGAAAAGTAATGCAACACCTCCCTAAAATTATCAACAATTATGTATTAATGAACTGATATATCAGTATCCAACAAAACATTGAGATAATGATGTCATTCTCAAACATAAGAGCTATGAAAAATAACTAAGGTATTGAAATGAACAATCAAAATTAACAAGAATACAACACTACTATCTGGAACCAAACCAATTTTAAAAGAAAATAAGAACACATGGTTTATGCACAGGCTATCGATCAGTCCAAATCCAACATTGACAAAAAAATGGGTAAAAGGACAAAATGGCACAAAATGGAATTGGGCCTTGATGAAGAGACTCTCACTGAAATGGAAGCCATCGAAGATAAGGTTGCATGAGAATCGAGGCATAACCAATAACAAATGAAGAGCCCCCTTCTAATGATGAATCGGAAGGAAGAGATAGATCTGGAAAGATGAAAGACCCTGGACAAAGGGAGAGCCAGCAATGTCTGTGAATAGGCACTGGGAGGACTTGCAAATGCTTCATGTGCTGCAAAGTCATCTGATTTCAGCAATGATGGCATTTAGCTACACTGACCTTGTATGAGAACTTAACTTCCCAAAGATACATGGCTCTGAAAAGGCAAGTTACCTAAATAACAGAGCCTTGATAGCTAGAGGAAACCTCCGTCTACTATATACAGCAGATACATCATAATATAGTGGCAGCAACAATGAGAATAATGGGACCAAAATTATTCCCACAGCATATCCATGAAAAAATGAATAGGGCGGTGACATAAATCTCCCAGGGAAAGCTAAAAGAACAAGAAAGCCTCAAAGTTTAATAAAGATCAGGTTTGTTCAATACAAGAATGCCCAGAGCAACAACTGATGAAAATTACAACCAAGTAATTTGGATAATTAATCCACTTGAACTAATCAACCAGGTGAAGAGAAACTAGCTAAATGAATTGACAGGTATATATTACATACACACACACACACACACACAAACATACATACAGACAAAAGCTAAGTCGATATTCAGCAGCATCACAAAGCTAGAATCAGAAAAATCAAAATTGCTTTAGAAAAATCAAAAGACATTAACAAATATTTTCTGAATAACTGAATCTCCAACAATCAGAACTAACAATTCCTCCAACATGAAGAGGCCTGGTACTTAGGTGTCATAAATTTGAGGAAAATTCCTTACCAGGAACATAGCTCATAGTCAGAATTACAGAATTTTTTCTGGCTGCAATAACAAATAGAAAGTTACTCTACATACATCCTGCTCACATCCTCACACAGACCATAGAGGAATGTGGTAAGTTGTTCTGGAAACCATTATAGTTAATTTCATAAGAGGAAAGTTTGAAACTCAGCCCTCTAACTTACCAGCTGCATGATTCTTGGCAAGATATTTGAGTCTACCCCAGCTGGCATGGCTCAATGGTTGAGCTTCGACCTATGAACCAGGAAGTCATGGTTCAATTCCTGGTAGGGGCACATGCCCAAGTTGCGGGTTCGATCCCCAGTGTGGGGCATGGAGGCAACCAATCAATGATTCTCTCTCATCATTGATGTTTCTATCTCTCTCTCCCTCTCCCTTCCTCTCTGAATTAATAAAAATATATATCTTTAAATGCTATCAGGTGTCAATTACTTTTTTGGCTGGCCACAGTCCAGCACAGCTCTACCTTTCCAACCATATTTACTATTTCATTTCCTTATCCTGAAGGTCTAGCCCAGTGGTCGGCAAACTCATTAGTCAACAGAGCCAAATATCAACAGTACAACGATTGAAAATTCTTTTGAGAGCAAAATTTTTTAAACTTAAACTTCTCCTAACGCCACTTCTTCAAAATAGACTCGCCCAGGCCGTGGTATTTTGTGGAAGAGCCACACTCAAGGGGCCAAAGAGCCGCATGTGGCTCGTGAGCCGCAGTTTGCCGACCACGGGTCTAGCCAATGGTCATTAGTTTGTGTTTCCATGCTGTGAGGATTCTTCTCCCCACACTGGAAATTCTCCACCTCCTCTGCTCTTCTATCCTACCAAATGCTAACCATTCTACAAAGTACAGTTTCAACATCACCTCCTCCTCGACGCTGTAATTAATTCCACAACACCTTTCCTCTGGATCTCCTGTTATCCAGCAGTATCACTATTCTACCTGCCATGATGATTACATGAGTATATCTTGCTGCTCTCATTCTAAATGAGTTTATAAAATGTTAGCTTGTTCATTCCTACTAAATGTATGTGTATTTCATTCACATATTATATCTATGCACACGTATAAGCTAATGTATCAATATTATTTACATAATAGAACACAAAATAGTAGACATTTTTCAAGGATGAGATAAAATAAACGTAAATAGAAGCCCTACCATATTCTTCTGACACCCTCAGTAGACTGCATTGTGCACACCCTCAGGCAGGCACATTTTGCTTTGGAGATGATCATCCTGAAAGCTAGAATCTATGCATGATCCATATTTTAACTCCTCTCCCCAACATAGCTGCTGACTCTAACACAGTGCCAAATATACTACCTCAAGGGACAATAATTGGTTATTGGATGGATGCATGCATCATTTTCTCCCCTTGCATTGCAGGACACTGTAATGTAGAAGACAGAGGACTGGGGAATCAGGAGTCTGGTTCAGATCCTAGCTAACTGTATGACCTTGAGCATGCCACTTGATATTTCTGAGCTTACATTTTTCTCATTGTGTAAAATATAAGAAGATGATATCTCTAAAGCTCATTGGAACTCAAATGTTTAGGATGCTACGAGATTGGGGTGATAAGGCATGATGGGAAGACTGAAGAGAGGATCAATTCATAAAGTCCTCAGAAGAAAGGTGAGGAGCAAATTCATGCATTTTGATGATCCTGACTAATGTAGTCATAGCCCTGCATTTATCCTGGAAGGTTACAGATTGTGCTGCAGGATCCTCCCCCTAAGTAAGGGACCCTGAGGACAGTGCCCAAACAGCTGGCACCATGCTCTCCCACCCCACCCCAGCTCCCACAGACCGCTGATCAGACAAACCAAGAATCCAGACGACCAGGGTGTGGGCAAATGAGGTCGCACTGCACAAAACTCCAAACTCAGGGCCTATTTAAAGCAGTCGTCAGGAGGGAATTTTCCTCATTTGCCTTGCTCCGGCATGTCTGGAGAAATATTGTGCGGAGCCTTTACCTTTCTCTGAGGCCTCATGCATGGGCCACAGCCAAAGGCAGATTTCCGGACCTTTCAGACCAATTATTTCACAGGACATCATAAGTCCCTAGTCTGATGTTCCTTTTATTTCCATTACTATCTCATTCGATCAGCTTCTGGGTGTAGCGACAGGACTTGGCTTCTTTCCCCTGAGAGCTCTGCCCACTGTCCAGTCCTATAGCCTAGAAAAACTTTTTTTTTTTTTTTACTAATGACTACAATACCTTTTCTTTCTCAGATTTAGGCCATGGCTCCTGGTGCTGCCATTGGAGAAGATGGTGACTAATCCCTTGCTCTCATTTATATGGTTACCTTGAGGTATTTATAGACTGTTCACTTCCCTCACGGAAGTCTCTCTTTTGGGAGCACATAAATTACTTCTTCAGTCAGACCACTAAAGTTTGCTCTCCCAACATTCGTATCATTTTTGTGGCCTTTCTTTTATTTCCTCTACATTTATTTCCTTCTTAAACTATGGGGATGTGAACCACAGCTAACTTTCCAGATGTGGTTAGAATCTTTTCAGACGAGGTAGACCAATGTAATTCCCCACCTCGACCCCCTTGCCATAGACCCTTCATTTGAAAATGGAGTCAGGGTTGCCATACAAACCCCTATTTAGCTGGTCATTAGCTGTTCACTTGAGTTGTTGTCAGACCCACCGGCTGTGCAGTTAGTGAGTCTTGTTCTCATTTGGATCTTGGCTGTCTGCATCCCTGTCTGAGTATAGAACTTTGTATTTATTACAACTGTATCTCATCCTTGGGCAGCAGCTTCTAATTGGTGTCAGTCACCTGCCCTTTGGCTCTAATCTTATATGGGGTGTGTGTATGTTTCTAAGCTATATAGTCTGGCTAACCTTAAAAAAAAAATACTGCTAAATATCATGATACCTTGAAATCCTTCCTGATTTTGGAGGGTCTAAAGGCATCATGAAAAACCTCCTCCTTTTACTCCCTGGCACAATCTGTAGAGCTTTCAGGGGATTTTTTTCTTTCTAAAATGAGAAGCACTTGGTTTTGGTTTTAGCTCTGGCATCTGGCCCCTCGAGTCTGGGTCCCTAGACCTATGGTGATCAATGTGGTAATCATTAGCCACATGTGGCTATTTGAAGTTAATTACATTAATCATATAAATCAATTGAAGTAAAATTTACTATAATCAAATTACATTTAAAATTCAGTTCCTGAGTTTCACTGGCTACATTGCAAGTGCTCAGTCTACAGTGGCTAGTCATCTTTGTCATCCCAGAAAGTTCTAGAGCACAGTGCTCCAGACAGTTGAGTCTCACTGCTTCTCCTTCTTATTTTCTTTAATATATTTCTATTAATCTCAGAGAGGAAGGGAGAGGGAAAGAGAGACAGACACATCAATGATGAGAGAATCATTGATCGGCTGCCTCCTGCATGCCCTCCACTGGGGATCGAGCCTGCAACCCAGGAACAGCCCTGACCAGGAATTGAACTATGACCTCCTGGTTCAACCATTGAGCCATGCCAGCCATGTTGCTTCTCCTTCTATACTGGTATGTTGAGCAGACCTCACCTCGGGCAGTAATTTTTTTCTCTGTCATGTGCTATATTTTCAGTGCTCATCTGTCATGTGCAATATTTTCAGTGCTCATCTGTGTCATTGAATATGGAGACCAGCTGGTCCTCACCTTCACTCATCTAACAAACACCCACTGAGCACCAATTATCAGCCAGGCCCTGCTCCTGGATCTGGTGATAAACAGTAAGTGAAGCAAAGTCCCAGTCCATGTGTAGCTTGCATTCTAGTGAACAAAACAAACAACACTCAACTATCTATATAATAAAGGCCTAAGTGACAATTATGGCGGGACAACCAGAACAACCAATTGCTATGATGCGCACTGACCATCAGGGAGCAGACGCTCAACACAGGAGCTGCCCCCTGGTGGTCAGTACACTCCCACAGTGGGAGCACCGCTCAGCCAGAAGCCAGGCTCACAGCTGGCGAGCGCAGTGGCAGTGGTGGGAGCCTCTTTAGCCTCTGCGGCAGCGCTAAGGAGCAACAAGCTGAGCAGTAAGCAGCATTGAGCAGACAGGCAGTAAGGAGAGAGGGGTTTCAGACTGCAAGAGGGCACAGGCCAGGCTGAGGGACTCCCCCCCCCCCCCCAGTGCATGTATTTGTGCATCAGGCCTCTAGTGTGTGTAATAATGTGACAGTGGGAAGCTCTAAATCAGGGGAAAGGACAGAGTATATAGAGAGGGCCATTAGAGAAAGCCTCTCTCAGAAGGATGTATTTGAGCAGAAACTTAAGTAGACCCATGTCATGCATTCAAGGAAGAGTGAGTGCAAAGGCCACAAGGTAGGGATGATCTTGCCATGTTTGAAAAAGGTAAAGGACGAGCAGCCCACCCCTGTCTGAGGAGCAGCAGCTGTGCAAGCAGCCCACCCCCGCCAGCTGTAGGTGGCACAAGCAGTGCCCACCGGAGGAGCTGCCACCAACTGAGGAGCAGCTGCTGCTGCAACAACCTGAGGAGCAGCCACCACACGACTCGACACCTAGATCCTTCAGTGAGAGCAAAAATGGGGAGATAAAGAAACCCCCAAAGGAAAGAAAAGGAGGAAGCACCAGAAAAAGAGCTAAGTGAAACAGAGGCATGCAATGTGTCAGAAAAAGTATTCAAAGTAAGTGTCATGCAGTTCATAAACCAGATGGATGAAAAAATCAACAGCTTATGTAAGAATCAAGAGGAAATAAATAGTGATATAGCTACAATAAAAAACACTATGGAAAGTTTCAACAGTAGACTAGGAGAAGCAGAGGACCAAATTAGCGAATTAGAAGACAGGGCAGCAAAACACACCCAAACTGAACTGCAATTGGAGAAAATAATTAAAAGACAGGAGGAGAACCTAAGGGAGCTTTTGGACAATATGAAACAAAACAACATAAAAATAATAGGGTTGCCAGAATGACAAGAAGAGGAACAAGGGTTAGAAAACCTATTTGAAGAAATAATGTCAGAAAACTTCCCTGATTTGGGGAAGAAAAAAGTCACACAAGCACAGAGAGTCCCAAACAAGATGAACCTGAAAAGACCCACACCAAGACATGTTGTAATTACGATGGCAAACATTCAGGACAAAGAGAAAATCTTAAAGGCTGCTAGAGAGAGACAGAAAGTTACATACAAGATCTCCCATTAGATTATCAAATGATTTCTCAACAGAAACACATCAGGCCAGAAAGGAATGGAAGGAAATTAACTAAGTAATGCAAACCAAGGAACTGAATCCAGGAATACTCTATTCAACAAGGCTATCATTCAAAATTGAAGGGGAAATAAGGAGCTTCACAAACAAACAAAAAATGCTAAGGGAGTTTATCACTACCAAGCCAGAAATGCAAGAAATGCTAAAGGGACTGGTGTAAAAAGAATAAAAAGGAACACAGGCACAAAAAAATAAAATGGCTACAAACAAGTACCTATCAATAATAACTTTAAACATAAATGGACTAAATACTCCAATCAAAAGACATTGAGTGGCTGAATGGATAAGGAAACATGACCCATGTATGTGCTGTCTACAAGAGACCCACATCACAACAAGGGACTCACATAGACTGAAAGTGAAGGGATGGAAAAATATATTTCAGGCAAATGGAAATGAGAAAAAAGCTGGGGTAGCAATACTTATATCTGACAAAATAGGCCTCAAATTGAAGGCCATATAAAGAGATAAGGAAGGCCACTTCATAATACTAAAGGTATCGATAAAACATGAGGATATAACCCTGGTAAACATACATGCACCCAATGCCGGAGCACCCAAATACATTAAAAAAAAACACACAAAACTCCTGGAAGATATCAAGGGAGAGATCGATAACAATACAATCATAGTAGGGGACTTTAATACTCCACTGACATCACTGGATAAATCCTCTAGACAAAAAAATCAGCAAAGAAACAGCAATCCTAAATGACTCACTAGGTCAGATAGACTTAATTAACATCTTCAGAACATTTCACCCCAAGCCACAGAATATACATTCTTCTCAAGTGCACATGAGACATTTTCAAAAATAGACCACATACTGGGTCACAGGCAAAGTCTCTCCAAATTCAATAAGATTGAAATCATATCAAGCATCTTCTCAGACCACAATGGCATAATATTAGAAATAAACTACAATAAAAACAATCAAAAAATTCAAACACTTGGAGGCTGAATAGCATGCTATTAAACAATGATTGGGTTACCAAAGAGATCAAAGAAGAAATTTAAAAATCCTGGAAATGAATGACAATGAAAACACAACAACCCAAAATCTATGGGACACAGTAAAAGCAGTCCTGAGAGGAAAGTTTACAGTTCTACAGGCTTACCTAAAAAAAACAAGAAAAAAATGGTAATAAATTATCTAACTCTATAACTTAAAGAATTAGAAAGAGAGCAACAAGAAAAGCCCAGCATGAGCAAAAGGAAGGAGATAATAAAGATCAGTGCAGAAATAAATGACATAGAGACCAAAAAAAATATAAAAGATCAATGAAACCAAGAACTGGTTCTTTGAAAGGATAAACAAGATTGATGAACCTCTAGCCAGGCTCACCAAGAAGCAAATAGAGAGAACCCAAATAAGCAAAATCAGAAATGAAAGAGGCGAAATAAGAACAGACCCCACAGAAATACAAAGGATTGTAAAATAATACTATGAACAACTCTATTCCAACAAACTAGACAACCTAGAGGAAATGGACATATTCCTAGAAAAATACAACCTTCCAAAATTCAATCAGGAAGAATCTAAAAATCTCAATAGGCCAATAACTATGGAGGAAATTGAAGCAGTCATCAAAAAGCTTCCAGCAAACAAAAGCCCAGGGCCAGACAGCTTCACAGGAGAGTTTTACCAAACATTCAAAGAATTAAAACTTATCCTCCTCAAACTATTGCAAAAAATTCAAGAGGAAGGGACACTTCCAAACTCATTCTATGAAGCCAGCATTGACCCAATAACAAAACTAGATAAAGACAACACAAAGAAAGAGAATTATAGGCCAATATCCTTCATGAACATAGATGTAAAAATCCTTAACAAAATTCTGGCAAATCAGATCCAGCATTACATCAGAAAGATCATACACCATGACCAAGTAGGATTTATTCCAGGGATGCAAGGATGGTACAATATCTGCAAATCAATAAACAAGATACATTACATAAACAAATTAAAAGATAAAAATCACATCGTCGTATCAATTGATACAGAAAAAGCATTTGACAAAATCCAACATCCTTTCTTGATAAAAACCCTCAGCAAAGTGGGAATAAAGGGATCATACCTCAACATAATTAATGCCTTATATGACAAACCTCCAGCCAACATCATACTCAATGGGCAAAAGCTAAAACCATTTAACCTAAGAACAGGAACAAGATAGGTGTGCCCACTTTCACTACTCCTGTTTGATATAGTACTGGAAGTGCTAGCCATAGCAATTAGATAAGAAGAAGAAATAAGGCAGCTGATGGATGTTTCTCTTTCATCCGATGTTTCTAACTCTCTATCTCTCTCCCTTCCTCTCTGTAAAAAAATCAATAAAATATATTTAAAAAAAGAAGAAGAAATAAAAGGTATCCAAATTGGAAAAGAAGACGTAAAACTGTCATTATTTGCAGATGACAAGATACTGTACATAGAAAACCCTAAAGACTCCATCAAAAAATTATTAGACTAAATAAATGAATTTGGCAATGCAACAGGATACAAAATTAATGCCCAGAAATCTATGGCATTTTTATACACCAGTAGTGAACTTACAGAGATATTTTTTTAAAAAATCTCATTTACCATTGTACCAAAAAAATTATGATACTTAGGAATAAACTTAACTAAGGAGGTAAAAGGCCTGTACTCAGAAAACTACAGGACATTGAAAAAGAGATAGAGGAAGTAATAAACAGATGGAAGAACACACCATGTTCATGGATTGGTAGAATCAGTATCATTAAAATGTCCATGCTATCCAAAGCAATCTATAGATTCAATGCATTCCCCATTAAAATACCAACAGCATATTTCACAGACCTAGAACAAACTCTCCAAAAATTCATCTGGAATAAAAAAAAAAATCCTGAATAGCTACAGCAATCCTGAGAAAGAAGAACAAAGTAGGAGGGATCTCAATACCAGATATCAAGCTATATTACAAAGCCACTGTTCTCAAAACAGCCTGGTACTGGCACAAGAACAGACATATAGACCAATGGAATAGGATAGAGAACCCAGAAACCAACCCAAACCACTATGCTCAATTAATATTTGACAAAGGAGGCAAGAGCATACAATGGAGTCAAGACAGTCTCTTCATTAAATGGTGTTGGGAAAATTGAACAGATACATGCAAAAAAATGAAACTAGACCACCAACTTACACCATTCACAAAAATAAACTCAAAATGGATAAAGGACTTAAAGATTAAGATGGGACACCATAAAAATCTTAGAGGAATCCATAGGCAGCAAAATCTCAGACATATGCTGAAGCACTATCTTCACCGAAACAGCTCCTAGGGCAATGGAAACTAAAGAGAAAATTAAAAAATGGGACTACATCAAAATAAAAAGCTTCTGCACAGCAAAAGAAGCCATCAACAAAACAACAAGAAAGCCCACTGCATGGGAGAACATATTTGCCAGTGTTATCTCCAATAAGGGTTTAATCTCCAACATTTAAAGGGAACTCATACAACTTAACAAAAGGAAGATAAACCACCCAATCAAAAAATGGGCAACAGACCTAAATAGATACTTTTCGAAAGAGGACACACAGAAGGCCAAGACACATATGAAAACATGCTCAACATCACTAATTATCTGAGAGATGCAAATCAAAACAACAATGCGGTACCATCTCACACCTGTCAGAATGGCTATCATCAATAAATCAACAAATGACAAGTGCTGGCAAGGATGTGGAAAAAAGGAACCCTCTTGCACTGCTGGTGGGAATGCAGACTGGTGCAGCCACTGTGGAGAACAGTATGGAGTTTCCTCAAAAAACTAAAAATGGAACTCCCATTTGACCCAGTGATCCCACTTCTAGGAATATATCACAAGAAACTGGAAACATCAATCAGAAAGGATATATGCACCCCTATGTTCATAGCAGCACACTTTACAATAGCTAAGATTTGGAAACAGCCTAAGTGCCCATCAGCAGATGAGTGGATTAGAAAACTGTGGTACATCTACACAATGGAATACTATGCTGCTGTTAAAAGGAAGGAGCGCCTACCATTTGCAACAGCATGGATGGACCTGGAGAGCATTATGCTAAGTGAAATATGTCAGTCAGAGAAAGATAAATATCACATGATCTCATTCATTTGTGGAATATAATGAATAACATAAACTGGTGAACAAAGACAGATCCAGAGACAGAGAAGCATCGATCAGACTGCCAAACCTCAGAGGGAAGATAGGGAAGGGTGGGGGGAAGGGGAAGAGATCAACCAAAAGACTTGTATGCATCCATATAAGCATAACCAATGGACACAGACACTAGGGAGGTGTAAGGGCAAGAGCAGGGGGTGGGGGGACAATAAGGGGTTATGGACACATATGTAATGCCTTAATCAATAAAGGAAAAATAAATAAAATACTTCTTTAAAAAGGTAAAGGAAGTTAATGTGGCTGGAGAGAAGTAAAAAAGAGAGAGAGTGATAGAAGGGGCAAACACAGGTAGCATGAGCCTGAAGCTTATGCCATTTGTGAACCCACTTTATTAAGATAATAAAATTACAACATTTCTGAGTGCCCCTCCCAAATCTTGGAAAGGGCCTATGTAAATGAGGTACCATGAAACTTAACCTTCACTCACTCACTTCACATTAAAGCCACTTTCAGTTAAAGAAGATGCCAAAAAGATAGGTGGGGACCAGATTTTGTAGGGTGTTGGGATCTTAGTAAGGATGGCAGTCACAGGAGAGGGTTTTGAGTGGAGAAGGACTGGGTTCTGGTTTACATTGCATAATATTTATTTATTTATGCTTTCTCTGGCTTCTGAGTAGGAAATTGAGAAGGGAAATAAGGACGAGGGTGGAAGGAGGGAGATCAATCAAGTAGGAGGCAAAAGATGACAGTGCTCACACAAGGGTCATGGATGGTGGAAACTGGAGGTGGTAAGCAGGGGATAGGAAGGCATTTTAAAGGCAGAACCTGCAAAAATGCTGATAACTTCAATGTGGAGGGTGAAAGAATCCTATACTCTCAACCCAAGGAGCTGAAGGAGTGGTGGTGAAATTTACCAAGATGCTTAAGCACTAAGTTTGAGGGAGAAAATCAGGAGTTCAATTTGTCCATGTTTCATTTAAATGGCTTCTTAGGCATTTGAGCAGAATGCTGAATAGGCAGTTTGGCTATAGACTTGGAGAACCCAAAGGAAAGAAGGGTCTTCACATCTAAATTTGATGTACACGGATTGTATTTAAAGCTATTGCCATGGATGAAAAACACGTAGGGAGCAAGTATCAAAGAGGGTATAGGGCAAATTCCAGGGGACTCCAACATTCCATGGTATAACCCTTTTAAAAATTTGAAACAATACCAAGCTTTAGTTATTCTCACTTGGATGCTTAATACTTGGCTTCAGGCCAAAAACACTATGTCTACTTTAGTCACTCTAGAACCCCATGGCCTCCCATGGTGCTGGCATAAACTCATTAAATATTTAGTGAAATTTGAGTTCATCCCTTTCATGGAATCCATGATGCCCTCATCGTCCATTCTGACTTTACAACAGTCACACCCATGACCCACCATGATTTCTGAGTTTGGTGTGACTTAGAGGTATTCTAGCAAAGACCCAGATTCTCTGTTCTTCCCAAGTGTAAACACCTGGCTCACCCCTATACCAAATCTTCATTAAATCCCTGTATCCATTGTTGACACCAATTCTAAGTTTTAAAGATGTTGGTCCACACTTGCCCTCTAAAGAAGGTGCCATTTATGAAGGGGACAGACATGCCCTAGTGAGTTCCAGAGCTGGAGGTATCAATTGCATGAGGGGAACCTGGGCAAAATCACTGAGACACAAATGGTAACTGAGAAAGCACAATCTCGGTTTATCAGAGTTGGACAATGATGCTTTTCTTTTTAGTGGGAATGGTTTTTCGATTCTGTAGCATTTGGAACGCTAAGTAAGCAGTATATGTGAATGGATACAATTGCTCCAGGACATAGTTTTCCTGATTTCTCTCAATACCTGAACCCTATATTAGTTGTTCCTGATCATATTCCACCCCAAAGTATCTTATAGGTTCTGCCCCCAAAATTATCCACTTACTTCTCTAAGCCCAGATAGTGTCTCAACTGGAATTCTCCAGCAGCCTTCTGCTTCCATGCTTGCCTCCTTCCCCATCTCTATTTGAGTAAAGACACAGTCTGGGGACAAACAAGGTTTAAAACATAAGATTTCCAAAAGTTCCTTTTAAAGGCACTTCTATGGGAAAGGGCAGTTGAATATATCCTTCTCAAATTTAGTACAGTCCCTTAAGTTAAGCACCTTTAACACTGCTTTGCCTGCAAAGAGTTCTTTAAGGATGCTCTACTGAGGGATCTGTTTTTCCTGCTTCCTATTAAAAATGGCTCTCCGATGCTTTTATTCTTAGTAATGCCATTCTGTTGTAGCACCAATATAGTTATATAAGCGCGTTGTTTCATGCTCTATTCACTTTCTGAATCTTTTAACCTGACCTTTCTCAGCTGAGAAAAGAAATACTATGGGTTTAAATCTATCTGCTATCAGCTGCAGCAGGGCGATTCTTACCCCAGGGCCCCAAACCTTCATTTCAGACGGACTAATCCGAGCCTCTTTTGGAGGCAATGTTATTTCCTTCACTACCTGGTTTGGCTGTGTTCTGAGCCCCAGTTATATTTAGGCAGTGGAGGGGAAAAATGGGGATATTAACCTCTAACACTGATGAAAATAATAGCCACAATAAAATCGGGATGAAAAATACAGGGGTAGTAATTATTCTCCTCTACCTTACCCCAGAGGAAATAGTTTTCAGATAGAGCCTAAGGAATCTGTGGAAGGTCCCTCCATTGGGGGTTTTATAGGGCAGGTGGAGGGACTATCTGGGACCAGGAGAGTGTATCAGAGCCTCAGACAATGTGGCAGGAGTGATGGGGGCATCCAGTAGAATCCCACTTCTCTCCCTCAGTTCCTCAGAGGTTGAAAAATCAGAGGATGCAGGCTTTTGGAACCACTTCCCTCCCCGTTCTATCTGGCAGCATCCTAGTGTGGAAAATATACTAGGCTATATTTCAAATAACCTAAACCAACTGGCAAAAAGTACTAAATTCTTGCTTTTGTGTCTGGCTCTTAAATTCCTGCAGACCTGACTTAACAGACAAGAGAGGGTCATAAAACTGAACCTGTGAAACAAAAATAGACCTTTCGGGACTTCTCATACATACACAGCGGGGATGCCAAAATCGCTTTCATTTTTTCATGTTTCCAATTGTGTTGTGCTTCCTCCACATGCGTGTATGTCTGAGCAGGCATGGGGGAGCAGGAGTCTTTCTAGGCACAGGATGTCTCTCATTGAAGTGTGCGGGACTGCAAGGGCTGAAACTCTGAGGGTCCCATCTTTACGTAAAACAACTCCACCTTGATATAACCTCTCTATTTCCATAATTAACTTCAGGCACCTAAGACACCACAACTGGGTCCTGTGTGCCACTCTAACTGCTGGGGTTTAAAAAGGCTTTATGCTTTGAGGTTTCCTCATTCAGAAATAAAATAATTTAAATCCAAAAAAAAAAAAATCACATACAAGTGCCTTCTGGCTACCAATGACAGGGAGTAGCAATAATAAAAAATAATAATAGTAAAAATATGCAACCGCGTTAATGCGAGGGACCTGGGGATGGGGTGCAATAGCAGAAATGAAATTAGAGGGGAAATCACAATATTGCTGAAGTGCTGGAGTGCTGCTTTCACACTAGACCAGGGGGATTGGGATAAGGTAAAGTTAATTGCATTTCCAGATGACAAACCTCTCACCTCTGAACTGAATGGCTCTTTATAAAAGCTATCAGTAATAAACTGTAAATCTCAGCCATGATTGCAAATAAAGGTCATCCCTTTCATGCTGCCACTTCCCTGGGCCTTATTACATTCCCGCCTGAACCGTTTTCACTTCTTAAGGTGTGCCAGCTGTCCACATATGCAATCAGCACGGCTTGCTTTCTTTATTTTTTAAAGCATGACATTATCAGATTTACATCTGTGTACCTTGTGCAACTGAAGTGGGCCAATCCCGTTCCTGGAAGGGGAGGCAGCACCCAGCAGAGGGATTCCTCTTTATCTTCTCCCAGGAATGTAAAAGAGGTCCTGCACACCCTGTTTCACACTGCAATTGCCAGGCCTTGTAAGGAGCAACACCCCTCATCCAACACGTCGGTCTTAATTGCTGTAGACCTACTTTTTTTCCCTCTGTTTATGTGGCAAGGACCCCTGTTCCCTGGATCAACAAGCCTCCTTTAGATAGCTAAGTTAAATTTAATTTAATGCAAAATTTAAAATACGCATTAACTTCCATTCTGTTGATGACACTGTCCCCAAATCCTATATTTGTTAATACTTCTCTCCAATTCTATCAACAATAATGATGGTGATTATTTGATGAGCACTTACTGTATGCCAGTCTACGGTGCTCAGCATGAAACATTAATGCTCATCCAATCCTCACAACTGCTATGTTTAAGTGCAATTTCACCCCCATTTTGCAGATAGGAAACTGAGGCTCAGTGCAAGGTGGAGATAGGATTTTTTTTTCTCTTTAAATGAAGGGACCCAAAAGCATCCTAGAGAGACTAAGAAAGATTAAGCCAATTGCTGGATGCAAAACCAACTTCAGCAGCTCACTCCCAGGATGGTAAGCAAAATCTGGAAGTGACCGTGCTGGGGAAGAGAAATAGGTGCACCCTACATTCCTATGCAACAACTCTGGTCTAAGCGACACTGCACTAACCACTGCACCACTGTTGAAGGGCATGCAAAAAAAATAAAAGAAAGAAAGGAAGGAAGGAAGGAAGGAAGGAAGGAAGGAAGGAAGGAAGGAAGGAAGGAAGGAAGGAAGGAAGGAAGGAAGAAAGAAAGAAAGAAAGAAAGAAAGAAAGAAAGAAAGAAAGAAAGAAAGAAAGAGAGAGAGAAAAAAGCATTACCCTTCAACCCAGAATGGAAGTTTCAGTTCTGATTCTATTCAAATGGCACCATTTATCTATTTGCCCACTTATTCATTCAATCACCACATGACAAGCAAGATAACCACTGTGATATTTGTTTCTCTGTTAATTACCTTCCCTTGTCCACAAAAGTTGTTGTGTTAAACAAATGGTGAAAATACTTTGCAAAATATTAAGTATTCTTCAAATGCAGATTTAAAACCACAACAATTCCCTAAATGATAGCAGTAATGTATAATCTCCTGTTTTAACCTGGGTTCTAACTATTTTTAAAAATCAGACAGGGAAAAATCTATGTGAGAAAAACCACTGATAGACTTGCTTATTATCTACTCAGAGCTGCAATCATGTCCCATGTGTGCATGTGCCTCTGCACTGTACTAAAGTGCCAAACCATTTATAAAAACCTAAAACACCTTTTTCTTGCCTTCTAAGAGCTTACAGTTTCCTCTGATTAATGAAAATAGCATGGTAAAATGACAATGCAGGATTTACGGTGGCTCGAAATAGCACTAAGAAACCACGTCAATACAAAAATTATGAGCAACAATTTTAATCTGGGCTCAAGGAAGGTCAAGGTGACTTCTTACTGAGGCTTTCGTAGCAAGGAGATTCTCTAGATCTTCGAATAAGGTATAGAATCTTGATTAATGAAAGAAGGACATTCTCATATCAAGTAATTAAAATGCAATGTAGATGGTAAGAAAACCTCTGAAAGGAGGAATGAGTCTCCTTCTGTGGAATATTAATCATGAAGCTTCTAAATGGAAAATTCACAGCTGAGTGGGAAATGAACAAAGCTACTAGCAAATTCTGAGGGGACATGCTAGAACTAATTAGTTGTGTTTTCTCTGGCCATCATAGGAACCTTCTCAGGAATAAGCCCTGAGTGTCCTGGGCTCTGCCCTAGGGTGGAGTCCAGCTGCAATCCCCAGGAGGTGGCCACACAGAGTAGGAGACAGTCACCCGAGTCTCATATTTTGAGGACAAAAACTGGCATAGGACTTTAGCATTCATAAGTCTCCCAACATTTACAAAAGTTTATCATGCGAATTTTGGGGATCACTTTTTTTTTTATTGACAGAGCTCAAATTCACACATTCAAAGACCACAGGAGTAAAATCAGTGAGTCCAATAATTCCATATTGAAATGACACATACACCAGTCATAATGACTGTCCAGAAGTTAATTTTTAAGTTCCTGGTGTGTATAATTCATCTGAAAAGAAGACAACAAGGAAGGAGGAGGAGGAGCAGCAGCAGAAGGCAGTAGTGTTTCCCTCTGGGGTTTGACTAAGAAAACCCAACAAAAATGAAGTTGGCTCGTCTGGGTCCTAAAATCCTGCACAATGTTCATTTATTCACTCTCTCATTTACTCTGTCATGTCTGCTGTGTGGGGGGTGAAATATTTAGGTCAAAGATAGATAAGATCTTGTCTGTGAGGACCTTAAACCAAATACTAGTTTCACAGATGAAACTCTAAGGCATAGAAGCACAAGTCAATAGCCACAGCAGAATTAGAGCTACAGTCTCATTGCACAGCAACAGACTCATTTCAGTTGAATTCTGATGTTGACTCATATTCCTCTGTTCATTTCTCTCAATTGTGAATAAGCTTATATTTTAAAGCGTGATTATGTACGCAGACTGCCTCTCATGAAGTGTAACGTAACTGCTAAGTGTTGGTACTATCCGAGGGCTGTTTTTTTTTTTACACACCTATTTGCTATTTACAAGGAAGTCCCTGGGTATACATGAAAGGTAGTATCAGTTACTCAGTAACAATAATGAAGAAGACTAGTATGTGAAAGCAACAGCTTTCATTTCTTCCATATTAAAAGCTTTAGCAGTGATTATGATGAGCAAAACAGAAAGGGATAATTTGCTTGGAAAGATGAGGAGATTAATATAATTTGGGGCTTTGGAAGAGGCAGAGATGTTAAAGCTAATTATTTTATTTAACACTCCTGCCTCATTGCCTGAGCAAAAGAGCACCATATCTAAATAAATCTGGAATTACTAAGCTTTTTGTTTAGTATGATCCATATTTCTCAAACTTTAGCATTCATGAGAATTTTGTCTGAAGGTCCCATCCCCAAAGATTCTGATTGAGCAGCTCTAGGGTAGGGCCCAAGAATTTGCATTTCTAAACAAGTTCCCAAGTTTGTGAAGCTGCTAGTATTGCAATCACACTTCAAGAACCACTGGTATAGATCAGGGTTTGACATTTTGTGAATGCTGCTCATTTTGTAAATAAAGTTTTATTTGAACACAGCCATACCCATCAACTACATATTATCTCTGGCTGTCTCAAACTGCAATGGCAGAGTTGAGTGGTTGCCATAGAGACCTTGTGGCCCACACATTTAAAAATATTTATTATTTGGCCCTTTACAGAAAATGTTTGCTCACTTTGGGTACTGATTACAACCAGAGTAACAGAAACTCAGAGCTGGAGGGAACTGTCTCTAACTGGATTCTCTATTTAATGAATGGCAAAACCTGCCCATGAAGTTGAGAAAACCTCACACTAGAACCCGGGCAGGGCTCCCATTGGCCAGTGCAGGGTCCTGGTCACTACAGAGAGAACCTCTTTGGTCAGGATTCATGCTTCAGATGCTCAGCTGGCAGCTGGCTTAGTACATGATTCACATGCTACTTCTGCCTCCAGGTGACAAATCTTTTTAAATAGCATCCTACTCTTACTGCATAGATGTGGCATCTTCCCTTGTCTCTCTGAGTTCCTTAATTTTTTAAATATATTTTCTCTGCTTTTTGCACTGTTTCTGTCTCCTCTGAGCTTCTTTTTCTCCTTGTTTCTGTCATCAAGATAAAGGCTTCCTTAATTGTCTGTGGGAAATTGTTCATTCATATTTTAAAATGAGATACTTAAAAAGCTGCTGAAAGTTCTGTGTGGTGGCTTCTGCATTCAGGAGGGGACCTGGTTGTTCCTTTGGGATCCCAGCTGAAAATGTCTGAAGATCTTTCCTCTTGGAATGTTCAACTGACTCAGAAAGGAATTCTCCTGTCTCCAGCCTGGAAATGATAAGCCAAGTCAATAACACTCTCCAACCAAGTGCCAGACCAGGCCAAGGAGGCCTCACCACTCAGCATGCAGCCTTCATTTAATCCCAATCTGCATGGAATAATCTCCCTCGCTCAGCTGTGCCTGAGGGGCCAAGTCAGAACTTGCCAGCCTCTGATGAAGAGGTCTTCCCTTAAGGAGTGGGGGACTCTATATAATCTCTTTTATGCAACTTCCAACCAGTTCCATCCCCAGCCCTACAGAGACAGGCAGTGCCTCCAAGAGCAGAATCTTTCATGTTCTAGCACCTCCAACTGGCTCAAGTCTTGACTTTGCCTTTTGCAGACATGTAGTTCCATTTTTCTGTCATCCACTAAATCATCAGTCCAGCTGCTTTCCAACTTCCAAACTTTAGATGACATTTCTTATCTGCCATCACTTCCTCTTCTGTTTGTTGTCCTTACAATTTTATGCTTTTTTAGACCCAAACTGTCATTTTAGTAAGGCTTTGAGAGAGAGCAGAGATAAACCCATGTGTTCAAACAGCCATATTTCTGAATTACGTCTTCTTAGGAGACGCCTGATGGCGACCCACTCCTATTCTATCATTGGGGCATTTGCTCTCTGGAATGCTAAGAAATGATCTCGACTGATTTATCCAGTGCAATATCAGAGGGGAAAGCAACCAAACAGTGTAAACCCTTCAATAAAGCACAAGACACACTATGATTAAAATGCACTCAGGAATCCATATGGTGGGTGCAAGCATGGATCAACCTCAGCAAGCAGCCTCATGCGTCCCATTGTGGATGACGGAAGAAAATTGATGGGAACAATATAAGTACTGTTCAACTCCTCAGGATGTTCCACAGAGTGGCATGTTCTGAGTCTCCTGGTTTCCTCCTCACTAACATCTTCATGCCAGCATTAGAATTTGGGTGGGACCTGAGTCCATTAGGTATTCAAGCAGTTTTGTTTAGTTCTGGGAATGAAGGAGCAGAAGTTTCATGCAGCTTCATCTTAATTAAAGTATATTATGTTGTAAATCTGAGGTAATTTCAGGGGCTTGCTGCCTTACAAGATGGATGCATTATCTGGTCTAGAAATTGTAAGAAGTGACTTCATAATTTGCTCACTACAAATCCCAAAACTGGATAGACTTATTCTATACATCTGCCTAAATACCCTTACTGTATCCTTAAAGTGTGTGTGTGTGTGTGTGCGTGTGTGTGTGTGCGTGTGTGTATGCATGTGTGCACACATACATGTGCTATGTATGTTTTTTGTATCATCCAGGGGCCCAGCAGGAAATAATCTTGCACACACTCAAATGGGGTAACTAAGAAGAGTTTACTGCAGGACTACAGATTTCCCCCACTATCAAGTGTTCCCATGAAAACTTTCAGAGTCAAAATGTCCTAAAGCTAAGAGTATCCCCTGCTTTCCAAAAGTTCATTTTATGCCACTTTGCTTTTACAAAAGACCTACATTAATACCTGTTTTGCTAATCGAAAGAAAGCCAAAGAGGATTTTTGCTTGTAAAAAAAAAAAAAGTTATTACTGTACTAATGTCTTTGTAAAAGCATATTTACAGAGGTATGAGTTGAGTTTAGAGAGGTGAGCTGGTTTAGGGAAACCCAGAAGTGATGGTGAAACACCCTGGGGTTAGTAATCGCACAGGAGCCTATACCACCCCTAGGCTTGAAGGTACCAAGTGAGGGCAGAGTTGCCAGAAGCTGGCAAGAGCAGTAGCTCTGGGAGAGGCTGTAGATAGGAGCTCTGGTCTCCAATAGAGACATACCACAATTCTGAGCCAGAGGCAGGAAGCCAAAGAAATAAACACAGTAGTCCCCCCTTATCTGTACTTTTGCTTTCCTGGATTTCAGTTACACCTGGACAACCATGGTCCAAAAATAGTAAATGGAAAATTCCAGAAATAAACAACTCATAAGTTTTTAATTGTGAGCTGTTCTGAGTAGCGGATTGAAATCACACGTTGTCCACGCCATCCCACCTGAGATATGACTCTTGCCTTTGCCCAGAGTATCCACACTGGACATGCTACCCACCCGTTAGTCACTTAGTAGCTGTCTCAGTTATCAGATGGACTGAATCAGTATTGTAGTGCTTATGTTCAAGTAACCCTTGTTTTACTAAACAATGGCCCTAAAGCACAAAAGTAGTGATGCTGGTAATTCTAGTATACCAAAGAGAAGCCATCAAGTGCTTCTCTTTTATTATTACCTACTAGAGGCCTGGTGCATGAAATTCATGCACGGGTAGGTTCCCTAGGTCTGCCAGGCGATCAGGGCCGATTGGGGCCTTCTGACTGTCAGCCAGGGCCTTTCTTCATTCCGCGCCACCCCCTAATGGTTAGCACATGTCATAGCAAGCAATCAATCCCCGGTCTCCTGGTTGAACTCCCCAGAGGACACTTTGCATATTAGTCTTTTATATATATACTAGAGACCCGGTGCACGAATTTGTGCACAGGTAGGGTCCCTCGGCCTGGCTGGTGATCAGGGGCTGATTGGGGGTGGGGAGGGGACTGGCCGGCCTGGCGGAGGGACTGTGGGAGGTTGGTTGGCCGTGGGAGGTTGGCCAGTTGCGGGAGGTTGGCTGTGAGAGCACACCGACCTCCTGCATTGAGCATCTGCCCCCTGGTGGTCAGGGCACATCATAGCAACTGGTCGTTTGGTTGTTAGGTCGCTTAGGCTTTTATATATATACTAGAGGCCCAGTGCATGATTAAATCATGCACGTGTAGGGTCCCCTAGGCCTAACCTGCCATCCAGGCCATATCCACTGTCCCGCGAAGCGGGAGCAGACAGACAACCAGCTCCCCCGCTTTGGCTTTCAATCACGGGGGAGCTGGCTGGCTGTCCGCTGGTGCACAAGGCCTTTCGAAAGCCTCCGGTGCGGCGGAGGCTTTCGAAAGGCCTGGTGGCAGAGCGGACAGACAGCCAGCTCCCCCGCTTTCGCTCCCCGCTTTTGATGGTCTGCAGCAGGACGTGGGCTCGCTGCCCCAGAGGCCCCTTCTGTGCCACAGCACAGCCATGGCGTAGACGCTGAGCTCGCGCCGCCGCTGGCGTCCTGCCAGCCCAATCGGCCACCCCGAGTCCTGCCCCCTGCGCCTCCTGCTGGCCCAATCATGGGCATAGCAGAGTGATGGTAATTTACATATTACCATTTTATTAGGTAGGATATAGATAAATCGTTAATCTCTTACTTTGCCTAATGTATAAATTAACATTTATCACAGGTATGTAAATATAGGAAAAAACTGTGACACAACCTTACCTCCTGCCTCCCCTTCTTCTACTAAGCCCTCCTATTGGGCAAGCCAAACCAGAAGCTGTAAGACAAAGGAGGGAGGTGTTGCGGTCATAAATTCACCCCTCTGGGCACAGAGAATGTGGCAGAGCATGTAAAATACCCAGAACAGGTGTATACAAGAGATTCTGTACCCTTGGGCCCTTCTGAAGAAATAGAAATGAGGGATAGGGGAAGGTGAACACCCATGTCTAAAATGACTTTACAATAGGTTTCCATGGCTACAATGTTTTACACCATATTTTATGTTTGTTATACGTTTGCTTTGTCCATTAGGCTATAAATTCCTGGAGAGCAGGGGGCATGTTCTTTCATGTCCCAGCCCAGTGCTTAGCATAAAGAGACTAAGGACTGAATTGAATGTAAAGAAATAACACCAGCAACAAATGACCTCAGTTTCTCCATCCACAAAATGGGAATTCAGAAAATGGGGAATGATCCTAAGCTTCATGACATCATTGACTCCAAAGTCTGTAATCTTTGCGCTCAAAATACATTAATGTCTTGAATAAAACGTGCTAGAAGGCACCTCAAATATTGTTATTTTTTTACTGCTACTATTATAGACATGTCCAAATAGGATCATATCTTTGGGGCACTTTTGGATCATAGCAGAATAGCTGATCTGTTCTGTAATAAATACATTGCCAGGCAGCAAATGTGCAGTCATAACATAATCAGTCAACAGAATATGCTTCTTAGGCCTCAAAAATCTCTCCCTCTCTCTTTCTCTCCTTCTCTCTTTCTAAAATGGACACTCAAGCCCTAGGCAACATAACCACTGAGGTTTTATTATAAAATACATTTCAAAATAATGGTTGCAAGTCTTGGAAGCAGAGAAGAAGATGAAAAAGAAGAAGTAAACAAGGCCTTTTTCTCCTACTAAATGATAAATTAAAAGCAGCACTTTGCTGTTCTGCCTCATTTATTATCGCATTGCACTCTTGCCGCTAGAGTTAAGGTTGTGTCAGCGTTTCCATTATAAACCCTTTTTTTCAAGGGTTTATAATTCAGCCATAAAAATTTGCTTCAGGCTGGAACTTGCCATGCAAAAGGTCTCATTGTGGGACCCAACTTGGGGGCAAATCTAAAGGAGGTAGAATTGAGTTAGCTGGTCTGAGGTTAAAAATGGAAACAAAATAGGGTCATAATTATTGGGCCTTCTCTCAAATTCAGAAGGTGTCCTGGATCTTATGGAAACACCAAAAGATGAGAAAGGGAGTGTAATATTTATTCCTTTGTGAAAACAATCAGTTATAGGTACAAACTAGCACGATACAGATATAAACTAAAAGCCAATTTACAGCTATACTCCTGCATTTACAATTTACATTGCTATGAATTTACAAAACTAGATCACATATACAGGTGTCTGTTCTGCGGTTAGTTTATTTTACAGCAACTCCTGTAAAATGTGAAAGAGGGACACGTGTGACTCAGCCACAGAGAGCTCATTTCTGACCTTGAACGCTGATTCTTACCATTCCTCCTCTCTCCACCTCAAAGGTTACAATGCGCAAAGCACCTATGTTCATATTAGTTTCCCAACTCCAGAGAAGTCCTAGATGCCTTCTTCTGTGGCATTATTCTGCCTCTATATACACCTGAGTCCCAAATGCAAGCTTGATGGCCTTATTCTGGTGGTTGTCAATCTCGATTGCAAGTCTGTTTTCCTGGGATGTTAAACTGTACCCAAGATGTCGTTAGACAAAAAGTCATTTGCAAAGTGGGCTATTGAACTCAGTGTGCCGATATTGCTCAGAAAAAATTAAGCACACACAAAAACAACAAAACAAAAAACCTCATAGAACCAGACAACAGTATGGTGATTACTAGAGGGAAAGGGGGGGTGGGGTGAAGTCGAAGAGGTTATGTGGGGGGAGTAAATGGTGATGGAAGAAGACTTGACTTTGGGTGGTAAGCACACATACAATTTGCAGATGATGTATCCTAGAATTGTACACCTAAAACCTATATAATTTTATTAACCAATGTCACCCATTAAATTCAATAAAATTTATTTTTAATGTCTATGGGCTTCAGAAAATTCCTTTCTTTTCTCTACAAAAGAGAAAAAATGGTTAAAGTTTTTTATTTATGCTGCAATCCATTGCAAAATAAATAAGTAAATAAATAAATAAAGTACTGTCTTCTCAGGGTTTTTGAAAGTATCTTCAAATGAAGTCATTTGAGCTCATAGAAACCTTATAATGGTATAATGATCCATAGTTTACAGATGGGAGAATTAAGGGCAAGAGCTTTGTCTAATACCAAGCAATAAATCAACAGCAAAGCCAGGACAAAGAATCAAAATTCCAGACTCCTAATTCCACAGTCCAGGTGTGCTCTGACCTATGCTGGCCAACTGGCCATTCTTCATAATATTAAATAACAGCATGTGCTGGCCACAGATGACTTTAAATAGAATCATGATGTATTCAATATGCAGCATGAAAACTGACCATTTTTATAGCCATACAGTAAAAAGATCTATTTTATACATTCACCCACTTTCATTTCAAAATTGTAAAGTATACTTTAAGAAATGCAACATGAATATGGGGAAATGGGCTTTTATTTCCAGGTACAGTAACCATGTGAGTACAATGTCATCATAAGAAAGCATACCAAGAAATGTCTGCCCCCAAAAACAGCTAGGCAGCAATAAGCATAATCTTATCTCACTCTAGCAACCAAGAAAGGAGCTAGCAATACTAAATCACAGAAATAATGTGGGAGGGGGGGGGGAGAGAAAAAAGACAACTGCAGACAAAATAAGAAGGGAAAGTTTTATTAATTCTAAATATGCTTTCCCCATTGGGTTTACACTAGCATTTGTCCTAATAGGTTCCAGATGTTCAGCCATCCTATAAGTAGCTACCTAGGATAAAACAGTAGCTTGCCTTCTTTAAGTTAAGAAGGTGAAATCATGGACCTCGGGGCTGATTTACAGTTTAGTTAAATCAGAGCCCACAGCACGAACAAACTGAGATCCGAAAGCAGTGGGTGAAGGTGAAAATGGTTGTTAGAAAAGGCTGGTGGCTCAAGAGTTAATACCAACCTTTTCTTTGAATGCAGCCTTCTGTAGTAGCTAATGAAGGTAATGAAATATGACATGTAGTTTGGCCCTTGACCATGGAGTGCACTCCCCTCCCCTCTGTGCTGCGAACAAAGCCAAAACAGATGTAGCGACTTCTGTATGGTTTCGGGTTGACGTTTGTTACACAGAGCAGGTCACCATGTACATTCCCAGAACGTTCGCTTCTGACACACGCGGCATTATCTAAGAAAGATGCTGCCTTTGTTTGTGAGGTGGGGAGGAAGGGGAGGGATGGAGAGAGCAGACAGGCGGACCTGAGATGAGATGAAATTACACCAAATTCCTCTCCTGTTCTTTGCTCTGGTTCTCGGCCATCCTGCTCCTGCCTATTTCCTCCTCCTGACCCTCTATAAACTGGAAAAACAAAAAAGCATTCTGTCCTTCAGGGAGAATAAAGAGGCAGCTCTGCTTCAGCAAAGCAGCTTTCAACAAGGCTGGATCTTATAGAAAAATCCCCCTGTACAGTTATGGCTGATCAATCTTTTAACATTAAAGAGAAGGAAATGATAGTGGGTATGTTGGATCCAAGGATGGTTTGGATTCTTATTTCTGAAAGTGACCTGCGTTTGTCACACTGATAAGGAGAAGACAGAATCTCCTTCGCAAAAAAAAACATCAACATTTAAGGTTTTCTGACTAATGTCAGTATCTGGGTCTGATATCTCCTTGCAAGCAGACATGTCTCAAATAAATATATGCTTCTTGCAATATGAAGCACTTGGCTTGGCTATGCTGCTAATACTAACTGCAGCTGTGTTGTATCTAGTTACGTCCTTCCTGAGGGCCACTTGACTATTTGTGTGATTCTTTTAACCCCCAGGGGTCTCACTCAAGTGGTTTTCTTTAAGGACAATTCTATCAAGTCTTGGCCTGATACAGCATCTATTCTTTCCAAAGGATCAGACTTTCAGCAAAGTTAGGTAAAAAAGAAGAGGAGGAGGAAAAGTCTTGACAATTGATAGCCTGTTTCAAATGTTATTTGTCATCCTCAGCAGAAACACTGACATGTGCCTTTTGAAAGGGGATACTATACCTTTAACCTTGACTCTGAACGCATTCTTAATTTGGGATGCAAGCTGAGGTTCAAAAACGGATAGCCTTTGGGTGGTGGTTGGGGGAGGGTGTGGCTGGATTTATTTATGAGACGTGTGGAAAATTCTGACATCACATTCTAGAGCCATTATTCACATGTTACATGACACAAGATTGGCCCTTTTAATGCAGCAACATCACATAAAAAATTTTGATTCTGTCCTCTGACAGCAGGCCGGTTCTCTGCTGCTCACCCACCTCATTACCCCCACCCCCAAAATGTAATCTTTTTAGGTTAAAGGCCACAAGAAAGTGATTTAAGTAGGCTATGGCTTTCATCAGACCCCGGAAAACTGGGTTTTGACCAAGCTCCCTCGTTAACAACTAGCTTCAGGAGGGTGGGGATCGAGGGCCGGTTGGGATGGTAACTGGAGTCCCCAGCCCGCCCGAGCCCCTGTCAACCCTTCACCACCAGCTGCTTCATGATGGCTGGGTAAGAAATAGGTAGAGACTCAAAGTAACTCATCAATTTTAAGTCCTTTCCCCAATCATGCGAAGACATGTGAGACCTAATAAGAATCAGGCCTAGAGAGTAAAAGACACCCACCATCTTTTTGGTGTGTCCTCTTTTATCCAAAGCATTCCTGCTCCCATAACTGTGTTGATGTCCACAGACAATCCTGGGAAGTACAGGCACCCCATGCTGCAAATGAGGGATCTGAAGCTCTGAGAAAGTGGTCTGAGGTCATGCACATACAAGTGGCCTGCATATGACCTGAACCCAGGCTAGCCTTCTGACCCAAAAGCCTCTCATCTTTCCTCCATAATCAATTATTATATTCCTTTTCTGCATCCAGCAGAAGTCTGTGAAGGGCCAGGAACCACAATGGGTGCTTTGATCTCATTTAAACAACGTTTACATATTGCACAGAAATGTCTGTGATCATACATCCCACATTCAAACCTTGTGTCTCTTGTGTCAGAATAATGTGGCATACTAAGGTTCTTAGTTCAGTTTCTAGGCAAATAAAGAGATGATGCCTCCATGCTCTTCATTACAAAAAAGCATCCAGTACCTAAAACCCCTGCCTTACCATTCTATTATAAACACACCCAGGACTGAGTGGCTACATTTTTATTGCAGACAAAAGATAAGACCATTGAAGAGCAAGTTTGATGCTTGGAATAGGTGCTGGCTCAAGTGAGAGTGAACACGGACCCCGCACTGATGCCTCTGGGACAATGGAAGTGGGCAGACGTTGCAGGCTCCGACCACAGTGAGGAGTCTGGGAGGAGGGGCAGATACCCTAAGCATCTGGCTTTAATACACATGCTGGGAAAACCCTGCCCAGAGTCCAGAGACTATCCCCATGACCGCTTTGTCTGGAAATGTCATTGCTTCAATAAAGCAGATGCATTCTCTTTGTTCAGAGGACCCACCTGCTAAGGTAGCCAAGGAAGTCTGTTTAACAGCTCAGATTGTCACGCTCAGGCTCAGATCTGAGACACAATCTCAAGCAAGTTGCAAACCAGAGCCAGTCTTCACTGGTTATGATGAGCATAAAAATGCAGACTGTGTTGGTGAGAGGTTAAAGGAAGAGAGAATCTCTCTAGGTTATTAAAGCCCCGCTCGTACCTACCAAGACTGACACTATGTTCCATAAGATCTTGAAGAAAAGAAATCACTGCCACTTCTGGTGAGCTTACAGAATGAGTGGTTCCCGGCTTTGATACTGATAATTAATTCCTTTACTAATCCAGAAGTGCATTAGGAATTTCATTCTTTGACAACAGATGGTAAAGAGTGTGAGTTAAGAGAGTCTTCTGAGTATGACTGAAGTGCTATCCTGCCTAGAGACGGCGGATGGACTAGATGACCTCTCCTGCTTCCTGATGTCAGGTTTTGCCTAGTGCTGCTAATATTGGTTGGACTCTATGAAATTTCCCATCATGCTTTTGATTTACAAAATTGGCATATTCATAGGGTTAACCTAATACATCTCTGAGTTTGGTAAATAGACAAGCCTTGCCTGGATCATAGCAAATGGGAAACAGCACAGCTTGGAGCCTTATTTCTAGTAGAAAGACTTGTTATATAATGTTGTGAGCATATTATATAACAGGTAACTAATTTTCTTTTGCTTCTAAACTACAAAACAGAGAGATTTTTTTCTTTATCTGTGTTCAGAAAAAAAAATGATTAACAAAATACTACAAAATATTACCCAAGCCATTAAACCTTTTGCACAGCCATTGTCAATTTAGGAATGACAATAAAACTCAAAGACAAGCAGAGAGGCGGGGAAGTATCAAGTCAACAAAACTCCTGATGCCCCAACAATATGAAAAAAATAATGTTGTTAGTAGCAAAGAAATTAACCAATCTCCTCATATTCTCACTGTTCCTTCTTGCAGTCCATCATCCAAAGAAAACAGCCCAGGCAGTGGAAAATTACAATTTTTCAATGAAAGAGACCAACCATAGCTCTGTAGTTTTCATTTCAGAATGAGCACACATGTCACTTGAGAAGAGAAATGCTGGCTGGATCTACAAGTCGCCCAATGCCATTGAAAAGAGGTAAGGCCTGGATACAGCTATAAGTTTCTGAGGGTCCTGGAAGGCGTTAGTTGCCTCTACATATCCTAGTAATTGCAGCCCAGGGCCAAGGTCAGCCAGAGGTCATGGCACCTCTGCTGATGGGTTCCATAATGGTCCAGATAATGCATGCTTGGGAGAGAGAGTGGGGACAACTACATAAAGAGATGGGGAAGGGGACCAAAAATTGGCTCACAGCTTGTTCATGAAATCCCATTGGTAAAATCCTTTTAACCTCTGCCTTGCTGGAGCTGTAACATATCCTTGATTCTATATGACACCAGGTTGAAGAAGTGACAAACAGCTGGGTACCCAGGGCCCCACCTGGGGCTGTTGGCTGAACATTTATAGTTGTCAAAAAGCAGAGAGTCAGTTTTCAGAGTTTAAGGCCCAGGGAGGCCAATGGCAATTATAAATCAGAGACGGATGAAATTTTCAAATCTGATTCATTGCAAGAAAATGAAATAGAGAAGCCAGCCAGTACAGAGGTATGGACTAAACAGAACTGGTGGAAAACTCTGGAAAAGTCAGAAGCCTGCTGTCTCTTTCTGACTCTTTATGACCCTCAGTTTCTTCATCTGAAAATTTGGACAATAAGAATTACTGCAAAGATAAAAAATGCTAATGTCTAGGCCCGTGGTCGGCAAACTGCGGCTCGCGAGCCACATGCGGCTCTTTGGCCCCTTGAGTGTGGCTCTTCCACAAAATACCACGGCCTGGGCAAGTCTATTTTGAAGAAGTGGTGTTAGAAGAAGTTTAAGTTTAAAAAATTTGGCTCTCAAAAGAAATTTCAATCGTTGTACTGTTAATATTTGGCTCTGTTGACTAAAGAGCTTGCAGACCACTGGGCTAGGCAAAGTTTCTGAAAACTTGAGAGGTTTCCATAACTATAAGGTGTTACTGGTATTGTTACCACTATTATAATGTTAAAACCAATTGTTCATCAAAGACATTCTAGAGAAAATCTCCTTGTTAAAGTGCTGGGGAGAATGTAAAGCCTTGAGGGCATGTTTCAGAAGGAAATAAAGGAGGTAACTAAACTGAAATGCATTCAAGGCAGGAATTTGGGAGAGGGGAGCAAATGAGGAAAGAGGAAATGGGGAATAAGGAAGAAAATCTTGCAAAAGGTAGAAAATGGGACTTCGAGTTGAAAGGGGAGCAAATGGTGATACATACATGTTCCTATCCCACCAAAACTTCAGTAGTCTTACACACACACACACACACACACCTCCTGTGAATGGTTTGTCTGAAGGAAATTAAGAAACAGAAGCCTGGAGGCCAGAAGTAACAACAAGGATGCTTGAGCCCTTTGGAAATCTGCACAAGCATTGTAAAAGGCATTCCATTTTCTTTGGAGGGGTTGGGGCCTAGCCATCTTATCTAGAGATGTTAGGACACTAAAACCCTGCCTGATGTCTGAATTACAAATGGCCTGCTAATATTAAGTAATCAGAAACACACTCCTGGAACACTATAGCAACATCTCCCCATGTCCAACGGCTGCTCTAAACTCCAAACGTCTTCGATGCTTCCCCTGAACCTATGTGTCTCTTTAAACTCGGAGGTAGAGTACAGAAGCGTGCCCATCTCTAGAACTGCAGTCAGTGCTGTGCCTCTCCAGTGAGGCCCACCAGGGGAGTTGGGAATACTCCTCTTTTCTAGTAGAAATCTGGGATCTGCACCCCACACACAGCAGCCTTGAGAGATGTACTTCCTCTCTGACCCTCCGTCTTTTCATCTAAAAATGGGGCTAATTAATAGTCACTTCAAAGGGCTGAAATGATGATTATATGAGTAATACCTATAAAAGTGTTGTTGAAAATGGTAAAATACAATGTAAGGATAAAATGATGTACATCTTGTTTAGAAGCTCACAGACGAATTCCCAAGTAGGCCCATAGAGCAAACAGAGAGCACTCAGGATGTGACTGTAACACATCTAGATACAGAACTGGAATTGTGGCAGGTTCCTCTCACCTTCCCTCTGGGGCAGCCTTCTCGCTCATAAAGGTGGAAAAGGGAAGAGATATGCTCATTTTGCTCAGGAAGTTGGTACCCAAGCTCCTTACATACCTGTTGCTTCGTACATCCCCTTGAGACAACTAAAACTCCACAAAGAACCTCCCTGGGGAGGAAACAGCCTCCTCCCTTCCTCTCAGGAACAAAAGGGACCAGGAAAGCAACACAACGTGAGCTACAGTTCTGCCTTGGAACCGCCCCAGCAGATTTGGAAACAGGAAAGGATAAACCCCAAAGGCCACCTTCTGTCTCTGGGTTTGACACTGCTTCCAGCTAAGGTGTGAAGAATGTGGGAGAGGAAACGAATTTCATTCTCCTTATTAAAAGAATCAAGACACAACATGGATTTTTGCCCTTCATTCCCAAACTGTCACAATAATACTAACAACAACTCAGTGCAGAAAACACCAGTGGGAGGGTTATTACTGCCTGATGAGTCACATGAGCGTCTTTATTAGGGACTATGATTGTGATGCCAGTGAGCTCTTTGTTGGCTTGTAAATTATTATTATGGCCTGCTTTTTTCCTTCTTCTTCTTTGTCTTTCCCCCTGGTCTGAAGCCCATCCACAAATTCTACTCATGCCAGTTAAAATCAAAGTAATGAAACGTTAGGTCTCCTCCAGGACTGAAGCCCCTGGAGCTTTCTCAGCCGGCTTCATGTCTCACATGACCACAGCCATGTCAGCCTCGGAGCTGCCCGCCTCCAGCTGCCCCCGGGATTCAGGCAGCATCTTCTAGGCTGTGTCTATGCTGCATCTACAGCCAAAGGAGCACAAGTGCCCATCTGCCCCAGGGAAAGCAGGCCACAGGGACGGGACACTCTGTTTTGTAAAGATGATTTCTAACACACTGACTCTATAAAAGGCCAATCAGCTAGTGCATCTCATTCTTCGGCCACTTGCCAGCCCTGGCAGTTATAAACCCAGGCTTCTCCCTTCAGAGTGCAATAACTGCAATCTCCTAATAATGAACAAAACCAACATCAGTGACACTGCCTGGAAATGAATGTTACCACTTAGATTCTAATAAAAGAGAAGTTGGAACAAGCTGTTCTAGGTGCCTGTTATTTGTACTTATATTCAATTATATAGCGTATGTTTTTCGTGGAATTCTTAAAAAGAGATGTATTTATTTTCAGTGAGCTGCATCTTCTATCCCAACTGGTAAAATCAAATCTTAATCACTTGCTCAGGCCCCTACCTCTGGTACCTGAACAATTCAAATCAGTTCAATATAATTCCACAACCATTTTTTCAGCCCTTAGCACAGGGTATGACCAATACATATTTTCTGAATGAGTAAACAAGATGACATAACTCCTTAGCTGGGAGGCAGAATAAAGGGTATGTGTGCATGTGGCAATAGACCCAGTCTCTCAACTAGTTCCCCCAAATGTTGATCTTCAATCATTACTATTCACCAAAAAATTACTCCTAAAACTAACCACATCAACTAGGAGGGGACATAAGGCAGTAGAGAAAGAGTAGATCAGATTATAAGGGCATGTGAATTCGAGTTTTAACACTGCTGCTAATGACTGGATTAATTGAGGACACATCACTTCATTTCTCCATGTTTCCATTCCCACAGCTGTAGAATAGGTGGAGAAGTTCAGACTCTTCTTACTCTAGACTGTGGCTCTGAATCAGCTTTAAGAGTATAGAAGTGGTCAGTATCTCACTGATAAGATGATACACATGCTGACGTTTCTATATGACCCTGTTTTTATTTACCAGAATCCACATGTAATTCCTATTATTGTTGTGTCTGTGGTTTTCATAAATCAACCAAAGACTATTAGTATACATCAATGTGCTATGCATGTCCGGTTTATTTTTCTCTGCCTCAATTTGCTTACCTGAAGTTTCTTGTAGCTCTAACACTCTAGCTTTCTCTAATAGCTTAGTCACGAGGGCGAGGGAAATGTGTATGAAAATCTATACATTCATATCTAGCCTCATCATTAGAGAAACAGCTTACCTAAAAGCCTGTGTCCTTCCGAAGTCATCCTTGTTTATGAAGGACAGTACATTAGTCCTGTCAAGGGGAACAAATGACTCAGTTACCGTGGTGACAAGCTGAACTCCTCAAAGTCCAGGACCATGGAAACTAACAATATGTTAATTACAAAATAAATGGCATATTTTAATTAAACGGATTCTATATAAAACCCAGCTCCCAAGATGAAGTACCAAAGTGTCAAAGGTGTCAGGCAATTCTGATGACCCCTTCAGAGAAAAGGGCCAAAGAGGGACAAAGCAAAGGCAATCAGAGAGGTGATTCTACAGGGAAGGGGTAAGTCAGTGTGCTCCACAGAAAACTGGGGATTTTGCTATGGATGTTTCCAGAATGAGAAATGGCCTTGAGATATTTGGAAATCCTGAATTACCTTTTAATGACCACTGCTTTCAACAGCCTCACTTTGTGATTCAAAGACTCCCAAACATTTTCTAGCACAAGTATCCCAGGCATTAATGACAGGACACAAGATCTGCGACCAGCAAATAAATCTACACTAAAATCAGGGAGAAGAGTGGAGAGGGAAAGGCTGATGCAGGCGGCATCATTGTCTTAAGTGCATCATAGCACCAGACCCTGAAATGTTACATTGCAGTCACAAAGCACCACACATTAACATTGCTCTGCACCAAAGAGCCTAGCTCGCCAGGCTCACAGTTCCTATGAGCACCACATCCAAAAGGCTGAAGAGGGATGTTTCCTAAGCAAGACCAAAAAAAGGCAGAAATCTTAAAAATAAGCAGATATGTATATCTGCAAGATGATATACCTTTTATTCTTATAATATGTGACCAGCAAAGTGTTATTATTTCTAATATACAAAGAGCTCCTACTAGTCAATAAGAAAAAGAAAACTCAATAGACGAACAAGCAAAGGGTTGTGAACATGAATTTATAGAATGGGAAATGCAAATAAATGTCCAATAAATGTATGAAAGATACCAACCTCAGAGACAGGTAAATGTAATTAAAGCAACAATGAAGTATCACTGTTGAGGTACCCTTATTGCCTTTGTTGACAAAACTTAAAAAGACTGATGGCATCCAGTGCTGGGTATGGCATTAGGGACAAAAGTATTCCCATGTATTTATTTCTGAAGGAAATATGAATTACCACAAAACTTAGGGGAGGTAAAATCATCCATACTTATTAAAGATTAAAAATGCATTACCCTTTGACATAATAATTCATTTATAAGACTCCACTGAACAGAAACAAAAGCACCAATATATAAGAAGAATATGAATTAGGATGTTTACTTAACATAGTATACTATAGAAAAAAACTTTGCCTCACCTAAAGGTCAATAAATAGAAAAATGGGTGGCTGGATACATGTTATATTTATTCCATAGAAAATTAAGATATTACTAAAAAATAAGACACCAGGGAGAGGTCAATGTGGGGAAAAGGAGACTCATGTAATACTTTAACCGTTTGCACTCGCTTGCTTTTCTCGATTCCTTTATTCTAATGCTAACCGTGTCGAGTCACACTCAACATCCGAGTGCAAAAGGTTAAACAATAAAGAGTGTAATTAAAAAAATAAGACAGAAAAAATATTCATTATACACTAGTAAATTTTAAGAAGTACATTTCAGAGTAGAATGTGTGATATATAATTTTTATTTTAAAATAAAGGAAAGTTGTGCATGTGTGTGTGTTGTATGTGTATAATGGTATAGAAAAATGCCCATCAATTACCAGAAAGATTAATTACAAGGGATGGTAGAAATGAGGAGGAAGAATGGCATATTAGTTACTTTTTCTTTACACATATTTATCTCCTCTGTATTGTTTGACTTCCTACAAGAAGGATGTAATAAATTGACAGCAATAAACAGAAATGTTAAAACAAAAAGCTACAGCAAGTTGTAGCCAACCAAGGATGGCCCCATGGACCAACATGGTCCTCTCACATAGTTGACACAGAGTAAATTTTTGTTGAATAAACTTTCAACATGCAGAAAGATTTACTGAATGTGGTTTAAAGAAGGTGTAATTCCAGGATCCAAGAAAAGCTTTATTCGCAGCCCTCCCACTTCCATCCTTTAAAAAAAACAACAGCTTAGTATCTGGAAAATTATTTGATATAATTTACAACCCTCAGAGGCCCATTAGAAGCTTCTAGCATCACGGCAAATGTGAGTCCCTTATTGAAAAATATGTGGGTCTCATACAATGCCTAGGCCCACCTGGGAGAAATGCAGCTGCTTCTATTTCATTTAGGGGAAAAGATAGTGAATGCTTCACCTTTCTGACACACCATAACATCACTGCAAAGCCATCTGAGTCCTTCTCAAAACTCTGTGGAATCCAGTATGGCCAAAACATCACACACACACACACACACACACACACACACACACACACACACTTACTTGTGGCTTTGATTTTTAAGCAAGTGACTATATTTAATGCCAGCATATAACCTATTGCTTCTCTTACACTGCATCTGAGAAAATGCCCTGTCCTTAGCTCATCATTGTACCTGCAAAACTTTTTCATAACTATAAATATATAAATAAATATAGATATAGATATAGATATTTTGCTATCTAGTATCAAGACTGCAAGAACCGTTTCCCCTTCAAGAAGGCAAGGACCTGTATGTCTTCATCTTTGCACACTGTAGACACTCTATCCACTGAGCCAAACCGGTTAGGGCAAAAAAGTGTTTTTTAATGGGTACAAATAAACACTGTGGATTCAGAAAAGAAAGTGGTCACACATCTAATTGGCACCTCCAGGTGAGAGCAGGGACTGCTGGCATCTGAGATGTGGGAACCTATACTATCATAAAAGTTGTCTCAAAAGCTGAGCACTTGCATGCATAAGTACTACATTACTACACAAACCTGTCCTGCCCAAATGTGATACATAGGACCCACTTATACCCTTTGACTGATTTCTCCCTCCTTCCTTTCCTTTCTTTAGCTCAAGAACATTAAGCTCCATTGATATCAAATGTAAGAAAAGTCCAGATATTTGTTTTGTAAATATCTATAACCATCAAGCTAATATAATGTGTTGAACATTGCTAAAAATATCCATTGTCTAAAGTAAAATATTACACCCACCCACTCAGGATTCTAGCATCTCATTTCATTTCCAACATACCTTTCTAGTAGACATTATGCCAGGCACTGTGCTAGATTACATGCTTTATTTCATTTAATTTAATTATCCCAACAACTCCTATGACCTTGGTACCATTATTATCACCATTTTATATTCAAGGACTATAACTTGCTCCATATCACATAAAAAGTAATGGAAAATCCAGGGTTCAAAGCCAGGTTTTAATGCCCATGGTTAGGAGCTCACAATCAGTCACCCTACCTCTCAATGTTAACTTCCCAATAGGAGCAGGGAAGGAGCAGAAATGGAAGTGCAGATTAAAAATGGACCAGTTTCTTTCTTGAAAACACTCCATGATGGAGACTCTGGAAGAAGCGTGGAAACGGTTAAAACCATTAATTTTGGATTATGAGTGCATTTTCATTATTGGAATGAAGCTACTACTTTGGGAGAATAATCAAGAAATGAATGCTGTATGGAACTCTGTTGAATTTAATTCATCTCATTTTGTTAGAGAAAATAATAATGGATGGTTGAGATTTATTGCTATTATTATTATGTTTTATTGCTATTATTATTGTTGTTATTGAATAGTTTCAAATATTAGAAAGAAGTTAGATATGCTAAGAAATCAATCTATAAGCTTTTATAAGTGAGGACTTATACCTTATGCTACAGGGCTGTACAACTTATGGGCATTCAATGAATGTCAGTAAAAAAGGATTGAAATGAGTCAACTTGAAGGTAGTATACCTTGAAAGTAGCCTTGGTAATAGATTTAAGAAGAGCTTGAAGCAGATGCCCAGGGGTTGTGTGACATGAAACCATTTAAACATATTATTTTAGAGAGAAGTGAAAAAATGCACAGGCTTGAATCTCCAGAAAGTCACAGAAATGGCTTAGAAAGGAACATATAGTGTTCAGAGTGTATAACTTACAAGGGCTATAAGCCAGCATTCTAAGCAGTCTTGGAGAAGAACATGCTGGAAAAGGATTTCCAAAAGAGATCTATAAATGGCCAATAGTTACATAAAAAGATTCTCAACATTAATAATCATCATGGAAATGCAAATCAAAACCACAGAAGATATCACCCCACACCATGTAGAATGGCTAATATAAAAAGACAAGAGATAGCAAGTTGGTGAGAATTGGAGAAAAGGGAATCCTTGTGCACTGTTGGTGAGAGTGTAAATTGGTGTAGCCACTATGAAAAACAGTATGGAGGTTCCTCAAAAAATTAAAAATTGAACTACCATATCACCCAGCAATTCCACTTCTGGGTATATTTGGAAAGGAAATAAAATCAGAACCTCAAAGAATTGTCTGCACATTGTAGCATTGTTCATTATTGCCAAGATATAGAAACTATCTAAGTGTCCATCAGCAGATGAATGAATAAAGAATATGTGGCATATATACACAATGGAATACTATTCAGCCATAAAAAAGAGTAAAATTTTGCCATTTGTGACAACATGGCATTATATTAAGTGAAGTCAGTCAGAGAAAGACAAACACCATATGATGTCACTTACATGTAGATTCTTAAAAGGAAAAATCAAACTTCAAACTAATAAAGAGAACAAATTGGTAGTTACCAGAGGCAGGTAGTGGGAGGTAGACAAAAAATGGATTGAAGGTATGAAATAATTTTTTTAAAATAGAAGAAAAAACCTGATGAAAGAGGGGGTTGGGTCTGAAGAAATACATCAGATAAGTTAGAAAGTCATAGCAAACTACACTTTTGAGAAACAGAATTAATAGTGTGTGATTAATGACAGAGTGCTGGGTAGATTTTGTTCTATCATTTAAGCATTTTTACTTGGATTTGTTTTGCTTTTTGTTGTTTATTATTGTTTTTGAAATGACTTTGTAAGCAATAAGTGGGACATTTCCTAAAGAGCAAGGGGTTGACTAAAATATGGGAGGAGGAGGAGGAAGCAACTGGCAGATTCTTGCTCTCCTCAGCTGTCGGAACAGGGGTGACCCTGCCACCATCCCATGGTGCAGGTAGAGCTCCCAGGAGGAATTAAAAGGCTTCTTTAAGGCTATTCCTGAGGCTGAAACCTCTTTTCCGTGACAAGCATCATCAACGCTGTAATGCAGGTCAGCTGCACGGGGCAGACCAGTGTGCAGAGCTGCGGCAATCGCCCTGGCAGGGCAATGAAAATGCACCTGACCCAGGGAGGTGTCCCCATGTGGAAGCCTGCCCCTTCCTTAGTGGGGAAGAGGCGGCCAGGCCTGCAGCCTCATTGAAGGGGGCCCGAGTCCTCTCACCTGCCAGCCGGTCATCCACGCAGTTGTTCTGAAACCCAGCCTTGAGTTGTCACGGATTTATGAACTCCACTCTCCACAGCTTTGTCTGTTTCACGGTGCTTCTCACCGAACCGACCTCATCATTTAAATTATTAACAGTGGAAGTGCATTTACTGGGGGAGTCGGTGGAATACAGAATCTTAAAAGAGGGTGGAAGAGTGAGCAGGAATGCAGCTTCACCTCTCTCATATGAACTGCCCTTCACAGCCTCTGATTTGTGGGCTAAACATACACAGGAGCAATGAAGGGGATTTTAAAGTGAGTTTCTCTTCTGGCTCTAGTCATTTAAAAAATTATTTCCATTAACCTGAACTTGCCAATTGTTTTCAGAAATCATTAGACCATCAAAATCTTACTCAGTCTGGAGAAAATGGCAGCCCTGCTGTTAGCTGCTCTCCTCCTACCTGTCCTGGCTTTGTGTTACTTGGCTTAGTAGCAGAGCAAGGAAATTAGAGTTTTCTTGCAATCCACCTACTGCAATGTCTGTCTCCTCTTCTCTTGCAGCAAAGTCAAAGCAAATGTAGAAAGAGGTTGGTTACCTGCACTTTGGCCTTAAAAGGTCCTGGCTGTTGGATGCTAGATCTGAGGCCTAGTTCCTAGTATTTATTTTCTAGGTTGCTAAGCCCTGCCACAGCCTTTCTCCTGTTTAGCCTGCTACCCCAGAAACAAAGTGAAATGATATGGTTCACACCAAGCCCTGCAAGAATGAAGCAGGACCACTGAAGCCAATCATCTCTCGCCACTTTTATTAAGTTGGATTGTGACTCAGTCTTAGAAGTATCTGGGCCCCTGCCCTGGCAGGTGTAGCTCAGTAGTTAAGCACTGGCCAATGCACCATAGGGTTGCGGGTTTGATTCCAGTCAAGGGTACCTACCTGGGTTGCAGATCCAATCCCCACCCCCCAGCTGGGGTGCATGTGGGAGGCAAACAATCGATGTGTCTCTTTCACATCGATGTTTCTTTCTCTCTCCTCTCTCCCTCCTCCCTCTTTTCCACTCTCTCTAAAAATCAATAGAAAAAATTCCCTCACTCCTCAGGTGAGGACTTAAAAAAATAAGTATTTGGGCCTCTGATGGAAGGTCTCCTTTCAGCGATGATCAAAATTTTTCATTCACATCAAAAGTCAGTTTACAAATGCATATTGTAAAATATTATTTGATTTAATAACTAGATGTGTAACAAAGTCTTCAATTACTTAGTTATTAACCTAGCTAAACTCTAATGATCCCTTCCTACTCTAAAATCCAGTGATTTCTTTTTTGTGAATTGTACTTGTTGACATCCACTATTTTGCTGAACTACTTCAGATAGTAATAATAATAATGCATAAAGTTTTATAGCATTTTATAAAGTGTTTACAAAATGCTTCCACATCCATTATCCTATTTGACCCATTATGCACCTCTATGAATTATGGTATTTATTAATACTCCTGTTCACAAAAGAAGAAATGGAAGCTCAAAGAGATTAAAAGACTTAGTCAAAGTCATTCAACTAAAGAACTGGAAGAGCTGGATTGTAAACCATTAGGGAAGTTTGAGGACTGGATTCAAGTGTTGACCATTACTAACTGGATGCATGGTCTTAAGTAAATCACTTGTTATTCTAAGCTTCTTTGTCAATTTGTAAAAGGAGTTAGTTATCTAGAAGACCTCCATGGTCTTTCAAAGCCCTACAACTCTACAATCCTGTACTCCTAAATGTTTCCAATTCTGGGCCTCATACTTCCATCCAAAAATAAGGGAATAACATGAAACACCCAGTGTGCCACACACAGGAACTTTGCAAATACAAAAATACCAAATGGAAAAAATTGTGATGGAAAGTTCAGAGCATATCACCTAATATGCCCATTACAGTGTGCAAGTCCCAGAACTCGCACCCTCCAACAAGATTTAATTAATATCTTTGTCCCTAGAAACCAAACCAGAATGTGCTTTTGGCTTAATTCTTTTAGAGACCACAATGCCTTTCTCCTGAATTGGAGCCCTCAATTTGAGACATTTGACCTACTTTGTGCAAGGTCACACTCTTCTCTCTGAGTGATCTGAAAGTGACATGTATAGCCTAAATTTCCCAGGGCACATCAAAGCCATTTGGTGACTAATACCCATGAATGCATCAGAGTTGATCTTCAGTCCCTTCCTTCCTTTCTTTTTTTTTTTTTTAATCGATTTCAGAGAGGAGGGTTGAGGGTGGGGAGAGAGAGAAACATCAATGATGAGAGAGAATCACTGCTTGGCTGCCTCCTGCACACCCCCTACTGGGGATCAAGCCCGCAACCCAGGCATGTGTCCTGACTGGGAATCAAACCGTGACCTCCGGTTCATAGGTCAATGCTCAACCACTGAGCCACGCCAACTGGGCCAGTCCCTTCCTTTCTAATAGGCAGGATACTACCTATTTCATAATGACTTTGTTCACTCTAAGTCTTTTTGGGGGGTTCAGTGGTTTACCACCATTTGGAGAGCCCTGCCCAATTCCCAAGCCTCACTTGGCCTGGCACAACTGGTTGTCTTGGGACAACTCTAGCTGAGTATTCCTATATGTCAAGACTCTGCTAAAGTTTTATCTGCATTCAATCCTTGAAACAATTCTATTATTATCACCATTTACAGATGAGGAAACTGAGGCACAGAGAGGCCTCCCTCAAGGTCATATGACAAATAAGTGGTGAAGTCTGAGATTCAAACCCAGACAGATTGACCCAACCTATAGTGGTCTTTACCACCACATTGCTGCCCACCCATCCACTAACCAGGCACTGGATAGACCTCCAAAGGAGTCAGTTCTCTAGGTACTGAATTTCCCATCACCAGAAGCATTCGAGCATAAGCTGGGCCTCCACTTGGCTTCATACTCTAAGATTTTATGGTTCTAAATCTGTCTTTAAAGCCATCTCAAATCCAGCTTGGGTACTCTTATATCTACTCTTGACACCCTTCCTCTGTCCTCCTAACATAATGAATAGCTGTCTATGTGTTCCCATTACACTGTTTACACTTCTATTACAGTATTTACCACACTGCATTATAGCAAATTATGTTCTTCCTCCTCCAGAAAGTCTTGCAAACTGGCTGCCTTTATTGAATCCTAATCGTAGACATGTTTATTGGAGGCAGTTACCACATTATAATAAATACAGAGTGGGGCAAATGCATTTGTGAGTACATGAAACAGAATTTATTGTTGTATTATTATTTATTAATTATTGTATTATTTTCCATAAGAACAACTGTAAACCTGTAGAAAGGGCAGAAACTTCCAGTTTGCCACAGTCCTCTTCATTCCCTACTATCTTATCCCTGGTCAGGTCATACATCTACTTTACCTGCCCACCCTGTGATGAGATTTAAGATTTAACCCCTGTAAGAATTATTCCTTTTTGAGTATTGATTATGTCCTGTTCATTTTAGTATTCTCCATGCAGCCTAGCACAGTACCAGAAAAACAGCTCAATAGATATTTGATGAATGAATAAGTGATGAACAGATGGACTCATGAAGACTTCCAGGCAGCCTAAGATCTACTGAGCACAAAGGTGGCAGATAAGATAGCAAGTCATTGAGCAAACTTCCAAAATGGGAGCAGCCTTAATCTCTTTAGGCCTCTTAACTCAATTTATAAAGCAGATATGATAATACTTACCTACTTCTCACTAGGGTGCCACATGAAATAATTAGTTAATGTGTGTAAGGCATTATCTGCACTAAGTGGTAGATATTAGTCCTACTGTGAATGCTCAGCTTTGGGCCATCAGTGAATCCACTTTAAATAGAGCTGGCAAACTAAACACCAAGATTTATTCAATTTTCCCTTCTGGCTCTGCAAACAGCCAGCTTCCAAACCAGGAATACATAAGACTTTTCTCAGATCTCTCTGATCTCTCTCTCTCTCTCTCTCTCTCTCTCTCTCTCTCTCTCTCTCTCTCTGCCTTCATTCCAGTCTCTCACTCTCGCTCTCTCTGTCAAGTTAATGTTTGGGTAGGAGGTAAGATGTACTGACAAGTGAACTGGACAGAATGCAATGGCAGAAGAGCAGGCAGTTAGTGATCTGGAGTAGTGGGGACACATCCTTGATTTTTGTAATGTTCCCTTTCTTCATCTGGGAGTTGGACGCACAGATGAAAATCGATTGACTTGTATATATTTGTGCATTTTTTATATTTCAATAAAAATATATTAAAAAGGCAAATCACGCAGAAAAAAAAAGTGGGAACTACACCTCCCTTTCCTTGCTAAAACTCAGCCCCTTTCCCACTCAGTTTAGGCCTTTTACCAATCACAAGCTCTTTGAGGCACACTCTCCTCACAAGCCCATCCTGTAGTGGTCATTAGCTAGCCATGGCTCTTGCACTAAACCAGAAGTCTGCCTTTTTAGCTGTGCCAGTGGTCATTAGCACAACTTCCTTCCTTTTCCTGCACCCAGTCCCAGTAAATCCTCCCATAGTCAAGAACTCCTTCCCGGAGCAAAAGCACACACCATGGCTATCAGCTAAGTCCCTAGGCAGCTCAGCTCCAGGCAAGATTTGTTCCCTTGTTTGTCTGGAGCTTTGGTTTTAATTTGTAATGTTTGCTAATCTACTATTAGATGTGCTGAATTTAATTTAACTCATTGTAGCAATTCATTTCTTTCAATCTTCTATTATTGGGTAACACTCCTAAGTTGTAAGTGATTTTGCCTTACTCTAATCATCATGTTGGAATCTGTTGGCCCAGTTATTCCTCCTTGAAAGCAATATCTGCAATTAAATATATTTATATATTATATGCACTTATATATAACATATATTAATAGTTATAAAAATATTTATCAACAAATATGTTTACACTTTAATAGTTAAATATAAATATATCATGAAAATATGTAAGTAAATACATCCTATATAATAAAGATGTAATATGCAAATGGTCGTTACACCGTGAAGTGTAGTGACCAACCACGTAATGACCGACCATGTAACAATCGGATCATGGATCAGCAGGAGGTTGGGGCAGCGAACTACAAGCGGGCGACGGAGAGCTACAGGAGGGGGCAGGGCAGCAAGCTATGAGGGAGGACATGGGGCGGAGGGAGCTACTGGCTACAAGCGGGCGACGGAGAGCTACAGGAGGGGGCAGGGCAGCAAGCTATGGGGGGGAAGAGGGAAGCTACAGGAGGGCTGGGCAGCGAGCTACTGGTGAGCTACTGGCGAGCTACTGGCGAGCCACTTGCGAGCCACTGGCGCACAGATTTGTGTGCAGGGCTACTAGTATATAAATAAATACATATATAATTGCAGTCAGGGCAGGGTGATGGGAAAGCTGAATAGAATCTGTATCCTCAATTTTTTCCATTGGCTTCTATATTTAAATAAAATCAGGTAAATGATGACAAGGAGTTACTTCTTCCCCCCACCATTGTCATCTGGCAGATGGTGAAACATTAGTAGCCAGACAGACCCTCTACCTTACAAAACCAAAACCTAACACATAGAAAGTATCTTTAAAAATTAAAACAACAAAATAACACCTCTAGCTTGGCTATATACCATTTGGATGGTTGTGTTCATTATGGATTTATATGAAGAAGTAATCTTGGGATCTTCATGAGTTAATGAAAAAGTTGCTCAGCAGAGAGCCTTTTTGCAAAGATGCCTTACTATGAAAAATTTAAAATATATAATGTGTGTTTTTCAAAGAAAGCTTAGCATTTCCTTTTATGGAAGGTCTTTTGACTTTATACAGTTCACATCTTCTTAAAAGCACAAATCTCATCCAACATATACTGAAACACTATTATTTATCATGTTGCAATCAATTCAACTTATTCCAAATTTTCTGGAGGAAATGAAAAGTCATCACACTTAAAAGAAGGGTGATAATCACCAATTTTAGGAAACATTTCTTTAATATAATTAAGGAATGCCAGATAGTACCTAATATGTGAATGCAAGTACATGCAAAACACTTAGCCCAATGCCTGGGTTATAGCAAGCACTCAACAAATATTAGAATTACAAGAACAATATTAACTATAATAAAATCTATTATCCTATATAATAAAGTGGTAATATGCAAATTGACCATCATGCCCCACAAGATGGCTGCCTACAACCAGACCGGCAGGGGGGTTAGTGAGGGACGACCAAATGACTGAACAAGCAGGCTGCGTGGGGCGACCAGGCCAGCAGGGGGGTTAGTGAGGGACGACCAAATGACTGAACAAGCAGGCTGCATGGAGCAACCAGGCCAGCAGGGGGGCCGTGAGGGGGCAACCAGGCTGTCGGGGGGGGGGGGGGGCAGTTGGGGGCAACCAGGATGGCAGGGGAGGCAGTAAGAAGTGACTGGGCTGGTGGGGGGGGTACAGTTGGGGGTGACCAGACTGACAGGGGGGCAGTTGGGGGCAATTAGGCTGGCAGGGGGGCAGTGAGGGGCAACTAGGCCGGCAGGGGGGCAGTTGGGGGCGACCAGACTGGCAGGGGGGCAGTTAGGAGTGACCAGGCTGGCAGAGGGGGGCAGTTGGGGGTGACCAGGCCAGGAGGGGGGGCAGTAAGGAGTGACCAGACCAGCAGAAGGGGGAAGTTAGGAGCGACCAGGCCGGCAGGGAGGGGTCAATTGTGGGCGACCTGGCCAGCAGTGGGGGGCAGTTAGGGGCAACCAGGCCAGCAAGGGGGGCAGTTAGGGGTGATCAGGCCAACACGCAGAGGCAGTGAGGGGCAATCAGGCTGGTGGCGGGGGGGAGTTAGGGGTGACCAGGCAGACAGGCAGGTGAGCAATTAGGAGCCAGCAGTCCGGGATTGTGAGAGGGATGTCCGACTGCCAGTTTAGGCCTGATCTGTCCGACTGCCAGTTTAGGCCTGAGATCAGGCCTAAACTGGCAGTCGGACATCCCCTGAGGGGTCCCGGATTGGAGAGGGTGCAGGCTGGGCTGAGGGGACACCCCCATGCATGAATTTCATGCACCGGGCCTCTAGTTATTATATATATTATCTCATTGAGCTTTATTTCTTCATCTTTGTGGTGAAACATGCCACCAGGATATATCTTTCCAAAGCTCATACTTCCAAGTGGATTAGGTGATCCTTCTGATATAAGTATACCAGAATGGTTTTTTTCACCAGAGTCAGTGAAACTGACTTAATGCCAGAAACTCCATGCAGGAAGTGGCTTCTAGGAAACCCTTGAAAGTGGTCCACAAACATGCAAACTACATAGGAAATATTTCACCTAATTCTCCCTCTCTAATCAGAACATCCCACATTGTGTCAATTGTGCAGAATTTATCTGGAAAGACCTCTAAGGACCCAAATCTAATCTGTTATCTAACTTCTAATCCCCAATATAAACAACTTCATAAAAATTGTAGAGTTGGCCTTGGCCAGATAGCTCAGTTGGTTAGAGCATCATCCTAATAGGCCAAGATTGTGGGTTAAATCCCTGGCCAAGGCATATGTAAGAGTCAACCAATGAATGCATAGATGAGTGAAATGGCAAACCAATGTTTCTTTCTCCTTTCCTCTCTTTCTAAAATCAATCAATAAATAAAAATTTTAAAGATAAAATTTAAAATAAAAAAAAGACCGTGGCATTTCTTCTAAGGCACTTTGATGAGACTGACATGTAACAGAAGACTTAGGAAAAGCTACTACTTACAAGTAACTAATGTGTATGACCCTAACATTTCACAGAATAAAAATATGTCTTCATATAGAGAAATAAAATGGTAGAGAATGGGGTTCACAGGGGAGAGAGACTCATAATCTGGATCTACAAAACCAGTTAGCTGCCCCCCAAAAAATAAAACAAACCAGTAACAACAAAAACAAACAGACACAGAGAGAAATAGTTACAGATGATAAGGGTATGGGTATGAACACAGATACAGACACAGAGAGAGAGAGATGAGATGGGACTAGATCTCTTTCAGCTTCATTATTCTACATTAAACTATCTGCCTGATACTTGTACAGGAGATGTTTAAAATCCAATTAAGGAGATGATAATGTCATGAAACATTAAAAAATCTAACATAATCTTCATGTATAAGCTATCAAAAGGAAGTATATAAGAAAGGGTTAAATTTGTCATGGGAGCTCACTGGAAAGCGATTTCACCACGTAACTAAGTCCAGACGCAGAGGTTTTGCTCTAGATACACGAGCAGAGTCCAACTTATCACCTATTATCATAAATAGTTTTCTTGGAACACTGCCACACATTTATGTACTGTCTGTGCTGCTTTCCCTGTACAATGAGAGTTGAGAAGTTGCAACAGAGATTGTATGGCCCACAAAGTTGAAAATATTTATACTCTTATATTGAAAAAATTTGCTGACCCCTGATCCCCCCAAAAGAGGCTTCACTAACAAAGTTAAAAAAAAAAGAGCTGAGTCTTAAAGGATGGGTAGGGACTGAAGAGGCAGAGGGCTCTCCCAGCAGGAAGAAGGAACTGAGCACCTCAGTAGAGATAGGACTGGGCACTGCAGGACCTGCATAACAGGTCAATGAAGAAGAGTATGGAAAATTAATTAGGTTGAGACTGCATAAGCCGGCAGTCAGACATCCCCTGAGGGGTCCCAGATTGGAGAGGGTGCAGGCTGGGCTGAGGGGACCTGCTCCCCCCCTCCAGTAACGCCCCCCCCCCGCACAAATTTCGTGCACCGGGCCTCTAGTTATTATATGTAATATCCCATTGAGCTTGATTTCCTTATCTTTGTGGTGACATCTAGACTAAGAAGACTGGACTTGATTCTGTAGATAGTCAGCCATTACTGAGGTTTTCTGAGCAGATAAATGACAAATAAAAGTGAAAATTTAGAGAAATCCATCAGGTAGTAATTTTGGATGGATTGAGATTCCTGGCAGGAGACATTGGAGGCCTTGAGCAACCCAGATGCGGAAGGACTGAGTAAGGGAGACAGTAGGAAAGACCGAACATGATTTAGTGACCATAGGGTTTGAGAATGAGAAAGAAGAAAGCATAATCAAGACTACTCCAGGGATTCCAAACCAGGTAACCACACAACTGAGCACTTTGCATACAGCCACATTTATTGGCGTTTGCAATTTTTTGAGCTAATGATTAAAGGCATGCCTAAAAATGTCATGCTATGAATCAAGTCCAAAGCAATTCTAAAATACAGGGTCAATAATTTCAGTTATATATTTTTTTCTTTTTTTTTTCACCCTGTTCTAAACAATGTAATTCATTGACTCATTTACCATATTCTAGGGAAAGAGAAAAGCAGCAGTTTGCTGCTTCTCAAAGTTGCTTTGATAGGTCAATATCCTGTCATCACCAATCCTACAAACCACAACAGACTCCTTTTTAAAGACATCAAGCAAATAGGTGGCTATCATCATCTCTCAGGGAGTTTCTCTACCTGATCTCTTTTTCATGTTACAGACACCCTAACGGTAAGTCTCAAAAATCAGTTTGGACAGGCAGATGATGAAGTTCAAGTCAATTCCTCATTTTCCTGCTCTGGCTACAAAGGAGAAGTTGCAACAGTTCAGGAGCATCCATTTGGTTCCCTTGAAAACAGGCAGGCCTGCTCCCCATGACTCTCATGTTACAAGGCTCTCCTCTCCCTTGTGACAAGCAATGTCTCCCATTGCAAAGTGCTAGACATCGTTCTGGAAACCCTTTGCCCAGATACTCATTAGTACTGCATTAGTCTGTAAACTCAGAGCGAAACGCCTACTTCAACTCACTCTTACTTGATGTACTTGAAAGGCCTGGTGAATTTATGGCAGGATAATGTGGAGCCCAGCACCTATTTATGAGTTGATCATTTGTACCGAACCCCCCTCAAAGTGCCGAAGGTTACCATTCAACCAGGGCCTGCACTAATGCCACTTGAAGGCCAACAAAGCCAAGTGTATGAAAGTTAAAAGCATTAATAAAAGTGTGACTTATAAATTACTTCATCTTTGTCACCCTTTTTGAAATGGGGTGAGAGAGGCCAGGGTAAATTTATTTTTTAAGTGCTTTCTGAGACCCGAACGGGTCAGGCTTGAAATGTTGTAGTCTATAAATCATTCTTTGCAGATCTGGGGGATGCTGCTGCATCATAACATTAACAAATATTGATTTATTTTATCATTTGCAACTGTTTATGGAAAAACAGAAATCCTACTGCATTGGGGGGGTCAAACACTTATTTAGACACAGTGTGGCCAATTAACACCTCTTGCTGCAAGGAAGAAAAAGGAAAACGGCAATGGGATTTCAGCTTATAAGGGAGTTCGTGGCAAGGTGATTTTCATCAGGTTAGCTGACATTAACTCAGCCCCCACCCCAATACCACAGAGATGGATGGATTTTTTGCTAAGTAATTTTATGTACAAAAGGCATGTGTAAGAGGTCCTCTTACCAACACAGCACCATTATATGATACCAGCCAAAGCTCTTACAAGTCCCAGACCCCATGCTCTTTCAAGAAAGGTTCAGAGGGGTTTCAGACACCTGGCAACTCTGCTAAACTTTATATCAAGCATTAATGAAACAGATACTCATGCTCAACTACAGGGTTCTAAAGAGATTCTTTATGGGTCCCTGCTGGTACAATGAAGGACAATTAACACCAAATGCACACAAGGCAAGGGAGATGAAAATGCACGTTGTACTGGAGAGCACTTGTAGCTCCACAACACTTTCTCCAATTGTACTTGATTTATTTTAAAACTTTTAATTGCTCACAATTTGGGAAGGAACAAGCTAGATATTGATTATTCAGAGAACTTCAGGATGCTCTGAGTCTCATTGAGATTAACAATGACAGAAACATACCCAGTGATTAAGAAAACCTATGACAATGATTAATGCCTATGATCTACACAGGGATGGACTCTGAATAATCATAAAACTGATATAGTGTACTTGTTTTGAAAATCTCTGCAATAATTCATTACTTCAGTGAATTACCAATGGCATAACGACTGGGAATCCCTCTTAATCATGTGGTGAGGAAAATGTTCTCTCAATGGCAACAATAGCTGAGGTTAGATGGGGGCAAAAGGCTCTGTCGAATGCTACTCAAGGAATCCTATCCGAGAATTCTGTCCTCTGACCACAGATTCCTAGAGTAATATACTCAGTCATCGTACTTCCCCTGGACTGACGTAAAAGCTTCTTCTGCTTTGGGCTGGGGCCAGCAGCATACTCAACATTACATGGGTCAGGTGCCATCTTCAGTAGCAATTCCAAAGGGCACTGGGACCAGAAAAAAAACCACACAATCTTTCAAGCAATCAGTCCTTATCTTTTCCTATATCTTTGTAACTTAGCTGTGCCTTTTACCTGCTAGGTGGCCATAGGCAAATCATACATCCCCTGAGTCTCAAAGACCTCAGCTGAAAATTTGGAATTATTCCTACCCATCGGATTGTGATGATAATTTGAGACAATGTATTGAAGTGTCCAGCATACTGCTGGCACGCAAGGGCACTCAACAGCGATGGACCTACCCTAGGAGCTATGTCTGGCATGTACAGTCTGAGGGATAAGAAGGCCAGAATGCAATGTTTACATTTAGCTTCTGTCTAAATTAATGCCTGGAAATTTAGAACCATGTTGGGCACATACATCCCTCCTGCTTCCTACAACTGACATATAACTGAGAGAAGACAGCTGTTGAAATGATTAGATCAGTGGGAAGTCAAAAATACTCTAGTCTGAAATGTACGTACATGAGCTGACCTTTGCCAATGCACCGTTCACACACTTCTGAGATGCCCATACATCTTAGGCTGTGCATGTGAGAGTGGATGCAGCCCAAAGGCCCCATGCCAGGGGGCTCCTGATGCTTGGAGGCCCACTCCAAAGGGATCTAACCTCTACATTTGCCTTTGAGCACAGCTGAGGTGCTGCCTTCTAAGGGACTTCCACACCTGGCCCTTCATGCAGTCTTTAGCCACACAGAAAGACACCTCTGCTGGCATCATCGTTGACCAGCAGCACAACCATGTATAACCAAAATTCCCTAACAGGATCCCATGCCAGCCTGAGTGAGATTTCTCTTTCCTGTCTGTGCCTCTTAAGCATCTGGTTTCTCTTTCTCTTTGAAGCTTGCTCACATCAGGAGAGGGACTGGGAATGAAACCCTGGAATTGAGACTCTGATCTCCATTCACCATACCTCCCCAGGCTGGAGGCTTTCTTCTCTAGAGCCCACAGAACGCACTGTAGTTCAGTCACATTAGGTTTCTGGCAGCGAAGAAGCCCAAGTTTCAAAGGAAAAGCAACTATTCATCCCAAATTCACCATGCTAGGACTTTTGTAAAAGATCCTAAAACACAATTAATAACGCAATTGCATCTTAACTCAAATTTTTCCACTTAGTGGCTTTCTTGGGTTGGCCGTCATTGAAAGGGCAGCTTATACTATCTTTTTTTTTAATTAAAAAAATACTATAAGGCACAGTAATGCTTTATTCTTAGGTACTAATGTCCAGTTGAGTTTTGCTCAGAACAGCTATTGAAGGTTCCCCAAGTAGAAAGGATTCATTCTCTATCATTTATTGTAAAGTTTGTACCTGGCAGTTGTAGCTCAGTTCATTTGGAAAAGGAATCAAATATTTGGATGAAAGTGCCACAATGTGGCATGAGGCATAGCCTACAAATTTCTAACTGATGCCAGAGGGAATCAAAGCTGCAAGTCCATGTCACTTTTAGATATTGAGAGTAACAGCTGTCATTAATTTTTTCCGCTTAAAATGTTTATTAAGCATACATGTGCAAGCTCTTAGACAAAACAATGAGCCAGTGGTAAATGACTGATTGAATTCAATCATTCAGTGATTAGTTAATGCATTCATTTTTATCTAGCAAATTTTTATTGAGCATTTACTATATTATAGGCACTGAGCTATGAGTGAGCAAAACCAAGCCTTATTTCTGCACAGTGGCACCTAGAGACCAGTGGAAGAGACAAATTTAATCATCTAGTCATAACAGTTAATAGGATATTGTATTTGAACCGAGGTCTGTGACGTGCATGAAGGTTTGAATTCTCTTAATAGGGAGTTTTATCAAATCTTTGAAGTCAGGAAAGTTTGAGTAGGCTAAGACCTTACACCAAAGTAGGAGCTAATAAATCAGAGGTAAGTAGGGGAAACAGCATGCTCAAAGATAGGGAGCACAGTGTGTTTGTGGAACCGATGGCCCGAGAGGCCAGAGTGGAGGGAGGAAGGGAAAGCCAGATAAGATAGATGGAACACAATGCCATCCCCGGTCCCTCAGGATAACATAATGATAGATGACAGATTCCATGCCAGACAGAATAAAGTAAGTGATAAACAAAGGTTCACACTAATGTGGGAACAGTGGCTGGAACCTCAAGAAAGGCTTCAAAAAGAGTCACCCCTGAACAGAGTCTAAAATAGGGACCAAATTCTGTTGCGACCTATTTTTCTAAGGGAAGTTGTACTAAGACATAGGCACACCCATTCATTTACACAATGTCTATAGCTACCCTCACACTATAGTGGCAGATTCGGGGAGTTTCTGCAAAGACCTCTTGGCCCGCAACACTGTAATTATTCACTAGCTGGCCCTTTACACATAAAGATTGCTGAACCCTGGTTTGAAAAGATGAGCAGGAGTTTAAATCAGAAAGTTAAGAGGAAAGTGTGCCAGAACCTGTGTCTCTGGCACCTGGAAGAAGGAAGCTTGAGCATGTCTTTTAGTGGATGTTCTGACCAACTAAAAGAATCACAAGAAGGAAAGGGTGCATTATAGATCTTTTTAATAATGCCCCCCAAATCAAACAAGACAAGGTTCATACATTTATGCATATTTTGTTTCACAAAATAGTTATACTCCAAAATATTTTATTGTACACTGGCACCTCCCAAAGACTGCCCTCTGAAAAAAAAAATAACATAAAGATGAGATATGGAAAGCAATCCAAAACATTGTGATCAAATAATTTGTAAAGCATTAGATAAACAAAATTGAACAAGCTTATTTATTGCAGGATTTATTTAAGCCTTTAATACATTATGTGCTTTGTAAATCTCCAGGAGAAAGAAAAAATTTATGCTGTGTGTCTCAAATTTATTTGGTCACAGACTCCTTTTTCAACAACATCTTGTCAATCAGAGATGCTTGAAGCAAACTTTGAGTAACACTGCTCTGAACTTTCCTCTTAATTTTCTCCCAACAATATCAGAAAGGTATTGCCTTTCAAAATAACTTCAAAACTGTCAGAAGAGGAAAGGGTTATCTGTAACAAGCTACACACCTGTAGGTACACAGGAAATAAAAACCCACCCCTCTCAACCTCTCCAATTCCTCCCACATAAAAAAATTACAGAAATTTTGTTCTCAATTACTATTTAAAAAAATTCTATGTCTGAGAATTCTCTGACTCTAATTTAAAGCTTCAGATATTTGCCTTTTTTCTTCTAATTTCCACAAATTGTCAACATCAACAAATTGCACTTGGCTGAAAAAAAAATTTATTCAAAGCATCAGTTTACAAGAAATAAATGCATGTGTTTAACCTCATCAATTGACTGTCTCACTGCATTCCAAATCCTGTAAGCTAAATTTATTTTAAATATTGCAAAAGATACCTTCTGTGTCCCACCCCCACCCCCTGCCAATCATTCAATATGCAAAAGAACTATATAGCCTTCGAGGTCAAGGTCTATAAGAAATTAGTCCTGGACAAGACAGCCAACTGCACTCATTGCTCTCAGATCCACCATCTCTACGCATTGAACAAACAGATCCAGGCATCTGGCAGACCAGTAACTAGCTCCAAGACTGGCACTACCCTCAAGAATGCAAATATTATGTATTTCTCTTTTCTTTCAGTCACCTACAAAAGGCCAAATAGAAGGCCAATAAACATTTTCAAAAGCAACCATAAATATCTACAAAAATTCTAGACCCTGTATAGGTAAGCAATTCTTAGGGTATTCACAGCCCTGGAGAAATGGGCCAAATTTTCCCTTCTCAGGGCTAAAGGGATTTGAAAAGGGCAGTGGGAGAAATCACATCATTGATGGTGAGCATCCCTGAAGGCAAAGTCCTATTTCAGAGTCCGCACTGCCCGTCCAGAAGCAGCAGGCCATGTGTCCACTCTGAGGTCATCACACAGAGGACCCCTGCAGGGTGGGAGCAGCCCTGGGGGCTCGGAGGAGAGGTGCTAAATAAATTAGTGCTATCGTTTATTAGAGCATAAGAAACAGATGGGAAGGGGCAAAATGACAGCTGGAAGAGTGCGGTTTCAGCAGATGAGTGTCCGTGGTACTGAGAGATTCATCTACACATTGTCTATTAACAATAATAGCAACGGCTTTCCGAGCACTGTACACAAATGCTGCAGTTTCTTGAACATTCATTCCTTGACTTTCTCTCCTTCACAGAGACAGTTAATCTAGTATCTAATTATAAAATAATTGGCAATCCCACAACTTTCTCTCATAAAACTCCCCACCAAGAATGATTATTTTCAACTCATTCCTTGCATCCATGGGTGGTGGGGCAGGAGGGAGAAAGAAAAGGCAGCCAAGAGGAAATAGGTTGGGAAGTGGGAGGGAGAGAGAAAGTTTGCTAATTGTAGACCTTCCTTCAGGGACAGGGATAAGCAATTGGACATCCATTTTCTGCATCTGCCCAGCACTGACCCTCCCTGATGGCAGTTTGTGTTTTTATAGCATTCTTGAAGGCATTTGTTTTCATTCCAGATGGCACCAGCATTCTGGGTCTCTACTATATGCTAAGGTTGCCCACAGTTCTTAAAGAGTCCAGTATATTGGGGCAATTTAGACATAAGTCCTTATGCTTACTTTCGTAACCTAAGAGGAATGGCATTAAGAGCCCACAGTTGTTCATTCCTTAAGACTAGGGAAAGAAGATTAAAATTAGCATAAGAAAATACAATACATTCAAGAAGCATATTTTGATACTTCTACTAAATGGAATTATTTTAAGCAAGGTCCTTTTTAATGGGCGCAGGTGGGATAGTTTTGAAATAAGAAGGCAGGCTGTTTGACAGCCAAATTTAATATTTATCATCTAAATGAATGTCTAAATGCTGACTTACACAGAGAAAACATAATGGAACAGAAATACTTCCTGCCAAAACTAGACTTTCAGAAGTTCTCAAAAATAGGTATAGATCAGTTTTATATAGGCTTCTAGAAATTCTTTCAATAATTTATTTAGAATTGTTTACCAATTCCTTGCAAAATGGGAAAAGAAATATAAAGTATAGTTTCTGTCCTCAAGGAGCTCAAGATCTTCATCATATGAAACATAAAATATGCAAAAATACGAAGACAATAACAATAGTCGCTATGTTTTGAGTACGTACTATACCTCAGATACCTTATTATATGTATACTAGACGCCCAGGGCATGACATTCGTGCACTGGGAGGCGGGGGGCAGGGGTGGAGGGTCTCTCAGCCTGGCCTGCGCCCTTTAGCAGTTGGGAGCCCTCAGGGGATGTCCAACTGCAGCTTAGCACCGCTCCCCGCTGGAAGCAGGCCTAAGCTGCAGTCGGACATCCTTAGCTCTGCTGTGGAGGCGGGGAGGCTCCCACCACCGCTGCTGTGCTCACCAGCCGTCAGCCCAGCTTGTGGCTGAGCGGTGCTCTCCCTGTGGGAGCGCACTGACCACCAGGAGCAGCTCCTGCATTGAGCGTCTGCCCCGCTGGTGGTCAGTGCATGTCATAGCGACCAGTAGTTCCACTGTTGGGTTGATTTACATATTATCCTTTTATTATATAGGAGATATATACACACACACACACACACACACACACACACATGTATATATATATATACACACATATATGTGTGTATATATATGTATGTGTGTGTGAATATACATATATGTGTGTATACATATATATTATATGGCACATTATGGGGGAGGGTGATTGAGACTAGATATACACTGAGTGGCCAGATTATTATGACCTCTGAATGCATAATAATCTGGCCACTAGATATAGATATATATATATATTAGAGGCCTGGTGCATGAATTTGTGCATGGGTGGGGTCTGGCCAGCCTGGCAAGGGGGAAGGAACATGGGCGGTTGGCCGGCCTGCCCGCTGGTCGAACTCCTGGTCGAGGGGACAATTTGCATATTAGCCTTTTATTATATAGGATATACACTGAGTGGCCAGATTATTATGCGTTCAGAGATCATTGTAATCTGGCCACTCAGTGTGTGTGTGTGTGTGTGTGTGTGTGTGTGTGTGTGTGTGTGTGTATGTGTGTGTATGTATGTATGTGTGTGTGTGTGTGTGTGTGTGTGTGTGTGTGTATATATATATCACCCTCCCCCATAATGTTCCATATAGTCTATCGATACTCTAGAAAGGAGGAGGAAGGGGAGATCTGTGGTGAGTCAGAGTCATTAGAGAAGTTTTTCTGGAAGAACTGGCCAAGCTGAGCCTCTAGGGCAGGGGTGGGGAACCTTTTTTCTGCAAAGGGCCATTTGGATATTTATAACATCATTCGTGGGCCATATAAAATTATCAACTTAAAAATTAGCTTGCTATACACCTGGCCAGTGTGGCTCAGTTGGCTGAGTATTGACCCACGGACCAGGATGTCATGATTTAATTCCTGGTCAGAGCACATGCCCGGGGTTGAGGGCTCAATCCCCAGTAGGGGGTGTGCAGGATCAATGATTCTCTCGCATCATGGATATTTCTCTCTCCCTTCCTCTCTGAAATCAATAAAAACATTTAAAAAAAACTAGCCTGCTATATTTGGCCAAACATTTAATTAACTCACCCCTAACGCCTTGGCAGGGCCAAATGATTTCATGGGCCTTATACAGCCTGTGGGCCAGATGTTCCCCACCCTTGCTCTAGAGGCTAAAAGAAACAGGGTTGATTCTGGAATGCCTGGTGTAGTCCACTCACTTCCCAGGGCACTATCTGGCCTTTTGTCATGAAATGCAGTTCTTAATCTCCTGGTGTGATGATGTTCAATAAATAATACCCATCCTTTTCACTCAGCTTCTGAACAAATAGAGAAATGGTAAGAGTAACAAACAAAGGTCCAAATACCACCTTTATTAATTTTTTTTTAAAAGGACAAATTGGAGGACATAGAGCCAAGAGTGTGATAAGTGGACCCCACAAGTAGGTGGATTTTCCCGAGTCAGAGCATACCAAGCACTCCTGGAGGGAAGGTGGTCCCAACAGGAAGAAGCAGAGATGGGGCAGATGCCTCATTCTTCCTTCCCACATTTACCAGTCAGGTAAATCCATGTCTACTGGGTCACAGTGAGGCCAGGCGTTACACAAGCCGACACCTCTTTTCATGGAAGGAAGCATGAGAAGAGGGGAAGAAGCATTTCCCCCAACAGCATGGGGAAAGACAGAACATATAGAGCAGTGGAAGAGGCTGCATTCAGAAATGGCAGAAAAAGGTGTTCCAGTAGCAAATGCTAAGACTATTATGACTCCCCTGTTACCAAAAATAAAGCAAAACAAATAAAATCAATAACTAAAGCAGCTTCTACAGTATTGGAGAAGCTATAAGTCAAAATACTCCCCAGAAGATGATTCCAATGAGATGAGGACATGAAATGAAACTCTTTGCCTGGGTTGCCCAAGGGATCTAGAACGGAAATTAAAAGAATCAAGGGGTGGCCCTCTCTTACTTCGGGACAGCTTCAGTTCTAAGTGGCGCGAGAGATGATTCATTCCAAGCTATCAAGAAAACTATACCTAATTTCCCATTTTTCTTTGAAGACTATCACAAAGGTGTTTCTTAGCCTAGTCTTTGACCAAATGCATCTGATTTCTTGTGCTCTCATAACTTTTCCCACACCTGGGTTGGTAGCAAGGTAGGATTCAAAAGGGCCACAAAGGAAAACAAATTTGATCCATAAAAGTTAAAAGAAACACACTCACTCTGCATAGAAAATAAAATGGAGGAAAGCAGATTAATATTTATTTCAAAGACATGAAAGCTTTCACTCAAAGATGATAATTTTCAAGCCAGACAATAGGGGAGAGATATAAAGTGTAGCACAAGGAACTTTCCTCCAATAAGTAAACTGTCTTGAGTGTCCCCACACAAACTTAGGAGCATCTGCTCCACTACTCTCTCCACATTAAACCCATTTGCAGAGGAAGAGTCATCTTGTTGTACTACAAGCATTTGTCTGTAATGTCTGTCACCCCATGAGACAGTAAACAATGGATGATAGCATTTAATATAATGTCTACATCAGAAAAAAAACTGAACAAATACTTGTAGGCTGAATCAATTTAAAGTAAGATTCCCAAATAAAGTAATAGGTTATTTAACATGTTTGTAAGGGGGGGGGATACTTTAAATGGGTAGATTTAGGATTTCAGAAGATAATCCTTTATTAAGGCAAGGGAGAATAAATACCAAATAATCTTTCAGTATAGTGAGTCATGGTCATTGGAGCTATTGACAAACATGAGTACACTCTGTAGGCAGTGTGGGGCTAACTCATTCCTCCATCTACTCAAACACTGACTGTTATGGCCATGCCACTTGCATTCATGGTTCAACTCAGTCACACTCTCCCCTGCCTGGGGGATTTCTGAAATCCATGTCATGATGGAGCTTCTGACAGATCAGGTGCAGGAATGACAATAATGAACAGAAAGAAGCACATTGCTCACAATATGATGGACTGCATGAGTGCTGTGGACTGAATGTTTGTGTCCCGCCCCCCTCCGCCCCCGCCCCAAATCCATGTATTAAAACTCTACTCCCCAGTGTGATAGTCTTGAAAGGTGGCGCCTTTGGGAAGTAATCAAGTCATGAGGTTGGAGCCTTCATGAATGGAATAGTGCTCTTTTAAAGAGAGACACAAGAGAAATCATTTCTTTCTTCCAGGTGAGGACCCAGTGAGAATATGGCTGTCTGCAAACCAAAAGGGGGGCCCTCACCAGAACCCAACCATGCTGGCACCTTGATCATGGACTTCCAGCCTCCATAACTGTGAGAAAATAAATTACTATTGTTTCAATCACTCTACGTCTATGTTATTTTAGTTGTAGTAGCCCAAGCTAAGACAGTGAGCAAGCATGAGTTAGAACAAAACTTGTTTTTATATCTTATCTTTGGATTGACTGTTTGATGTAGCACAAAATGTTTGACACGATGTCCCCCAAAACCTGACTCCTATTCAATTTCAACTCTGAGTTTCATCAAACAACATGATTACTGCCTTTTGGCTAAGAGGTTGTGATTTTCCATGTCCCAAACCTATTCATATATGTAGGTAAAGATGTGGAATTGCTGTGTAACAGACAGATTGTGGCAAAGACACAAACCACTTGATATACTTTAATGGTGTTTTGCTTTTCAAGTCTTTCCAACTTTCCTCAATCAGCTCTCCATGCCCATGCTCTAGGGTCACTATGAGCACAAGAATTCTTAGAAACATGCACATATCAGCTGAATTATATTTATATTTCCTCACTCTCTCTCTAGAAGAAAAATCTGTTTCCCTTTTGTCAATGGTAAAAAGATAGAAAATTGCCCATCAAGCCACCAATGTCACTGCCACATGTACTGGAATATGACATGCTCAGCTATTTAGCACTTCCAGGTCTCCATTTTAATTTGGCCACTTGGCATGGAGTGTTTGTTGCACTAGAAATGTTTGAATGTTGTCAGATTTCAACTAAATTTGGCAAATTACTAATGTATCTAAAATATTCCAAATTGGCCCAGAAAGCCTTTCTCCCATTAGGACTTACGCTTTGCTTTTCCTGTTTTGGGTTGATCTGGCCTTTATTTTGTTGTTCAGTTTTGTCTGTTCTCTTGTGGGGGTCAGGGGGGAAGGAAGGCAGATAAAAGGGTTTTTTTTATATAAGCATATCTTCTGTCATTTTAAGGGATTCTAATAAAATTAGCTACGTGAGCAAATAGTAAAGAAAATGGCCACTGCTACCACCTCAAAAAAATAAAAAATAAAAAAGCATGTTGCCAATTTAATTTACATCAAGTGAAAACAGGCTACATGAGGCTTGATTAAGGGCCACAGCTCAGACAACCCCAATGGATCATTACATATCTTCCAGATAGCTAAGAGACATAACAACACTGAAAGAGTTTTACAAAGTGTGAAGTGTTACTTAGAGGGGAGTTCTTTCATTGGGTGTCAGGTATCCACAAGAAATGGTCTTTTCTGGTCTGATTGAAGGAGCTGTTTCCAAACATCAAGCTATACAGAAGGAGAGGCAAGAGCAGAGTGTTTCAGAAAAGTCCCGCAGGCCAATTTCTACTACTGTGTGTGTGTGCACCTGTGTATATGTGGTATATGGTGTGTGTCCCTGTTGGTTATGTGTGGATGAAGGTGTGTCTGTGAGTGTCAGTGTGTATTTATATGAGTGTGTGTGCACTTCTGTGGTGTGCACTAGCAGGACAGGAATGGATTGGAGTTTTGAAACCAGAAATTTACCAAGAAGCTTCTTATAATGATTCATTGACCTGAAAGAGTAGCTCAGGTAAAAGTCCATGAGGAAAATCTAAAGCTTAAATTCCAAAGCTGGAAGACCAAGGAAGGATTGTGAAGTTGTCTTGAGTCCATCATAATTAATTGACATAATTAATGCTCTCTTCATGTCTCTGAGTCAATGAAAAGAAGAAGCATATGCCCACAACACTGAAATGTCTCCTTTGCACTCAATGAACTTGACTGTCCTCTCACAGTGGGCCAGTCTCAAGGAAACATGCAGCCTGCCTTCTAATACAGTAAGTGGGTTCATGATTTCAGCTGTCCCCATCACCCTAACCCAAATCTTGGGAACTATGATCTAAACCAACCTTTGAGAAGACACTCGGTATACAAGGCACTTCCTGCTAGTCTTGCTAGCAACAATTTCCCCATCCCTGCTCTTCCCCATTTCTCAATTCTCATTTCCATTGACCTTCCAGCACCTCTCCATTTCCAAAGGCATCTTCCTTCCATGTGCAAAACCACCTCAAATCCCATCTTGCACGTCAGTTCTCTTGCCCAAGCAAACATCTGAGTAGAACAGGGATTTAATCTTTCTCCACCACCCAGCCTAGTATCTGGCACACAGCAAGCAGTCAATATATGCTTAATGAATGAGGGAATGCTATAGTAAGGTAGGGCTATAATAAGGTGGAGCTATGAGAGGTGGGAATGGAAATGGCAGGACGTGGGAAGGGAGGGAGAAGAGAAACAGCAAAGAGGAGAAAATGGAGAAGGAAACTTATGTCCTCTTGCTGCTAAAAGTCACCCTTCCCCCAGTCCCTAAAGCCCCCACCACCAACACATGAAAGAAAGAATAGTCCACATACACTCCTCAGCTGAAAGTCATGTGACTATTTACCTTTAAGGATGACCTGGGTATTTATTCCAACCCAATTTCACTTGGATACATAATGTAATTTTCCCTGCTCCAATCCCCCAGAATTGGCAGGCTCTTTTTCCCAAAAAACAACAAAAATTTCCTTTTAGGTAGGAATCTTCTAGTATCACCATCTGACAATGGAGAATTTAATGTTCATTGTGTTCCGCAGTGTTTGGGGCTCTACAGCACATTCAAGGACAGATGCATTTTGTGCCCTCAGCACCTAATGAGTCTACAGGGTACAGAACAGTGCAGTTCTTGACCATTCCCTGTAAATTCCCATATACCCCGAGCTGTCCCACATTATACAATGTACCTCTAAACTGCCTTTCATACCACAAGTTGAGATAAAACCAAGAAAAAATTTTTAAAAAAATAGTGAACTGATGTGACTTACATTCCTCTTTCCCATAAATCATTTCCCTTGGTGGACATTTCATTCTGTTAGCTCCAGAGGGTAGGATGGGATGGGATAAGGGAGTACCAGCTTGGAAAGGAGAAGTTTCAATGAAGGAAAATACTGCATCAAACAGGAAAAGGAAAAAGAAAGCTTATTCCTTCCACCCCAGGGGAATCGGTAGGACACCAAGTCAAGTAACATGAAAGAAGATTGTAAAAAATGCATGTACTAACTCCATTCTCCAAGCTGGAGTCCTAGATGGGAGTAGGCATGTGAAATACATTAAGGGGGAAGAGAAAGCAGAGAAAGAGCTTCCTTCCCATTAGTCGCTATATTAGAGGTTGACCCCTCACACCCCATACCAATCTAAGGTGTCCATAGCAGAGTCATATTAGGGGCTTGGCAAGAGAGGAATAGGGAAAGCTTTCCAGAATCATCTTTAGCTCCTATGTTACAGTGCAAGTATCTGTTAGCTGCTGGATGGACCCAGAAGATAGCTGATGGACTTGTAAGGGAGGGGATGCTCACAGCAGGGATTGAGTGATCCTGAGAGCCATAGACTACAGGGGAAATGTCCCAAACCAGGAATGATGGGCAATACTCATGTCAGGGCTAAGGATGAACTGAGTTGGCTGGGAGGATTCTTGGCATGACCACGCTGAGACAAAGGCACCGGGATTTCAGAGCTGTAAACTTCGGCACCAGTCCAGAACCTCACAGACAGGCAGATTCAGGACATGCCTATGGCCACAAGAGGGGTCAGTGGGCAAAGACCTGCAAGCATGAGCCACAGTCTACCCGTCACCATGATATGAGATCCCTCCACTGTCCACAACTCTCTTGGAAAACAACAACAGAACAATAGAAGCAGAGGATGAAATCTGAAAGACTAAATCTTTACCCAAAGAGACCTTTACCTAAGAAGCTGTTTAAATTATTGAATCAAACCAAATTTTATTTTCTTTGATACCCAGCAGAGTAGGAATTACCAGAGAAGAGTATATCTGTTATGAAACATTTTAAAACTATATTTTTTGCACATTGGTATATAAGTATGTAACTGAGCGATGCCAGCTTCAAGAACTTCTGTAACTCATATGGAAAACAATAACTGAAGTCATCCCCAAATGGCACTGTCTGATGCCTGTTGCAACCAAGGGCTAAAGTGGCTGAGGGGAGGACAGGTCCTGGGAGAGCTGCTGTTGCCTACACAGGACCCTGGTGGAAAGGAACCATCCATCCCTCCACCTTAGGCTCCAAGAGCTGCTGCTGCAATGGGCTGACTCGAGCAGAGACAGGCCACACATCGCCAGAAGCTGGAACTTGGAGTCAGTTATTTTGCTAGGTGCCATCTCCAGCCTGTGTCTCATAGCTCTGCCAATATCTGTCCCTGCCCACCTCCTCACCATGGCTCTCCCTTGGGGAAGCAGTCAGGTGACAGCTAAGTGTGTGTGAGTGTGAGTGTATACGTGTGTGCACGCGCGCGCAGGAGAGGGATAGACAAGGCTCTATGATACTAGTAATATGTTAGGATAATTGCCACTATTTTTATTCCAGGGATCTAACACATTCATATGTAGAAATTCCAGATTAGGGGGATGCCTAACCATCAGCCACATCAGGGGAGATGCCTGGCTTGCTTCCCTAAAATTCAGCATGAGCTATTACCTCCCTACACACTGCCACCTCTCATGCTCCAGCTCTCCCGGCCCAAGGAAGGCAGAGTTTGCTCAAATCAGAATTAGGCTTCTTATGACTTTTTTTAATTCCCTGCAAATGGCACCCCCACTTTACAACACAGGAATCAATTGTTCAACTCTAGGACAAGTTTTCAGGAACATATTATGTGCAAAATAAAGGCCTGCCTGATTTCTTTTTCCCCCCCATTTTGTTATTTGGATTTGCTTCTTTGTTTTTGCAGAATTTTTTCAGTATAGGTGTCAATTTATATTGTAAACACTGTTCTTAATTGTTTGCAAGACTGAATAATAACTGGCACATACTGAAGTTATTTTAGACAAGAACAAACAATTTGAATATGGCAGTTAGTGGGGAACTGAGAACAAAGCCTGCAGTTTTATTTAAAGAACAAGTCAATCACCCCAATAGAAAGACAATGTGTATGCTCCTTCCAGCGTGCACAGCTGAAAAGCCTGAAGTTGCACTGTTTTAAAATGTGTGAAGCTATTCGGTACAAAAGGCCCGGTTTTGAACATTGATAAAAGAAATTCAAGAAGAGCTGCGGTAGTTCACAAAAAAACAACAAAACAAAACAAAACAAAAACACAAAAAAACAACAACACAAAGACTTCGAGCTGAGGAAAGGGATTGTGTCCTGTGAAACCCACTACTCCAAGATGACAGGGTCTGGTTTCACTGGCAGGCAGAGAATCAGGAAATTGACTTGACACAGAAGTTTTATGCAAACTGACTTAACATACCCCCATCAAATATATTAAAAGCGTCAAATAAGGAGGAGGAAATACTGAAAATCAGAGACAACGGTTACTCAGACAACTCTCCTTAAAATAGCCAGCTTTCAAACCCCTGCTTCTCGCATCAGGATACTCTCTTTTTTCATCGTTGAGTTTACTAAGAGCAAGACTCCAAGTCAGCAGTCAGCAAACATTTTCTCTAAAGAGCAGACAAGAAATTTTTTAGGCTACTATTCAACCCACCATTGTAGCATGACAGCAGCCATAGACAATTCATAAACAAATGGGTGTGGCTGGGTTCCAATAAAACTTTATGGACTCTGAAATCTGATTTTGATGTAATCTTTATGTGTTCTGAAATATTTTTCTTTTGGTTTTTTCACACATTCAAAAATGTATAAACCAATCATTTGCTGAAAGGCCATTAGACAGTGACTGCAGACTTCCCAGCCTGGCTGCTTAATCCACAAAGCCTTCAAAACTGCAACCTAATATTACCTGCACGCTCATACTTCTGAACACGTGCTCAAGAAGAATGGGCAACTACAAGAATGCAGAAACTAAATGGTGGCCAATGAAACACTAGCAGTAAAGAAATTGGGGGGGGGGGGGGGGGACGGGGAGAGCAATCCACAAATAAAAAAGAGAGCTACAAAATGTGGTGGAACTTATTCACATTAGTCCTGCTGATGATGTGAGTGTGATGTAAAGGGCTGAATAGAATAGCAGTTTTCCTACCAATACTTGAACTTGATTGAAGATAAGTTTGGGAAAGTCCTAAATGACAAAGCATGGCCCTGCTTTTGTGAATGGAACATGGGAGAAGGAAGGAGAAAGGAGGTCACAAAAATAATGAAGACATAGAAGGCTAATATTATAGAGACTTCCTAGGTAATGGGAACTATCTAAATGCTATATACACATTTTATCATTTAATACTCATAACAGCCTATGAAGAATTATTGCCCCATTTTACAGATGAGGAAACTGAGACCTTGAGAGAATAAATAATATGCCCAAGATATGGATGGGTGGATGGATAGATGATGGATGGGTGGATAGATAGAACAGTCCAACTCTAAAAATGAAACAATTAACTCACACTAGGCTGTCTGTGTAGACAAAGTAAATAATAAGTAAAAGGCTATTGGAACACACAGCAGCAAATGAAGAAGTGGGAAGTGGTAGGAACTCCTCTTTATCCATAAGCAGCCATGCACTGATAGGCTCTACTCTTCGAAGAGTTTGGGTGGAGGTGTCCTGAAGGAGGTGAGTTGAGAGTCATTTTAAAATGACTGAAGGAACTAAATATTGAAACATGCACACAACTACAGGATGTGTGTTCACGGAGGACCTGGGACTGGGAAAAACAAAGATTCAGCGGGGATTTGAAAGTGCGAAGATGATTTGAAGAACTAGATTTTTTTTTCCTCTCAGATCTAATGTAAGGACAGATTTTCAAAAACATAGGTTCTACAAACTCTCTCCCTTTGATATCCAGGAGGGGCTTGAAGGGAATGCAAAGCATGTTGTGCAAGGAGCGTCTTCCACTGTGGTGGCTCCAGCCTCAAGTGGTTGGGGATCTTATCTTCTTTTAAATAACCCTAACTCACACCAAACCACATTAACAAGGAACATTATCTTTATTTCACAGACAAAAAAAGAAAAGAAAAAGCTTTACAAAACTATGTAATTCGGCCTAAATCAATTCTAAGTCACCAGAAGTTTATTCCCTTCTGATAATGTATCACTCAAATGAGGCATGTGACTCTATCAGGTTTCCCCCAGCATGTCTCTGGCAACCACCTGTGCTGTCATGGATCAAAACCTTCCCCCAACAGAACTTTCTCTCTGAAAACTGTCTTTTCCCATTCCCTGAAGTAAGGCATGTCTACTTCAGATCTAGTGAAATGATTTTGAAAAAGATAAAATGCAAAAACTCTTTACTTTTAAAACACATGGAAATGAGGCCTGGCGTGGGGGTGAGGGTGGGCTAGAAGGGGTTTGTGGGTGGGGGAACATCTGTTAATACTTTCAACAATAAAGATACGTTTTTTAAAACAACCTGGAAATTGGGCACTAGCTGTGTTGATTAGAGTGTTGTCCTGATACACCAAGGTTGCTGGTTTGATCCCCCATCAGGGCACATACAAGAATGAATGCCAATGAATGCACAACTAAGAGGAACAACAGCTTAACATGTCTTGCTCTCTCTCTATCTCTCTCTCTCTTTAAAATCAATAAATAAAATTTAAAATAAATAAATAATAAAACACACAGAAATTGTTCTCTACCTTGATTGTGGTGTTAGTTACATTACTATATGTGCTTATCAGCATTCATGGACCTGTACATCAAAAAGTAAATTTGAGTGTATGCTAATTATATCTAAATTTCAATAAGAATAACTTTAAAAAAAGAAAACATCAAAATTTCTGCCTGGACATGAAGGACTTTTAAAAAAGGAAACTTCTATTTTCCATGTCTGCTTGATTTTTGGAGGGAAAACCTGAATGAGCCAATTCAATACCTCATTTCGGGGTGATTGACAATTCACATTTGAGACACTAACCTAGTTCTGCTTTCGGGACTGGTGGATTCCACTAAATCCAGCTGTGACTCTGTTTAACAGCAGTGTTCCCCGGAGGCCTGCCTTGGCTGTCTCTCTTCTCCAAGCTGCAATTGAGAGGCTTTGCCAGTGGCCCTATAAACACGCTAATGAATGAATGGACAACTAATTACCTTGTAAATATGCATGAATAAGCACAGATTCCTCAGCAGTAAGCCCAATGTCTGGGCGCCCTCTTGCTACCCACTTGTGCATGAGAAAATATGTGGCATTCCTACAGTGGAAGCGGGGGCTTCTCATCCATAAGGCGAAACTCAGCCTGGAAGGAACTAACCTTCCAGTATAGTTTTCCAGGATAGGACACTTTTAAAGGCACACTTTTAATAAAAATGAAAGACAAATTCAGCCACAAAGGATGGGCTATCACGAGTTTTTGGACCCCAACAAACAGGAAACTGACCTCTTGGTTGAAACTTTCCAGCCAAGTGTATGTTTTTATTTTTCAAATGTTTTTTAAAGTCAGTCTCTCTTCCTCTCTCCCTCTTTCTCTTTCTCTCTCTCTCTCTCTTTCTCTCTCTCTCTCTCTCTCTCTCTCTCTCTCTCTCTCTCTCTCTCTCTAACTCTCTACCTCTATATCTATATATCTATCTCTCTCTGATTTCCCATTGTAGGTCACACCATCTCTTTGGTTCTCAAAGATTCTAGGAATTTAAATGCCTTTAAGGACGATACTTCTCCCTGATCTAAGAATGTTAGTATCACACTTCAAAACCCGTGCTGAAGGGGGATTTGGTTGGTTCCTGGAAAAGGCATTCTTGTCAGAGTCTTGGTGAGAAAAGGCTCTCTTAGAAAGCATCCTTAGACTCATCTTGGGCCAGACAGAGTCATCCAGGGTGGTGAGTTGAGTAATTAAGTCTGTTCAGAGTGTGAATGGAGTCAGATACATTGAAATCCTGGATCTACTCTATGGTAACTGAGTGACCTTCAGAAAGTTAGCCTCCTGAGTCCTCAGTTTACTAATCTGTCTCATAGGACTAATGAAAGCTACCTTTCAGGATTGTTATGAATGTTAAATTAGACAATGTATATGAAGTACCTACTTCTGCATATAGCACTTGATAAATAATATTTCTCATCAGTAGAATTAGTAAGACCTAAAGGTATAATAAACAGATTTTGTTTCCATACACTTTATAACCAATCTAGTCTGGACAGAGGATTACTTCAATGGGGGCAGCATTTCCCTAAATATCAGTTGGAACAGTCCTAATCTCGGAAATGAGGGAACATGGACAGGATCATGTCTAATGCAGGATCAAAGATGACCAGGAGAAAGTAGACTCTGTCGGTCACTCAGCCATTCTGTATTTCTGGTCTTACTTTTTACACAGGTTTGTGTTCAAGCCTGAGCACAAGAAAAAGGCTATTATGAAGCTGCAATAATACCTGATCTCTACTGGATCAATCAATATAGGAACGGGCAAATTCTTTAAAACGGTGCCTCCCATATTATGTTCCACAGAAGATTGGCTCTGAGAGCCAATGTATTAGTTCTCTCTCAGTTTGCATACTGAAAATGTATAGTTTCTCTGTTGTCATCTAAGTTATTGATTTACAATGTAAAAAGATAACAGAGCCTCCAGTTTGGGAATGGTTATAAAATAAGGGTATTCTCTCTGGTTAATAAAACTTGCTGAGAGTGGTTATTCAACTAACTATATCCCACCAGTCAATCCATATTTCTCCATTTTGTCTTCAAAGATATACAAGAGACTTTGTCAACAGCCTGTTAAACTCTAGGATATTCCCTTAATCCACTAATATCACACTCATTTAAAAAACAGAAATACAATTAATTTGGCAAGACTTATTTTAAGTAAAGCATGCTCACTCTTGGAAATCATGGCCTCTTTTGCTGAGAGCTCACCATCTCAGTGATTAGTAACTAAGGAAGCAGAATAACATGGCTCAGACCATGGATTTTAAAGCCAAATCCCATCACCTTCAATTACTAACCTGCACCCTATTCTTAGTCAACATTTCTAAACCCAGTTTCCTCAACTATAAAGATTTTTAGAGTAAAAGAGATAGTATATATAAAATGCTTTGTAAAGTGCTGATAGAGAAAAATTCACTAAAATGGTCATTATTTTTTAAAACAAGCCTTCCTGGAATTTAGTTGGCAATCAATATGGTTTACTTTTGAAAACTGGGTCTGAATCAGGTCTGGTGCACAGTAACAGTCTTGCGATGAACACATGAGTTATCATGCACATAAGCTATTCAGTGAGGGCTCTCTGAAGGGGAGTGTGGAAAGCAGGATGAGAGAGGGGAAGAAGGAGCAAGAATGTGGTTTCAGGAAAAGTCTACCTGCATTCCAATCCCATGAGGAGCTGTGGGCATAAACTACCTGGCGGAGTCCACCCTGCCCTGAAGAAAGGAAATAAGGCTTTGTCACCCCCAACCAAAGTTGACTATAGGACTTCAACTGTTGAAAGATAGTTCCCAGAACTTCCTGCAAAGCAGTTCTACTTGACCAAGGCCAATCTTCTAGAGAAGGTTACTCAACTGGTAAAAGGTATCAGAGGATTTGGGTGGCTCATCACTACCAGCATCTACCATAAAGACATGCCAATCATGCCATCAAAACTTTGGACCCACCAACCAGAATGACCTCTAGGGCAAAACACACATCACTCTATGCCACCTCAATTATCTTTTTTCGTTCCTCCTTGTTTTTCCTCCTTCTAAATTCTCCCTTTGTTGAAATGTATTGTGATTAATAACAATTACAAAAGACCATAATATCTCCACTTCCAAGTTACAGTCTGTCTTATTGCTGTCAAAACATGGTTACAAACTATTTTTTTCTACAAAGAGACTGAACATAGATTAAAATATAGAACTCAATTCAGAGAGGGGGAAATTAACAACTAGTACATGGAACACAATAAAGCCTTCAATGGGGCACAGCATGTAAGAGAATCAAGAACTCAAATGTTCTACAGGGTACAGCCACATTTTAGACACTCCTGAAGCCTATGTTAGGGCAGTGTATAGAAGGAGGGGAAACCAAGCAGCTATTCCCTCCTGAAATTATCTTTGTTGAGGTGGTTGCTATATTACTTCCTTGGACAAACATGAGCTCAGATCTTACTCTGACATATACCAGCTGGGTATGTTTTGTTAAGGTTCTAACCTCTTAAAGCCTGTTTTCTCTAATATCTTTAAAAGTTACAGGTGGGGTTTAAATAAAATAATGTATAAATATTCCTTAAAGTAGTGCTAGATACATGTTAAGCTTTCAAATGTAGCATATACATTAATCCCCCATATTAATAGTTTCACTCTCCACAATCTCAGTTATCCATGGTCTGAAAGTATTAAATGGAACATTCTAGAAATAATCTGTAAATTTTATATTGTGAGCTATTCTGAGTAGCATGAGGAAGTCTCATGTTGTCCCACTCAATCCAGCCCAGGATGTGAATCAGTCCTTTGTCCAGCATCTCCATGTGGTATATTAGCCCCTTAGTAGCCATCTTGGTCATCAGATAGGTTATCAGAAAAAGAGAGAGAGAGAGACAGAGAGACCACATTCACATAACTTCTAGTAAAGTATCTTGGTTTTAATTATTCTATTTATCATTAGTTATTGTTGTTAACTTCTTACTGTGTCTAATTTATAAATTAAACATTATCATAGTTACGTATGTATAGGAAAAAAAACCCATCATATACATAAGGTTCGGTGCTATCCGAGGTTTGAGATGTCCACTGGGGGCCTTGGAACATATTCCCCGAGGATAAGGGGAGACTGCTGTATTCTTTAAATTCCTTCAAAAAGTCTCTTCAGAAGGGACTAAGAAGCTAAAATTTTAAGAACTACTGAAATCTTAAGATGATGAACTTTTACCATTGTACTGATACATTTTGATATTCAAATGTATCACTATACAGCCTACATATATACTTCATGTTTTCATTTGATATCACAGGACTTCATTTTTTAATATTGAGGCATTAGCATCTACAGGTTTGTGTTTCTCAGATTCCTCCTCACACCACTGTCTTCCATAGTGGCTCCACATATTGGAACATCACGGGGAAAGTTTTGATTGTCACAGTGATGTTGGGGGGAGGGCACTACTGACATTTAGTGGGCAGATCCAGGGGTGTTAAACATCCAGCATGACCAAAAACAATCTCTCACTATGAAGAATTGTTCCACTTGACTCCTGCATGACTTCCCAACATCCCACAGGATATTTACAAAGGTAAAAACTTGTTAGTCATTATCTGAGCCTAAATTTAAATACTTCCACATATTTAAAAAACTATTTACCATTCAATGCAAATATAACTGAATTTCCCAAGAATGCAATTGCTATATAAGTCAAGAGACAAAGGTATGCTGTTTTTGCAACTCTATCAACAGTTGCTCTCCATGCCAGAAAGTCATGACAAAGCCAGTTAATAAAAACAACTCATCATTATAAAAATTTCTATCATTTGCATTTGTCACTGACCCACAGTGAACCTACACAAAGATGTAGGTATTGACTTCCTCATTATGTTTTCTAGTGTGGTTGTCCTGATTATTTTCATATTCAAATGTGTATTTTATTATAAAATGTTTTCCTCTCTATTTTGTTTTATATTACTATTGGAATATTTTATTGATTTTTTTAAAATCATGTGAATGGGTAGGTTATAATGTCTATGTGTTTCTTGTCAGGATGTTAAAGAGGGTATTACAAAATATTTGTTATTGAAAGAGGAGCGTTGGATCCCATAGGACTGTGAACTGATGTCATGCCCACTTGCCTCCAGGTGATGAAATTGGTCATCATCGCCACTGTAATATAATTGTGTTTTTTAAGCCCAGGCTCCTCCATCAAGACTTTCCTCCTAGAAATGCCAGGCTTTCTCACCCAGCCCTGAAAGCTTGGCAGGGTGCTCAGAAGTCAGGGTCAAAGTTCATCCCCATGTGAGCAAGTAGCTGGGACTAGGTCTCTGCACATTGTGATGTTCACTGATAAGACTGAAGATGCTTCCCAAAGTCTCTGAGGATCCAGTATTGTCACAGGTGTTAGACTGGGTCATCTGTCTCCATTCTGCACCTCAGTCAACACCAAAATAAAAGTGCCCCTGTCTGATTCTGAAGACTCTACTCTTACCTTTCAGATGAACACAAAGAAAGCACATACAGCTACACACATAAAACATCATTGCTTCTGCTTTTGTGTATGTTCTGTGTACACTTTTTTTTCCAGTAAAGGCAAAGTATATATTTGAGAGATAAAATTAGATGTTTTCCTGTAACCCCACTGACAAACCACAGAACCAAGGTGGTGTTAGGTCAAACTTACCCAGAAACTTGCTAGAATTTTTAGTGTCTCAGATTCTCTCTGGCATGAGAAATTAAAGATCATTATAAAAAGTACACATTTATTCCTATTTTGGAGGGCTAACAATAATGAATATACAGAATTGAACAAGGAGTTCTTTTGCTTCTATAAAATTGGGTATTTTTTTCTGACCCAGTAGGGGGGGAAAAAGCAAAATACCAAATTTGCTGGAGTTGATGACACAAAGAAATTTATCCCACCTTCCAAAAACAATAACAACAACAAAGAACCAAAGTTTATATTTTCAGAAGGCAACCTAAGACCTCTGGTTGTTTTCGAGGACAGAAAGCACTTCCCATGCCTGCTCTAGTATACCCGGGATTTTCAATGACAGCTTCTGTCGGAGGTCCCACACAGAAGAAACCAGGGTCTGAAGTTAAAGGAGGCACAGCCACATGCAGACTCAGGAAAAAGTGGCTAGTGCTACATAAATCAGAACACATGAGCCCTCTAGGATGAATGAGAACCCAAAATCTCCTAGTTTTGGAGAACCCCAAGCCTCCAAAAGCCACTAATTTTCCAAAGAGGGTTGGTGTTTTCGATCCAGTGTAGAACAAAATAGAAAACAAAAGATAACTTATTTTTTTTCTGAGAAATTAATATGAATTGAAGGAAAAACTGAGCAATTGTCCCCATTGAAATAGCAACAACTCCTTGCCTACAGCCATTTGAATCAGAAATTGTTTGCATTAATAAGGCATTAGCCTTTTTAAAAAAAAATTATTGTCAAATGCCAGTCTCTCAATGTCCCACATTTCTGCATGAAATTCAGGGCAATGAAGCTGACAAAATGTAATTTACTGGTATTGAAATGTGCCAGATCCACAATTTACTTTCCCAGCCTTTCAAGCTGGATTTCATATTCAGTGGCCTTTCTGAAGAAGCAGAGAGCTAGCCAACTTCCATGGGCCACAAACAGCCAGGGTGTGGCAGGTGGGCAGCCAGGGGAGCAGCTGGCAAGGGCACGGATAACACCGGGACTTTTCCAGGGGAGGAGGAGGAACACTGCTATAAACCTCAAATGCCAGAGCTGTGCTGAGTTGAGAATTACTTCATCTTTGCTGCACATACCTTACTATTAATGCAAATTTATAGATGGGAATAAAATATACAAATGAGTCATCTCTGGAAAATACAACAAACTCGAAGTTATTCACTAGAGCATAGTACTTAAAGAGCTAAACTAAACTTCACAAATGCCCCCACAGAAGGAAAACAATAAATTATTCAATAAAGACTAAATATACAGTCTTAAAGGAAAATAATTAAAATACCCCCAGAAACTCTATATAAGGCATAAAGGATAAAGGTTTGCACATCCCATTGTTGTTTGAATGGAGCTGAATGGAGCTATGGTAAACTGGCCAGGAACAAATACCAGCTACAAATGAACTCAAGCCCAGGGCTTTTCAGTTGTGACCAATCAGAGTGACATAGACAACTGATATGCGGAGGCAATTCCTTTAGCAGAAGATAGAAAACTCAGCAAGAGCCTTTCCTACCAATTAAAGGTAGTCAATATTGATTATCTGAGGGATTTCCATGCTCAGGGAGCAAATTAGAAACTCAATACCTAAACTATTCCTAAATGCAGTTATCAACTTCAGAGGTTTATCTCATAAAACCAATTCATCTTAGAGTTTAATTCTATTAAATTAGGGCTTAGAAATAAGATTTGCTCTAGAATGAATGCATCATTAGTTTTAAAATGCAATATATTGAAATCCAAAATGTGCTGTATTACAGTTTGAAGAATAGATGAGCAAAAATGGCATCTAAAGGCACTTCTTCTTAAATATATTTACCAGTCGAGAGTGACTGTTTGTGAAGACGCTGAGCCCTCTGGTAGAATGAACATGGACCCTCTCTTTAGTATAAAATAACCCCACTGGTTCCACTTCTTTGCTAAAGTTTTCCCTTTGTTCTCAGCCTTCCTTATTCCAACCATCAACATATTTTTTAAGAGGGAGGGATATGTTCTACAATGAAGCCCCTTGAAATTCGGGCCACACATTTCAAAGTGAAAGATGAGAATACAGGAACCCTAAACTGAACTGCCTGATACAGTGTAAGATTTAATATCCTGCACCGGGGGCTTTGTTCTGTACTTTTTAAGTAAGATGGAGTCCATGAAGGCTCTTCATGCATTATCAAGAACAAGGTCTCGGGTCCTGTGGTAGATGCTTGATACTCAATTTTGACATCTTGCAGAAATGGAAAAAAATGTCCCCGATTAAACCAAACAAAGGGGTTTGTCCTGCAATGCCTGCCTCCCCTATGCACATGAAGGTTTGAACATCCTATACAAGAAAAGCTCAGTGGGTACAAATCCAGTAAACAGTGATGTTACAAGATGGAGAATGATAAATAAAGTAGAAAGAGGCTCAGAACATGTCAAAGAATCCCTGGGAAGGCTAAATATTGAAAGAGGCACTGTTCTGGGGAGAATGGCTGCTGATCTTGATGGAGTCTTAGATGCTCTGATAACAACAGGTGGTTTCCATCAGTAACAATGGGCAGAGGTGGGTTCTTTAGCACAGAAATCACATTTGCCATGTTGAAAGGAAATGATTTTTGTTTACATGAATTGTACTGCATCATAGTGTATTTCAGGACCCTCCATAGCGTTGTTATACCCTCATGAAATACTGTATACATTGTCTCATTCACTGTAAGAGAAAACCAGTACCACAGCGTCTTGTAAATAGATGACATATAAGTAATCTAGCATTTGGATTCAGGAGAAATAATTCCACCTCAAACTTTTTGATATACAAAAGTACAAAGCTATCACAAAAGATGTCCAGGGAACTTTAGCAAGTGGGAGGTGATCACAACTTGGTCTGGTTTTAATACAGGGCTTTCGGGTGGACTGTATCATGATGATGGGCTTCTCAGCTCCATAATAATCCACAACTTTCAGTAAATTATGGGGCAGGTAAAAGGCGAAGGAGGGGGAGATGAGACCTGATTCTGACTCAGCTTTTTCCCAACTGAACTAACCATTCACAATCATCTGCTCCTCCCTTTCATCCCCTCTGTCTGTGCCTACTTTATATGTGTAAACTCTGTTTATATTGGAAAAAACACACAAAACAATACCTAAGGGAAGACAAGAAGAGTGCAAATTTCTGTCTTTTCCCACAGAAAAGCAGTTGTATAGATAATATGAGGAATTACTTCCAAATTTCATGCCAAGATGAGAAATTATGTTCAAAGTGTCCCTAATGACCATTGGCAAGGTCCCAATTGAGGACTGAAGTCCCCTGTTGTCTAAATAAGTTTCTGGAAAGTTCCCATAACTCTTACTTCATAAAGTGACCAAGAGTGCCAGCAAAATGGTAGAAGAGCATCGCCTAATTTAAATCGTATTGCCCCATTGCCATAGGCAGGGAGTGAAAATTAACTTAACTTTGTAAATTAAACCTGTATGAAAATTTCAAACCTCTGATGTGCTCAGTTAGGGAAAGAAGCAGCCCTCTCCCGCCTCTCCATCTCTCTCTGCACGTCAGCCATTGGGCCGCGGGGGGCGGCGGCGGGGGGGGGGGGCGGGGGGGATTCACACAGAGCCTTGTAAGTCGTTAATTGGTGTAACCTTGAGCAAGTCAGTTCATTTCTCCAGCATCCAGTTTCCTTCACTTCTATAAGGACAGTGTAGCACACCTCCAGGTCCAGCCTTGCTCTTGAACCTGGTCATTGCACTGCCAATGGCTATCAACAAAATGATACCTAAGAATTCAAGAGAAAGGCAACAACAACAAAAAACAAAAGCCAAAAAAAGAGAAATGCTCTCTCTTCTGATAAGGAGAGAGGGAAAAATGGAAAGCAGTTGACCAAGATCACTAAGACTCAGAGACAAAACTTCTTCACATATTAACAGAGCCTAATAGAAAACTTGCAATGTCAGCAAATTGTACTTAGTTAAAGGTAGGCCAGTGCTGTTTAGGAGGGAATGTGAAGAAAAGTTAAAGTGTCCCACTGCATGTCTTTTCCATGCAGCAGGAGTGGCCTGCAGACAAACATCAAGAGACAGGAATGGCTAATTTAAAAGATAAAATGCAAAGTCCTGTGGCCCAGTTCAAATGGACTCTGACAGTGAAGGTCACAACTTTTCACGTTTGGTTAGAGATGCCGCCTTGATTGTTGCTGGACAACACACAACTGCAAACAGGAACCTAGTATCAGTGTATCCTGAAGAAAGATCACACTAAGGTGGAGTTTTGTTTTTCTAATAGCTCTTATTATTTTCTGGTTTTAAAAAAAATTGATAAATTATCAAATTACCAACATTTCAAAAAAAAGATATACACAATTTTCCCTAATATATATTGCGAGCAACTGTAACCAAAAATTGTCCAGGCAGTCGTATAAATCCCTGCCTTTTGAAGGTTCTCTATACGCCTTAATTCTTTATAACTTGCAACTTTTCAAACAGTTCCGATCTGTTCTTGCTTTTCTTGTCTTCTTTCTCCCCCTCACATTCTTTTCCTAGTCCTACCAATCACAAAGAGTGGTAAAACATTCGAGGTTTAAAAATTGTTTAAACCAAGGGGGTGAGAGGGTAAGAGATCAACCGAAGGACTTCTGTGCATGCATATAAGCATACCCAATGGACACAGATGAGGGCGGGGGAGGGCATGTGCTGGGGGTGGGGACGGCTGGGGAGAGGTCAATGGGGGGAAAAGGAGACTTATGTAATACTTTTAATAATAAAGAATTAAAACATTTAAAAAAATGTTCAAACCAGTTGTAAGATTCATTGTCTGTAAAGAAAATTACTTTGGCCTCTAACATGTGTTTTCAATACAAATGCATCGCATAAAAAGTAAAAAGACTTCTTGTCTAATACGGCAATTCGTGTGGAGCCATTTTGGTCTTTAGAGAAAGATCTCACTTATATATTGGTGAGGGGGGAGGGGAGTGAAAGAAAGCAGACTCTGCACCTTCCTCAGGCCTGTTTTATATTTCTCCCATGCTGTCTCCTAAAGACACTAGCACTTGATAAAAGTTCAGGCCTTTTCGGTGCAGAACTCTGCTTGTCATTTCTTTGAAATGATTAAAGACATTAGCACAGCTTCGCCATAAAAGCCTGAACAGCAAGTGTCAGGGACCAACTCCCCACCCCCAGCCCCATGCTTTCTCCACTTTGCACATTCCCAAGGGTTCTGTATGGAGGAGGGGAGGGAGTATTTTCTTAGTTTTCCTTTTCTAGACTTGCTGATGAAAATAATGCTGCTGATAACTTTTTGAAAATATTTGTAAAATTCTTCTACTCTTAGAATCAAAATCATCTGCTTTACAACCAAGTTTCTATGTAGCCCTTGCTTGTTAACACTACTCCAGAGGCCAGGGCAGAAAAATGTTCTTCAATGCAACAAAAAATGGTACCAAGGAAATCAGAGGGCTTTGGAGTCAGACGACTCTAGGTTTTAATCCCAATTTGATCAAATTATTTCGTTCTCTGTACCTTTTTCTCTAGCCTTAAAAGAGGAGGTACTAATAGAGTTTAAATGGAAATCATTCACATGGAAGTGAAGGATTCAAAATGTGTGATCTGTATTTGTGGAGAGAACATTTTCAGTTGTCACTTCCCAAGATCTTTGGGAGTTCCTTTCCACATTTTTTTAAATAAATCTTTATTGTTCAGATTATTACAATTGTTCCTCTTTTTCCCCCCATAGCTCCCCTCCACCCGGTTCCCACCCCACCCTCTACCCTTACCCGCCCCCCACTGTCCTCATCCATAGGTGTACGATTTTTGTCCAGTCTCTTCCCGCACCCCCCATACCCCTTTCCCCCTGAGAATTGTCAGTCCACTCCCTTTCTATGCCCCTGATTCTATTATATTTACCAGTTTATTCTGTTCATCAGATTTTTTATTCACTTCATTTTTAGATTCACTTGTTGATAGATATGTATTTATTGTTCATAATTTTTATCTTTACCTTTTTCTTCTTCTTCCTCTTCTTAAAGAATGCCTTTCAGCATTTCATATAATACTGGTTTGGCGGTGATGAACTCTTTTAGCTTTTTCTTATCTGTGAAGCTCTTTATCTGACCTTCAATTCTGAAGGATAGCTTTGCTGGGTAGAGTAATCTTGGTTGTAGGTTCTTGCTATTCATCACTTTGAATATTTCTTGCCACTCGCGTCTGGCCTGCATAGTTTCTGTTTAGAAATCAGCTGACAATTGTATGGGTGCTCCCTTGTAGGTAACTGTTTTTCTCTTGCTGCTTTTAATATTCTCTCTTTGTCTTTTGCTCTTGGCATTGTAATTATGATGTGTCTTGGTGTGGTCCTCTTTGGATTCCTTTTGTTTGGGGTTCTCTGTGCTTCCTGGACTTGTAAGTCTATTTCTTCCACCAGGTAGGGGAAGTTTTCGGTCATTACTTCTTCAAATAGGTTTTCAGTATCCTGCTCTCTCTCTTCTTCTGGCACCCCCATAATTCGGATGTTGGTACGCTTGAAGTTGTTCCAGAGGCTCCTTACACCATCTTCATATTTTTGGATTCTTTTTTCTTTTTGCTTTTCTGGTTGGGTGTTTTTTGCCTCTTTGTATTACAAATCTTTGACTTGATTCTTGCGATTCTCTAGTCTGCTGTTGGATCTCTGTATATTATTTTTTATTTCAGTCAGTGTATGCTTAATTTCTAGTTGGTCCTTTTTCATATCCTCGAAGGTCTCACTAAATTTATTGGCCTTTTCTAGAAAATTCTTGAAAAACCTTATAACTGTGGTTTTGAACTCTATATCCAGTCATTTGCTTTCCTCCATTTCTTTCATTTGTGACCTGTTTCTTTGTCTCGGCATTTTGGCTGCTTCCCTGAGTTGATAGAGTGGCTTTGTGTGCTAGGTGTCCTATAGGGCCCAGTGGCTCAGCCTCCCCAGTTACCTGAGGTGGACACTCTTGGTGGACCCCTTTGTGGGCTGTGCACAGTCTTGTTGTAGTTAAGCCTTGATTGTTGTTGTTATCACTGGGAGGAATTGACCTCCAGGCCAATTGGCTGTGAGGATCAGCTGTGTCTACGATGGGAGAAATTCTGTGCTGGAGACACCCTTATGAGACAAGAATTGCTTCAGTGGGGCTTTGGTGCTCACTGAGTCTGCCCCCCGAGTGTGTCCCTTATGGATCTGAGGAGTTGTAATCTGGATGGTCCCATTCTGCCCCCTGGGTACACTGGTTCTTGGATCTCCAAGGAGGTGCTAATTTAGCCTCTGCCTGAGGCCACCCAGCAGGAGCTACGAAGAGATCTGCAGATTCCTCTTCTTTGTTTGGGTTTTGGAGGTGCCCAGATGAGGCCTAGTTGTGAAGCAATGCAAGCTGCTGTGGGGCCTTGGGCCTTCTTTTGGATGTTCTGGGTCTCACTGACTCAGTTGCAGTTTGTTAGGTAAGTTTAGGACCAGGCCATTCATATGCAAAAGCCTCTGCGCTCAGCTTGGATGGGGCGGAGTCTCAGGGTAGAGCAAGCAGCAATGGCTTCGTGGGGGGGGGGGGAATCTCAGGGGGGAGCAAACCACAATGGCTTCCCGTCAGCCCTGCCCTAAGAAGCTACCAGGTCTCAGTGTCCCTTGGTAATCGCTGCAAGCACCTCTGAGAGAAAGCCACCCTTGAGTTCTGCCCGCCGCCAGACAGTCCAGTTTCTCCCCGTATGACTCTGGGTCCCCAGAGTCTCACCCGGAACTGGAGTTCAGAGCAGTCGAGAGCTTTTGTCTCCCTCACGCTTGAAAAAGACAGCCGCATCCTCAGTTGCAAGCCCTTTCTGCATGCGCGTGCCTCCATACCTCTGCCTTTACTTCCGTAGCTCCTGTGAGTCTCAGTGTGCTTTTCTCTTTCCTTCTAGTTGTAGAATTTCCACTCAGCCAGCCTTCCTGTGGTTCTGGGTGATGTCCGTTTAGTCTTTTAGTTGTAGTTTTGAAGTTGTTGTGCGAGGCAGCAGTTCAGGTGTTTACCTATGCCGCCATCGTGGTTTCTCTGATCTCTTTTCCACATTTTGATAGTTCCCTTTAAGGTATTATCGCACCTTTCCAAAGAAGAATCTAAACAATATATTTCCTGCCTACCTTGTCATATAGTCTTTAATTGGGAAGTGCCCACATGAGTTATGCATAGAAAGAGGCCAAGGGCTGGGCCTACATTCTCTGGGTATAGATTGCTAAACACTATGTGGTCCTGAAACTGTGGATGCAGTCCCACCTTCCTGATCACAGTAAAGGCCGGTCTGCTCCACTATGGGTTTCTAGGAGTCTTTCCTGGAAGCTCAGAGTTGAGTCTGTGTCTTAGTTCTTCAAATTGAGTCTACAAGCTATTTGTATCACTTAAAATTTCCTGTGATTTTAACTACCTAGAGTGGATTCTGTTGTTTGCAACTAAGAACCTCATCTAAAATATATATAAAGCTTCCTGGTTTTGTGCTTGATATATAATAAAAACCTATACATACTAATTGCCTCTGTTATCCCCTGAGGTTTTAGAATCCCATTCTCACTAGCAAGATTGGAAAGAAATAAATACTAAAAGTTAAGTTTTATATGTAAGTAGTAGGCAGAAAGTGGAGAATCATGAACAATAATCCCAGAAGGGAGTGGGCTGAAGAGTGTGAAGTAGGACACCAAAAAGAAATGCACCTTCTTTGCCTAAGATTGCCAGATTGATTACATAAAAGCAAGCCATCCTCGGTGAACCCAGCTAAAACTGCTGACCCACAGAACTGTGAACAACTATATGATTGATGTTTTGGAGTGGTATTTTTATGCAGCAATGCTACCTCATATAATCGGGATCTGAACATAAGAAATTAAGAAATGAAAGGTCTGGAGAGTGCAAGAATAGTCCATGTTGAAAAAATCTGATGAGGAAGGCTCCTGAAGCCGTAACATCTGAGAAACTGAAAGACAGGTGTGGCTAGCTAGAGCTCAGTGAGGGGGAATGAGGCGCCTCTGTGAAGCCTGCATAGCATGGGTTCATTTAAGAAGCTCTTGCCCTGGCCCATGTGGCTCAGTTGGTTGGAGCATCTTCCTGTGTAAAGGTAGCAGGTTGATTCCTGGTCAGGGCACATACCCAGGTTTCAGGTTTGATCCCTAGTGTCAGGGCATGTGCAGGAGGCAGCCAATCAATGTTTCTTTCTAACATCGATGTTTCTCTATCTCTATCTATCTATCTATCTATCTATTTATCTCGTCAATTAAAAAAAGAAGCTCTTCATATCCCATTTCCTGGGACTGAGACAGCCCCCTGACCCCAACCTCCCAATTTCTGATGTTAGATGCTTTGTTCATAATTGCCCATTTTCACATTGTTAATTTCCTTCCTACCACACACCCCAGTGGAAAGGACATTGGCACAGTGTCCGGAGTCCTCACTTGTGAGAAATCTAAACTGCTATGACTCAGTAAAGCACCCAGTTGTATCTAAGAACCTGCTCTAACCTAACCCAGGGATGACTCTGAGCATCCTGTTCTTGGTCTCAGAACTGAATTTCCTTCAGGTGATAACAAGCACTCAATCACTCCCTTCTCTCCTTAAAACCTGCAAAAGTTCAACACTTTTCAAAGAGTCTGGCTTCAAATGAATTTTGTCATTCTTTATTCTTTCCTTATTTACTCCAGGCACTAAAACATAATAATAGGTTGAAAACATATTTATTTGTAAAACATGGGGTTGATCCTTTCTTTAACAATTTTCCAGTTGACTATGATTGCTGTTTCAGTTGAGTTTCCCTCAAAAGCAGGTTTTGTTCCAGAGACTTAGGTGCAGGGAGTTTATTTAGAAGGTAAATCCAGAAAGGACAAGTGAAGGAGCAGGGGAAGGGGAAAAGACAATAATGGTGTGTTAGCAAGCTGATGACCACTGTGGGCACCAAGTGATCAATCCTGCTGGCGTCTATCTGTGATGAAACCGTGTAGAAAATCATTGGAACTGTCCCACCAAGGGCTAGAAATGTGGAATGCTTATCCACTAACTCCTTCATGTTCCTTCTTGGTTTGGGGTTGCCCCAGATGCACTAAATTCCTGCCACTTCATCCCATAGACTAAGAGACAGAGACCCTGCGGAACTACTGGCAGCCTGGAACTGTCCACCTCAACTACAGGTGAAAACAGAGGTGGGCCACAAGGATGTGAGGCAAGACACTGACAGCATCCACTATACTAACACTTACTGAGGTTGCTCTGTGAGCCAACGCTGGCATCAAATGCTTCACAAGAGTCATCTCATGCATTGCTCAAACCAACATTATGAGGTTACTGTGAGCTCCATTTTACAGATGGGAAAACTGTGTTCCCTGGCCTGAGTATGTGGGGGCAGAGCCAGATCCTAAGCTTGAACACCAGGCAACTTAGAAAGACAGATTGCAAACCACAGGCTAGCATCATGGAAACCATGAGAAGAACAGTGGGCATGATCTTCACCTTGCAGCCATTCACAACCTCATACAAGGCTGAGGTAGAGTTTCTCCCCCAAAGTTTTGTACTTGTTGTTTAGTCTGGCCATTTAACATTTTATGTGTCTACAAACCAGTATCTTTTCTTTTTAACCTAATTCACATTGTACTTAACACCTTGCAATTGTGCTACTTAATAAGTACTATTTAATTCGAAGGTACAGTGGACACCTATCATTTTCTGGGCACCCAGCATCCATTCCCCTCCCCAAGTGCACCCTGATTTCCATAGACAAACTGCCTCCCCTCAAGTAATGTAACAGGCTTGCTAAGAATGTAAGTCCAGAGGCTTCCCAGGGATGGACCTGTGGTCTAAACTTGATCAAGCCGATACCCTCTCATAGTACTTTGCATCTTGAGCAAGGATACAGCACAGAGAAGATAATGAGTCCTTCATGGGAGCAGCAACAAAGGTACTCCAGCCAGACCATTCTCACTAGGATGAGGTGCCATGCTTCCTTATGCATACTTCCAGCCCTCTGAGCTGCCTGGTTCTGCCCCTCCCTAAACATGGTCCCCTGGTCACTGGCAGGTGTTCATGACTCCCATCTTCTTTTCCTCCTAATAAATCCCCTTTTGCTTAATTGCCCAAAGTAAGTTTCAATGTTTGGAACCAGGAATCATAACTGATACAGACAGTAGACAATCTGCTAGTGGAATCTGTAATGTCCATGTCACCCAATGAAGGTGGACTTATACATGTGGAACAGTTATTCAGGTGCATCTGTAGAAGCATTCCTCTGCCCCCTCTGAAACTGTGTGCAGCTCTTTGTTCCATTATGTAAATGCAAAATCTACCTGGCAGTGCAGGGAACTCCTCGGACACTCTAACAGACCTAAGCACATTAACTAAAGCCTTTTCTTCTTCTTCATTTGAATGCAGAGGACAGCCCAGTGCAAACGTTACTCAGTGCACTCTGAAGGGTTTCTTTACATGTTTTTTCTTTCTTTCTTTTTTTAATGAGCTGGCTTTTCCCTCTTGTTCCATCACATGCCCTGGCTCCATATTTTTATTTCAATACTCTATATTATCAGTTTATAATCTAAGGGCTTTAAGCCAGCTATTGATCTGCTTTTTAAAGAACACTTTTATTCTTTCTCATGATTTCATAATCTTCTTTATACCATTTCCCTTCCTTGGAAGTTCTACCCTTTGAAAATGGTGAATGTTGTCCTATTAAATTTAAATTAGGATGAAAGCGCCCAGTGCTCGCTCTAAGCCCTCAACGGATTCATCCAAGTCAGTATTCTTTAAGAATATGTCACATGAACCTCCCAGCAGTTAGTAATGTTTACAACACTTTTTTTAAAAAAACCTTATCACGGTCAAGGCACACATAAATTGTACAACTCTGGAAACAGTTGGTAGTGGAGCTGCCAATTCATAGTGCAGTAACCTACAGGGTCTTTTAGAAAAGACAGCATTTTAAATACAACTCATGAATAAGCAAATAGCCCCGACCACCCAAATCAACTTGAAGAGTAAACACGGAGGAAATGTTTAGTTAAATTTTAGATGCCATTTGACTAGGAAAAAGGGCTAAAGCTTATCAGCTGAGAATGAATTATGTCAATACCGGGGGGGAAAAACAACAACCTGAGCATCTGCAGAGAACTGTCTTCAAGTAAAAGTTACACAGACAAAGGGCTAACTATTTATGCACCACAGATAAAATACACTCTACTACAAAGGGCTTGCCGTGCAACAGATAACTGGAGAAATGCCTTAGAATATGTGGAAAATACATACATAACTTATTTGTATATTTGCATAACTGTACTTAAGGATTATCATGGGAAAGAAATAGGTACATACATACATACTGGGACAAAAAAAAACCCACAAAGACCAAACAGGCGGGTGTAAACATGTTCCCATGTATAAATGCTGGCTCATGCCTGACTAAAGCCCACTACCCTGACGTGAGGCAGGGCTCTGTGGAGGTAGCTGTGTTCATTGTGGTGTGGGCCTTTAAAAGAAGCCAAGACATCTTAGAATTTCTCACCCTGCTTCCTGTTTGCTGTGAGGGAGGACGTGGTCTTGTGCATTAGCAGGTTTCTTGCAGTAACGGACTATGTCCTTTATATCTGGGATATAAGAGGCCTAGGACAGTCTCTAAAACAAAACAGGCATTCAATAAACATTCTGATTTAATTAAATCAAATTCTCCTGTATCTTCTCTCTGTGTCCATCCTCCAAATAGACATAAAGTAGCACCATAAAGCTTCTTGAGTTGCTGAAAAAGCAAACTATTTGACTCCTTATTAAGCTGTTTCCAAATACTGGATATGTGGAGGAAGGTCAAAATCTCATCTTTTTCATCTCCCTCACTGTGTCTATTTATACATCATATTTAGGAACAAGGATAGCTCCCTGGTAATCACTTTATATACTACTGAGATTTGCTTCTCAAATTTCACTCAATGCCAGGGCCTTGAGAGAATCCCCTCATATTACTGGGCATTGGACACACCACTCGAGTTAGGTATTCCCTCTCAACTAGCAGGCTGAAGGCAATGCCAGTAACAAAGAACTGCCTCAAGCCAATCCTTGGAGCCACAAAGCATCACCATCAGTGTGGCAGGTCATTCATCGGCTCAGTGCTAAGGAGTGGAGCTAAGTGAGGAAAGAGAAACCAAAACAAGGACAGAAAGAGGAAAAAGCTAAAGTGAGCTTCATATTAGTCCACCCCAACCCTCAAAACAACTTTTCCCCCCAAAGGAGCTGAGAAATACCCAGATGAGTATCCATTATTCTCTATATTTCTTAGACAAGACGTGACTTGGAAAATGGCATTTATGAAGCCTTTGAGAGCAAAGAGTCCTTTTCCTTTTCTTTGCTCATAAAGTCACTAAGAGTAAATACATTCTGATATAGTCCCCAATTCAAATTAAGTTCAAAGTCAATTCAGGGGGGGAAGTGCTGAAGTTTGTTATGAGGACTGGTGGGCAGTGCCTGCCCTCCCAATATTAGCTGAACCTGAACATGAACAACAGCAGATGCTGGGCAGCAACTGGGTGTGAAAGGAGGAGCCACACATAAATACCTCACTACTTTCTTCTTATAACCTTTACTTAAATTTAGCTCAACCTAAAGTACAACTCGCTGGCAAGATTTTTTTTTAAAGCTCTGAATAATGTCTCCCATTGATTCAACAATTCCTGGACCAATCAAACAGAGAATCTCATCCTTGCTGGATTCCCATTACTGTTCTGTATGTACCAGTGGGCTATGGATCCCAAGGAGGCCATCCAACAGAGACTGTTTTGGGTCAAACAGGTGAGAATAAGTGGTCAAAACCAAATCAATAGTTTACAAGTTCTAATTGTTTACTTATTGACACAAATTTACATAAAGCCACTTAATGAGTAAGGGTTTGCACAGCCCATGGTACTCTGTTATGTCAGATTTTAGCCATCATGCCACAGCTTGGCTTAAAAGAAAGAATTGCTGAAAACTCATGGGCCAGGAATGAACAGCCTATTAAGATCTGAAAAGCTGTCATCCACCCTGAAAGGACTTGCGTCAGCCACTGAGGATATATTTTAAACCGCCTGTCCGCAAGAAAACTTTAATAAAGCAGCCTTGCTCTAATGTCTTGTGAGAGGAGAGGCAATTTTACTTCTTCTATTAACCCAACGTGATTACAATGGCTTATTTCATGGAATATTAAGTTCAGATTCTGCTCCCTGGGAGGACAATAAGAGAGAGAGAGAGAGAGAGAGAGAGAGAGAGAGAGAGAGAGAGAGAGAGAGAGAGAGAGATTATGACTTTGCCCGAAATAGCCACAGGACCACAGCTCCTTGGTGCTTTTAATGCATCCAAGCAATAATCTACCATAATTCGCTAATGTGAGATAAATTAGTAACCAAATAATAACCTGAAAAGATGACACCAAGATGGAAAGCAAATGTTTATCTTTTGCAAAGGACAGCATAACAAAGCTTATGGTGGTCTCTCTTAAAAAAAAAAAATCAAGTCCTTACTGGATATCACTGACAGCAGTTGTTTAATAGTGAGCCTGGCTAACAAAATAAATAATCACTTTGTAAAGTAACAAGCAGCTGCAGAACCCCCGTCAGCTATCTAGATGCTTAGGGAAATTAAACTTGGCTTTTTCTAAGAACTCCCAATGAGATCTACCCCCTGGAAATTATTTCAAAGAGTAATTGTACTAATGAAAAAATGGCAGGTCCACCATAATAATGATCATCTAGGATTTTCCATAGGTCCATTGCAAGAGTTTACAGCCAAGTTTGAGAGCCATATTTTAATTGTAGATGAATGACTGGTTGGAATTAGAACCATAATGAGTACCCACTTATCCTTAAAATCAATAGGCACTCCTCACCTGGTTCCCAAAAGCCGTGACCAATACTTAATCGTAATGGCTTTCATCCTCCAATGTGCCTCCTGTCTAATCATGCGCCTTGTAAGTGGGAGGAGATCCTTTCTTAATGGCAAGAGACCAGAAGTTCATTTCCCTTAGCTCTGCATGACCTTTGCATAATGCATAAAATGATGGAAGTTGGACAAGCACCTTGAATAAATTTAATTCACAGCATTCGTGGTATGAAATTCTCCATCAGAAGTTTCCATAAACAATGTTAACTTCATGGAATGGGAGCCAAAGTCTGCTTACGTACTATGGTGATTGGTGGTGAGCAAATTACCTAGGTAAGCCTGCATCAATATAGCTCATTTGAAAACAGACAAGTTCATCAGCTACAAAACAAGACTCTTAGATCCATGGAATTTACAAATTTAAAAAATCCTCTTACTCAATTTATATGTGTCTTTATCATAAATGGCACATTCAGGAAAAAGCAAGTATAGTGAACTCACACCAATGGCTCAGAAATGACACATTACCTTACAAATATGATTTATCACTGTTTTTACTTTTTACAGGGAAAAAACACATTTATCTTTAACATTTTTATTTGAGAAATGCAAATGGTAAATGGGATTTTAATCACAAACCAATGAACCTAAGGAATTCTGGAAGTGAAGTATACACAGAAATGGTATTCAGACCCTTTAAAAAGGAAAAAATTGCATACGAATAAAGTAATATTTATTTTTACTCTTTCTTTAGAGGAGTTCCCTGTTTGTGGCCCATGCAACAAAATGATCTGATAAGAGGAGCAAGGCTAAATGGCAAACGGCAAACATCCCAACCTGATGTATTTCCTTAGCCCTGACCTTCAGATAAAAATCATACAGAAATCTGCAAAACCTCCAAATATGCAGCACCATGTGCTTCCAACATTTTCAGACACAACAGTCAGGAGGAGGGACAAAAAGGTAAAAAAGAAAAAATAAACAAACGTATCGCTACTGAAAACAGCCTTTTCTCTTTAATATTTCAAGATTAGGGTCAGATGAATGCAGTGGCTGCCCACGCCATTTCTTTCTCCATCTGTGAATGTGCGTGCACAGGCACGTGTGGAATATACATGTGTGTATGTCTATCATTTTTATGTGTGTGTATACTCAGTATCAAGTGTGTGGGTAGTTCACATGAGATATATTATATACATACTGTGTGCATATTTAAGAAGGGGGAAAAAGACTTCAAACAGTAAAAATTTATTGCACTGTGAAATTAGCTAAAATTATGACAACTGTAAGAAAAAAAATTATACGGGCAAAATTTGGGTCTGGTGGAAGAATTCTTTGATGTCTGGATTCCAATTTAACCCCCGACTGAGTTCTAAGAATCAAATGAACAAAGTATATCATACACCCCAAGTCTGCCTGTCAGCGCTAGTCATCATTTTTTATTTTATTCTTTCCAGCTGCATGTATTTACAAGACTCTGTTCTGACATTTCCTCCCTCAAAATGTACACACTCACTGCTACGGGCAGTTGCCAAATACATTTGTAAAACAGTTCAACGCTGTGTTTGTTTATTCATTAGGCATCTCCATCAGTCTCAATAAATATGTATCGCTCTAATTTTTTACATTTGCTATTACATCAGACCTTCATGTATTTGACTTATGTGTTTATGTTTGAATATATTCAGCCCACATTTTGAAAATATATCCTCAAATACACACTAAAAATAAAACATTCGCATACAAATATTCAACCTATATGCTGCCTTACTGTCTAGGAAAGATTAAAAGAATTTTTAAGAAAGATGAGAATTATAATTACAGAAATTTCAAAACATCCCTGCACATACAGACAATATAGTATTCCTATCTGGATCTGGATCATTGATCCCCTTGTAACTCTGAACATATCCACAAATGTGTGTTTTATGTGTATGAGCCTGGCACCAGTGGACAGCTCTTCAGGCACCACACCGGAGAACAGTGAAGCCGGAACTGCCTGTGTATGCCGCATGCAAAAACAACTTGACCCGGGTATATGGCTGCTCAGTGAGCCAAGTCTCCGAATATTTTAATGTAGTTATAAATGTTTAAAATGTTAATAATAAATCTAGGTTGTTTAAAGAATATTTCCAAATAACATAAAATATTTAGTTTCCCCCACCCAACCCATAAAAGATAAGATTTATCACAAAATGTTTGAGGAATAATCAGCCATTTTGGGCTAATATATTTTAATATTTATACACATGACACATGCTGAATATAAATGATACACTGTGATTTCCCATAGTGTATGGAATTTATACAATTAACTGAAAGGTCCAATGGCTTGAAGGCACATAGGTGCAAACACAGTTACAAGGCTTTGCTGATTATTGTTATAAATCTTATAAAGCATAAAGGCATTAAAGTATATTCTGTTTATACCATTCATTTTAAAATACAGCTTATAAAATATTATCATTTCTTATTAAAAGATTTATATTTTTCTGGCTTTTTTTCTTTTATGAAGTGAATTTATTTGCCAGTATTCAAAAAAATACTTTCTATTTTTCCTCTTCCAAATATGTGTTTGAAATATACCTTGAGATTCAATATCAATTTTCTAGTTATTTCTCAAGGGTTATATTTGTGCATAATAATAGCAGCAAACATTCAGGCATTATTCCTTTGGTTTCTCCAAAGTGTTTAAATTTAAAAAGAATCAAATAACAAAGGCATGATGAACCAAATTGCTTATTTTACACACACATTACAGCCATATACATATGTATGCACTTATGCATGTATATTTCCAGCGCACCATTAATCATCAATGCCAAAATCATGTTATCAATCCACCTACACTGAACATTAAATGTTTTAATATTCTTATAAATTGCATCAAAAATACACACGTGATTTTGCTTTTTAAGTTAAAGACTTTGGTCCTTAATGGAGATATTTTTCACTGGGCCTTTCCATTCTTTCTTAGCTACAGGTAATGTTTAAATATAGTTGTGAATAAAAATCTGCAATAAATTTTGCAACACGCCCCCAAACCGTCCAGTGTGTGAATTTTTTAAGAGGCGTTAAAGCCATAGCATATGAAATGTGAAATGGAAACATCCCGATATCTACATGCCTGATCCTGGGGTTGTCCACCCGTTAGTAAAAAGGCACTGGATTCTGCAGCTGCTTATCAAATCAGCTTTATGTTTCTGGAATGAGTTCCTGCTGCTGAATCTGAATTTGTAGACAGTCATGAAAAAAATAGCCTATAAGATTGATCTGGCTCAAAACAAAACCTCTGGAAAAGACACGTAAGTTTTATCAAACCCATGTACACCTAGATAGCTTAAGGATATATTAACAGTCTGAATATTTGTGTACATACAAACACATGCCAGTATATTTCATATGTTTACTTATATTCAGACTACATATATATATATATATTACATGTCTTGTCCAGATGTCAGTGATAGGATCCATATATGAGGTATATGTTTATATCATATTAATAACATTTATTCGGTCATTTGCATGCTTACATCAGCTAAAGTACAATATCGCTTCCCTTCTTTTTTTGCTTCTTGCTATAACAAGTCTGGCAATCAAAAGGAAGGAAATAAGTATAGAAATTGTTTCTTTCATCAACTACCCAGACTGGTATTTGGGATAGAAATTCATTAGCATGTTTTTCCCCATTCATTTGTTAAGCCAGAATGCTGGAAAGAATTCAAAAATACAGCCTTTCTCTTACTTTTCTTTTCCATGAAAAACAAACCCTTAGAGGAGGTCCAGAATCAGCTTTGTTTCTTTTTCCAAATGGGCCTAATATCATTTCTCAATCACCTGCACGCACGCACAAAACCCACTGTGTGCACCCAACGTCTGTATGTGGCTCCCAAACACAGCTGCACATTTGCAAGCACAACATCTTAAACATTGGAAGCCAATTTGGACTTACTAAAAATCTATGATCCAAGTGAGAAATCATGCTAAATATGAGCTCTGGTAACTTTATTTTTAATGATGACTTTTTATACACACACAAGAAAAAAACAAGGTAGGAAGAAAGATCAGCAGGGTGAATGTAAAAAATGTTCATCTTAAATTTCTACAAACCCAAGTGTCAGGGTAAGCATGTACGGTGCATCAAGCATAACAAAATGAAAACGAGGTTGGGAGGGAGGGGGGTCTCAGGCACTTGCTTCCTTGAATCCCTCTGAATACATTTCACAATTCATCAGTTTTTGTCTTTCCTGCCACGAATGAGGACAATCAGACCAGACACCCATTAGATTTTTCATGCAATTTTTTTTTCTTGTTCATGACATGTTGGCAGGGAGGATGGCAATTCTGAAATCTTACCAAATGAGAAAAATGTCAGAAGCTGAACTGACAGCTAGTGGTTACTATGGTGATAGGTGATATTGAAAAAAAATAAAATAAGACTCAGTTAATTCAAAAGGAATCAAGTTGGGTATTTTTAAGCCAGTTGATACAGATGAAAACTTAATCCTGATATTGGGACATTATCTTTTCAAGCTAACAGCCAAAGAGACCATTTAGCTTAAATAATAACTAAATACACAGCTCATAATCTTATGATTAAAAATAATGGAAAGAAATGGTATTGATAAATGGAAGTCAAATATTATTACCAAATGACTATCAGAGAAATATAGATTATATTCAGTGGAAAGAGGATTTTGTTGGGAAGGGGGTTAGTTCACAGTTTAGCAAAATATTTTTATAAAGAAAACACAATAGCCTTTCAGAAACAAGAAATGACTCTTAAGAGACAACCCAGATTCTGTTAAGAAACACAAAGACACACAGACATAGTATTTTCATCTTCAAAACTAAACAGAAAGCAAAGAAAAGAAAATTTTATTGTTATTGTCAATACATTAAGCCCCTATTTTATAAGGTATTTACAAAGCTAAATTCTCATTATGATTTTTTTAAAGAAAATAATATGTCTATTCTTCATATCATCATTTCTCTCTTTGGTTGATTTAATGTACTGACTATTTTTCAGGGACCTTCTTAATAAACAAAATAATAATACCACATACATAAACCCTTGTCTAACACCAAGCCCTGGCAGCTTTCTCTAGCTCAATCAATTACTGCCATTACTTTTAGGTCTAATGATTTAAAAGAAGGAAACAGAATAGCATGAAAATAATATTTATAATTAACCAAAAAATACAATTGTGTGTCCCACATGTAGTGCACATGAAACCCAGACAAGATGGTTTTTGTAAAAAAGAGTTTTAAAATAATTAGTTAATAAAGAGGAATCAAAGTTAGCTAGGGGTTCCACTGAGAAGAAAACATCATGCCTGAAAATCTTTGACACAGAATAACTTTTTTAAACCTTTTTTCACAGTGACACTTAAGATGCCAAAAGTATGAGGGATTAATACCAAAAAGTGTAGTTAGGAAAACCAGAGGCAGCTCTTATTTTAAAATGGTGAGTTTGAAAATATTCCATGCTTGCATATTTTTCCATATGCCACACTCCTGATCTAGCCTATTTTTTTTCTATTTGATATAGGGATATTAAATAATCTACTGTATCTCTTTTTAAATCAAATCTTTTTGAGAGTTATAGGTAACTAGTGAAAACAAGATTCTTATTTATAACCTCAAGCTAGTATTTAATGCGAGGGGGAGGGGGTACATTATCAAGGAGGAAGCTCAGGGGGGGAAATTAAAGTCCTGTTGGCTAAGGGAACCTCTTTTCCACTGAACAGACTACAATGCCATCTACTGGGAAAGTGAAGTTCAACTTCACTTTAAACAGTAAAGGCTAGTTTAAAAGGCAGATAGATGTAACTGGAGAGACAGCCAGTCCTACACCCTTCACTTTCAAAAAGAGAAGAAAAGAATATATATATTGTCGTTGAAACATCAGCTCTTATTATAGATCATGATGTTCTTCCTCTGAGACCTCCTCCCAGCATTTTGCTTCTTAATTTCAGCTAAAGCCTCTATTTATTAGCTCCTTCCAACTACTCTTGAGTAGCAAGTTAACAAAACCCAGAAAATAATCACCAGCAGTGAGCGACCTTGGGGTCCTTCCCTGCAATCTCCCGCTTGTGATTGTTATTGCCAGTTTGTGTTGGAATCCTCTCTGCAAAAGATTTTTTTTTTAATACCTAAAATCACAGTGGGAAAGGTAAGGGTCCCCGGTCAGGAGGGGTCAACGAGAGTGAAGACACAGAGAGAGCTCCTGACATCGTAAGCATAAAGTCTCTATCTTCTTATGCTATAGGGGATGCTGAAGCTAAGGCATCTTTTAAAAAATAAAAATTGGTCAAGTTTTTGCAAGCCAGTCTCACATTTCCGCCAATGCATCCTTTGCTCATTTGGACGCTTTTATATTTTTTCATTTTGGCTGGCTTGTATGATTTTTAAAAGTGAGAAATGGACAGGATTCAGGGCCACCATTTCCCACTCTCTAGACAAAACTATTCAAGTTGAGGAAAGCAATATTTAGAAGAAAAGACTATTACCCCAATTAAACAAGAATTTATTTTACAAACACTATAAAAATAAATAAGTTCCTACCTAAAAGCTACTGCCCACATATTCCAAGTATAAGTGTAGGCATAAGTAAACAGCAGAGATTCTCAACCTCCACACTACTCACATTTGGGGGAAGATCATTCTTTGTTGGGGGGAGGGCTATCCTGTGCATTGTAGAGTGGTGAACAGCATTCCCAGCCTCTACTCAGTAGATGTCACTGGCACCTCCACACACAGCTGTGATAATCAAGGTCCCCAGACATTGCCAGATGTCCCCTGGGAACAAAATCATCTTCCCATGCCCCCATTGACAACAACTGTTGTGGGATACTAGCTTCAATTGTATATAAATTCATTCTCATATGATTCTCTGTCTGGCTGATTCATGTTGATGCATGACATAATATTTCTTAAAAGATATAAGATTGTGGTAGAGTAGATGTGAATAGAAGAGGAGTAGTGCCCATTAATAACTTCTGTAACCTCAGAGCCAATCAGGGCTCCTGACCTTTCCAAAAGGCTCCCTAGAAAGTTCTAGGGAGAGCTGGCTCATGGATAGTAGCTGTCATAAGGATACACCTCAAAAGCAAGGAAAAATTGCCATCATAAGATTTTGGGGCAAGCAGAGGAGTTCAGATGGAAGATGGGGAGAGGAGAGGGGAGTTGTTTTTATTCAAATTGTTTAAGGGCTTTACCATTCGAAGGCAAAAAGTAAACTGAAAAATAGTTAATATTTAAATATGAAGTCTCCCCCCCAAACACACACTCTCACACACACACACACACACACACACACACACACCAAAAAAAAAAAAAAACAGACAATTTTGACAGGGAAGGTGTAAAATTTTAATTTTCAAATTAGGAACATAATTTGAAACTTCATTGTGGATTTTTTTTAAAAACTAACCCCTTGGTAAGAAAAGATAAGGTTGAAATAAAGGTTAAGAGGAGAATGTGGAGTGGGGGGAGACACAGAGCTACATTCAAGAGGGCTAGTGAAGTTAAAGTTGTAGCCAAGTACAGGATTAGGACAGTGTAGATCTGTATGAACCTGAAATGCTAATAACAATTAATAAAACCTTTTAAGTACTATCCAAGGACATGTGTACAAAGTCTCCATTTAAATTTCTTCAACAGAACAGCGAATAATCCTAATGGACTGTATTAGATGTGCATTGTCTATTTGCCTTGCCTCTTACCAGGGATATCCAAGTTGGGTTGGTGGGAAGTTTTCAATCAAATAGTAATCTTTCCACAGTTCTCACACTGAAAAATGTAAACAACACCTGTCTCTGCTCCCCTTGTTTACCAACCCTTTGGTGATAACAGGCAAGAGCAAAGAGAACCCATTTTTAACATTTGACATTTTTAATACTCTGAAATCTTGCTTTTCCTCATTGCAGGAAAAGGGTATGTGGGATTGAGAGGAAACTGAATGCAAAGCAAATATATTCATTCTTCAAAACTGTAGCCACTGGTACCATGTTCTATAATACCGGTGGCTTTTGTGAAGTGCTTCTTTCTTTAAATGGGCTGGACCACACATACTCACTCATTCAGAATAAGTCTATAGATGAACTGTCTCCATATTTTAAAAGAAACTCAGCTTGTGCGGTCTGCTGATAGCTCAGAGAAACAAGGAACTGTTTTCACATCTCATTCACATAATGGATGGAGCCACAGTGCAGAGCAGACAAGCCCCCTGGAAAGCGTTCCGTTTGTCACTACATACAAGGAAATTCTCTTACGTTTCTGCATTGAGCTTTCTAATCGAAGCTAGATTTCCAGGGCAGGATTCATGGCACTGGACCCAGGAGGGATTACTGGTCAAGATCATTCACCCATGCACTTCCTACTCTGCCCATGTTTACCACTCTTGTAAATTTCAGCATCCCTTTGAACCCTGGATATTGTCTAGGGGTCCTGCTACTAAGGTGGCTTTTTAATTTTTTTTTTTTTAGTTGATCATGACCTGTTAAAATTATCCAGGAACTTGTATATAAAGGATTTTCTTTACGTTCTCTATAGATATTACCTCGGCACTAGCCATAAAGTCACCCAGGCCTGGCAGCCTGCCCATGGTTCCACTCCAGACAGAGACACTCCCTGTGACTCTGTAGAGGGTTTACTCTGCACAGAACACTAGTGGAATCCAGTCTCTTTCAGTCTCTTAACTTTTATCGTCAGTTGCTAAATTAGCTAATGATTAATTAGTTAATGTTTTCAAAGCACTTTGAAGATGAAAAGCACTGCCTAAGTGCTAAGTGTAAAACAGCATTAGTTATTCCACTCTGCAAAGACTAATTAGCTTTTAAAAAAAAATGTTCCCCCCAAACTGATCAATAATGCTTCTGGTATTATAGTGGGAATGTTTGTCCTGCAGATCCCTAAGACCCACCTCTCGTTTTAAGGCTTTTAGGCTCTGAGCCACGCAGAAATCCTGACCGAGGTTTATTGCTTAGTAACCCCTTGGCTTTCAAAGTGGCTGGAGTTGGGTTAGTGATGTCATCTATACAAAACACAGCATTTTTGCTGTCAAAGAAAGCTTTAAAGGATTATTTAACAAAGCGAAAAGTAAAGAACTAAACTCTAGGAAAGTGGTACAGAAACATGATCAGTGAACTTATATTTAAGAATTAAGCTTTTAAAGTTTCCCCCCCCCTCTCCTCTAAAGAGCTCTTTAACGGTGGTTCTCCAGGTGGCCTCTGAATTTATTGTGAGATTTCACTTTGATGGCTATGAGTCCTCATGGGAACTATTATGTCAATAATTTCTACAGCAACATTTTATTCCAGGTACAGAAATGACTTAGAAGATAGAGTTGGGGTCTGGAAAATATAGGATCCCTCTTTAAATCGCCCATGCCAACCACTGTAGAATTAAAAAAGATAACTTCCACCATTTCTCCCTTTGGCAGCCGGATTCTTAATGCACAGACCCCTTTGTAAGCTTTTTGGGTGCTAAGTATCCTGAGAAACCACTCAAAAAAGTCCCTATTTTGCTTCTTCCATCCACTTTCAAAGACTTGAATAATGTAAAGTTAATGAGAATTATGAAACTGAAACAAGCATATCAGTAAGTGGAGGTTTGAGGGCCATTCGTCCCCTTGGTACAAATACATACTTCTCCCTGCTGTCTACCAGCAGGCCTTGGTTATAGGCACTGGGGATTTGGGGATTGTTTTGTGAAAATGCTTAAGATTATTATTTTTAGTCAAGATAAAAATAGTCTTTCAGATTAAGAATACCAAATAATTTGGTAGTTTAAAGACTGTTTTGTTTGGGGCGGGGGGGAGGGTTTGGATGGCAATTTCAAAGTGATATTAATATGTTAATTATTGAAGACATCAAGCAAACACTATTAATACAGGATGGGGCAAAGGTAGGTTTACAGTTGTGAGTATGCAAAACACAGAGTTTACTATTGTATTATTTTTATTAACTATTTTATTATTTTCCATATGAACAACTGTAAGCCCCACCCTGTATGTCACTCTCAAAATATGCAGTTCTAACAGTTGTTCATAGAAACAACTCAGCTTAGAAAATAAAAAGTTAAAGCTAAACAAAAGAAATGTTACACATAGGAACATATGTTCTTTATGTATTCAGTTACTCCAGGATTGAGTTTAGATGGAGCAAAAAGACAATAGATAGCACATTAGACATATATATGTATATGTGTGTATGTACTACATACATAAACATATATAAAACATGTAGGATATATACATAAATTACACATTGCACCCACATGAATCAAGCATTTGCTTAGCAAAAGTATTCAAATTCCCAGAACTATAGGTGTAGTATCAATATCAGTGTCAGCCTTTCTTATTTGCACTAAAATATATCTGTCCTAAAAGCACAGTAAAATCACTTGAAAAAGAAAAAAGGAGTGGGTATAATGAAAACTGTGGTCAGCTACTAGGTGATTTCCTTGCAATTTCCTAAGTAAATATAACAGAGCATATACCCATAATAATTTGCAAATCACTGTAACCCAGACCCTAAAAAAACATAAAATATGAGCAGGGTTGGGAAGGGAGAAGGTGGTCAGATCAAGGGCAGCTGTTACTTCCAAGGTCTCTATAAAGGAGTTGGATACTAAATATAGTTAAAGGGAAGAGGACGGACTAGGGTAAAGGTATGATTTTGACTGGAAGGAGACGTTCCTTTGGAAATTTCAAAGATTATTTAAAATTCTTATCTAAATCAAGTTCCCTTCTGAATTTCTTTTTCTTATAATTGAACAAGTGTTAAGCTGTATCGGGCTGTCACAGCTGTTCCAATACATGAACCACATTTATAGTAACAGCTTTCGTTACACATTTTTGTGGAGTAGTTTCCAGCATAGTGTGATTCGAGCTTGCATATTTTATACTACTTGCATATTGAAAATAAACCCAACATTTTAGATTATTTTTCTCATAGTGCATCTGGCATGTATGGTTTCTGAAAGACAAAGGGGCAATTGTGATTTCATAGTTACTGATCTGAATACAACACCTTGTTTTATTTTTGTATATTATTCTCAGTGTTTTGGTTAAAGTGAAAAAAATTTACGTGAGGTCAGTAAAGAAGTCCTAAAAAACTGAAGCTTAACCAAATCATTATCCATGGGCCAAACACTAATGCAATTTTTTCACTTTCATATCTTTATGAGGACATATCAAATATCCAAATATTATATGGGTAGTAAGGCTATGCCATATTACTCTGTCAGAGATGTTAACAAAAGAAACATGGAAAAATCAACACAGTCAGAACTTTTAATTATTTTGAGTCAGATTCAAAAAAAACACTTGTTCCTTTAGCCCTGAGTAACAACAGTGTGTTTTCAACCAAAGGTGACTGTTCCCAAAATGACCACAATTCATGACTTCAATTGTTGCTTCCAGAAATATTCCAATATTTGCAAAACACAGAAATTCTGAAATGCCTATATTTACACAGGAATAAATAGACTATGCTTCAGAAACCTATAAAAGAATAATCTTTCTACCTAAGTAAAAATAATTGTTGTATAAATAGATTTTTTAATTAAATACCCACATGCTATTGTTTTCAGAAACTATAAAAGAAATAGCCATCTGTTGCTTATTGTCCTTTTCATAGAATTAGATCTTAATTATCTGCAAATGCCTTATCTTTTCCCAATCCCCACAGTACACACATTGTCTAAATTTTGCTTCTTGTTGTTCAAGCCCTCTAAATTAGTCGATTCAAAATTAGCCAGTTATAGCAATGCTTTTCACTTTAAATTTTAATAATAAACAGAGACATCTCCTTCCCTCCCTCCCCCAGACCCTCCCTCTTTTCTGAAAGCTGAAGGCTGCTGCTGAAAGGATTGAAAATCTGGAAAGAGTTTGGGGTGGACTGGCCAACCCCCTTTCATTTCCTTCAGATGTTTACAATCTAGCACCTTTCTGAAGACAAAGATGGGGAAAAGCTATTTTTCCCTTTGACTGAAGGGTGAGACAGGGGGGTATTAAAAACTGATCAATGTAATTTTTTTCTTAAAAGTATTTGCACATCTGTGAAATAATGTAATTTATTTTTAAAATTCTTTTCATATGACATACATGATTATAGCCTGACCTGAAGTATTATTCAAATATAAAATTAAACGTTCAAAAATTTGCTGTGCTGTGGATGGCTAAGTTTATCTGAGCTATGCATCCAACTTATATAATTCTCTTAGAACTATAAAAGTGAGCTCTAGATCTCATTGAATCTCTAAAAAGGGGGAGTAGCGTTTTAAAAGAAAGGGTGATGATCTGCTTCTTTTTGTTTCGTTTCCTTTTGATCAGCCTGCCAGGGCCTAAAGAGGTTCTACTACACTGTTTCAAAACTAACAACAATAACAACAAGGTGATGGGGAGGGCTCCTGGGTAATAATGGAAATTCTGTGTAAAGTAGATTGTATTTTATTATTGCAGACAAACCTGTGACTCGAAGGAAGTTTATAAACCGTTTAAGTAAATTCTTCTGTTTGGGTGAAATTGCTTGAGATATGTTAAGAGCCATCTGTAATTTACCTGGACTGCCCTATTAAGTAGGGTATGCTACTTTCACTCCAAGACCCCCATTCCCTTACCACCACCCAAACACAGCAAGTGCCCCAGTTTACTGAGAGAAATTTGCCCTCCAAATTCATCGTTTATAAAAACAAACTTTCCCTGACCAAGTGCCAGAGGAAAGTTTCATTGTCATTTACATATCCTTACATTGTCTGCTCTGACTGTATCTGCCTGTGAGGGAGGAATCCTAGAAAGGTTCATCAAAATTCAAATTCATCCTGTTTCTCACACAATCACAACTAGCAATGATATTGAAAATAATTGCAGCCCAGAAAAGGAGAGACCCTATATTAAACCTCTTTGAAGTTATGCCTCAAGTTCTGGTACTTTCCACATTTATTTTTTTTAATAAAATCCAACTTCTAAAATATTTATTGTAAATTAATAATTTAGAAATAAACCAGAATTTATTTATAGATTAATATCATCAAATTTTAAGTCGATAGGAAAACACAATTACTAATGTTATTATGGCACGAATTAATAGTCAGATGGTCTCCAGAAAAAAGCTCACCCCAGGAAGAAAGGGACCTGCAGTTACCGTTTTTAAAAACATGAGCAAAATAAGGGAGAAGATATTGTTTCTGCTGCCTAAGACAGACGGACTTTAATAACACTTAACAGAATGATGCACATAATGATCTCAGAAAGCACTTCTTATGCCTCATCCATCATGCCGAGGAGAAACTGAAGCCTCCGACAGCATTAGGAATTATTCTAGATCTTGTCAGTAATTCGCAGCTCCTCTGTAGTATCACAACACAAATGTGCGTGTGTGAGACACTGACCATTAATCTAGGAGTTTTTCTAGTCACAACAGCGTGCTGAGAATGTATCAATTGTTTCATGGAGAAATGGCATATGTGAAGCCACACTAAATAAAACAAGAAAAACCAGGGAGATATATGGAGAGATAAACAAACAGTGTGTTAAGGAATGAAAATGTTTTCTATCACTACGAGAGAAATCAAAGTAATGTCCGTAGCACATGGGCTAGGTGAATTGGAAACTATAAATGTCCTGACTGAAGAGCCAGGCTCTGGCTGATTAAAAGTTTCTATAAAGTTGTAACATATTGTCAACATTCTTAAGTAATAAGCCCTTATGTGATGAGAAAATGATTGGTTTCCTTTCTCTGCTAAAGAAAATGCAAAAAGGCCCACTTTCTGTCCTCCAGGCAGAAAATCAAAGTGAGCACCTGGGTTATTTGTTTCACTCATTTTAAGTTCTCATGGGGTTCAATAAATGGAGGGGGAAGATCCTGAGGATGAATAACATAACCAGCTTAGTCACAGATATGTCTAGCTTGGACAGTATGTCAGTGGCAAAACAAATTTGAACTCCCAACCCTCGTGATAAAACAAACAGCAGAGTTTGGCAGCATCTTCCTCAAAATAAGCTCTGTTCTTAGTAGTATGAGGACCATTCTAAAATAGGCTCTGCTCCGGAGAAAAAGGTTTATAAATATTTGCAAACCAAACTCTTAAAACATTCCTCCGAGCCCACTCCAAATCGATTTCTATACATGCACTGTAAAGATGAAAGCTGGCTAGATGTCTGGTTTATGATAAATTAAGATGGTTTAAGTCCTAGCAATCATATACCCCACACAGATGTATTTCTGTGAAGTTCTGTGATCTACTCAATAACCAAACAAAGCAGGCTCTCGTCAAATGAAATGAAATGAGTGCTTCTTAGAGTGGAACAAGACCGAGAAAAAAATACATAGGTGAGAAAATGTAGGTACAAACTAATAAATAGTAATAATCACCAAATTAAAAGTTTTCTAAAGCAAAATGCAGGTTTTTCTTAATAGTTGCCTGAACTGGGATAGGTAACTCTAAAGAGACCAAAACCACTTGGAAATTAGTGTCCATGTAAACTGAGTTCTATCTTATTTTCAATACTCAAATATGAAAGATTATATTTAAAAAAACAAAACATTTTTGTCCCGTGTAATGATGAACAAAATTCCAAAGAAGACAGAAGTGCTAAGTATACAACTCGGGTTCGGCTACTTTACTCACCTCCCCCGGCCCCAGCTCAGAATAACAGTTTATTATTCACAAGTAACAAACTCAAGGGCAGGATAGAAGCAGAGCTCCTAGGAAGTGGATGTTGCCTGGTCCCCTCCTTCCCCATCTGCATCAGCCCACCTCCCCTCACCTCACTTCCTCCCCCACCAAAAGCTATAAAGCAGAAATGTCACTGAGAGCATCACCATGGTCTGGCAATGGACAGATATTTATACTGAATAATGCTCACGTCAGGAATGAGTAAAACCAGGTTTAAAACGGAGGTTTTTCACAAAATAATGAAGAGGAAATATCATGCTAGCAGTGGTAGAAGCATAAATTGTGCTTATTCATTCATTCTCCTTTTCTCTTCCCCTCCCCCCCATGGAAACATAATTTTTATTTTTCAATTCTACATACATACAAGAGAACTTGGCTTTCGCCACAGTTGCTGCTCTTTCAAGCCCAAGACTAGAGACAAGGATAATTTTTAAAGATTTCTTGAAAAAATAAAAAGGTGGAAATGAGAACACATATCTTTCATGATTTCAATTCAAAGAGAAAAGGTAAATAGAATTCCCCAAACAAAATTACCTGGAGCTTTAACTTTTACTTTATCTAATTGAACAACAGTGAAAATATCAGCTAAAATTGTCACCTGCTCAGAGAATATGCTGCTCCTCCTCCTAGCAAAGGAGCTGGAGGAAGGACAGGAAAAGTGTTTACATTTCAATTGCTCAGATGCTGTCCTGAAAAAGATGACAAAAGAACACTTCTATATTTCTGTGGGAAGCTTTCTGAGATGTCAGGGCTGGAGGAGGCAACATGGGAGCTAATTGTAAGGAGACAATTCAGCGGGTGTGGGTGGGGTCCTCCTTGGAGGGCTGGTTACCACCCACGCCAATTTCAGGTGGAAAACAATACCCATAAGGATCCCTGTCCCCCTACCAAAAAACAAATCCTGTAAACCTCTGCTATCTGGTACCAAGCATGCATACTCTCTAGGGCTGAGATAAAGACCCAATCTGCTCATCAAACACCTCCAGGCTCCGCCATCTAATAGGAACAAATTGGCAATGACTGCCCAAGCTAGTAACACAGGCCACTGATTTGTAGATTGATACGGATGCCTAATGATCCCCTTGGGCAGATCAATAGGAACAATCCTCATCCCTGCCTTTCTTCTTTATTGGCCTGGAAGACTAAGGCCAGGAGAAAGCAGGAGGTGGAGGAGGCCTCAGTGCTACCTGGGGACAGATGGAGAATAAGGAGACAAGTGTTGATGTGTGGAAGGAAAGCCGCTCAAAGACCAGCCCTCCAGAACTTTTCTGTGACTGTCTCAATTCATTCTGTGTATCTGGCAGGCAAAGGGTGTAAAAACAGCACACAAGACACTTTCTATTAATAGTGGCCATGCACAACCTTCAGTGAGCTCCAGCTGGGACAGGGAAGAGAAACAATGTAAGGCCAAGCGCCACTCCAAGAAGAAGAGCTTGGTGGACAGAAAATGCCGAAGACGTGGATGAGAGCAAATGAAAGAGAGCGAAGATGTGATGCTCCATCTTAGGGAAAGTTAGGACAGAAGGACTGTGAAGTGCCTATGATCACAGAGGAGCAACGATGGTGGACATTGTTTTAAATATCGTAGAAAGGAAGCCAGTGAATTGATCCTCTATATTGCTTCAACATGCTGAGAGCAACGCTCTGTCTCCTCCCCCCGCCCCCTGCAGTTGGTCAGCTAGTTCTCACACATGGGTGCTATTGTCTAACCTTTTGCCTTTCTCTTTAGTGCACTGAGCAGGTTTTCCAGAAGTTGACTGCACTTCCCTCTCCTGCAGACCAACCCTCTCCACCCCCAGAGGTAGGGCTTGCTTTCCATTTGTGTATTATTCTTGTGAATAAAATTATCCAATTAGAAAATCCATTTAAAGTCCTTAACAATAACAGGGAAAAACTAATGGAGTTGCTTTGGATTTTCTTTTTCAATAAATTAATGTTAGTAATGTTCTGTGGATTCTTAAGTGCTCACTTATATCATCAGGGTTATTGCACACATAACAATTAGTCCTAAATTTCTATACTGATTTGTCTATACTGTGGGAAGTCTGTCCTGAAGGAGATTAATCAGAGGAAAACTTACTGGCAGACAGAATGAATTTGACTTCTAAAACAAATGAATCGACAAAATCTAAACGTTTGTACTTTGTGTTTATATTCTTTTTCTTCTTTTCATTATCAGGGAGTTTTAACAAAACAAAACAGAAAAACTCCCCTTGCCTCCTGCGCAAATCTTTTACAACTACATGCACATTTGCAGGTGTTGCATACAAAACAATCAAAAGGCGGGAGGGAAACGTTCAGTTTTTTACTCCAGCATTCAGACCTGCAACTAGCCGCCTGAGAATTTGCTTTGTTCAGTAATCAGTCTGGTTTGGTTTTGTTATTAGAGGGAGATAACACTGAATGTCAGAGATGAAATTGCATTTTCTTTATTGTCGAGGGTGAAACCCTTGCCACACCAACGATTCAGTGAAAGATTCTTTTTTTGTAATAATAAAAATGTTTTTAATCTCACCCCCCTTTTTTCCTTTTTCTTTCTTTTTTTTTTTTTTTTACATACGCAAAATAAAACTGAAGCTACATGGAAAACCTTGGTATCCCAGCCCACTGTGTAACATCACAAATTAGTCATTTATTTCCGGTATGTTGCATCTTCCTTTTTAAATAAAAGCAAACGTGGAATAGTGTTAAATTTTGACAGTAAAGGGGTTGCACTGATGAACCAAACAATCACGTGCACTGGAGCTCCAGCACTGACCACTTAAAATTCAAATTTCACACTAACGATAAGTGTAATCATGGCAATCAGCATCACCACCACCACCGTCACCATCATCACAATAAAAAGATGCATTCTGCTCGCTGGTGACATCAATCAACTGTGTGGTGAAGATCAGAAGCAGCGCTCCCCTCTAGCTCTCTCACTCCGTCTGTCTCACTGGCTCCCCTCCTCACCTCGCTGCTTTCCACCCCCCCTTCACCCCCGCTTGAGAAGTGATCACATTTAATTCATTGCATCATTATGTCATCTCCATACTAATCTCTGCCCTCACACCTCCACCACTTTGACATGCAAATGAGCTAGGAAAAAAAGCCTCACATTAATATAAAAAAGTCACAGCAATCATGTCTGATTTCCTGCCTTCCAGCCCCACAACACTCCCTCCAATCCCCACCTCCTCCCCCCTTCCCCCCCTCCTCAATCTCTCTTTCCAGCACGCTGTGCTGGTGATCACAAGAAACAACAGCAATCTGTTGAAGATCAGACGCTAAGACAGGGAGGTGGGGAGAAGGATACAACACATACACGTGTCAGCAATGCGGCCCAGGCAGTCCTATTTGCATATTCACATGAGTTCCATTCTCAGATTGCTTAAGCAGGAAAGAAGTTAGGTAGCTCCCCTACCCACCTACCCTCCCAGAACCATAAAGACACAGCTTTAGAGAAGAGGAAGAGGAGAGGGAGAGAGGAGTGAAAGAGAGGGAGAAAGGGAGGGAGGGAGGGAGGGAGGAATAGGAAGGGGAGGGGGACAGAGAGAGTACATCTGAATGTAAAGGACAAGAGAGAGAATATGAGGAGAGAAGGAGAATGAAGAGAGACTTACACATTAAGATACAGAGATAGGGAAGGAAGGAAAAGAGAAGAAAAGAAAGGCTGTCCACATCTGCCTTACCTCAGCTAGCTTGCTTTCTGTTGCTCTTAAAAGGAATTCCCTGTGGTTCCTTTAGAATTTTTGAGAACCATCCTTCAGGGTTTTTACTTCACTCTGTCCCTCTTTCTCTCTCTCTCTCTCTCTCTCTCTCTCTCTCTCTCTCTCTCTCTCTCTCTCTCCCTCGCTCCCCCCCTTCCTCCTCCTCCTCCTCCTCTTTCTGTGTTGTGACTGGGTTTATAAAAAAAATAAAAAGACATCTCCATGTTCAGCTAGCAGTCAAGAAGGCATCATGAAGTCCAGGGCTACAGGGGGAGGGAAGAGAGGAGGGGAGGGTCACAGCTTAATGCTTTACAAAGGAGAACCTGGAGTCCCTGTTTTTAAAACATCCCTCGCACATACAATGACTAACCAAGACAAAAATATATGTACTATATGTATACACAGGAACATATGCACATTTTCACCAGTAACCCAGATGTCAAAAATGTTAAGACTGTGATGCAAACAATTGTAGGAAAATTATGAGTCATTGTGAAAACCCCACTGCCGATCCACTTTGCTGCTCTCTGATTGCAGAGGGGGCCATGCAGCTAGGGGCTTTATTTGCTGAATCACATTTGTGGCAATACCTGGGAAATAAGGGACAGGCTTGAGATGGGGTTTCAGCTACTGCAGTGAATTTCCCAGCTGTGATCAGTTTTCATCAGTACTTTTGTGGTAATGAAAATGTGTGCACATGTCCACAAATTTTCTTGCTTTCTTTTTCTTGCAACAACAAAAAAAAAGAAAAAGAAAAACTCAATTGAATTATATATATATATATATATGTATATATATATATATATATATATATATATATATATATATACACACACACACACACACACACATATATATATATGTAAGCTAATGTAACCAATAATAGCTGTCTTTAAATATTCCTTATGAAGTAAAAAATTGGTATGAATTAAAAAAACATAGAATGATCCATGCAAAATGCACCTGGTTTTCTAGTGGCCTACTGTATAACATTATCCTAATTGACTTTATTAGCTCTGGTGAAATGTTACTATCCCTCCAAGGAACCTTCCTTCCAAGACAAGTGAACCACTGCAGCTGTGAGGAACAGCAGCTGATTCAAAGAAATTAAGTGCTAGTCTGTTAAGTGAAAGGAATAAAAAATCTTCAAAATACAAAGGGTGGCATGTAGTTCTATTCCATTTTCAACCTGTTCATTTCAACTAGCAAAGACAAAAAGGCATCCAATGTTGTGAGAAACTTTAATAAAAATATTAGTCTAAAAACTGGCCAGAGGGATGCTTTTGCAAATTGGTTTTGAACATTAATCCTAAACTTAAATAGTATGAACAATGTTCACGGTAAAAGGAAAAAAAAGATATGGTGAAGTTATAAGTCCCTAAAATTTATGCAAGTGAGTATTCAATAACTAATAGGGGCATTATAAAATGCAGGATAATAATAAAAGCAATATAAAAATATGTATTACAGCACACATGCACCAGAAACCAAGTGTTGGTCTTTCTCTAGACACATATCATATATGAGAGAATATGATTAAATATGTACAACTGACTTTGCAGGGGAAGGAAAGAAGGAAGGAAGGGAGGGAGGAAGGAAGGAAGGAAGGGAGGGAGGGAGGGAGGGAGGGAGGGAGGGAGGGGAGTGACTTTAAAAGATGTTAGTATTCACACTAATAAAAACCTTGGGGATCAGTGTTGAGCATGGTTAAGGAAATGCTAAGTAAAAATTGTTTCTTTATTTGAAACAGAACTCTTGGCAGACACACATCAGAAAAATTAATGTCTGTGTGTCTCACACACAAAAAAAGAGGTATGTTTTGTATTCATGGACTGAATTCAAAAAGGAGAAAGAAAAGGTAATTTTAAGAATCTGACCCTAATGTACAAGTTACAGCTGTCTACCCAAAATTGATGAAAAACATCTATGACAAGACTCATCAATGAATCCCTGAAATAAAGAGAAAGAGAAAATAACCAAAACATTAGACACAGGAACATTATATTTCAATATTATCATATGAATTAAATGTAATCCTTGAAGCGACTAGTCCCTGGGGTCACATATTAGGCCTCCCCCCTCCCCCGCCCCCTTTTTTTATTTAATAGAGGTCACCCAGGCTGAAAAGCAAAACCTAAATGAAAAGCATCTTCAGTGTGCTTATAACATGAGCTGCAAGGGGTCAGGCAGCGTCTTGTATGGCCTCATAAAAAATACATAACCAGACAGCCTAATAGTATTTCTTTGCATTCATTTTTGGATGGGGGATGGGGTTGGGGGCTAGGGGCTGGGGGCTGGGGAGGAGAAAGGGTTGATGTTGGTAGCTATGATGAAAAAAAATCAAAGACACCACACACAAAAACATTTTTAAAAAGAAGCTAATCTTTTTCTTTTGTGAAAACGTATCAAGCACAATTCTAAAATGTGATTAATTTATGAAATATATTGATATATTGATCTCATTTTTTAAAGACAGTTAAAGGTGCTTAAATGTATATCTTATATTCCCTCCTTTTTTTTCAGCTAGTCATGTTAATTGGAAGCTTAGCTATGGTGGGTCCCTTTCCCAATTAATTTTTCAGCTCAAGTAAATAATCATTTAAATACAGATTTATAAACTACACTTATTTCAGATGATTTCTAAAAATAAAACAATAAAGTGGGGGGAAAGTACATTGATAGGGCTCTGTTTTAACCCAACAGAGAATATATGCAGACATACTACTAGAGGAGAAGAATGGGCAGCTAGGGAGGGAGGGAATGGGACGAGACGGGGAGAGAGAAAGAGAAGGAGAAGAACACAATTGGACAACAAATAAAAATAAACAGCTCTCAATGCTGGGGAGATGAGAGAAGCTCTAAATATATTCCTTCCCCTCCCCCTCACTTCTTTCCTCCCAAATATAGGCCAGAGATGAGTGACCCTGCTGGGGAAGAGGGATGCAGAGGTGACCCTGCGCTAACCAGCCTGTTAGAACTAATAAGGTGTTCTCCTAAGGCACTCCACTGACATTAGGGCAGTGTGGAGATCACTCTCCTTGTTATTGCCCATCCTCAGCTTGAAATTTACTACGCCTTTGCATTATTAAAGAGACAGCTCACATCCTCTACAGGACAGAGGAGATTTGGTGAGGATAAATAACTCTGCATTATTTTTATTTAAATGTTATGTTTATACTCAGAAGTGGAGGTATTAAAAATCCACGATTCTGCAACATAGCCACGTGAATAATCTGCCATTGGTGACTCCCACTGAGATAGTAAAAAGGCAGGAAGAGAAGCCTGATTTTATATTGTATACTCCCTTCTTTCTCCACCCTATTTGGGGGTCAAAGAATAGGGTATATTATTCGAATGTAACTAATTTTGGGTAGTACGGTCAGCATGACATTGTGATTCATGGTGGGGACTCCCCTATAAACTTTTCATAATTAAGACTTTATTTTATAACCTAAATTTCCCACTTAGTTCTTCATGGCTTTTAATCATGGAAAAGGGGATAAACTGTTAGGGTTTTACACAATATTTTTAAGAATATGCTTTAGCCCTGGCCGGTGTGGCTTGGTTGGAATGTTGCCCGGTACACTGAAACGTCACAGGTTCAATTCCTAGTCCAGCTAACCCCACATGGAGTACAGAGATGCTTGGCTCATGACATAACCCAAGAGCATAGTGTTAAATTAGTATTTGGGGCAAAAGTCTTAAAACAAATGACTTTCTTCCAAAATGTTACTATGCCAAGTCCAGAAAATGTATTTTCCTAAATAATTATCATAACAATTGATCACAGAGAATTAAACAATGAGCACAGGGACTATTTTACTAACTGCAACTTTTGATGTTTTGAGTGTTGGTGCTGATAAATTTCTCCAAATCTATTTGAGAAGTACCTCTTTGAGAATGTGCCCCGGTACAATGTGCCTCCACCAAAAATGAGTGCAGCAAACAACAATGAGTAGAAGAAAAAAATACTGGACAATAGAGTTATTGCTGATTAGTTAGCTAAGATCTTGTTTTCTTTATAATCCTAAAATTTTGCTTGCAAAATACCTAAATATAGAAACCCAGGTAATATTCCCATTTCATGAAGATGAAGAGTTTGACTAAATTTATAAATGCTTTCTAATCTTTTGCATCCTTTCATATGCTAGCTTTTCTTCTTCACTATGGGATAGCCACTAAATGTATTACCTTACAAATATAAAACCTTCCACTCCTATTGATAGTAATAGATTGGTTTAAAATAATCTCCAACATGATGACAGCATAGCCTTGAGTTGGGTGATAACATAATCTGATAGATTTAACAAAGGAGGATAAGGACTACAAATCAGTAAATATATACGGAATAAATGAACAGTTGACAATCAATCAATTGAAGACATCCAAGGATCCTTTCATTATAATCTGTAGGAAAAACAATCATGACAAAAGCAACTTTACAAATGGACACTTATGTCTTTGAATGGAATTCCACTGGCATGACCAATAGATTGTATGCTAGAATAGACTTCACATAATCTTCAGTCTGAATTTACATCAATGATGAAAATTAATTATTCCACATTAATTTGGGAAATTTTTGTTTTTGCTGAAAATCTACCACACTAGGGTACCCTCAAAATCTTTGTCACTTTATAAATTTGTTTAGTCATTGGCTTGCTTTGAATAAATAGTTTGTTAGTTCAATACTCTTTGTTACAAAGCAATATCCATGGAATATTTACTGTAATTGAACTTATCCTATATAATAAAGAGGTAACATGCAAATTGACTGTCAAGCCCTCACACAAGATGGCCGCTCCCATGTAGTCATAAGATGGCCACCCCCATGTGGTCACAAGATGGCCGGCAGGGGACGGCAGTTGTGGGCGATCAGGCCAGTAGGGAAGGGCAGTTAGGGGTGATCAGGCCTGCAGGGGAGGGAGGGCAGTTGGAGGGGATCAGGCCCACAGGGGAGGGCAGTTAGGGGCAAACAGGCCCACAGGGGAGGGCAGTTAGGGGCAAACAGGCCCACAGGGGAGGGCAGTTGGGGGCAACCAGGGGAGGGCAGTTGGGGGCGACTGGGTCTGCAGGGGAGGAAGGGCAGTTGGGGGGGAACCAGGCCTGCAGGGGAGGTCAGTTTGGGGCGACCAGGCTAGCAGGGGAGAGCAGTTAGGGGTGACTGGGCCAGCAGGGGAAGGCAGTTGGGGCAACCAGGCTGGCAGGGGATCAGTTAGGCATCGATCAGGCTGGCAGGAGAGTGGTTAGGAAGTGATCAGGTTGGCAGGCAGAAGTGGTTAGGGGCAATCAGGCAGGCAGGCAGGCGAGTGGTTGGGAGCCAGCAGTCCTGGATTGTGAGAGGGATGTCTGACTGCTGGTTTAGGCCTGGTCCCACAGAGATTGGGCCTAAACTGGCAGTCAGACATCCCCCAAGGGGTCCCAGATTGGAGAGGGTACAGGCTGGGCTGAGGGACATCCCCCCCTCCCCCGTGCACAAATTTCATGCCCCGGGCCTCTAGTACACAAATAATTACCATTAGAATATTGGTATATCATAAAAGAAGGCACATTAAGAATCAATATCTTACAAAGAGATGTCTAAGAAATAATTAGATAGGCTTCCTTCTGCTGAATAACAGCTTTAGAACACAATACATATTTTGGGATGAATTAGTTGGTGAGCCACCAATCAAAAGCCACAACCAGGTCTACTGCACTTGCTTGCGCAGGGCACAATACCATTATTTAAACATATGCATTCAGGTGGCAGGATGCTAGATGGTTCAGTCAAAACATATGAGTGGTATACATCGAGGGTCAGGAGCCCTGTGTTCTAGGCCTGGCTCAGTCTTTGGGCTGCTGCATGAACTTGGGAATACCATTTCACTTCTCTTAGTTCCAGTTTCCTAGTATTTAAAATGAATAAACCATGGGGCTCTTGTCAATAGTATCTATTTCCATTCCTCTGTAAAATAACTAAATGAAATAATAATTGAAAAACCCTTTCCTTTTCAATTGGATGGTTTGAGAGCCTCCAAGCATATGTGGAATGAGCATCAAGTCAATGGTGATGAGTATGCTCTGGACCCACACTACAGACAACTACCACAGGTCCTTGACCATCACAGTCTTAAATTACTTCATTTATGGTCATGTGGAGATTAATGCATAATTACCACAGACTCTTGGTTAATACCAAAAGCCAAAGAAAGTTTGGTGGAAACTGAAATGAAGTTTCAGGAGGAGATTAAAACTAATAATTGTGCAAAATTGCCTCAAAAGATTGATAGAATGTATTTATCTGATCAAAATTCTTATATAGTATATCAATATATGTCTACCAATGGAAAATATTAAAATAAAGTTCACACACAATTATATCCATTTGGCTTTTCATTGGGACTTTTCAGCCAAAATTTCTTTGGAAAAGGGAAGCACCATTCTCCCTGATCTCATCGTTAAAGCACAAAAATGGAAATTACAAAATAAATTAAATTAATTTTTATAGCATAAAATCTAAGAATTTTAGATATCAGATCATGAAAGCAATTTTGCCTCTTTTTATGTTAATCTACATTTCAATTCCAAACTCCATTTTTTTGCTAATTTATTTTTTCCTTTTGTACTTTCTTTGTGAATTTAAAAAGTATTTACCCACTCATTAAATGAAAAAAAAAAGCAATTTGTTTACATATACAATCATTAAGGACTGTGTTAAATAAAATTTATAATATAATCATTAATAATGTACTAATCTAAGGTAAAATAGTTTTCACTTATAATTACCTCTTCATAATATACCACACAAAAATGATGAACTGGTCTTAAAAATTCCTAAGAGGGTTAACAAGATTATAAATTAATATGAAAATGGTTCATGGGTCAAAAGAGTTTGGGAAATGCTGATCTCTGAGGTCTGTTTCAGCTCTAAAATTCTATATTTTAAATGAGACACCTCTGACTTTTCTAAATTAGTAGAAAGTAAATTTGCAGAGACTGCCAAATCCCCCATCTTGTTCACTAGTTACTTCCAAATTCGCATGAATATAGCATATGAAGTCTAAACCTTAAACAGCTCAAAATCTGGAAATGGGAAAAATAGATAAGTACATTTAAAATTAACTTATTCTCTGTATCTTATCTTTCCACATTATCTATTTGCTGGGTTAGTAATTTACATTACTCGATTTGCCATTTGAGGTTTAAAATTTGTGAGACAGTATCCTGCATGCATTGTTATAACCTGATAATAAACTGGATTTAAAATGTGCCTAGATTTGCAACCAAAATTTTCATCAACATCATTCAAGTCACTAAGAATATTCTTTTAAATAATGAAGCCAGTAAAAGGAGCAAGAAAAAAAATAACTCAAGATACCCACATCTCTGAACTCATGGATTAGAAGATGTGTGAGGATGCTGCCTACCAAGAGGGGACACCCGGGACCACTTGGTTCCTTACAGGAGAGTACAGATCTTAAACAAAATTACATCATCGATCAAGGATTTAGGACTGGATTAAAATTGGCCCTGGACTTTAGTAACATGTAACAGGGGATACCATAATTTTTCTGTGAAAAGCCAGAGAGTAAACATTTTAGGTTTTCCATGCTATACAGTTTCTGTCAAAACTATTCAACTGCCACTGTAGTGAAAAAGCAGCCATAAATACTACGTCAACCAGTGAGCATGGCTGTATTTCAATAAAACTTTATTTACAAAAACAGGTGATAGGCAGGACTCAGCCTGCAGTTTCCGAGATCTGATGTATAATAACATTTTAAATGACATAATTGAAGGATAGAATAATGAGTGGAGATACAGAATGGAAGAAGAATTGGAGAATCTTGATGATTGCAAACCCATTTAAAGATTTTAAATCCATGTGATTAGCATTTAGAATCTCTAATGTAATAACATGTATGTATACACATAAGATTTAGCCTTTCCAAATGCAATCAATGTACACTATTTCCTCACAAGTAGTAATATTAGTCCCACTTTATCAGTAAGGAAATTAAGGGTGAGAGACCCTGACTTTTCAGATTTATGAGTTAGTAAGTAGCAGAGTTACTAGTGGCCTATGAGTTTTTGATACTTCTGATTGCTCCTTCAAATGAAATTACTGTTTAAACACACACACACACACACACACACACACACACACACACACACACACGCATCAATGCACAGAGTAAAACATTTACTACCAGAATTAGGGTATTTATGAGAAGCTTAGGAAACAACTAAATTAGCAATAAAATAGAAAAAAAGTATCAATTGACAAATTTAGCAGGATTCAGTCATCGAAGTTTCTTATGCTGAAATAACTTGCAGTTATCTCAATTTTAAAATGCTTTGAAAATCACTACCTTTTGTAACAAATTCATCCATGCTTTTCTTTTGAAAAATCAACTTGACATACAGTCAGGGTAGCAGATGCATCCATTTACAGTGAAACTTTCTTCAATTTCAATTCTCTTTATTCCCTGTTCCTCAATGCATTCTTTCAAACAACATATTCATGTGCTACACTGAAGTTTTACAAAATTGAAAAATCCAAACATAAAATTATCATGCTATAGCTATCATTATATTTATATGGAATTCCTTATAATATAAAGGCAAAATTTCACTTTTGGAGTGATAATTATCAAGTGGGAGCCATTTTCACAGGTAAGACATAGATTCTTAAGTTAATTAACAAATTGAGCTTTTGGTTCATCATCATGAAAATGACAGTGTGGTAGATTAATGTGTTCCTTTAATCACTAGCATCTGTGAAAAAAAGCAAAGGTCAACTTAATATATAATGATAGGTTCTTACCCAATGACTTGATAGGAGATTGTAGGAACAAAAGTTTCCTGGAAAGTAGAATGGAGGAAAATGGTGAGAAAACGGAATCATCACATGGCATACACTAAGAAAAGCCAAATTACAGAGCTTTAATTTAACAGTTCATTGTAATATTCCCATCTAAGATTAATAGGGAGACACCCATATTTAACATAAGAACTTATAGCAATTCATTTCAAGAAATGTAAAAATACTGAAAATTTTTTCATTAAAAGTGTATCTAAATTTCTTTCAATATTGTACTTTGAGTAATACTGTCAAATTGATTGGCTCATCAAAATGATAGATCAGTGGTTTAAAATAAATTCAGTGTGTAAAAATAAAAATAACCATGATAATAAAAATTATTAAAATGATAATCCCATCAGGCTAAAACCCAAAGTATCAACATAATAAGTAAAATATCAAATATAAAATATATTTTCCCATGATTAAAGCCACCATCAGCCCTTTAGTTTCACATAGAACATTAAATTAATGTTAAATTAAGCTTTAATGGTTTTTATAGTAATCTGTAAATTTAGCTTAGTTTTATAGCTATTCTAGAGGCCCAGTGCACAAAATTCATACACTGGTAAGGTCCCTAGAGGTTGCCAGCTGCCACTAGGGTCCCTACCAGTGTATAAATTTCGTGCACTGGGCCTCTAGTATAGGATAAAAACTATATGCATAGGAAATTAATGCCTAATTTAATGTTTGTCCAAATTTAAATAATATACTATATAAAGTGGTTACAAAGTATTTCCATCAATAGCAGGAATCCAAAAACCAAGTTTAGTTCTTTAAGAGAAGAGTTTGGGATTCACAGTCCCTTCCTATCAGGCAGGCTTTCCTTCTCTGACAAGGGATGAAATGGAAGAAGAACCAACTGGAGCTCATGGAGGCTGACTAACTAAGGCCATCCTCAGCATGGTTCTTGAGGTGTCCTTATACAGGTCTGAGAAGCTGCCAAACTCTTCCCCTTGCATCCCTCTGCCCCCAGGGACTCCATTTGCCTATATAATGCATTTTAGTATATCTCACGATAACATAGTTACTGTTCTATGAGAATGTTTTTACCTTAACCATCTTTTGAAAGTATCTTGAAAACACACTCCTAAGTCTCCTAATTTATTTATATGTTAAAATGAGATTTCTTTAAAAAATAAGGTGAAATTAGAAATTGCTCTGAAATGTAAGAGAAACTCAGTTCAATGCAATTCAATATATACCAGATAAAAGATATTTACTAAGCAATAGAGAACTGGATTGGACAACTGTCCTCTACACCAAAACCCAGAAGTAGTTTTACTGAGGACACATTTAATTCACTATCCAGTCATTATTATGATATTTCAAGCCAACAAAGGGGCAGGGGGGGATGTTTGTTTTTTTTTACTTGGTAGTAATATTGTCCAAGCAAATACAGTAGGTTATTTGTGCTTTATTTAAATTTTAATCACAATAGTGATACATAGTAAGATCCTGAGCACTTACTGTACTAGGCAATGTACTAAGCAAGTTGCTCTGTTATCCCATTTAATTCTCACAACAACTTTATGAGGAAAGTATAATTGTTATCTCCATTTCAAAATGGAGAACCTACAGCAAGAAATGGATCAACATTCATAGCTTGCAAAACACATCTAATAGAATTAGGTAGAAAGACAAAACTGCCACTTTTTAGGCCAAAAATAACTGCAGTAAGTGTAGTAGTTATACACAGTGAAAAATTTTTATAAGAAAGTATAGTCTAACCCTTATAGCATAAAACAATCAGGCCTCAATTTTCCCATTTCTGGGTCACTAGTTCATCTACTGACATAACTTATTATTGGTGGGTATTTAATAGAGGGTCATCTTCTACATCCAATTCTGAAGTAGAGAGTAAAGATTACTTTTAGCTTAATTAATTAGGAAGTTTGCAAAAATCTAAATATTTTTACTTTCCTCAATACAATCAAGGAAGTTTTCTTGTTTCTTATGTCATAGCTCCTCCTTTGGTCTTATTGTCTTTGGTTTTGTACTCTGCACCAAGTCTGTACATGTGAGATTTTTAATTACAGAGACATACAAAAAAATAATTTACGAAGACAGTAAAAGGTATGAATGACACTGTACTTTTTCATAGAACATAGGCCCCTTCTCTTATCTCCATGTCTAATATATAGTATCTTTTGGAAAGACAAAATTTCTTGCAAAGAACTCACATAAGCAATATAAAATGTACATAAGCAACCTAGAAATCAACATCTATAACTCAGAACATTTTAATGTTTTGATCAATTTTCCACTCTTTAAAACAGGAAGGAGGAAGAGAAGGAGGAGGAGGAGGAGGAGGAGGAGGGGGAGGGGGAGGAGGAGGAGGAGGAGGAGCTTACTAACTTCTCCAGAATTTTGGCAAGGCCACGTTAAACCATCCCAGACAAGTGAAAAACCATGGTTATGGTTTCAAAACTTTCAGAAAAAAAAGTTCATATTAAGCATTAATATGTTGGTGTGATTTTTAACAATTATCAAATTACCCTTTATATATGCAGCCTAAATTATCCATGTTATTTCCTTGTCATTTCTTTTTTTAGTAGACATGAACTAAAACTAAATTAAATTATATACCTGGTCAAAACCTGTTTAGCCCATGTAATGTTTCATTAACCTAATATTTGAACAACTATTTAGATAGTGGATATATAAATGCTATCAAAATAATGTTCAAAATTTAATAAATTGAGTCACAATTACCTATTGACTAAAATCTCAACAGAGAAACTCTACCAAGCATTTCTCAAAAATGAGCAAGAGCTGGAATCTTTACACTTAGGGAAGTTTCACCCATACCTGGGTGTCAGGCCTGATGGAGCCTATGTTCAAGAAAGCAAATTATGCCGAAACCGGTTTGGCTCAGTGGATAGAGCGTCGGTCTGCGGACTGAAAGGTCCCAGGTTCTGTGGACTGAAAGGTCCCAGGTTCGATTCCGGTCAAGGGCATGTACATTGGTTGCGGGCACATCCCCGGTGGGGGGTGTGCAGGAGGCAGCTGGTCGATGTATCTCTCTCATCGATGTTTCTAGCTCTCTATCCCTCTCCCTTTCTCTCTGTAAAAAAATCAATAAAATATATTTTTTAAAAAAAATAAAATAAAATAAAATAAAAAAAGAAAGCAAATTATGTTCCTACTCCAGCCCTATAGTAGACAGTATCACACAGCAATTTTATAATAACATTGGTCTTAAGTTGTTAAAGTAAAGAAATCGCATGTAGATTATTCACCCGAATGAGCCTGGAAGCCCTAGGACTGCAGTGGAAATACTAGTATACTGATTCTGGCGTGAAAAGTTAATTCACTACTTCACTGTTCTCCTGCCAGGTAGTTTTCTTGTTTCTCCTAACATTCTATTGATTTCCATTGATTGAATTTGCTTAATTCTAAGGTGTACCTTGAAATGGACACTTCATTGGCTTTCATTTTCATTGGTTTCAACAGATTCTACTTAAAATGTGGCACAGCATTAAATAACTTAAAGACCGACTATGGGTACTCAGACTTGCACCTCTAAAACTAAAAGATCCCATTAAACACCCTTGAAAACTGACTTTCCTGAATCATGATTCATGTAGCAGAGTGACTTATTAAATATTAAACCTGTTGGATAAAACATCAATATTCTTTATTTTACATCAAAACTTGTGTGCCTGTAAAATGTCACCACCACATCTTCCCCCTCTTCTTTCTTTGCATTTTGGTAGTGACAAAATAAAACTGGGATCATTACATTTTGGCACACTACACAGTGACTGCTACCAAAATTATGTAACTATTCTAAAGCTTGTTTCCTCTAAGAACCATGATCTAATTTGTCATGTCCCCTAAAGGAACAAGGCATGTGGGAAACAGATGGAGAAAAGCATAGCTGAATAGGAATGGAAAAGAGATTTCAAATGTAGAGAAATGGAATAAGAAAAAAACCTGGATAGAAATTATAGTCAAACATCCTGATTGGGACAAAGCTTTGAGTGAGATGAGGATAAAAATCAGAGAAAAAACGGAAAAGACGCAAAAGCAGGATATGAAGAAGGAGTGGTAAAAACCCAACAGAAACAAGGTATAGTGGTAACTTATAATGGCCACTCAATTTCATAATAATTAAAAAAATGGATTTTTATCTTAGTATGCAGAATGTTCAGTGTGTGGGTTCTCTAACCTGGATGCTTCAGCCTTAATAGGATCATTAATAAGTCTCAGGGAAAGCAAGAATCCTCTGAAATACTCTGTAAAACTTGAGGTAAGTGTGTGTGTGTGTTCCCCAAAGGAATCCATGACCCCAAATAAGTTAAGAACCACTAGTCTAGAAGCTGCAGCCAGTGCATATCCATCTTCTTCTAACACAGGTGAAAAATACCACAGTGACTTCCCTGAGTGATTTCCTGTGCAGCTTTTCTTATGGGTCAAATGGCTGATTTGAATTACAGGTTCCCAGCTGGGAGAGGAGCACTCATGCTCATATTCACTAGGACGAAAACTTCCCCTCAACTACCCACACTGAAGACAACATGCAAACAGATACATTCAGGAGCATTTTGATGAATGACGTACTCTACAGGGTTAAGGCAGGGCATCTTTCAGTCAAGGAAAAGCCACCTGACACTTCCAATACAAAGAAAGAATGTTAGCCCAGAAGAATGAATGCCATATTTAATGAACAGAATAAGAACTGAAAGCTTTGGACATGAGTTCTGTCTTCTATAATGCTGCCGAAGAATTCAAATACTTCCATTACAGACATTGAAAATGAGCGTGAGCATACATACCATTCATACTAAGGTTGGGAATTTCTTGTGACTGACAGACATTCCATCATCTCTCTCTAGAAGTATTTATATTGGACCGGCCATAGCAGATACAATATTTGGTAACTTGTGTTGTAGCTGCTATTGTTCCTATATCTTCCCTGACCATAAATAAAACTTTGTACACTGGATGTGTCAACTAAACAAACATCTGTCAGCAACAATTAACACCTACACACACACACACACACACACGTATATGTACACATACATCTACATACCTGGAGAGAGAAAACATATTCAAAGGTTTTGAAAACCAGATGTAGACACAGGAAATGGGAGATTTCTACCAAACCAACTTTGTTATAATTTTCAGTTTAATAGTGAACACTCAAGTAATCCCATTTTCTTATGTGTTCTATTAAAAGCACTGAAGCTCTCTTACAGATCTCATTTTGTATTATTTTACAACATACCTTCCAAAGAAACCCTCCTGTACAGTAGAAAATATGTGTGTCAAAGGTACAAATCCATCGGCTGTTTTGCATGCCAAACTAAACTAGCTTTCAACACCACTGGAGCCCTACCCAAAGAAGGTGCATATATTTAATGCCTAGACCTTTCAAGATGTTTGAACAGGAGATTAAGCCTTGTATTTCACACTCTCACCAATGTGAAATATTCATGTGGAGATAGGATGGGTGAAATGTCCCAGGAGTTATCATCAGGAAATATCTGATAACATCATAAAAACTTGGCTAATCCAAAATTAATTCCTACCAAGATTCACAAACTAAGAGGATTGAAGCTTCACCAATGTAGAAATACATATGAAATCCAATAGGCTTCTGGCAAGCAAAATGAATCTAAATTGCACATGAAAATATTGTTATTTAGGCTGTAGAAAACACTGAATTCTGATTTTCCACATTTGATTTTTTACCTAATCAGTAACCCCACTAAGATAAATTTTAGATATAGATTGATGGGAATAAAAACACAAAAAAGGCAGAGCTGAGTCTAACAATCTATTTCCACCAGAGCAAAAATTTTGCCTGGGACCTACTTTAATTCTTATAATAAAATGTTATTTTTATCTTTATACTTTTATTCATTATTTCCTTGTCATGTTATAACTGTGGAGGTAATCTAGTAATAGCTAAGAGATACTACTTTTTTTAAAGGCTTGTGAATTTTTAAACATTAATCATTTCTCTACTTTATAATATAAGTAACTATTGGCTGAAATTTCATTTTGTAAGAAATATGGTTTGAAATTATATTTCAAATGGATTTGGATTTTTTCTTTCATTTTTGTCATCCACAAGATTTGTTTACTTATTCATTTATAAAGTTTCATAACCACCCCAAGAAATCCTTAATATTAACTTCTACAGACATCATTTTTATTTATTAGCAGGATCCAAAAACACCTTTTTGTATATACTTCTGGAAACTTCAAATAGTTCCTTTTTATTCCTCTGCAGCTTCAATTGCTTCCTATTCTTGGAGAAAAAATCTTTTTTATTCTAAGAATTCCAATAGAAATATTTCAGTGATTTCAATCAGCTCATTGAAACCAATATAAAACTATGAATGTCACCGCTGGTGTCCCAAGTGGAACTATCCAAGGAAACATGGCAGGATTCCTCCAAAGTTATTGTCGGGGGGAGGGGGTGGCGGGGGCTTGATTTTTCTCTGCCTTCATCATCCTCAATCCTTGGGGAGCTCTGTAGCCAAGTGACTTTTTTATAGCATGCAGTGGCATTCATGCTAAAGAGTACACCATCTTCAAACAGGAAACCCTTTCATGTACCAACTAGCATGTGGAAGATGAGTCCAACTGGAAGATAAAAACAACAGCCAAAAAAAAGTGCTAAACTACTCTTCATGAACAAACATAGAAACTAGGGGATAGGGAGAAAGAGAGAAGAAATGAGAGGGATGTGGAATAGAAAAAGAAGTAATTTCAGAGAAAAGTACTATAATCAGAATTTTCTGGTGTTAGGAGATCAGAAAACTTCCCTGAATATGTTCATGTAATATCCATTATCAAGTTGCTTGTATCACTGTAAAACAAACTCTCTTTGCTTCTAAACTTTCAACAAAGTTCCTCAAACATGTCTTATATGAGCGATTTAAGGGTGGAGGGAATGGAAGCAGGGTTTTCTCCCCCTAGGTTGCTATGGCATTTAGAGATTTCCAGAAAAAAACTGATAAAGTGTAGTTAATGTGGGGACTGGGAAGACACTGGAAACAAGTCCTTAGAACTAGGACAGCCAAACATCAAATAAACCAAACACACAACACACACACACACACACACACACACAGAAATTAACTGCATTTTTGGTGAGAGCTTTGGATCTCCAACAGGACATGTTGTCAAACCATCAATTTAAATCTCAAAAGACAAACTAATGTCAGCTGACATCTGGGTAATCCTTGGAGTCCTTGTGTGGCTACACTTTTCCTCTCACAGGCTTCTGTGAATCAACAACTTCTTCACTAAAGCAAAGGAACTGCACTTGACCTTATTTCAGGAGGTCAATTTTGAAGTATGTACTTGTCTCCTGCCACAAATATAAATTTCTTCTTTTTTCCAGACTTTCACAGTTTTTATTTTTGTATTTGACACTGAAAAAGAGGGGGAGGGAGTGGGGGGGAGCCTGATTCATATTCCCTTTGGTACCAGAGGAGACTCATGAGGATGTTGTTGAACTGAGAAATCCCAGTTGCCACAACCTTGGCTTTTAACCTACTAAAGGCAGCTCAGGTTGACCCCAAGTCATCCTTGTTTTTCTGGCAGCCCTCAAGTTACAAAACAGAGACAGTGATGGAAGCAAGTGATGATGTCTGAAGGACGGCTTTGCGCCCCAGGTATATACCCACCCCTGCATGAGTGCTACAAAACCCACTATTTCATTTTAATCCATCTGAAGACAAAATTAGACCCTGGCTTATAGCTGAATATGAGAAATACATATATTGTGCTTTCTGTCCCATGTATCCCCTAGTACTTCTTGCTTATAATAATATGGAGATAAAGATTCATTGTGTGTGTAAAATTGGTTTTCCAACAAATTCTGTAGCTCTTAAGATAAAAATAAGATTCCCAGGGTAAAAAAAAATGAATGTGCAAAAGAAAACAACCAAAGCAGGGAGGGAGTAATAAAGAAAAGAAAACAAACAGTAAAGGACCATTGAAAAACAACATGCATAATCTAGTGAGATATTTCCCCCCACGAACTGAGATGTGATGTGTTTGAACTGTATTGTGACTCCCCTTTGGAACAAACCACAGAGGAAAGACATTTGTCCGCATGGGCTTCTCTCCAGGAAGCTTTCTTGGAAGCTCAGAATGGCAGATGGTCTGAAGTAGGAAATGGGAAGGTCTGTGTGAGAAACAATCTTGAGAATGACCTGAGGGGCTGGCCGCAATGGCACAAGTCCTGCTTGGAAAACAAGGTCTGCAAAACATGCCAGACTGCTTTGTGGCTGCTAGAAGATTCTGGTCTAAAAATGGAATAATTAGGGCTTCAGAGGTAGGTTTGGATACATACCAAGCTTGAACAGAGTAAGACAAACTGTCTTGTACTTATATAGTCAGCTTACAGAAAGCGAGCAAGGAAAAAATAGTGTGCAAATAGGCAGAGAGAAAAGGTGACCAGTGGCTGGCAAAAAGGCGAGTCCTGGGTCCCTAAAAATCATATTTGGAGCTCTGTCTATGCTATTTATTTATTTATTTATTTATTTATTTATTTATTTATTTATTTATTCATCTACCAATCAATCAACCAACTTGAAAAGAACCCTAAGGGACTGCCAAAACTTGAACAAGTCTTCGCCCCTTTTATCTTGCCATAGTAGAGGTGAATCATAATCTTTACTTCTTTTAGACCCATCCTAATTTATTTTAAGCTGTACAATTTTATTTATGTCCAATTTTACAGTAACAAATATGTGACTTAAATGTGAATCCCAGCAATTACTGAATGACTATGTGTTGTTTTGAAAAGCAATAGGTAGACTCTACTGGTCTTTTCCCTTACTGAAATGTATTTAGAAGAAAATAAATACCATTGGAAAACCTCTAGGATAGTGAAGACTGAATCTTCCTGTTCACACAGACAATGTTTCTGCCAAGTGAATGGTGCTCTTAAATGGGGGTCCATGAACTCTGGGAGGGACAATCGCCCCCAACACTGTTCTCAATATTTGTGTGCATATGCATCTTTCTGAACCCCCAAAGAGGTCAGAGCTCCCAGCAGATGTTTAGAACCACATCTGCCAGTCACAAAGCACCACATACTGTGTGATTCCATTGATAGGAAATGTCCAGAATAGGCAAATCCATGGAGACAGAAAGTAGAATGGTGGTTACCTGCAGATGGGATTAGAGGAAGAGAGCTAGGAGTTTGGAGCTAATAGATATGAGATTTCTTTTTTGGTTGATGAAAATGTTCTAAAACATTGTCTGTGTGAACAGATTACGGTCATGGTTGAGCAACTCTGTGAATATGCCAGAATTATATAAATATGGCATTGAATTATGCACTTTAAATGAGTGAATGGCACAGTATGTAAATTATATATATATATATATATATATATATATATATATATACACACACACACACACACATATATGTATATATATATCTCATACATCCTACCTAATAAAATAGTAATATGCAAATTGACCGCACCTTCGCTACGCCCAAGCCACGCCCACCAGCCAAAGTCATGCCCACCAGCCAATCAGGGCGAGTATGCAAATTACCCAACAAAGATGGCGGTTAATTTGCATATGCTGAGGGAGGGAGGAGTGAAGACTGAAGACAACTTAGAAGGAAGAGGGAGGAAAAGCAGAAAGCAAGGAGGCTGCCAGAGGGAAAGCTCCAGAGGGGCGGAGCGGGGGCGGGGCAGGCGGCAGCGGCGTGTGGGTGCAGGCGCAGCGGCCGCAAAGGCGGCAGCAGCGGCAGTGCACGCGGCCACAGCGGCCGCTTGCAGGATTCTTCCTGCAAATGGGCTACTAGTACATATATAAAAGCCTAAGCAAACAGCCAACCGTTCAACCGGCCAACCAGTAGCTATGACACGCATTTACCACCAGGGGGCAGATGCTCAATGCAGGAGCTGCCAAGCTGTGGTGACTTGGCAGCTGTGGTTCTCAGGTGACGCACCTAGAACCAGAGAGGAGGGAGCCCAATTCCAGGGTATGTCACCCAAGAACCCCCTCTCGCAACCCGGGACCCCTCGGGGGATGTTGGAGAGCCGGTTTTGGCCTGATCCTGAAAGGCCAGGCCAAGGGACCCCACTGGTGCACAAATTTGTGCACTGGGCCTCTAGTGCCTCAATAAAGCTGCTTTTAAAAAAGATATTTATGCCGAAACCGGTTTGGCTCAGTGGATAGAGCGTCGGTCTGCGGACTGAAAGGTCCCAGGTTCGATTCCGGTCAAGGGCATGTACATTGGTTGCGGGCACATCCCCGGAAGGGGGTGTGCAGGAGGCAGCTGGTTGATGTTTCTCTCTCATCGATGTTTCTAGCTCTCTGTCCCTCTCCCTTCCTCTCTGTAAAAAATCAATAAAATATATTTTTTTTAAAAAAAAAAAAGATATTTATAAAACTCTGACCCACAAATGTAAAATTTAGCCCTTCCAGAAAAATAGCAATTCCTGGAGGGGGCTCATCAGACTGAAACAACGAAGAAACTGCCAAGGAGGATAAATATAAGGGCTCCCATATTTATGACTACAAACCTCAGAAGGAAGGAGACTTGTTTGGATCTTTGATGACTTTGGTTTACATTTATTTTTCTCTGTAGCAACTGGAGCAAACACTACACTAATTGAATTCTCCATGGGCCAAGGGCCAACAAGTTAGTGGCAACATCTGAAAGTGAACATGATGACAAAGGAAACTCTAGTTTCAAAGCAAGCCCTAGTGGGTCAGTGAGTGACTAACTGGACAACTGGCACTTGCTCCTCTGATTCTTTTGCTTCTGGTTATCAAACCTCTCATCAGTTAACGTCAATGAGTTTTCAATGTCCTTATATGAAAAGGGGGTTGTAATGTTTTGCATAAAGATAATTTGAAAAATGGAAATACTTAAAAACATTTTCTGGTATACAATACTATCCACCCCCTCCCCCAGGCAGAAATAACATATTATAGCATAAAAATATCATTTTTATTAAGGCTGGGTAAGATATTTTTTACAAGTTGTGCAATATGTTTTCCTATGTGGACAAATGTCATTTGGAGTTTGTCCTATCAAATAAATTTAAATACAGGAAATTAATAGTGACTTTTTAAAATAAATAATTATAAATATTTCATTTTAACTGAGCATTACTGACAAAAACATTAAAATCAAGGGATATAATTCTCTAGATTATATGTACTCCTTACAAGGAGAGGAATTTTAGCACAAACACAATGAAACTCCCAATTCAAGATTCACATTCTAGCCCAATGTAAATATACTGGGGAGGGAGAGAGAGGAGAGCATGGCTTTTTAGAGCTAGCAAGCTGAAATAAAGTTGTATGAATTTTACCACCTCTTTAAGAAAAAGAGGCATGACAATAGGCAGTTTTCTCATAGCAACTTTCATTTCTTAATTATTTGCAGCATAGCCCAACTAGTTTGATTAACATTCACCCACCCATCTGAACACAAAAGCTCTCGACTTTCAACATTTAAGTTCTACAGAATTTTAATGTGTTATCAATTAAACACGTTTTTCCTTCCACTGTGGTTTTTGGATTAAGAGACAAATCTGATTTATTTTTATTGAGGTTGGAGAAGATGGGAAGGAAAAATGGGAAGAGAATCTGAATTATTATTTTATCAAACCCAAGTTAAATGTCATCAGGTTACAACTCTATAGAACTGACACTCTCTGTACCTATGCAGACAACAGGCACCCAAGATCAACAATATATAGATTAAAATGCACTTTCTGTATATCAGCCACACCAAAAAAAGGGTATAATATGGACACATACCCTATATATACTTAGATATCTTGCTGGTTGAGAAAGGATACACACTAAGTAATTTATCCTGAATTATTTCCACTTAAATGCAAAAAAAAAATGAAAAAGAAAGAGAAGGAATAAAAGCAACCAGATTTACTGTCCCAGCAAGGGTAAGACAGCAATAATTTACAATTTCCTTCCATCTCATTCTCTCATCCTCCCTCCCTCTGCCTCTCCCTGTGCCTGCCTCTCCATTCACCATCCATTCTCCATTTCCTGATAACTTCTCATCATGTTAGTATGTACCTAATATAAAATGGTGGCGTGTGGAAGAATTTTTAAAAAGATAGGAAAAAGAAAAGAGAGACAATGTGATTGGGAAGAGGACCGGAGAAAGAGAAAGATTGAGAGAGACAGAGAGAATGTCAACGCCTAAGTCGGGTATTTGCTATTTAAATTCAATCCTGCAGCCCTGGACGAGCTGAGCGATAGATGGGATGCGTTATGAATTTCTGATCAGACAAGTGATTGGTTATAAGAGAGGACATAATCCCATTGAGAAGTCTTTTCTTCCAAGCTGGGACAAGTAATAGCCTACCCTTGAGAGAGCGTGACTTGCTCTGCCCTTTGTGTGTGTGTGTGTGTGTGTGTGTGTGTGTGTGTGTGTGTGTGGTGTTTGTGTGTGTGTGTGTGTGTGTGTGTGCACACGCACCTGTGCTCACATACATAAATTTTTCCTTTTTTAAAAATAAGTCAAAGTAAGCATTTTATGATGATAAATGTACAGTAATAATTGATGGTTGCCTGCTATCAGGGATCTGCCTTGGCAAATTAGGCACACTCGCCATAAACTATTCTTTTCCTGTTTTAAACCTAATTAAAATTCTTTCCTGTGCCCATCTCATTTTGGTACCCATATTGATGACCTGAAAAGAAACTGAAAAGACTGAAAACAAATAACAACACCGATGTTTGGGGTACATTCTCTGATTTGCTACCCTTTCAGTATTTTGTGTTTACCTAAAAAAAGAAATACCATGCATATACAATCAACAATAGAATTCATGTAAACATTCAAAGGACAAAACCAAGTCTTAAAGGTTTTCTTTTTAATTCCATGTATGTTAAACAATACTTTATATTTCTTTGTGTAGCAATTATAGTCAGTTAATTACTCTAGCTGTAGTTAAGCATTACACTAACCAAGAGGTTTGCAGGTTAATTGAAACTGTGTTTTAGAGACAGGGTATTAAGTATCCAAGTCAAGACTTTGCAACAGCTTATGGCTACCGTACAGTTAAAAAGTCAGGAACCGCAGATCTGGTACAAGGCTGCTGGAGTCAAGTGTATTATCCTTCTGGCACTGGATGTACCCCCATAAGAAAAGACCTCCAGGTCCAATTTACAAGCAGAGGAAAAAGTCACTCAGAATTATATGAATGTAATGGAGAACATAACAAACAAGAGAAGTGTTTATAAATAAAGGCAGGGAGAGCTTAAGATGTAAGAATAAAAGGAAGGAAGGCAGTTGGATCTCAATCCCTATCCAGTTTTGAGTGACATCACATGAGGTGAACAGCATCAGTCTTCCTTCTTTTGCCAAAGGGCATCGCAGCACCTAATGGAAATGTATTGCTAAAGAGAAGGAAGAGGAAGGGTACAAATGTATGTTTTACATAATTTTCATCTTATGGTGTAGCTCCACTGCAGGGAAAATCAGCATTCCATCTAACCTAGAGTCCTCTGAGCCAATTTTTGGCTCTGTGTGTGTGTGTGTGTGTGTGTGTGTGTGTGTGTGTCTGTGTGTAAAACAACCTTTTTTTCATGATTCAGGGAGATTTTTCTTCCAATTGTTTAAGTACCAATTATTAATTATGATCTGAAAGATAAAAATTGTGAATGTCTATCAGTATCATCCTGCCTTTCGAAATATAGTGTTTTCATTTATGTCACATGCACATGTCAGGGTGACTTCAGTTCTCTTTACCCTCTAAGCTGTAATAGACCCATTAAGCAAGTGTGGATTGGGGGGGGGGGCATAATCTGAGAGTACAAATTACTTACCTGATTTAGATTCATTACAGTCAGGCATGCTGCCTGCATTTCACCATCTTTTTAAGATGGGGAACCTGCCCTCAAAGAATATTATGTAAATCTTTCTGTCACAGATTATTGCCTCTATACATGACTTCCACACCGTGCATCTGCTTTCTATGCAAGTTTATTACATACACATACACAATTTCCCATTTTTAACCTCCAGTACTTCCCATTCTCCTCCTTCCCCCAACACTCATTATGGGGAAAATTACCTTAAACAGGACACTACTGGTTTTCTTCCATTCAATTTACATAATTTCTGTTTTGTTGCGCTTTTCTCATGTAGAAATTTTGCTCCCCAAATGAAAGCATCAATGTTTAAATGGCAAAATGGAGTTCTACTCAGGGTTATAAATGTAGGGGTGCTCCTGGCAATGCATTCTGCAACATTCTGAACCCCTCAGTCTATAAGTCATTTTCAAGGCTTATGGTCAGTGCTTTCTATGACAGGGACAACCCAGAGTAAAATATGCATCAGCCAATGACACTAAGCTTCCTAGAGCCATGAAAATAGCTGTTTTAGGACTGATATCTCATTAATTTTTAGTACAACACAGTGCCAAATCTATAATGTACTGACTTAACTTTGGCCAATAATGATAATTAACATCAACATTTGTATCCTATCCTATATAATAAAAGTCTAATATGCTAAGTGTCTGGTCGTCTGGTCAGCTGTTAAACCAATCAAAGCGTAATATGCTAATGATATGCTAAGGCCGCTCAACCACTCGCTATGACGTGCACTGACCACCAGGGGGCAGTCGACCGGTCAACCAGTCGTTATGACGTGCACTGACCACCAGGAGGTAGACGCTCCGACTGGAGGTTAGTTTGCTGCTGGGGTCTGGCTGATCGGAACTGACTGAGAAGGGCCAGACATACCCTGGAGCCCTCCCGTTGTCCCTCCCCAGCTGGCCAACCTCCTGCGTCCCTCCCTGGCCCCGATCATGCACCAGTGGAATCCCTCTGGCCTGGCCTGCGCCCTCTCGCAATCTGGGACCCCTCAGGGGGTGTCGGAGAGCCAGTTTCAGTCCAATCCCGCAGTCCAGGCCAAGGGACCCCACTGGTGCACAAATTCGTGCACCAGGCCTCTAATATATATATGTCTATGGAGAAAAAAACTACTTTTTTTTAAAGAGGCAACTTTTAAAAGAAAGCAACCTTTGGTAACTTCCAGAATCACATTCCCTTTTCTGCAATTTCTACATTAGATAATACAAGAGAAATAAAAATGTATTTTTAACCATGAATAGTGCAAATACATATGTATAGTTGAAAGAGAAATCATAAAGCAAACACCCACATAAACTCAAGCCAAGTTAAAAAGCAGACCTTTGCCAACACCTTAGAAACCAACCCTTTTCTATTTATCCCTATCTTGGGCTGTACCATGATTCCTTCCTTCTCACTACCCTGTAAAAGGTTCCCACTCTCCTCATCTTAAGATAGTCATTCCCTGTGTTTTTATCATGCAATTTTTCTATCTGTATGTTACCCCAACAAAATTTTAGTATTGCCTGTTTTATACTAATAGAATCATTATTCTTCAGAGATTATCTCATTTGCTTAACATTATATGATTCACTGATTTTGTCATGTGTAGCCATGGTCCATTTGTTCTCATTGGTGTGTAGCATCCCATTTTATGAATATACTAGAGGCCTACTGCATGAAAATTCATTCACTGGAGGGGAGTGGGGTCCCTCAGCCCAGCCTGCCACCTCTCACAGTCCGGGAGCCCTCAGGGGCGGGAGGCAACCTGGCAATCAGGGGAAGACGATGCCCCCATCACACCTCTGCTGCTGCCACTGCCAGCAGCGCAAGCCTCAGCCAGCCCTGGTTACCTGAGCCTCGGGTGGCCCTGGGCAGCTGGGCAGCTGCCATCCGAGGCTTGCCTGTGCCTCAGGCCGGCCCTGGGTGGCTGGGGGCTGAGGGGACTGGGGGACTCTGGGGGCAGGAGCACGGGGCAACCAGACCCACCTGGGTGTGGGCCTGGCCAGCCGTGCCACGCTCCTGCTGCCCTGGTGGTGCTGAAAGGATTGGGCGCTGCCATCTTTGGGGGTGTGGCAGTCAATTAGCATATTCCCTCCTTATTGGCTGTGGGCGCCGCCATATGTGTGAGGGTGTGGTGGTCAACCAGCATATTCCCTCTTTATTAGATAGGATCCGTCTTTATTGATCCAATACTGGTGACAGACATTTTTATTATTTCTAGTTTGGGCTCTAATAAACAATACTACTGTGGACATTCTTGTTCATCTCCCCTGGTATTCATTAGCACTTTCTCTCGAATATATATAGCCAAGAGTGAGGGTACAGTGTCTCAGTATATGAGTGAGCTAAGTAAATCAAACTCTTTTCCAATGTGGTTATCTCAATTAAGATTCCTGCCAGCAAAGTTCCCAATGATCTTTGTCTTTACCAACTTTAAAAAATGTATCTAAGGTGTTGGGTATGTAATGATATTTTTTCTGGTTTTAATTTGTAGTGACCTGTATACCAGTGGGGTGAAGTTTTGTTTTGTTTTTTAAATTGGTTTTACTCTTTTATGAAGGGTCCAGATTTCACATTTATGTTTTCACTAGATTAGTCTTTTTCTTATTCATTTGCCAGAATTCTTTATATGTTCTGGATACTACTCTTTTGTCAGTTACATGTGTTGCAAATATCTTTCCCATGGTATGGTTTTTCATCTCACTTTCTTTATGATATTTTATGATAAATATAAATTGTTAATTTTAATACAGTTCTATTTATTATATTTATCTTCATAGTTGGTGCTTTTGTGCCTTTTTAAAGGAATTTTCTCTAGCCTGAGATCATAAAGATATTCTCTTAAATTATCTTCTAAAAGCTTTATTGCTTTGCCTATTAAGTCTTCAGGTCTTTATTTCACCTGGAATTGATTATTTTGTATACTGTGCAGTGGGGTTCCAATTTCATTTCTTTTTTCATATAAATAATGAATTGTCCCAACACAATTTACTGAAAAGTCTTTTCTAGCCCCACTGATTTATAAAACTACTTCTGTTATCTATCTAAGTATACATAGGGATTGTTCTAATTCTTGGTTTTCTATTCTGTTCTATTGGCCTGTTTTTTTTATACCTGTACCATTACCACACTGTCTCAATGTGGCCTAATAACATATCTTGACATCAGATAAGGAAGTCCAAACTCTGTTTCTCTTTAAAAGACTCTTGGCAATTCTTCATCCCTTGCATTTCTAGATACATTTCTTTTTTGTAAGATGGGATTTTGATTGAGACGGCATTGTAGTTTTGGATCAATTGTGAGGAATTGCTATCTTTCATAAACATGCCACATTTCTCCATTTATTTAGGTCCTTTGTAATGTTGTTCAATAGTTTTAATTTTAAGGTTAGAGACATTATAAATCTTTAGTTATATTTATTCCAATGTTCTTCATACTTTTTATATACTCTTAAAATTTTTATATTGTTTAAATGTATTTTCTATTTGTTACTCGTAGATAGAAATGTGGTCTATTTTTCCACTTTGATTTTGTGTCCAGCAACTTATTAAATTATTGTTATTTTTCATAATTTTTCAATAGATTCTTTTGGATTTTCTACATTCAGAGTCATATCATCTATGAAGGATTACAATTTCCTCCTTCATAATCCTATAACTTTATTTTCTTTTCCTTCCTTATTGCACTGGCTAGAATGTCCAATGCCATGTGGAGTGGAAGTAATAAGAGGTACATTTATTTTTCTCCAGATCTCAAAAGGAAAGTTTTTTATTGTTTACCATTAAAAACAATGTTTCAGGCTGTTTAGGTATTAGTTATCAAATAAGGAGTGCTTCTATTCCTAGTAGTTTGCTCAAAATTCTCACATAGAAAATAATGAATTTTTTCAAATGTTTTTTTTCTGTACCTAGTAAGATGATCTTATCATTTTCTCCTCTAAGTAATTATGTATGAATTATTAAATAATATATAATAATTATATATTATGGAGGCCATCTCTGTCACCTAGAAACTTAAAGTCATGCTGAGCATATGTGTCATATGAACCCAAAGCTAAGATTCTCACCATTAATCCAGGTGGTAGGTTGATTTTCTAGTGTTAAACCAACATTGAATTTCAGAAACAAGCCCAGGACATAAAATATTATCCTTTATACAAGGTGCTGGATTTGCTTTGCTAATATTTTTCCCTTAACTTTGCATCACTTTTTTTTCAAACAGATAGGCTGTAATTTTCCTTTTCTCATATTTCCTTGTCAAGTCTTGCTATCAGGTATATACTAGCCTCATAACATGTTAGACAATGTTTTAAACATTTTGTAATTATAGTCACACAACTAATGGCAGAAAATCAGTGGTGCCTTGAACATTTCTAGTCAATTTCCCTTTCTTGTCTTCCCCTTCCTATCTGATTAGTCAAGGTTCAGACAGAAGACAGAAACTACAAAGGTTAATGTAACAGAGAAAATTTACTATAAAGAATTATTAACTGGGAATAAAGAATTCTTAATCTGCTAATTGAAAAGACAGGAAGAACCCTAAAGTATCAAATAAGTACCAATCGCCCCTAAAACAGGGAGAATAAAACAAAGAGATTGGAATTATTAAACTAAGGGGTTTGAAAAAAGGGCCAAACTCAGGTCTCTGAGGAGTGGGTGCCAGGTGCTGGGGCTGGTTTACCTGAGTGAGGTGTGACAACTGCAAATGGGATCTAATTGCTCTGTAGTAAGGAATTTCTATGGACAGAGTGACAAAATGATGCTGGAATGATACTCAGGGAAAAACTAACAGGAAGTCCAAAAGTGACAGACAAAATGAGAATGTCATTTCTTCCTCTTTAGCCTTTCAGTATTCTTCTAGTAGTCACTATTGTCAGAACTTAACAGGGAACCCACAGGCAAGGCAAAAATATAATTTACAGGGCTCCCGCCTCCAGAATCTCAAAGCAGCATACAGAAGGTTGGGTTTGGGACTGAAAGACAATGGTTCAATAAATGGCATGATATTAAAATGGCACATGACAGTAGGTGATGTTTGCCAGAGAAGACCAGAATTTTCTTACTAATGTTGGAGGCCATCTCCGTCACCTAGAAACTTAAAGCCATGCTGAGCATATGTGTCATATGAACCCAAAGCTAAGATTCTCACCATTACTCCAGGTGGTAGGTTGCAAGATGGTCACAAAACACTCCCCACCCCTTATCCATGCTCCTTTATAAATGACTTTGCAGGTTTTCCTATCCAGGATGAAGTCTATTTCTTCTTCCCTAAATCTGGCCTCAAATATCATCCAAGTCAATGGGTGGTTTAGTCAATGGAATATTAACAAACATGATGTGTTCAGAGACTCAAAGAGTAAGTTTCTTCACTTGCTGCTGAGCATCAATACCAACACGTGCAAAAGCACAGATTCACCTCCTGGAAAAATCAGAGACCACATGGGAAGAGGCCTCATTAGACTCAGTATTTCTAGCCATTTCACCTGAGGCCACAGACATGTAAAGCCATCCTGGACTATCCGGCCCCAGTCTGGCCAGTACAAACCACATAATTTATCTAGTTAATGCATAATTTTGTAAAAAACAATAACAACAATAAATGTTATTTTAAGTGACTAAGTTGTGGGGTGGTTGGTTACATACCAAAAGCAAACTTCGTAATACATAGCATGTACAACCAAGTGCTGTCAAAATTCTCCACTTAGCGGGTACAAAGGAATCACATCAACAACAATCAAGTTCCTATTCTTACTCCACAGGTTGACAAAGTATCTTATGCTTTCCTTTGAAAATCTATCACTCCCAAGAACATCTAGGAATATTCAAAGGAAGAGTTTCATGTGTTCTTGCAGACTATATTTTCTATAGACACTATATAGCATCTGGAGTGTTTTGCTCTGGCTTGCATGCTTGTAAAGCAACTTGGTGAGTATGACTGTTCTCAGTGTCGTTGCAGACTATTATGAGAAAGCTAACATCTGGGTCAAGGAGATTTTCACCCGGTGCTCCCAGAGTACTAGTCTCTTAGTATTCAAAGCACAGCAGTGGGTTCCAGAAAAAGAAGAGAGACTTTCCCTCTCCCAAACTCTGCTTTACTTTTTCTCCTAAGTATAGATTCCTGAATACACGGAATCTCAATCTCTTGTGAAAACATCATTTTCAACTTCTGTTAGCAACTCTAAAACAAGAGGACATACATCTTCAAATGAAAAAAACACACAGAAGTTTTCTAAGATAGTGCTATCTCAATCCACTTACAAAAGAAATATCTCTGTAATAGAAATACTGTCTCTAAGATGCACTCTACCTATACCATAAAATCAACATTAAATTTTCCACTAGGACTTTCTAAACACCAGGCCAATGAAAAATTTTAATGGACCATGGGTATATTTTTTAAATAAACAAATAAGAACAAATGTAAAATTCTGTAAGAAACACTTTCTTAAATTTAAAACACTATCCATTTTTCTGATCTCATGTCTAGTATTTATTTTACTAAGCTGTTCTTTGTTTAATGAAATGATTATGATAACTATTACTATTATTTTCCATTTTTAACTTGCTCCCTTGGTAAAACTAAAGAGTTGGGTCCTCAGTTTTGTTTCCAGGAACATAAAATCAAAAGTCTAGGAAATGTCAATGTAGAGTGATTTAATTTGTTGGAATCTCCGGACAAATATATCTCTGTTTTTATTTGGCTAATTCAGGCATAGTTCCTAGAAAAAAAAGAACAGCATCCAAATATCCTTCTCTTGGAAATTACAAAACTATGTTCCAATTTGAAATATCTTTTTTTCCAGTCTCCACCATTCCCACCAAGATTTCAGGGATCTTAGGACTAAGTTTCAGCTATAGTTCAGGTTAAAGATACCCCATGCTTTTTCTCACTTCCAGAAGTTTCTACACAAAGCTTCTAAGAATAGTGGCTCAATTCTGAGATAAAGAGACAAAAAGAATATTGTCTTTTCTCTGTAGAACAATTCCTGTAACAGAGACCAGCTCTGCTTCACTCAATACTGATGCATCAATAGTCAAAGTCACGTCATAAAAGAGAACCACTGTAGGAATTTCTAACACAGAAATTTAACACAGGGAATTAGTTAGAAAGGTATTAAAAGATCAGAGAGTGTATGCCTGGCTGGTGTGGCTCATTGGATGAGTGTCAGCCTATGAACCAGGAGGTCATGGTTCGATTCCCGGACAGGGCACATGCCCGGGTAGTGGACTCAATCTCCAGCTGCAGGGTGTGCAGGAGGCAGCCAATCAATGATTCTCTCCCACCATTGATGTTTCTATCTCTTTCTCCCTCTTCCTTCCTCTCTGAAATCAATAAAAATATATTTAAAAAGAAAAAAAGAGAGTGTAAAAAAGGTGGTAATCCAAAGACTAGTCACTAACTAAAGAAAGCAACTATTACTGCTAAGGCTGGTAAATGGAGGTGACCAAAGACTGGAAGTAAAGAAGACTGAATTGCAACACCTGGATTAAAAAGCAGTACCTCATGACTAAAGCTGGAGCTGCTGAAGGGGTGCTGAATGCTAGTGATGGGACCAGGAAAAGGCTCCAAATGGCATATGCTTGAACTGCCAAAACATGCTATGTTTTATAGCTGCCCACTGTTGCTGGGGAAATGTCAAAGGAAGCTGGAAGTGAAAAGTAAGTAGCTTCTTCCAATATTCTGTCGTCATCGAGTCCCTTCCATGGCCACTAGTTAGTAGGACCTAATAGAAGCCAGTTGACAAAGGAATTTGGAAGAAATCACTTGCAAAGCCCTGGTATTTATCAGATGTAACAACAGAACACAGAAGGGTAAGAACAAGAGCAGAGAGTTAACCAGCAAATGACTAACACAATTGCAATGTACTTGCTGTGGGGTTTTTTTCCTTTTTATTGAATTCATTGGGGTAACACTAGTTAACAAAATTATACAGGTTTCAGATGCACAATTCTACAAAACATCATCTGTACACTGTATTATGTGTTCCACCCCTAGTCAAGGCTCCATCCATCACCATTTTTCCCGCCTTTACCCTTTTCCACCTCTCCCACCCTCTTCTAATCAATTACCACACTGTTGTCCATGTCCATGAGTTTTTCTCTTTTTCTTTCTTTTTTTGCTCAATCCCTCCACCTTCCCCACTTAGCCCCCCAACCCGACAGCTGTCAGCCTGCTCCTTATCCATGAGTCTGTCTCTATTTTGCTTGTTAGTTCATTTTGTTCACTAGATTCCACATATGAGTGAAATCATATGGTATTGTCTTTCTCTGACTGGCTTATTTCACTTAGCATAATAATCTCTAGATCCATCCAAGCTGTCGTAAAGGGTATGATTTCCTTCTTTTTTTATAGATGAGTAGTATTCCATTGTTGTAAATGTACTACAGATTTTTGTGTTTTGGGTTTTTTTTAATATATTTTTATTGATTTCAGAGAGGAAGGAAGAGGGAGAGAGAGATAGAAACATCAATGATGAGAATCATTGATTGACTGCACGCACCCCACTGCGGATTGAGCCCGCAACCAGGCATGTGCCCTTGACCGGAATTGAACCTGGGATCCTTTAGTCCGCAGGCCGATGCTCCATCCACTGAGCCAAACCAGCTAGGGCATACTACAGTTTTTTTATCCACTCATCTACTGATGGACACTTTCGCTGCTTCCAAATCTTGGCTATCTATATATATAAAAGGCTAAGTGACCATCGCATCTGAAACAACCGAACAGACAACCGAACAGGCTGTGTAGGGTGACCAAGCTGGCAGGGGGGTTAGTGAGGGGCGACCAAAAGACCGAGCAGCAGGCTCGGGCCTAAACTGGCAGTCAGTCGGACATCCCCCGAGGGGTCCTGAATTGGAGAGGGTGCAGGCTGGGCTGAGGGGACTTCTAGTTATAAATAATGCTGCAATAAACATAGGGGTGCATATATCCTTTCAAATCAGTGTTTCTAGTTTCTTCAGATATACTCCCAGAAGTGAAATTGTTGGGTCATAAGGCAGTTCTACAGATAGCCAATAGACATATGAAAAGATGCTCAAGGTCAGTAATTATCAGAGAAATGCAAATTAAAAACACAAAATATCACCTTACACCTGTCAGAATGGCTATCATCAATAAATCAACAAACAACAAGTGTTGCGAGGATGTGGACAAAAGGGAACACTCTTGCACTATTAGTGGGAAGGCAGATTGGTGTACCCCCTACGGAAAGCAGTATGGAGTTACCTCAAAAAATTTAAAAAGAGCTGTTGTTTTTTCTTTTAACTACTAATAATTGAAACTTCCTAAGAGAGTAGAAATTAATGTTCACACAACACACAGATACATATGTGAGGTGATGGATGTGTTAGTTAACTAGATGGGCGGAATCCTTTTACAATGTCTACATATATCAAATCACTCTGATGTACACTTTGAATATCAAATGCAGAAATTTGGCATTGGTGCAATGTGTACATAGTATAGTTCTATTTTTTTTTATCATGTATCTGGAAATAAGGTAGGCTTATTATTTCCACTTATTTTTTCCAAAAGTGTTTTAATTATTCTAGTTCCTTTGCCTTTTTATATACTTTTTAGAATAATCATAATTATCAACAAAAACTTTGTTGGGATTTTTATAGGCATTGCACTAATCCTATACATGAAACTGGGGAGAACTGACATTTTACTATGGTGAGTCTTCAATGCTATGAACATAGTATGTATCTCTAGTTATTTAGATTTTTGATTATTTTTTATAGTTCTCAGCATACAAGTTCTGGACATGTTTTGTTAGATATAAATCTAAATATTCCATATTTTGTAAATTGTAATGGTATTTATTTCAGTTACTAGACTATTTTTGAGCAGCTTTAGGTTTACATGAAAATTGAACCGAAAACAGAGAGAGTTTCCATATATCTCCTCATGCTGCCCTGGCAGTTTCCCCTGTATTAATATCTTGCATTAGTGTATAATTACACGTGCTACAGTTGATAAGCCAATATTAACGTATTATTATAAACCAAAGTCCATAGTGTACATTAGAGTTCACTGTTTGTGTTGTACATTCTATGAGTTTTGACAAAAGTGTAATGACCTATATCCACCATTATAGTATCATACATAGTTTCATTCCCCTAAAAATACCCTGTGTTTCATCTGTCATCTTTCTCTCCCTCCCCCAACTCTTGACAATCACTGATCTTTTTACTGTCTCCATAGCTTTGCCTTTTCCAGAATGTATTATAGTTTAAATCATATAATAGTAAACTATTCAGACTGGCTGCTTTCACATAGAAATATGAATTTAAGTTTTTTCCATGTCTTTTCTTGGCTTACTAGCTCTTTTTTAAATCACTGAATAATATTACATCATAAGAATATACCACAGCTTATTTATCCATTCACCTATTGAAGGACATCTTTATTGCTTCCAAGTTTTGACAATTTCTGAATAAAGCTGCTATAAATATTTGTGTGAAGGTTTTTACATAAATGTAAGTTTTCAACTCATTTGGGTAAATACAAAGGAGCATGACTGCTGGATCATGTGATAAAACTATGTTTAGTTTTGTAAGAAACCGCTAAATTGTCTTCCAAAGTGGCTGCACCATCTTGTATTCCCACTAGATATGAATGAGAGTTGGTGTTGCTCCACATACTCACCAGCATTCCATGTTACTAATGTTTTGGATTTTGGTCATTCTAATAGGTATGTAGTGGCATCTCATTATTGTTTTAATGTGCAGTTCCCTAATGACTTTTTCTAATGATGATGAGAATCTTTTCATATGTTTATTTGCCATGTTTACAACATTTTTGGTGAGGTGTCTGTTCAGATCATTTGCCCATTATTTAATCCAGTTATTTACTGATTGTAAATTTCAAGAGTTCTTTGTATATTTTACATATCAGATATTTATCAGTATGTGTTTTGCAAATATTTTCTCCTACTCCATGGCTTCTCTTTTCAATGGTATTACATTTTAAATTTCAGTTTCCACATGTTCATTGCTAAACTATAAAAATATAATTGACTTTGTATGTTGATCTTGAATCCAGAGATCTTGCTGAACTCATTTACTGTTACTAAGAGGGTTTTTTTTAATTGATTCTTGAAATATTTTACATTGACACTCTTGTGATCTGCAGATAGAAAGAGTATTATTTCTTCTTTTCTGATTAAAAGGTCTTTTTTTTTCTTGTTTTACTAACCTGATTATAACATATAGTAATATTGTTAAGTAGCAATAGTATGATGATAGCTATAGTTTCTGGTACATATTCATTTTTTATTGATTTTTTTACAGAGAGGAAGGGAGAGGGATAGAGAGTTAGAAACGTTGATGGTCCTGCACACCCCCTTATGGGGATGTGCCCATAACCAAGGTACATGCCCTTGACCGGAATTGAACCTGGGAACCTTCGGTCTTCAGGCCAATGCTCTATCCACTGAGCTAAACTGGTTAGGGCATCTGGTACATATTCTTTATCAAACTAAAGAAGTTCTCTATTCTCAGTTTTATGAAACTTTTTCTCACCATGAATGCATGTTGTATTTGTTCAAATGCTTTTTCTGCATTGATTGATCTATGCATTCTTTAACCTGTCAATATGGTAGATTGGATTGACTTTCAAATATTAAATCAGTCTTGCATCCTTGGGAAAAACTCCACTGGGCTGTGGTATATAATTATTTTTATATATTCCTGAATTATAGTGTCTAATATTTTGCAAGGAATTTTTATGTCTATATTTATGAGGGATATCTTGTGGTTTTCTTTTATACTGTCTTTTTCTAGGTTTGATATCAGAGCAATATTGGCTTCACAGGATGAGTTGGAAAATATTCCCTCCTCTGCTATTTTCTCTAAGAGATGGTATAGAATTATTCTTTAAACATTGGTAGAATTATCCAGTGAAACCATCAGGGCCTGAAGATTTCTTTTCGTGGGGTTTTAGGTCAAAATTTCAATTTCCTTGAGAGTTAAAGAACTACTAAAATTATCTATTTCATAGTATGTGAGTGTTAGTAGTTTGTTGTCAAATGTGTGTGTCGAGTTATTCATACTATTTTCTTATTATCCATTTGATGTCTGTGGGGTCTAGTGATACCTCTGTTTTATTCCTGATATTAGTAATTTGTGTCTTCTCTCATTGTTCTGTTGTCAGTCTTGCTAAGGTTTGTCAATTTTATTGATCACTTCAAAGGACCAGCTTTTTGTTTTATTGATTTTCTCTACTGTTTTACTGCTTTTTATTGCATTGATTTCTGCTTGTGTGTTTACTATTTCCTTCCTTCTGCTTGCTTTGGATTTATTTTGATTTTCCGTTTCACTGAGGTGAGAGCTTAGATTATTGATTTGGACTTTTTTTCCTCTTTCCTAATATAAGCTTTCAGTGCTATACCTTTTCCTCACAGCATTGCCTTAGCTATGTCCCACATGTTTTGACATTTTGAACATTTATTTTCATTCAGTTCCATGTATTTCTTAAATTTTTCTTTGATATTTCCTCTTTGATGTATGGATTATGTAGAAATGTGTTTGGAGATTTTCTCTGTTATTGGCTTCTATTTTTATTCCATTGTAGTTCTAGGTAGGAGTGAGTATTGAAGGATAACCGGACATTCTTCTTATTATAAGACTCTGGATCTTATTTTAAATCTTCTGTTTTAGTAGGGCTCCTCTGACACTACTCCAGCAGGGAAGGAGAGACATCTGGGAAGGTAGGAATAGAAGTCCAAGCTCCCCATTCATTCTCCATGGACACCAAGAGCGTTTCTTGTTATTGCTGCCTATGAGTGGGAGTGAAGACTTTCCACCAGGCCTCCTCAGACACCACCACAGAACAGAGCGGGGAGGTGTGTCCTAATACCACTGTACAAATCCAGGCTCCTCACATAGTCTTTACTGATGGAAATTAGAGGTGGGGGTAGGGACCTGGCAAGGGTGGAAGTATAAGCTCTCCACTTGGCCTTTGTTGCTGGGAAATGGCGTGAGACCAGAGATTTTTCTGTGATGTGTCACTAGAGTAGAGCAATTACTGTTATGGGCTAAATTGTGTCATCCCAAAATTCATACATTAAAGTTCTAACCCTCAGAATGTCATCTTATTTGGAGATAAGATCTTTACAGCAGTGATCTAGTTAAAATGAGGTCATTAAGGTGGGCCCGAAACCAATACAACTGGTGTCCTTATGAAAAGGAGAAATCTGAATGCAGAAGCATGCATAGAAGGAAGGCAATGTGAAGAGACAGAGAGAGAAGATGGCTACCTACAAGCCAAGGAAAGAGGCTATGAACAGATCCTTCCCTCACTGTCCACAGATGAAACCTGCCAACACCTTAATTTTAGACTTTCAGCCTTCAGAACTGTGAGGGAATACACGTCTATTGTTTAAGCTACCAGTCTGTGGTTCTTTCTTGCAGCAATCCTAGCAAATTAATCTACTGCCTGAAAGTTTTCTATCTTACAAGGCTGTCTCTTTTCTGTTCCTGTTTATTTCATCTTTTCAGAAGCAGAAGTTCGCAATGTGTTTTCAATGCCTGGATACTATAAAAGGTATTTTAAAAATACAAAGATTTGGAGAAACAAGAAACCTCCAGACCAGAGAAGGGCCTTTAATGCTACTACACTTATTTGGGTTTTTATCTTAGGAAAACTTAAAAGAAATGTGTGTAGACCATGTCACGAGATGAGAACAGTTAAGTTTAGGGGAACTCATTAATTGTATATAGTATATTTTCTCTCTTTAGTCCTATCATCTTATTACTAAAAAATATCTCATACATATGTAGTACTATTTTTCAGATTATAAAACCATTTTACCTCTCATTTGACCCGTGAAGTACATGGGGATAATAATTCTCAATCTTTAGTTGAGACTTAGTAAATTTGCGAAGTTGCCTAATATCACTGGCCAGTAAGAAAGGGAACCAAAACCCAAACCTATGTCTTTTGACATCAAACACAAAACATTTTCCATCTTACCTCATGAAAATCACTCTTGCTTATAGCAGTGGCCCAAAATTCCCACACCACCAATTGTAACAAGCTTGACAACAATCCCCTAAAGCTTTCTTTTTAAAAAAATTTTAAAGAATTTATTGGGGTGACACTGGTTAATGAAATTATATGTTTCAGGGGCACATTTCTATAGTACATCATCTGTATGTTGTATTGTGTGTTCACCACCCCAAAGTTTTCTAAAACCTTTCATAAAGACCCTGGGAAGAGTTATAACATCTTGCTCCTTTGGTTTCACATATTTTAATTCAGTAAAAACCCATGATAATTATTGGTTACATAGGCTATCCCAAATAATCTAATGTAATGGTTTTCAAAATATTTTCCTCAGAGCCCTAAGGTACCTTGGAATCTACCTTAAGGATGGGATATAGGGCTCAAGGCTTCTCTCTCTTGCTCAGCCACAAATCCTCTGCTAAAGTCTGCTTCATATATTAGTTCCTCATAGAATTTGATTTGAAAAATGATGACTAAAGTAACATAGTTTTCAGGGGCCTATCCAAGGAGAAGGCTATTCACTTAAGGGCAGTTCTTTCTGGAATAGAAGACATCAGAGTTTGTGCTTGACTCACTTTATAAAGAGAGCAATCATAAATAATAGGTAAAGTGGTCTAGTCTTGGCTCTTCTGGTTTTTCCCTGACAAGAAATCCCAAAAGTATTTATCCCATCAATAATTATTTATTGAGCACAAACTTTGGGGTGGTTTCTGATAGGTTATAGGGAAGCACATGTTAGAATTCATTCAGTCAGGAAGCTCAAAATCTAATGGGAATATAGGGAGAGCATCCAAGAAGCAATAATGCAGACAGAATAGGATGTGCAATAATAAATATGCAAACATTACACTATCATATATCATATTGGGCTGGAAAAATAATCTTAAAAGTAATAACTTATTTATTAAAAATCTACTCAAGGCAGTTATTCTACTGCATCTATTGCTCAAATTCTCACAAGAACTTTACAAAGTAGAAGTGACTACCTCCATTTTACAGATGCAGAAACTGAGGTTCCTAGGAGTTAAGTAACTTTGCCCAGAGTCACTAGAACTAGAATTTAAATCCAGGTATATTAGTTGCCTAAGTCTGTGACCCCAAAAGGCTTTTACACAAAAAGAGAAAAAACGTAATTCTGAGGACAGAGGGGTATCTCATGAACCCAGAGATTGTAAGGCAGCTGGTTTGGAAAGGAACTGGAATGAGGAAGAGAAATACTGTCAGTTACTCTGGCGATCCTTTCTTCCTACCACTCACCTCAACCACTCTCTGAATCCATCTCCCTTCTCTGCAGAATGACCTCTGAACCATAGTTCCCATAGTGAGTACAGATGGTTGTGCCATAGCCACTGAATTTATATGTTTCAGGCTCACACACTCAAAGAGAGAATTTCTGGATTTTTCTGGGTTCTGTGTTTAGGGCAGTGGCCACCCTCATCCAATGAACAGTTGGTGAGGAGAAGGGTGTTAGCAGCATAAAGAACTACTTAGTAGCTCATGGAGGGAGGGAAATACATCCTCAAATGTGGGTGGTTGAGAGATAAGCCAATAGCACATAACTCCAACAAAACATCTCTCAAGCTTCCAATGAGGTTCTTATTGCTAAAGGTTGTAATGTACCTGTTCCTGATCAGGATCAGGGAGGAAAAAAAAAAAGAAGAAACTTTGCAAAAAAGAAAAAAAAATAATCAATGCTACCCACCCACCCCACCCCCGCCAATCACTACTCCTTTCTGAAAGACCTTAACTATAGAAATGTTTGAGTTATACTATACCACTAATTTTGCCTGACATTAGAATTATACACAGAGAAAACCCATGCATATATCAATTATAAAGAAGCTAAAAAAACAACATATATGGGTTTAGCTTTGTTATGCTTTGTCTGCATAACCCATGGACATAGACAACAGTGTGGTGAAGACCTGGGATTGGGGTTGGGGGTTGGGATGGCACTAGAGTGGTTCAATTGGGGGGAAATGGGTACATTTGTATTATTTTCAATGAAGATAAATTCTAAAGAAATAAGTAGAGCTCGGAAGAAAAGATCAATAAGCACATTCAAAGGCAAGACACTATTAAAGAGAGCCACTGAAATAACAAAAATGAGGGTTAAACCCCTCAATGGACATAAATATTGGGACTTTCAAATACAGAATAGAAAGCATCTATGGACAAAAATGTTTAAAGAAATAACAGAAGAGATGCAATAATAAGCAAGAAATGAGATGGTATCAAGAATTAGCCGATAAATTAGAAAGAAAAGTAAATAGAACTCGACATTAAAATATGTTGTTTAAGTAAAATACTTAATGGATGGATTAAATAGAATCATTATAGCTGTAGAGAGAATTCGTGAAATGGAAAATGCATATGAAGAAATTACCAAGAATTTAAAGTCAAAGCCATATAGAATATAAAAGAGGTATTAAAAGGTGTAGAGGAGTGAATAATTGAATCTAAAATATATGCAAGTGGAATATCAGTGAGCAAAAATAAAGAAAACGGAGGAAGGGAAATTTTAAAGAGGTAAAGGTTGCAAATTTTCCAGGACTGATAAAAAGCATGATTCCTGTGGTTCAAAAACTACAACATATCCCAAGCCAGATAAATAGAAACCCATGCCTAGACACCTTGTAGTGAAATTACAAGATACCAAAGATAAAGCAAAATCACTGAAAAAGGACTAGAAAAATGACAAAGGAACAATTAGAATTATCATGGACATCCCAATACTTATAGTAGATACAAGAAGACAGCAGAATAATTCTTCAAAGTGATGAGAAAATTATTTTCAAACCAGAATTGTATATTAAACAAACTTATCTTTCAAGAATAATGGTTAAGTAAAATGTATTTATGAGTTTACAGAAACTGAGAATTTTACTATGAAGAAGCCTATAAAAAGAAGGAAAATCATTCCTTAAAAGGAAGTCTGAGATATAGAAATAAGTGGTAAGCAAACAAAACATAATCATGGATTTAAATCAAGCAAATATTGTCTATATAAAATACTAAAGCTGCTGCTGATATCTAATTTGTGCTATTTAAAACAAAAAGTTAGAAATGAACTATTAAACAATGACAGTACATGATTCTTGAGAGTTAAAAGTTCTAAGTTCTGCCAAGGCCCATGTGGCTCAGTTGGTTGAGCACCATCCCATATATCAAGGGGTCACTGGTTGGATTCCCAATTGGGGTGTGCCCGGGTTGTGGCTCAATCCCCAACATGGGATGTGCAGGAGGCAACCAATTGATATTTCTCTCCCTCTCCCTTTCTCTCTCTATAAAATCAGTAAGAACATCTTTTTTAAAAAAGTTCTAAGAACGGTGACTTATTGGAGAATAGATTAAGATAATATTTACCTACAAAAATGAAGAGCAATCAACAAGAAAAAAATCAAGAAGGAAAAAGAAACAAGAAAATAGCAAGAGAAATAGAAAGCAGAAAGATGATGCAAATAGTTCCAAGATAAAAATAATTACAAACACTAAATATAGGATGTTAATAGTTAATAATTAATAGATATGAAAAAAAATTTGAAAAAATTTAACATCCAGAGGTTTCTGGCCATGACAAAATGATTGCCATCCCACAATAAACAACAAGAAAACTGGATAGAATGTATGAACTAACAGAATGACAGGAAAAAACACACATGCTTATCTCAACTGATGCAGAAAAAGCATTTGGCAAAATGGCACACCCTTTCAACACTCATCAAACTATTAATTGAAGAAAACTATCTCTATAAAACAAAAATTGGGTTACCGCATATTTCCACTATGTAACATTATTTGTATTTGTATATTTTATAATTTATTACATATTAATATTATGTATACTATTATACTGGGGTGGGCAAAAGTAGGTTAATAATAATAATAATAAGCAATACAATCCTATATAATAAAAGGCTAATATGCAAATGGTCCTTATGCCCTCACACGTAATGACCAATCAGCATGAAGCTGCGTGTGCAGCAGGGGCGCACGGGTGGGCAGGGTTGCGTGCGCGTTGAGGCATGTGTGGGCGGGCGGAGCTGTGTATGCGACAGGTCACCAGGAGATGCATGGAGCACCTCTCGGTCCTTCCCTTGTCCCCCCGACTCCCATGGAAGACATGCAGCTCCCTCCCGGTTTCCTCCCACCTCCCTCCTGAGGAAGCAGTGCAGCTCCCGCTGGCTCCGGTGGGCATGCTGCGACTCCCGCCGGCTTCCACGGAAGCAGCGAGCAGCCTGCTGTGTGCAATTTCATGCACTGGGCCACTAGTAATTAATAAAATACAAGATAAACTCATTTACTCACAACTATAAACCTACTTTGGCCCACCCCTGTATAATATTATTTTTTAATATTTACATATATGATAGAAATATGCAACAACTCAATATTGGTCCCCAGATTCAAACCCCTCCTTTTCAACCCACTCTCACCCCCCTTGTGTGATCTGGCTAACCATTGACTGAATTTTTTAATGTTTCAAAAGAGCACAATCTCTAAGTCTGTAGAGTATATCAAGAAGTTGTTGTCTGGGAACTTATTCAGAAGAGATTCAAACATCTCTTTCCCAAAGATCTGTCTATCCATTCATTTACTAAATGTCACAGACCTTGTACTAAGCTCCATAGTGGCATCCCCGGAGCTTAGTACAATGGAATTTTGCTACTGTTAATGAATCGGAATTTAAATATCTGTGTTTTCTGATGGTCTTAGGCGACCCTGCTAGCGGTTCTCAACCTGTGGGTTGCGACCCACAGGTTGGAAACCGCTGCTGTAGAGCCTAAGACCATCAGAAAACACAGATATTTAAATTCCAATTCATTAACAGTAGCAAAATTACAGTTATGAAGTAGCAACGAAAATAATTTTATGTTTGGGGGTCACCGCAACATGAGGAACTGTATTAAAGGGTCGCGGCATTAGAAAGGTTGAGAACCACTGCTTTAAAAGATCAGTCCCTAATGGGGAGAAAAGCAGCCCTGAAAGACAAACTAAATAACATTTCCTGGGTCACAGATTAAGTTCATCGGATGCAAACTTCAGTTCTGTGAATAAGGTTCATTTAAAATATTAGATGGCATTTTGACACCATAAAAATTCTTTACTTTCCACCCAATAACCCAAGTAGTTCCCAGCACCTGTCTATTCATCATTTAACAACACAATGCATTCCATTCTTATCCTTAAGATGAAATTACTTAAGAAGAACAATGGAAGAAAACAAGCTACCACACAAGTTTGGTTCCAGTATTACTTTTACTCATGAATCACAGAAACCTGCAAGTCGTGGTATTCTGATTTTAAGTTTTCCATTAACCGGAATCTTTTTACAGCATGTGGGACATAGCTAATCCTACATAATAAAGAAGGAATATGCTAATTTACCCTCACACCATCTCAAAGATGGCGGCACCCACAGCCAATAAGGAGGGAATATGCTAACTGAGTGTCACGCCCTCAAAGATGGCGGCGCCCACAGCCACAAGATGGCAGCACCCAGTCCCCTCAGCCCCGCCGGGGCGACGGGCCTGGCCACTCAGCGCGCCTGCCTCCGGAGTCTCCTAGTCCCCTCAGCGCGCCAGCCACCCAGGGCTGGCCCGAGGTGCAGGCAAGCCTCGGATGGCAGCTGCCCAGCCGCCCAGGGCCGCCCGAGGCTCAGGTAACCAGGGCCGGGCTGAGGTTTGTATTGCCGGCAGTGGCAGCAGCAGAGGTGTGATGGGGCGTCGCCTTCCCCTGATCGCTAGGTCGCTTCCTGCCCCTGAGGGCTCCAGGACTGTGAGAGGGGGCAGGCCGGGCTGAGGGCAGGCCTCTAGTATTAAAATAATAATAATACACCTCCAATCTTCAAAATAGCAGATTAGTGTATCAATTTGGAAAAATGTGTCAATGATTAGGTTCTCTAGGAATAGTGAGCTACCCTACTTTTCTGAGGTTTCTAAAAATATTTATTCCCCTGGTTTGATAGTATTCAACCTTTTCCATTTATCTTGGGAAGAACCCATTATATAATAACCTATTTATCTTGCCCCTGGAGGTTGCCTCCCAAAAATTAAAAGAAAAAGAAAACATCTAGAATACTTTGAAATGATGGTAGAGCACATTTCAAAAGGGGGGGGGGGTGATAAACAGATCCTGAAAACATTATTCTGACCCCAAAAGAGAGAAACACTTATAATCAATTTTCTTTTCATTAATGCGATAAATGCTGTCTGCACTTTGTGTTCCTAAAGAGAACCATTCTGAGATAAAGGATGTCTCCCCAACCTTTTATACTGAACCAGTGGTTTCCCAAATTTAATATGCATGAAGAGTGCACGTGAGCCCTCTTAAATCCAAGAACCAAACCCTGCCTGTGTAATAAATCTCACCACTACTCCACTATTAGACAGGGGATTAAAACTAATCTAGCAATCCCCAAACCAAGTCCTGAGTGGATTAAAATGCAAAACGCATGGGAGCAGGAAGATGCTTAATGCTAAATAACAAACATTTCAATCATAGGAATCATTTTTATCTTCTTGTTTATGCTAAGTAGATTCTATTAGACTTAATATCTGTATTAACACAAGTGGGGGAAAGAACAGTTTTATGAAGACCTAAGTACTTGAATTCCTTGATATAGCTGGCCAAAAGAAAAAAATCAAACAAAAATGAACTTAATAAAAGGACTATACTGTGATCTTTAGACTGTTTACTCAAAGTCAACTCAGTAACACTTGACTTTTAAATTTTCCTTTAAGCCAAAATTTTACTTAAGTCCATGCTATAAGGGTTGAATCAAGAAAGAAAAGAATTTTCAGGGACCCTAAAACTGGAGCAGACTCTCTATGGGTAATGCCCATGTCATTTTTAAGTAAGCCAATGTTTTAAGAAACATCTACTTTTGCCAAAATCATTATCACAGCACCCAATGGGAGAGCTGTCATTGCAATGAACCCAGAAGATGCCTTTATGGCCTTTGAAAGCTGTAGCTGATTGCAAATATAGGTAAGGAACCATATGCAGGCCCTTGTTAGCAAGTCTATCCAAAGAACATAATACACACACACACACACACACACACACACACACACACACACACATCTGGCATCTCCTCACAGCTGTGGAACACATTATAGCAATACCATTCACTTAGCTCCAACTGCAACCCACATAATGCTGGAAGGAATCTGTAAAGCTTTATCTGAAATACTGTTGTACCTTTCAACTCTGTCATCCTCCTCAATTTTCTACTTCTGGGTGCTGTTATGCCCTTTCTCAGACATCTGCATTTCAACTTGAATCCCTTCCAAGAGTCTTCCCTACTGCTCCCTCATCTATAAAATAAGCATCTTTTAAGACTTTCCTGCTGTACCATTTTAAGTGACTACCACCAAGTCAGGCCCAGACATTCTTACATAGAACAATTGATAAAAATGGTTATAACACTGAAAGTGAGCTTGTCCTGGAACACTTACCTAACCCCAGCATTTGTTTCCTAACATAAAATCTGGGTGGATAAAAATGGACTATTACACCAAGTGAGGTACAAAAAGGTAAGTAAATATACATATAATGCTTTGACTAATCTAGGTATTCACAACTGGTTTTCAGTCTTCCAAGTATTGGTGTCCACTTCATTTCCTCTCAATCAAGTCTTCTTGGTTCAGAAAGTTTTACATACAGTATAATAGTAAGAGAATTATGAACTACAACTAACAGTTATAATAGTAACAGGAAGATTTCTCAATTCAAGCAATATGATGCAAAAGTGAAATTGCTAAACCATCTCATGTTTGAAACAATTGCAAACAGAGGAGAGTTTACTTAGCTGTAGTGTGATTTCCTCAAAAAAGCAGGTTTCATATCCTTTTCTATAAGTAAAAGGCCATAAGAATTGCTAAATCTTGGGGGAAGCAAAAGATAGTACTGGGAAAATCTTTAAGACTGACTGAGACAAAAATATGTGTTTCAATATATGAAGACATTTTTGTAAAGGTATTCAAATGTTTCTAATTTCTTTCTGGCATATCTATTTCATCAGTGAAGATCACCAATAGCCAAAGTCCAATGGGCCTCCAAAAGTCACTCCGTCCCCTTAAGCAGGTGGACTTCTAACAAATAAGAGTGGTTCCCAAATCCTAATCAGTTGGCCAGTGTGGGTCCATGATGAGAGTTTCATTGTTCTTCATTAAGTTATCACAAGCTAAATGTATTTAACCTACAGGCTCTTCTTTATTCTAGAATATCTCCTTCCCACATTTTCAGTGTTCAAATGTCTTCTTTGAAACAATGGTTATAGTAAGTTGATAAGATCGTTATTTTGTTTCCTATTTGTTGGATTTTGTTTTTAATTTGGAAATATCTTTAGTTTTTGCTTTTTATTGAATTTATTGGGTGATACTAGTTAACAAAATTATACAGGTTTCGGGTGGAAACATTTTCTTGTGGGAGGGGAATTTACTTAGCAAAATTTTGAAATTTAATACTCTATGAAGTGTAAATTTCTGGGATTTTGTGGAGTAAGAAAAATGTAGTAGGCCACGTTCCATCTCTTTTCTTTCAAAATACTAATTAACATGACTGATCTGGTAATCTGACAAAGTGATGGGAATGAACTGGTGTGCTAACTTAGTTTAGCTAACTTAGTTTTAATAACCAAAAACACAAACAAACAAACAACCATCACAGAATTCAGTTTTCTTGTCCAGACCTTGACTGATTGATGGGTCAGCTCATTGAGGGATAGATTCTGTGATTGGGATAAAGACAACAACAGAAAAAAGGATGGAATTCAGATACCATATATCCCTCCACATAAGCAATCTTTCAAATATAGGCCTATCAGCTTCCCCCATCCTCTTTTCCATTTTCCTAATTCTTGTTTTCAAAAGCTTTAAGTTTGCCAACCTTCTTAATGTTTGAGTTACCTGGCTCCAAAAGATCTGTAGGGTTTCTCCACGTTCCCATTTGCCTGCAATGAATTTTATTGAACATACACTGCTGCTGACCCCATATATAATGGACTTAGAAAATACTCACTAGAAACTCAAATGCCCATTTCTCAGATTTATGTGATTTTGCATGTGTGTGTGTGTGTGTGTGTGTGTGTGTGTACGTGTGTGATAGCTCATGATGCTGTTTATAAGAAGGTGCTATTAGTCACTTAGAAGACACATAGCATTATATTTTCAGGATCCTCCGAAAAGCTGGGAGAGTTTAATCTCCACTTTTTTTAGGCACTGTCACTCTCTCAAGACATGGGCTTTTATATTGTGTAATGTCAAAAATGACAGCAGCATGGTGATTATGAACCCATGTATGGACATCCTTCAGCAGACTAGATAGTCCACCAAATCATTCAAAGTGAGGACAGTCGATGCCTGTAGGCATCCCTGGTTGAATTTCCAATTAGAAAGGAAAATGAAGGACTACTGTAGATTATTAAAATGTTGAAAATTCCCAATAATACTGGGAGAAAGAATATCTGATGACCTCTGGATCCCTTGAGTATTCGAGATGATACTGTACTTACCATATCTCATAAGCCCTTAGGGGAGACAATTTTTATTATCATTGAAGGTGTAGGTGAAAATCATCCAAAGTAAAAGACGTTACATGAAACAGGTCCGAACAAATAGTTGTTGGATTCCAGTCCTCATGCCAAAAAGTGACATCCAGTATCAATTAGGATGATCAGAAAGGATAGCTGGAATATGTGGCTCTTTGACATGGTTTTTAATCAGATGTCCCCAGAATTCATCTCTCATGAATCACAAAGCTAAAAATGATCTCCAGCAATTGCAGAATTCATTTGCCTCCTTCTGTGAGGAGCTGTATAGAAAGCATTGAAATAAAACCACCTGCCCTTTTCTTTCAAATGCCCTGAAAATGTGCCGCAACTCAGCTTTGATTCTATGTTCCAATGTTTCATTGCTCTCACTGGCAGGAGAGAATTTTCTCCACATGTGGATGTCTAACCTAAATCCTTCATGCTGCAATCTGCATCTGTTCCTTTTGTTCAAAATGACTGTTTCTTCTTACACCTGCTCCCCATTAAATGACTATTACATACTTCTGGGTAATCACATTCTGGAGGGGAGAATGGCATAAACTACTGCAGCTGAGGGCAGTAGCATATATTTCCACACAGATGTGTGAGTCATCAACAAATTGTGAAATCTTTGTGAGTAGCAGCACATGGGAAAGATTGTCTTTTACAGACGCCAACTCTGCTCTGATAACATGTTATAAGGAAATAGCCTACAGGAGTGCAGTTAGAAACAGTAACATTGGACCTACATACACACACACTCACACACACACACACACACACACACACACACACACACACATTTATGGGTTTTAGTTGGAATAAAATGTGAATTTATAAGCCTTGTGTTTTAAGCACTACTAAATTCCTAATGTTTGGATACAAGTTCTTATGTTTCTATTATCTAAGGCAGGATATAGTTATGGCTGCATGAAACCAAACTAACCTGCTAGTTCTGTTAAAAACCAAACCTGTCAATATGGTTATTTTATACATTATGGTCACAACATCCGTAAGTAGTATGCTTCATATTTCAACTATTTTGAAACAATTTAGATATAGTCTAATTGGAAGACTTTATTGCTTTGCTTCCTGGGACACAGGCAAGTAGCCTTCTGGTAAGTTGCTCACTCACTACATGCCTAGTAAGTCACATCTTTGAAATTCAAAGTATGATCACAGACCAGCAGCATTGGCAACACCCTGGAGCATGTTAAAAATACGGGTCCTCAGGTCTCCTCTCCAGAGTACTGAATCGGAATCTGCATTTATAACAAGATCCTCAGGCACTTCACGATACATGCAAGTTTGAGAAGCACTGCTCTATTTAATTTCTCAGTGTTTCTATTTCCTCATCTATAAAATGAATATTAAGCAACACTTGCTACTTACTTGCTTTAGAACAAAAGAGGATTAATGTCATAGGGTTTTTTCCTCCCCAAAAATAGTCTCTACATAAACAGAACATTGGAGAACAGTTTCATTTGTTGGCACAGGCAATGACTGAACATTCTCTGGAAAAAGAACCAGGATTCCTTCCTAGATAATACATCTGTCCTTCATCCAAACTTCACTTCATGGCATAATGGCTCCAGAAACAGCACAGCAGTTCAACCAACTACTTTTGGAGAAACAACTGAGGCTGCTCCCAATGAAAACAGTTTCCCTGCTCCCTGTCTTGGCTGTCAAACACAAACACAAACACTCTGTGGGTTAAATCAGCCCAGCTGGGTGTCTGCTGCTGAGCCATCTGCAGAACAACTTGCAGACCAGGAGCTTGACTCTGGCAAGACAAAAGCAAGAGGGAAACAGGGAGAAGGGCTATAGCCTGACTCCAGGGACTCCCCACTTGTGCCTTCCTTTTCTAATTCCTTCCCTCAGGAAGGACAAGAATGGGAGAAACAGATGAAGCTTTCATGCATCAAGAAGGCTCTCGTGGCTGTCAGGCCAATCCCTAACCCAAGGGGCCCTACACAGTGTTCACATTACACCCCCACCCCAAGAAGTCCGGCACAGGGATAGGGGCAGTCCCAATGGCCCTGAAGTTCAGAAATCAAGAGGGCATTGAATCACTTCCTCCACCCATGATCCTGAGCCCCTTGAAGTTTCTTCCTAACCCTTTAGGCTTAGGAAGAAAAGAAAAACAGACTCAGTCCTTGACCTCTCTCCCAGTTGCCAGTTCTCTTGTACCTAAAGCCCTGGGTTAGACAGAGCATATTCTCTCCCCGCCAGAGAATCAGTGGAGGTCTGGTTTCTCCAGGTCGATATTACCTGAATAATAACAACCAAAATGTAAGACTAGTCCTACTGACTTTGCAACCAACAGACAAGATAAGGTGACTGTGTCATTCTATTCTGCTAGTGAGTAAAAAAGGCATCCCTAAATACAGGTAAGAAGAGACTCATATTGAATTCTGAGTATACACACACACACACACACACACACACACACACACACACACACAAAACAAACAAACAAAAAAAACATAACAAAATATGCCCACTAGGCTTCAATAGGTCCCACAGCCTTCTCCCTCCAAATATCTTGGTTCCGCCCACAGAGTGGCTCTTAGCATGCTGACCATCCTAACACAGCCCCCCAGCCTGAGCCCACATTGTTTATCCTTTTGACTCCCTTACCCCTTACTTTTTCCTTTTCCCTTCTTCATTCTGTCCTACCAGATCTCAAGACTAAAAAGGGGGCAACTTTGGGAAAATGGATTACAATCATCAACAAAAAATAACAACAGAAGGCTGATAATCAAAGGAAAACCCCCTCAGACAAACAAAATGACCTGAAGAATTGGAGTAAAAGGAACTACTTCTAGCATAATGGTTATTTTGTTTTTGTTTATTTGCTTTCTTTCCATCTCTCTCACTCTTATTCCCCCAAGACCGTGGTGGGCAAACTGCAGCTCGCGAGCCACATGTGGCTCTTTGGCCCCTTGAGTGTGGCTCTTCCACAAAATACCACGGCCTGGGTGAGTCTATTTTGAAGAAGTGGCGTTAGAAGAAGTTTAAGTTTAAAAAATTTGGCTCTCAAAAGAAATTTCAATCGTTGTACTGTTGATATTTGGCTCTGTTGACTAATGAGTTTGCCGACCACTGGCCCAAGAGGACAGAAATCAACATACAAAGGAAGAGAAAAGCAGATGCACAAGATGCAGATGCTTGTCCAGTGCGTCCTCCATTAGATCATGGCTACTTCCATAAAAGGAGAGAAGCAGGGCTGGTATTGAATGTTCTGGGTTGTTCCACACTCGCTGGAAATTACACAGCTAAAACAAAGGTCAGAGTTGACATTACTATTTTGCCTAAAGCTCTGTGGGAAGGGTAGTCCTTTTAGAATTCAAAGGTTATTGAGGTAGGTTTGAGTCCTGCTATGTGTTGCCTCTGAGCTGGGATTTTTCCACTTGAATTATAAGCTTTAAGATTCTTCCAATGTAACATATGGAAAGCTCCCCCTGCCACCTTCATGGTTCCAAATACCATCCCCAACTGCTACCCTCCCACCCAAGGCAGCTCATCACATCCTTCAACATAAACTTCATGCTAGGATCTGCCATCCAACACTCCCCAGGCCATCTCCCCACACTCCCAACAACCTACGAGGTATGTTATGGAGATAGAAACAGAGGCTCAGAGGGGTAGATGGGGTGCTCCCAGTGACAACAACAAAGAGAAGGGTCAGATACATACAGCCAGGTCTAGCTGGCTCGCAAGCCTGCAGCCTTTCTAATTCACCATGCCATCTCCTACAAAAGGGTAAATGGCTTTCCCCTCAATATCAGCGGTGCACTTTTTCACCCATTCATTTTTTTCTGAGTGCCTCCCTGGGCCAGCCTGGTGCTGGGCATGCTGCATCTCATTCTGCTCTCCCAGAGCCAATGCTTCCATCTCTGCTATGTCAGAGGAGGCAGGAGAGCACGGTGTTTACAAGCAAGTGCTTTGGGGGTGAAAACAAAAACACACTTGGATTTGCATCTCAAGTCATCCACCTAGTAGCTATAGTGCCTGCACTTCACCTCTTTATACCTGTTTCCACTCCCATAAAGTTGGCATATAAATCTATTTCATGAGAATCAGGTACAAAAACCATGTATAATCTAAACTTAGAATCTAAAACAGTGCCTGGCACAAAGAATATACTTAATAAATGAAAAACATTCATCCTCTCTCTTCCTTTTCCTTCTTTTTCTCCTCCTCAAATTCAAAGATTGTGGTGGGAGAAATTTACTCAGAGAGCGAGAAAAAGCCCCCATCATACCACTCAGAGCATAACACCCCAGGCCACGGTCAATTGATTCATATGTTGAATCTCTCCCACTCCACCTTTAACTCTCACTGGACTTAAGACAAAAAGGATCTAATGCATTCCTGGCAGTTTTTCAAAGCATGGCAGAAGTGAGTCGGGTTTATAAGATTAATTCTTTTCTCTCCAGGCAGTGGCTCAAATCAGAACCTTCACTCAACCAACCCAGTGGATAATCTCCTTTTATTACTTTCAATCAAACTAAGTGTCTGCAATCTGTACAATGGCCACTAATTTAGTGGGAAAAATCATTTGTAGAGTATGATTATAAAAAGATGAGACAGAACACAAGGTCCAGACTGGATAAGCATGCTGTAAGTTTGCTCCTATCTCATTGCATAGAAAGCTCCTATGACCCAAACTGCATTAAGGACATACAGCTGTTCTGCTAAGCTAAAAATCAAAGAAAGAAATGGACGTTGTTCACAGATCAGTTCCTTATTTAAATAAGGGAAACAGCCTATCAGTTAAATTCAGGCTGTCACACTCACATGGAGCCATGCATCGCTCATGCAAAGTTTAACATGAAAAGGTTTCATTGTGTGAAAATTAGAACCTTTTTTTAAGACAATAAAATTCTAGTCTCACAACTGGACAACATCACAAAGCTGTCTGAATTGTGGAAGCCACTCTCTTCCTGTGATGGATAATAAGGCATGGGGTTTTGCTCGCTTTGATTAATTTCAGAATATTGCAGAGAACCTGCATAATCCCTAAGATAGCAAAGGAGAGAAGGAGAGGCGATGGGCAATGATAAAAGCATGGTAATGGAGCAGAGGCTGTGTTTCATCCGCTGTAGAAAAGCCCCCCCAAACTAATTTCATTTCGCCAAGTACTAACCACAATAAGGGTCAGCACAAAAAAAAAATGTCCTTTAATGCTCTGGGGCTTAAATTATATGCACCGAGGCTCCACAATGCAAAACAAAACTATGAGATGTCGCCATGACTATGATCAGATATATAACATAGCCAGAAAGTGCACATTTTCCTTTTTTCAAATCACAGCAGCCATTATTTATACAAGTACTGAATATGGAAAAGGCTCTGACAAATTTACAGTGGTGTTTGGATGGATGAGGATGGCGGATGATGGATGAGGGAGACAGAGGATTCCCTTATTAAAGCATCAAATTCATCCCTAAATATCAAATAGACATCTTAGCCACAACTACACTGCTTCATACTCAAAATTACACCAACCAAACATGTTCAATGTTTTTCTTTAATAGAAAGAGGCAGGATTTTCTCCTAATAAATATTGTTAATTTGTACTATGGCATTAAGTACCTTTCTTTTTCTGCATAATATGGACTTCAATGTATATGCTTATCAAACAAGAATAAATGTGACAATTCACATATATAAATGAATGCCAGCAAAAACTGAGCAGCAATCTCAAGCACATTATTCTTTTCTTAAATTTTAGTGAATAATTTCAGTAGACATAATCTTCCAAATGTATTTTTGGTATCTTTCTTGACAGGACAGTAGCTCTTAAGGAAAACTCACCATTCACTGTATGATTATTTTTATACTATGCCCAGATAAATATAGAGAGTTCGAAGCACTGCAGCGCCCACTAGTGGACATATTAGTATCACCTGTCTTCTGTAGAGTAAAAACCAGAAAGAGCATAAAATAAAAAGCCTTTACTTTAAAAAAGTTACATAACCATTCACTTCTTATTTCATCTACAATGATAACAGAGGCATGCACAAAGAGAAAAACTTTCTTCTGCAATTCTCAACTTCTCCTTCATTCGATCCTACTGTAAATTCAACTGTACACAGAGAAATGAATTTAGTGGCATGGAAGGTATAACATTTGAAAGTTTTCTCAGTAAAAAGAAATGATTCTTTACACTTCTAGCTTATCCTACCCCAATCAAATTACTCCTTCCTCTGTTAGTATAGCCTTCTTTAATAGTAACAAATCCTGTCTACCCAAAGCCTGTAATGACATCACTTGGAATTGGTCTTTTAGCAATGCAATGAATGAACCAATGGCAATCTGATTATAATTTACCAGGCAACAAAGTTTACATATTGCAAATGTTACCAGTTATTTTCTTTTTAATGAAAAACAAGCCTCATTTTGCATTTTAATGTTTCTGTTTAAGTAGAGTGATGATTAAATCCCATGAAAATATAACTTTGACAGATAAGCCAAAAGTTATTACTTTAACTTGATTTCTGAGTAATTCATAGATTTAAAGTAGTAAATGAAATTTGTTTGAAAAAAATGTATGAGACAAAAATATCTATAAAACTTCTTTCATAAAACTGTAAAGCAACAAAATGTTCCTAATTTGAGTTAACCCAAGACATCTTACTTAGCATGAGTGTGCTGAAAGAACAAAACACAAACCATGGAAACTAAGGCTATAAATTAATTGTAATTAAGATTATAAAATCAACTAGGCCTAAAACTCAACATTTTATTCCAACATGTAAACTGAATGTATTACAGGTCATCAACACATCATCTGGATTTTATTGTTTACTTTATCTGATAAAACACTGCAATGGGAGGAATCTGCATTACAGAGACTTAGTCATGAATAACTGAAAAGACCAATGGTCCAGCCAAAGAGTTTAGTTCTCACTTCTAGTTCTCTACCGAGTTAGACCTCCTCTACCAGCTCCTGCCCCCAGCAGCTTTCAAAAGCAGCAGTGGTCCACAATGAGGTGCCACCTTACAGTAGTAAAAAGTCCCATGGGGGGAAAAATAGACAGGGGGTGAGGGAAGCTATTTTAAGAAAATATCTTTCAGGAAATAAACAAAAAGGAAAGGAAAGTATGTGTACAATTGGTTTTGCTTTGCTTTTCTTGATAAAGAGCTAATTATTTGGATCAAACACTAGCAACATTCACTTCTCCCTCAGCTCCGTTAAGAGCAGTAAGATAAGTTGACAGGACAGTGACAGAGGAGGAGACAAACATGGAGCTGTCCCCCCCGCCCCCCCCCCCTTTGCTTTGCTTTTGCATTCTGTTCCTGATTTGGGACAATTAACTAGTCAAATATTTTCTCAGAGCACATGGCTAAGGAAATAACAAAATACATCCAAGGGGTGGAGGAGTCAGTGTGTATCTCAGTAGCATTCCCAACATTCCCAAAATGCCATTCCCAATTGCAACTGGGATTCTTTGAAGAAACAAAAACAAGCAGTAAATGAACCATGATTAATACCAATAAACTGGCCTTCCTGTCTTCAGGAGAAAGTCCAGCAGGGCTTCTGTGAAATACATCAAATTTTACCTCTGCACCAGGCTACAATATAGGCACCAAAAATACACCTTCAGTTTTCCTTTAAAAATGTACACACACATACACTTTTATAAATGGGAATATGTTTGTAATCAGTGGAAGCTGTTTGGCTAATGTACGATATAGATTTTTTTTCATCTACTTAAAGGATATTTTACTGATCAAAGAATGCCTACCAATGTCACTCTCTCTTCTTTATCCAACCTCTGTTTTCAAACCTCACACTAAGAATATATCTTCTTGGGATGTCTTTCTGTACTATTTGCCAAAATAAACATAATTTTTTACAAGTAATGCCCTAAGGACTATTCCTAAAATTGTCTTCTCTGGCATATTAATTACACTGATGTTAACAGGTACTCTCTGGAAAAATATGAAGAGTTCAATGGATAGGTAGGTTTAGAGAATATTGGCTTAAATAAGGCTAAACAGGTGTGTGTTTTTCTACAGATATTCTAAGAACCTTGAATATGCTAATGGACACCATCAACCTCCAGTAGGTTAGACAGAGTATGTCACAGGAAGCTCACTTCAAGAGAACACACACAGAGGAAAATGCCTACTTGAATCCCAGATCACTCGATACCATAACAAGAATAAGACTACTGGTGTGATATTGGAGCAGCAGGTAACCCCCAAATAGCAGAGCACTGTTCCCAGCACTTTACTGATATTTACTCCTCAAAACAACCCTATGAGATTCCCTGCTTAACAAATGAAGAAACTGATGCACTAGGGAGTTAAGCAACTTCCCCAGGCTAGTATGTGGTAGAGATGGGAGTTGAATCCAACCAAGCAGTTTAGTTCAGAGACTATGTTCCAAAGCATAGATATTTTGCCACTGGAACATAGAAAGCAATTCGGCCCAGGAAATAACTGCACTCACCGTGACTAGAGCCCCCAGGCCTCTTCCTCAGACCTGCTGCCCTGGTCTCAGCCTCCGACTACTCATCTCTGCCCTACACTCATCATAGCAGCTAGACTCCACCAGAGAATGGGCTGACCAGAAGGTGGCGGGATCCTTATAGTCACAGTGCCCTTGTCCGTGGCTATGAGAGCCATTCCCCCATCATCACCACTGACACGAGAAGCTCTTTGCTGGGCTTAGGAGATAGGCAGGCAGAGGAGAAGCCAGCATGCACTTCTAGAAAAGCTGGCTGATCCCTACACAGAGGTGCCAGAAAAGAAAGGCCTGAAGACTCACGAAAGGCTCGAATACATGGAGAGCTATACTTTGTTCACGGACAGCAGGAATCTATTTTAAAATGGAAATTCGCCTTAAAATAATCTACAAACTAAACACAATACTAATAAAACTCCCAAGCAGGACATTTCTTAGCAGTTGACAAACTGATTCTAAAATTCATATGGAAACAAAAAGTTAAGAATAGCTAAGACAAGTTTTAGAAAATGTAGATTGTTAAAGGAGGGGAGTCTCACCTCTCCAGATAGCAGTGCTTATTATAAAGTTACAATAATTACAACCATTAATATTAGAATAGAGATAAACATGGGAAACTTAAAACACTCTCAGACATATTGGAACCTAGTATGTGGCAGAGCTGCATTGCAAATCAAGATAGAAACAATGGACTTTTTAACAAGGAGCTTTAAGACAATCAACCATCCACTTAGAAAGGTAGATTACTTTCTCACAAAATGGAAAAATAGATTGTACATAGATTAAATATTTAAATTTGAGACGGTGAAATCATTCAACTTAAAGAATCAAACATGGGAGAATATATTTATAACATCCTAGAAGGGAATAATTTCTTCAACAAGATGCAAAAAACACAAACAATAAAAGACTGATAATTTTGGTTGTACTAAAATTTAAAACTTCACAAAACACACACAACAAACAAAGAGAAAAGACAAGTCCCCGAGCTGATGGAGATATTTTCTACTCATATAATTAGCACAGTATTCTGATCAAACATATTAAAAAATCCTATCATCCTATATAATAAAAGCCTAATATGCAAATTGTCCCCTCCAACGAGAGTTCAACCAGGAGTTCGACCCCTCGCTATGACGTGCACTGACCACCAGGGGGCAGCACAAAACATGGCAGGCGTCGGCGACGCAGCAGCAGCAGCAGTGGAGGCGCTGTTGGCCCTGATGGGCCCTGACAAGAGTGGGACCACGGCAGGATGGTAGAACAGGTGAGCGGGAGGCACCAGGCCAAGGTGGGAGCGAGCAGGAGCCCGATCACCCCGCCAATTGCCCCACAGATGGCAGGCTCTGATCGCCTGATCGGGGTCAGGCCCCAGGCTGGGACCGGGAACTGGGGGTGGGTGGAGGCGACAAACCTCCCACAGCACCCGGGAAGGGGACTGCAACCTCTCACCGGCTACCTGGGGGCTAGGGAGACAGGGACGGAGTGATAATGCAGGGGGTCCGCCGAGCTCTCTCTCACTCCCCGGCTACCCTCCCCAAGGATGCCAGGCTTGCGCACCAGGGAAGCCCCCATGCTCAGGTGCCAAATACCTGCAAGGAGCCCACCCCACACCTGCATGGCCTCTTCCGGGTGTGCCAGGCCGCAGCTGCCAGGACCACAGGGGCCGGTCAGGCTCCCCATGGGTTCACGCAGGAGCCAGTCTGCCAGGCCAGCCAGGAGAGAGCGTGCTGCCCACCCAGCTTAAGTGTGGCACCGCTAGGTGGCCCAGAGGCCCACGCTGTGCCCTGGCCTACAGCATCCGGCCGTGCTCACCACATCTCCACACTGGGACTCGGGTGCAGTGACTCAGGTGAAGGGAGGGTGTGTGGGTGCCTGGGGGCCCAGGTGCTGCCCAGGGCCCAGAGGTCAGCTGGGACCTGCCTTTCCATGCCAGACGCTTGCGCTTCAATTGCCGGCCAGGCCTAGGGCCTCTAGTCCTATATAATAAAAGGGTAATATGCAAATTTCGTGCACTGGGCCTCTAGTCCTATATAATAAAAGGGTAATATGCAAATTGTCCCTTCCACCAGGAGTTCGACCAGAGTTTGACCAGGGGGCAGGGCCGGCCTGCCAACTGCCTGGGGCCCCTCCCTCTGGCCGGCTGGACCGCTGGACCCCACCCGTGCACAAATCTGTGCACCAGGCCTCTAGTCCATCTACACTAATAAAAGAGAAAGATGCAAATTGAGCATACCTTCGTGACGCCCACCAGCCAATCAGGAGTGAGTATGCAAATTAACCCAACAACACTGGTGGGTTAATTTGCATACACAGGCGCAGATCGGCTGGGAATGCAGGCATTCTGCACCACCCCAGCCACTCCGGGTCTCTGGGCAGTGTGGGAAGGCAGAAAGGCAGCTCTGGGCCGGAGCAAAGGTGGAAAGGCAGCAGCCAGGGGAAGGAAGGCCCGTTCTTGCATGCATCTTGCATTGGGCCTCTAGTCCTCTCTAATAAAATGGTAATATGCAAATTAACCATCACTCCGCTACATATGCCACACCCACCAGCCAAGCCATGCCCACCAGCCAATCAGGGCGAGTATGCAAATTAACCCCATCCAAGATGGCTACAGCCACAGAGAGCAAGGTTTCCCAGGTAACAGAGCAAGCCAAGCTTTCCATAGCCGTTGCAGGCCTAAGTCTCCACTCAAGCTACAAAGTTTCAATTATAGAAGGTAAACAAATTCAAACAAATGGCGGCAGAATGGAGCTTGAGAGATCAGGCCAGGGTTGCCGCCGGCAACAGGGGAAGCAAAGCTTTCCGCACACCCTGGCCGGGCTCACCCACTTAAGGCAACAAAGTTTCAATTGTAGAAGATGAATTAACTGCCACAGAAATGGCTGCCGCCCCGGAGGGAGCAGCAGGCTTGGCTCCGATCCAGGCTACGAAGTTTCAATTGTAGAAGGAAAATAAATTCCAAATACCAGGGCCTCCCCTTGGGTTGCCATGGGGCGTGGCTGGCCTGCAAACCACCACAGGCCCCTCGCTCAGGCCGCCCCACGCCCCAAGGGAACCCCACCCTGATCCGGGACACCCTTCAGGGCAAACCAGCTGGCCCCCACCCATGCACCAGGCCTCTACCCTATCTAATACAAGAGTAATATACAGATTGATCATCACTGCAACACACAATATAGCTGCCCCCATGTGGTCAAAGATCCTGCCCCCATGTGGACACAAGATGGCCACTACAAGATGGCCAGCAGGAGAGGGCAGTTGGGAGGCACCTGGCCTGCAAGGGAGGGCAGTTGTGAGGGACCAGGCCTGCAAGGGAGGGCAGTTGAGAGGGACCAGGCTTGCAAGAAAGGGCATTTGGAGGTGATCAACCCTGCTGGAGAGGGCAGTTAGGGGTGACCAGGCTGGCAGAGGAGGGAAGTTGGGGGCAAACAGGCTGGCAGGGGAGCAGTTAAGCATCAACCAGGCTGGCAGCGGAGTGGTTAGGGGGTGATCAGGCTGGCAGGCAGAAGCGGTTAGGGGCAATCAGGAAGGCAGGCAGGCAAGCAGTTGGGAACCAGCAGTCCTGGATTGTGAGAGGGATGTCCGACTGCCCGTTTAGGCCTGATCCCACCAGAATCGGGCCTAAACGGGCAGTCGGACATCCCTCCAGGAGTCCCAGATTGGAGAGGGTACAGGCTGGGCTGAGGGACAACCCCCCGCTGTGCACGAATTTCGTGCACCAGGCTTCTAGTATATATATAAAAGCGTAATATGCAAAGTGTCCCCTTGGGAGTTCTACTGACCAGGAGTTCGATCGCTCACTATGACGTGCACTGACCACCAGGGGATGGTGCAGAACGAAGGAAGGTCCTGGCCGGCGGCCAGCCACTGCTAGGGACCCTACCTGTGCATGAATTTCGTGCACTGGGCCTCTAGTATATTCATAAGGGGGGAAAAACTTGATAGAAAAAAATGGGCTGAGGCCCCTGGCTAGGTAGTTCAGTTAGTTGGAGCGTCATCCTGAGAAGCCAAGGGTTTGGGTTTGATCCCGGTCAGGGCACATACAAGAATCAACTAATGAATGTATAAATAGTAGAAGAACAAATCGATGTTTCTGTCTCTCTCTGGCTAACTCACACATTCTCTCCCTTCCTTTCTCTCTAAAAATCAATAAATAATTTTTTAAATGGGCTGAGAAAATGAACAGGCAATTAACAGAACTACAAATGAGCAGTAAATTTATGGAAAGATGTTCAAACTCACTAGTAATCACAGAAATTCACAGAATGCAAATTAAAACATACTAAAATGCCATCTTAAGCTCATCAGATTGGCAAAAGAAAATATGCCTGATTAACACCAAGTGACAGTAAAGAAAGGGGGAAATTAGAACTTTTATACTTGGGGGAAGAAATGTGGGAGGGACTTTTGGCAACTCCTACAAAGACAAAGCTATGCATACCCTATTTCTAGTGATCAATATTTGCACATGCTCTAAAAGAGTGGTCGCCAACCTTTCGGACCTCATGGACCACCAGTGGTCCGCAGGCCACCCATTGGTGACCGCTGCTCTAGAAGGCATATAATAAGGATGTTTATGCCACCATACTCATCATAAAAAAAAAGCAACTGAAACAAACTAATAGGAATTTATTCACTCAGTAGAATGCTATACAGCAGATAAAAGAATAAATTATTTCTAAAAAGTTTAAACATGGATAAATCTCAAAATTACAATGTTGAATACCTGGCTGATGTGGCTCAGTGGCTGAGCAACAACCTATGAACCAGGAGGTCATGGTTCGATTCCTGATTGGGGCACATGCCTGGGTTGCAGGCTCAATCCCCAGTAGGAGGCAGCCAATCAATAATTCTCTCTCATCATTGATGTTTCTATCTCTCTCTCCCTCTCCCTTCCTCTCTGAAATCAATAATATATTAGTAAGTTATAATGTTGAACAAAATGTAGGAATTCTCAGTCAAGCCCTGCATAACGATGTTTTGGTCAACAACCATAGAGCTTAGGTGTGAAGTAGGTTATACCATCAAGGTTTATGTAAATACTAGAGGCCCAATGCACGAAATTCATGCATGGGTAGGGTTCCTAGGCCTGGCCAGCGATCACAGATGATCTGCGGGAGACGGCCAGCGGGGTGATCGGGGGGGCCCCCACTGGCACCCGCCTGTGCTGGCCTGGGTCCTGCATGCTGGGGGCAGATCCTGCATTGAGCGTCTGCCCCCTGGTGGTCAGTGCATGTCACAGCAACCCGTCGTTCCTCTGGTTGTTGCGCCGTTTGGTTGCTTTGTATATTAGGCTTTTATTATATAGGATACTCTATGTTTGCACAAGTATGAAATTGCCTAGTGACATATTTCTCAGATTATATTCCTGTCATTAAGCAGCACATGACTCTATTTAAAAATTAGTTTATTTATAGATATATGTTATATATATATTTGAAACAAGAATAAAAACAACCTTGGGATTAATATAAACAAAATTAGAATAGTGGTTACCTCTAGGGTGGGAGAAAAGGAATTTGAATATCTGGGATATCCTACTTTTTAAAGTGAAACAAAAATGACAAAGATATGTTAAAAGCTAGGTGGTAGGTTATTAGTATTATTTTTGTATTTTATTTGAAATATTTAACAATGAGAAACTTTGAAACATTTTTTAAATTTATCTTTATTGTTCAGAGTATTATAAATGCCCCTCTTTTATGCCCCATTGACCCTCTCCACCCCACTCCCACTCCCTCCACAGGCCTTCACTGCACTATTGTTTGTCCAGAGGTTATGCATATATGCATATAAATTCTTTGGTTAATCTCTTCCTGATCACCCTCCCCCTTCCCTCTGAGATTCATCAGTCTGTTGCATGCTTCCATGTATCTGGATCTATTTTGTACATCAGTTTATTTTGTTCATTAGGTTCCACATATAAATGAGATCATGTGATACCTGTATTTCTCTTACTGGCTTACTTTGCTTAGCGTAATACTATCCACGTCCCTCCATACTGTCTCAAAGGGTAAGAGATCCTTCTTTTTTATAGCTGCATAATAGTCTATTGTATAATTGTACCACAAGGTGAATACATTTTACTTTGGTAAACTGCTTTTAAATGGGAATTATATTTTCTGGGGTAACAAAGCAGTCAAGTAGCAGAAAAGCTAAAAAGAAGGAAGATTTTGGAGGTGGCCAAATGGAAATAAATGAGTTATAATTATTAGTCCAGAAACTGGAAGACCTGGATTCTGTCATCATTAATATTACGGACAATTTGGGCTAGATAACTGTCTGGTGGGGTTAGGGTGGTGCTGTCAGGGGCACTGGAGGGTGTTTAGCAGCATCCTTGGCCTCTCCTCACTAGATGTCAGTAGTATTTCCTCTCCACAGCCCCGAGCTGTGACAACCAAAAGCATCCCCCTTCAGAAGGCAAAGTCATCCTCTATAGAGAATCACAGCTTTAGATGAAAAAAGGTGCCCTGGTTGGTGTGGCTCAGTTGGTTAGAGTGTCAACCCATACACCAAAGGGTGGCGAATTTGATTCCCAGTCAGAGCACATGCCCAGGTTGTGGGCAACCAATCAGTGTTTTTCTCTAACTTTGATGTTTTCTCTCTCTCTCCCTTCCTCTCTCTAAAAATCAATAAAAAATAAAAACCTTTAAAGGTGGAGAGATGATCCCAGAGAGCCACAGATGGCCTCAGTATACAGGAGCAATTTGTGATAATGATGATGATAATATTTTATCTGTTCTTTTCCTCACTCAAAGGCAAATTCATTCTCTTTTCTAAACAGGCCAAAGATAAAAATCGTGTTTAACCTGAATCTTGTGTTTCCAGGGTTTGTTTTTTCATTGTGTGTGTGGTATTGTGTGTTTTTTTTCAACTACTTAGTTAATAAGCAGAACAGAAAGAAAATGTCTGTTGGATTATACACAGATTTTTCACAATTGCATATGAAATGGGCATTTGTATCATATCCACCATCAGTGATTCACTGTAGATTAAAGAAATTATAATAAAGTACACAGGGTTTTCACAGTCCTTATCTTAACTTACCATTTATTGGCTGTTGTTTGATGGAACTTTGATGGGAAATAAGGCTTCATAGCTACAATTAGGTAATATTTTTCAAGGAGATTGGAATAACCACTTCCAAAGGTACAGGCACCTCCTTAAAACTGTGTATTCAAAAGGAAAATTGGCAATGACATTTAATAAGAGAAGATTATGCCTCAAAAATGCCTCGTTCAAAATCAACAGACTCAGGATCTGGGCTGTCCAAAGTCCTAAACTTGGGGCCACATTGTCAGCACAGCGTGGCAGCAACATCTGTTGACCACAACACCCCCAGCTCAGGAGTGACATGTAACACTGGTGAGGATGTAGATGCTTCAAAGAGCCAACATTCACTGAGCACTTGATGTGTGCCAGACACAATCCCACAGACTTCACTCACATTTTCTTTCTTCATCCTCACAACCCCATGAGTAGGTGCTACTATCATCCCCTTTTCACAGATTAGGAAATAGAGGTTAGAGAGCAGAAGTACCTTGTCCAAGGTCACAAACACAATATATAACAGAGCCAAGTCTGGGATCATGGCCTGTGTAACCACAGAGGTGACACAACTAACTCCTACATTACTGCCCTCCTATCAAATTACTGAGACAGCACCACACTCAACCTCTAGCCCTTGAACCAAAATAATCCACCCTTTGTGAACATTTTACACGGGTAAACTTGGACTAGGCATTTAAGATATCATATGTGTGTATACACACATACAGTGTAGGGCAAAAGTGGGTTTACAGTTGTGAGTTCACATATCAACATATATATGTTGACTTTTAAAAACAAGTTTACTTTTTTTCTCTCCTACTAGACCAGAGGTCAGCAAATTTTTCCTGTAAAGGGCCAAGTAGTAAATATTTTAAGCTTTGCATGCTCTATGGACTCTATCACACTACTCAACTCTACCAACATAGTGCAAAAGTATCTATAGACAACACAAAAGCAAATGAGGGTGACTGAGTTCCAATAAAACTTTATTTACACACACAGGCAATGGGCTAGATTTGGCCCACAGGCTGTAGTTTGCTCATCTTTGTCCTAGTACTGTGCCTCACAAAGTGTGACTACAGATCAAATCACTTGGGCTAGTTGTATAAATTAGGGATTCATGGGCCTCATCATTCCAGTCCTACTGAATCACAATCAGCTTTTTTTTAAACAAGTTTCCTGGGTGATTTATGGACATACAAACATTTGAGAACCACTGTTCCTAGACCCAGTTTTTCCCAGTCCCCATAAAAGATGTCATTCCAGTTATCAAAGTTAGAACATTTATCAATGGAAAAACAAGACAAGTGATTCAGACCAAGAAAAGAAAATTGGCTGCTTGTTGCAGTTCACCATCTTTATCAAGATGTCAAAATTCTGACCCATGAACACAATTCTCCTAGCTGGAAGATGTCCTTTAGTTTTACTGATTAAAAAAACACACAAACAAAACAAAACAAAAACAAAAAACAATAACAAAAAACACTCATAAACCAGAAAAAAAACTTTTGTTCCCAGTGGAATCACACTGATCTTCTAATCAACTTGTTGCACAAAAACACACACATAAGGGGAATTTTTGAACTGTGGATATCTCGTTTTAAATCTGAAAATTCAGTTGTGCTAAAACTGCTTTTATGTTATTGAGGAAAAATGAGCACGGGGTCTTCAGAAATAAGAGGGATGGAACAATAAGTGAATTTGTACAGAATTCGCCAATACACACACTGCCTGCTTCATGAATACATGAATGTAGCCTGTTTTATCTTTTCTTGTTTCAGAACTAACGGTATTCACATAAGTCTGGATCTCCTTTTCTTTGGGGAATTAAGGCTGGCACCATCAGTCTCTGCCTTTACCCGTATCAGCATGGGGGAGAAAAGGCCAACCCTTCACTGTCTTTCGACAAAGGGTTGAAAAAAGTGAACAGGAGTGGAAAGGAATGAATACTAAGGCACATGCTGGAGCAGAGATTACCAGGTCACCATCCACCTGGGATAACGCCCCTCTCCAGCTGACAGCCACCAGTGATCTGGTTTCAGTCGCCAGCACCCCAAACTTATTAACTGACTCTGATCTTCTCTCTGTCTAATGCCAGGGGCCTCCCCCACCCCCACCTTGCATCATAAGACTAGTTTATAGACCCCTTTGCTTCATCTCACTTTTTATACTGTTCTCTGATCCTACTCTACCAATGACCCAAATGCCTCCAAAGGCACAACCCTGCCAGTGGTGATGGCAGTCCCCCTCTGACAGCTGGGATGTCCAGGTCCGACTGTAAAGCCTGCCACGGAACCACCGCCAGGGGCCCAGTGCACTGAAGCACGTCTACATATCAAACAGAAGTTGGCTTCTACTGCTTCCTTTTTTTCTCCCAATACTTTGTATCCCATGGCCACCACGGTTATTTTGAAAGCATATTTTTAGAGCTGGGTGATGACATTTAAATAAAGTAATCTCAATGAGAAGTTAGGGATTAATAAAAATGTAGCACAGAGCCCACAAGGTAGCACAATTGTAACAATTGGGGTTAAACTAGCAGTGAGCTCATGATGCATTTTTATTTAAGTGAATCATGTCTCCTGTCTACACTGGCAAGTAAAGTGGGCCCTTCAGAGTTGAATTGAACCTGATCTGTTCTGTGTAATCATGAGTCAGTTAATTAACCTCTGCAGCACCTGACCATGGGAGCTCTGAGGTCCAGCTCTAAAATTCTGTGTTCAAGCCTACGCCTATTTCTCTTACAATGGGCTTTTCTGGTGAATTTTCCCCAAAAAAATGTTTAGGTGGGGTTTTTTTTAAGCTAAAGAAATGCCAAAGTGGATATGGATCATGATATCCAGTGGAATATTTTAGTAGAAGGAGTTAAATTATTCTCAGATCTCTTACAAAATTGGATCTTTAAAGTTATCCCAAATTGCAGCCTCTCTTGCAATACCTAATTTTAATTGATAACAATTTTTTTTAAATAGACACTAATTTTTACCAAATGTTTCAGTATAAAATGGAATATTTTTCCCAAGATTAAAAGATCAGGTTGTTTTCTGTACTGGTAAAATAAGTGATGATCTTTAGAGTGGTTATAGATAATGCTGATGTCCCCAAGCAATCTGATCTTTCTTTTAAAAAATGACTTGCCATCAGGAATCTTAAGATTTAGTTGGGAAGGCAGGACAAACTCCCACAAAACAACACCAGAGAGCTCACAAACAATTGTTCAGCGAAATTTTGTGGATACTGCTCCAAACTAATTCTGCAAATAAGGAAATCAAAAACAGGTCTGCTTGCTTTGCAGATGTGACTGAAACCCTTCATTTTAGCACCACCGAGCCTCTCTTCCATTGTACAGCTTTAAGTAGCTACATTTAAAAAGAGAAGATTATGTTTTTCCCCAAACTTGTGGCTATATGCAAAATCAAACAAGAATATCACTAGATTAAATTATTCATGCTAGAAAATAATGCAGCTGATCCAAAGCCCTTTAAAAAAATACCAAATATGCCTGGCCAGGGTGGCTCTGTGGTTGAGTGTCAACCTCTGAACCAAAAGGTCAGTGTTCAATTTCAGATCAGGGCACATGCCCGGGTTGTAAGCTTGATCCCAAGTAGGGGGCATGCAGGAGGCAGCCAATCAATGATTCTTTCTCATCATTGATGTTTCATCTCTCTCTCTCTCTCCCTCTTCCTTCCTCTCTGAAATCAATAAAAATATATTTTTTTAAGTACCAAGTATGACCTATATATTAATGATAACAAGTAAAATTAAGGGAGACAATAAAAAAATAATGATCCTCTCACTAGTCTTTTGAACTAACTTATATATTTTAACCTTCTTAGAATTCAAACTTATTGGAGCATTTAAACAGAAGACACATTTATTATTTGGTCCTTGACTATTTCATAGTGCCTTGTATTCTTATTCAAAATAACTTCTGTTCCCACAAGTCTTATATTTATAAATAAATTTAATGCATGGTGAAAAAATATGTTAACTATGTAGTCTTTAATTAGTGCTTTTTATGAAAATTTTCTCATTTAAACCCCAAAACAAACCTGTGATGTATCATTATCCACCAAGAGCCAATAGACACAAAAGCTAATGTTTCCTGAGCAAGTGCTCTATTCTAGATCCACACTGAATAGTATAGTAGCTCCACATGGATATTTAAATTTTAAGTAATTAAAACTTCACTTTTTTATCACAATAGCCATATCTTAAGTGTTTAATAGCCACATGTGGCTAGTGGCTACCATATTGAACAATGCAGATATAGATCATTTCATCACTGCACAAAGTTCTATTAGACAGCACATATATTACCTCCTTTAATTATTGCAATAATCACCTCAAGAAGTCAATACTATTATTACTCCCATTTACAGATGAGTAAACTTAGGTGCAGTGACTTAGCCAAGTTTCCAAGTCAAACTAGCCCATTTCTTTCCAGCAGTATTTTCTGCAATGATGGAATGTTCACAGACAATCTGTGCTCTCCAAGTTGGTAGCCACTAGTTTCTTGAAGCTACTGACCACTTGGTATGTAGTGGGTGAGTGAGGAATTGAATTTTAATATAATTTTAATTAATTTAAACATCAATAGGCACATGGGACTAATGGCTATCATCTTGGACAGCTCTATCCTTTAACCTCCATAGTCCTTTAACCACCCCCACTCCCTTCACTGAATCTAATGCCCCAGCCATCTCATCATTGCTACTAGCATCATCAGAGGAAAGAAGATCCATTGTGGAGGAATGAAAGAAAAAGGATTAAGTAGCTTGACAAAAGTTTACTTGAAGCTGACCCTTCTCTTTGTTTTCGGTCCCTAAAACAAGCTATGTTGGAGGTGGGGTAGTGTTGATGGTGGTAGGAAATTAAATCTAGCATGGAATCTATTTTCAACACTTCCTCGATATTCTGGAATTACCTCTTTGCATGAGAGCCAATAAAAGTGTATATAGCATATGTTTTCCACAGGATGCAATTTTTATAGTGCAACCAGATGAATTACAACATTGGTCAGGATGCAATTCTTCAGTGTGCCGAGTATTAGGCTGGGGGTGGGGGGGCGGGCACAGACAAAAAAATAACTCAATGGAGGTCTGACACGGAGGGAGAGATGAACGGGCCTTCATTTTGCAGACACTTTCCCCCAACTTGAAACCTCCGCTTTATTATGTATTAAGGTATCTGAAGCAGCCCGTTTGGCTTCACTTGAGTTGTTTGTTTTGATATCACTTGTTTATCTGCCTGACTTTTTATGCGGTTCTACTGGAAAATCCTGCCATGGAACATTTAACAAGAAGAGGAAGCAAGCTCAGAATTTTCCATTTACACACAGAATTACTGCACGTTTCCAGAGGTCTGAGAATATGTCTTCCTCCAAGTTTTATGATGGGATTGTGATTTCAACCATCGTTTCAAACAGATATTGTGTCTCTGTTCAGAAAATGCAATTCTAGAAACCTGTATCAAACTCTAATGATAGCTTACGCTCTTCGTGGCTGAAATAACAGCAGTAGCTAGTAGAACTGAGAGGAGTAGACAACTCTGTAATATAAAAGGGAAGTCGGCTCCAATCTTCCCAACCCGTTCTCAGTTCCCCACAGCAGAATTCTCCCCACCCTCAAAAAAAAGAATGTTAAAAGAAAAAACCCTCATTTTAAATTTCAAGCATAGTGAGGTTTAGCTCATCCAAGAGCTTATTCCAGACATTTGGGATATTCTCATGCTGCTAAGACAGGAACCAATCTTTGGTGAAACAGGTAGGTTTTGCCTCAGAGCTCTGGCACAAACTCCATTCTGCTTTGGCCAATTCTAAAGAATAAACACGGCGACATCTTTTTACAAAACTACCTTACTTCTAAACCAAAAATAACCTCTGAAAGCCAAGATTAAAATAGTTAAATACAGGACCTATCTTGCACAGCATATGTCTAAGTTGAACAGATCAGGAGAAAAAATATATATATAAAGGCTTCTTCTCCAATCCTACCAATCTATTATTTTTCAATTGATACACACACACACACACACACACACACACACACACACACACACACACAAAGGGTTTTCTGAATGTAGGAAAACAAGTTTATAATTACATAATTATGCAGACACACCACAATTTTTCTTTTATGTTACCTTTATCTTTAAAAGCCAACAGACAGGGCTGTACTAAAAAGCAATAAAGCATGGGTAATTTAATACCAAATTACATCCATATTGAAAAGTTTACATGCAGTTGAGAGCAGACAGAGGTCAGCTTTTCAACAGGACTGTCTTTAATTGTGGCCATCAGTTTTAGCAATCCCGATCTCCGGATCAAAGACAGATATAATGGGCTTCCTCAACGCTGAATAGCGAAAGCAGACAGCAGGAATGGCGCTATCTGGCACCCAAAGGTCATAAAAAATTTGCCAGAAAGGGAATGTGTCTCATTGTAAAATTATATATCTAAGATAAAATGTATATTTATTAAATCATTCTTCCTCTCCCAGTTTCCAATGAGCTACTTTAAGTGAAGATTTTTTTTGTCACTCCATCACAGGTGCAAGGTTTTCCTGCTTTTCCACTAACAAATGTGCAACCTTTGTGTAAATCTTTATTAATTTTTCAGTTGCTTTCAATCATGATTTTCTGCAACCTGAAAAGCAGTCCCTCTTTTCTTGAGGAAGGGCTATGTGAGCTGAAACTGGGCTTTTCTCCTCCTCACTTAGCCCCCCCCCCCGCCCCCCAAATCAAATGAGGAGTAAATTATCAGCAAATCAGATAGAAACAAGTTTCCTGGATCTGCAGATCCATTCTACAAATGAAGCAATTTCATCTCTGCTGGCTCTGGGGTGGGGAGGAGCGGCTTGGAAGGGGGGTTTTTAAGTAGCCAAGGGGGACCAGAACAGAGATGCTAGCTGGCGAAGCATCCCCACGTTTGCATGCACAGACCACTCAAATCTGCACCAAGAGACTACTTGCAAGAATCCATCTTTTTTCACTTAACAAGATACAAAATATAAAACACATTTGCCTCTTATTAAACCTCTCCTGTAAGTGGTTCCAGGTCCACCATTTTTAAAGGGAGGAGAGGGGAGCCGAGACCCCCTTGGGAATTCCAGTGGAGTGACTGGAGATGAGGTACAGGCTGTGAGCCTTTATTACTTTAATTTTATTTTTTTCTAAAAGCACAGAAGGAATAACATTTTAAATCATTAGCATTTGCTTTAAGTAGTTATTTCTTCCAACTGTAAGAATCTCTGCTCCCAGCCCCCTTTCCCATTAGCACCACTCCCAGATCCTGCACAGGAGAACTGCCCAGATGGAATTTCCCTCCACCGATCAAATGTGGAAGGTGCTTTTAAAGAATTTCAGGCTCCAAATCGAGGCAGCCATAGAAGAAACTGTAATCACCAGTTTTCCTTAAAGCACTTGGAGAATAAGGCTCTTGCATTTCTGGTGCCTAAGACTGAAAGCTGACTATGGCATCTCAAAATTACTTCAGTGGCAGCAGTTACTATTATGATACAACATGGTCTCCTCTGCTTAAAAAAAAAGAGTTCATAGTATCTCCCATTCAACTCAAAAGGCTCTCTGAGAGTGACATATGGGGCCCTTTTAAGAGGTGAACTGGAAACCTAAAATTTTTTTAGAAATGAAATAAAAGTAGTTACCTTATTTAATTTAAGATGACATCATTTTTATCAAGAGAACAGCAAAAGATGAAGAAATCTGCAAAAATGGGAGAAGAAACTCCATTTCAGAGGTCATATTCAGGCAGAAATGCTAATTAGATGGTTTATCATCTCCTGGGTTGGTTGTTGGTTGGCTACTCACAGACTCAAAAAGATATAAAATAAATCACTGAATATTTCTGTATTTCAACTTTGCTAAGAGAGATATTAGTTGAGGCAAGGTCTGTTTCATGATCTACAAAGGACATGTACCAAAAGTACATGTTACAGGAAGACCTTTAGCCATGTTACAGGGTGGAGTGTCCCTGCCACCCACCTTTTCTGTGATATTTAAGGGAGCAACAAACCAAGCCAGAAATCTGTAACAGGTCAGTGAAATAGATGAGCTGTGTTATTTTGGCCAGCAATAATCAGGTACATTAATCAAAGGGGGAGGGTAGTATTTTACTTGCAGCAAAGCTTAACTAATGCAGTCTGTGCCAGTACACCACCCAGACCTCCACAGAGATTGCACAGGTTTGCCTTCTGCACCACAGTCACTCCGCTTCAATGTTGTATGACGGAGAGTTGATGGATGGTTCTCCCCGTGCCTGCTCATTCTCATCAGCATTAGAGCTTATTTGTTGGGCACCAACAGGGCACCCAGCACCATCCAATATACTGTTGCAGCCAGGGGCCTGAAGTGAGGCATACCTTCCATCTACCTCAAAGAGAATTAAGGGCATTGCTGTTGGAAGCAGCATGTAAGTTAATAAAAAGAGCCAAGTGTTGGTACAAATATAAGACCTCATGCTTGTGCAATGTGTTAAAATAAAGAATGGTAATTATTGAGAGAGCCCAATGGGAAAAGGGAAATAGTTTCCTACAACAGAAAAGAAGAGTAATTTTCTGTTACAATTTAACAGAATTGAAGGGAAATGGAATTCAAGAACAAAGAGCCAAGGAAGCTATTCCAGGACAAAGCAGCAGGTGCTACAAACCTAGAGGACAAGGATCAACATCCTGCCTCTGCCTCAGAGACCCCAGGTTCCAATTGGAGAGGACATGTGGGATGGACAAAATCTGTCCAAGGGAACACAGGCCAAACCCTGCCTAATGAAAATAAAGGGCTATTTTTTAATATTAATTTCATATTTTAAATGACTTGGGAAATTTTCAGTACTAATCAAATATTCAAAAGCTTAAACAATAATGCAGAACACAGATTTTTTTATTTCAATGTCATCACAAACTACAGAATCCTTGGTATATCCATTTCTTCACACTTGGAACAGATGGGATCACGAAGAACCACGTTACAGTGATACTGACTGACAAGATCTAATGAACACAATGTGGACATGGTTTAAATATAAAATAAAAACAAGATAATGAATCAAGAACATATTAATTCTGCAAGCTCGAGGTAGGTTGGAGATGCATTTCAGTTAATTCATTACCAAGCCTTTGTTTCCCCTCTTTGATGGGAGGCCCTGCAAGATAAATTGTGGTGCTCAATGAAAAAATTCCCATGCTGGGGACTGGCGAACAGGCAGAAGATGGCCCTGATCGCAGGAGGCTAGGCCTAGGGACCCTACCCGCACGATTGAATCGTGCGCTGGGCCTCTAGTAATAATATAATAGCTAACACTTAGTATGCATGTCAAATGCTTTACACATATCATTTAATTCTCAAACAATCCTGTTAGAT